>NC_083575.1:70262023-70904523 GCF_027579695.1 Neoarius graeffei | reverse complement strand
CATACATTTAAAAAAATACTATAAACAGCAGTAAGCCATAATAAATGAAACAAATTGAATATTTGGTGTGAGACCCTTTGCTTTAAAATAATAGCAGTCTTAGGTACAGTGTGTGCAGTTTGATAAGGAAATGAGTTTTAAGTTTTAAGCTTTCTGCAGAATCAGCCATAGTTCTTCTGGGACTGGGACTCTCACACTTGCTTCTTATGTTTTACATCAAAACCCTGCAGCCTTCATTATGCTCCCCCCCCCCCCCCCCCCCCCCCCATTATGTGGTCTCTTAAGCAATATGCTGCTTACTTTACTGACAAACGTTTTTCTGTAACAGTTAAATTTGTGCTAAGAAACTAATGTTTGGAAATATTTTTTACTGACTTGATAATGTAGAAGTCATAAAATAAAAATCTGTGGAAAAAAAACTGGTGCTAAAAAATAGAGTGCCTAAGTACTTTTATACAATACTGTACGTCAGTGTACACCGTTTTGAGAAATTAACAGTAATCTTAATGACGATTCCATGATTGTTCTTCCATTTAAACTTTATTTTTTCTTCATTTATTTTTCAACATTAAATCTAAAAAATATGCATTCCAAAATGTATTAACACATGTCAGGTCAGGCAACAATCTCTCTCTCTCTCTATCTCTCTCTCTCTCTCTTTTTTTTACAAGGTTTCTCTGCTGAAAATGGCTGCATTTTAAATAAGTCACAGTAGCCATGCTTCCATTAACCTGCTTTATGTGTGTGGCAGCGGGGGCGTGGCCAAGCAGCAGTCTGTGAATGGAGGGCGGGGTCAGGGAAGGTAAGTGGCTAGGTCATTACACCTGATGTCAATTTGTGTGTGTGTGTGTGTGTTTTGTTGCAGGGATGGAGTATAAAGGGAGGGGGAGAGGAGAGAAGAGGCTCTCCTCGACCACAACACTTGTGTATGTGTGAGTGAGTGAGTGAGTGAGTGAGAGAGAAAGAAAGAAAAAGCTGAAAAGCCGAATAAAGTGCGTGTGTAAACACAAACTCTCGCCTGCCGTGCTTCTGTGCTCCACCCACACCGGGGTTTACTACAGTGGTGCCGAAACCCGGGACGCATAGAAGGGAACCGCCCCATGGAGTCCTCCCCATTAAACGAGCTCATCCTTGCCCTCGCTACCACCCAACAGAACCAGCATCAAGAGCTGATCACCCTCCAGAAGGAGCAGCAGCAGCGCTTCGCAGCCTTGATGCTGGCCCAGCAGGAAGCTCGCCAGGTGTTCCGGCACCGGCTCACGTCAGCAGGGCCGCCGGCCACCGCTGCCACCACCCTCACGAAGATGGGACCGCAGGACGATCCGGAAGCGTTCCTCGCTCTCTTTGAGCAAACAGCTGAGGCGTGGGGGTGGCCGCTGGAGCAGCGCGCGGCACGCCTCCTCCCGCTCTTAACTGGCGAGGCGCAGCTCGCAGCACAGCAGCTCCCTGCTGACAGCCGGCTGGTCTTTGCAGACCTGAGGAAAGCCATCCTGCAGCGGCTCGGCCGCTCCCCGGAGCAACACCGTCGGCGCTTCCGGACGCTGACACTGGAGGAGGTCGGCCGGCCGTTTGCATTCGGGCAGCAACTCCGGGACGCCTGCCGGCGGTGGCTGAGGGCGGAAGACCGCGACGCCAAGGAGATCATCGATCTGGTGGCACTGGAGCAGTTTATCTCTCAACTTCCGGAAGGAACGGTGGAATGGGTCCAGTGTCACCGCCCGGCGTCGCTGGAACGAGCCATCGAGCTGGCGGAGGACCATCTGGAGGCAGCTCTGACGGCAGGCAGATGAGGCGCCTCCCCTCGCTTCTCTTCCCCCTCTCTCTCTCCCTCTCTCCTGTCTCTTGTCCCCCTCCCCACCCCGTTCCCCTGCTATGAAGGCGGCGGCTGGCTCCTCCCCAGCCAGCCTGTCGCACCTGTGGTGCCCTCCTGTCTCCCTCTTCTGTGTCTGTGTTGTCTCCCCCTCAGGTGAGTGATACCCATAACACCAGTGCAGAGGGAAAGCCTGGGCCGGTGTGCTGGCGCGGCGGGGAATCGGAGCGTCTCCTGAATCAGAGTCCCGCAAGGGAGGTGGGGGCTGTCATCCGGATCCCCGACGCGCCGGAAACCGCCCCCAATTGGGCCGGAATGTATTGCATACCGGTGAGTATTCAAGGGGATACATATCACGTTTTGGTGGATTCCGGTTGCAATCAGACCTCAATTCACCAACGCCTGGTGCAAGGTGAGGCACTGGGGGAAGCACAAGCGGTGAAAGTGTTGTGTGTGCACGGGGATGTTCACCATTACCCTCTAGTGTCTGTCCATATTCTATTCCGGGGCCAAACGCATAAAATGAAGGCGGCGGTTAATCCTCGCCTTACCCACTCGTTGATCTTGGGTACTGATTGGCTGGGATTTAAAGAATTAATGGAGTATTTAACACGCAGTGGGTCCTGCCCTAGTAGGTCACGGGAAGATCCTGGTGTGGCATTGGCTGGAGAAGCTGTCACAGAGCCGTCTGCGTCACCACCGCGTCAGAGTGAGGAGCACTCCACTCCTCCTCCCTCTCTCGGGGATTCTCTTGGGGATTTCCCGTTAGAGCAGTCGCGAGATGAGACTCTGCGGCATGCGTTTGACCAAGTGAGAGTAATCGATGGTCAAACTCTTCAGCCAAGCGCGGTGCCAACCTTCCCCTATTTTGCCATTATTAAAGATAGATTGTACTGAGTGACGCAGGACACTCAAACCAAGGAACGAGTAACCCAGTTGTTAATCCCAAAGAGCCGTAGGGAACTCGTATTCCATGCGGCTCACTTTAATCCCATGGCTGGACACTTGGGGCAAGACAAAACACTAGCCTGAATAATGGCCCGGTTCTATTGGCCTGGGATTCGCGGGGATGTCCGTCGGTGGTGTGCGGCATGCCGTGAATGCCAATTAGTAAATCCCGCGGCCACTCCAAAAGCGCCGTTGCGCCCTCTTCCTCTAATCGAGACCCTGTTTGAGCGAATTGGGATGGATCTCGTCGGGCCATTAGATTGGTCAGCACGGGGATATCGCTTTATTTTAGTTCTGGTGGACTATGCAACGCGATATCCGGAGGCAGTGTCTCTCCGCAATATCTCAGCACGCAGTATTGCGGAAGCGCTCTTCCGTGTTATCTCCCGGGCCGGGATTCCGAAAGAAATCCTGACAGACCAAGGCACCTCGTTTATGTCACGCACACTGCGCGAGCTGTATGGGTTACTGGGGATTAAGTCCATCCGCACCAGTGTATATCACCCACAAATGGATGGATTAGTAGAGCGATTCAACCAGACACTTAAAAACATAATCTGGAAATTCGTTAGTGAAGATGCGCGTAATTGGGATAAGTGGCTCGAACCCCTGTTGTTTGCAGTGCAAGAGGTCCCGCAAGCCTCCACAGGGTTTTCTCCCTTCGGATTATTATATGGGCGTAAGCCGCGTGGCATTCTGGAAGTGCTGTGGGAAAATTGGGAGGAGGGACCTTCACCGAGTAAAAATGAAATCCAGTACGTTCTTGACCTGCACGCAAAACTCCACACCCTCACGCAATTAACACAGGAGAATTTACGGCAGGCGCAAGAACGTCAAAGCCGGCTGTACGACAGGAGCACGCGCCTTAGAGAATTCACGCCGGGAGAAAAAGTACTCGTATTATTGCCCACGTCGAGTTCTAAATTAGTCGCCAAGTGGCAAGGGCCCTTTGAGGTCACACGGCGAGTCGGGGACGTCGACTATGAGGTAAAGTGAACGGATAGGGGTGGGGCACTGCAAGTATACCACCTCAACCTTTTAAAACGCTGGAATGAGGGGGTCCCCGTGGCGTTGGCGTCGGTCGTCCCAGAGAAGGCGGAGCTGGGGCCGGAGGTAAAAAAGATAACATCGCAGACCACTCCGGTCCCTTGTGGATACCACCTCTCACCGACCCAACTCACGGAGGTAGCCAGGTGGCAGAAGGAATTTTCCGACGTGTTCTCGCCCCTTCCGGGTCATACCCACCTCATAGAACACCACATTGAAACGCCCCCAGGGGTGGTAGTGCGTAGCTGCCCTTACCACTTGCCCGAACACAAGAAAAAGGTGGTTCGGGATGAACTCAAGGCCATGCTCGAAATGGGCATAATCGAGGAGTCCCACAGTGACTGGAGCAGCCCAGTGGTCCTGGTTCCCAAGACTGATGGGTCGGTCCGGTTCTGTGTGGACTATAGAAAGGTCAACGCGGTGTCTAAATTTGACGCGTACCCAATGCCTCGCATTGATGAGTTGCTTGATCGGTTAGGCGCTGCTCGCTTTTATTCGACACTGGATCTAACCAAGGGATATTGGCAGATCCCCTTTCTATCCCGAGAGAAAACGGCCTTTTCCACACCGTTTGGTTTACACCAATTCGTCACGCTCCCCTTTGGGTTATTTGGGGCGCCCGCTACGTTCCAGCGGCTTATGGACAGGGTCCTCCGCCCTCATGCTGCTTACGTGGCCGCCTATCTAGACAACATAATAATCTACAGTCATGATTGGCCGCGGCACTTGGAACACCTGAGGGCTGTTCTAAAGTCGCTGAGGCAAGTGGGCCTCACAGCTAACCTGAAAAAGTGTGCGATTGGGCAGGTGGAAGTACGGTATCTGGGGTTCCACTTGGGTCATGGGCAGGTGCGTCCCCAAATTAACAAGACTGCAGCGATTGTGGCCTGCCCGAGGCCCAAGACCAAAAAGGAGGTGAGGCGGTTCGTGGGGCTGGCTATTATCGTAGGTTTATACCTAACTATTCGGATGTCACCAGCCCGTTAACCAACCTCACTAAAAAGGGGGCTCCAGATCCGGTCCAGTGGATGGAGCAATGCCAACAGGCCTTCTCGGAGGTAAAAACTGCACTGTGTGGGGGGCCACTTTTACACTCCCCTGACTTCTCCCTCCCCTTTATTTTGCAGACTGATGCATTGGACATGGGGCTGGGGGCTGTTTTGTCCCAGGAGGTGGAGGGTGAGGAGCGCCCGGTGCTGTACATCAGCCGGAAGCTGCCGATGCGCAAGAGCAAGTACAGCACAATTGAAAAGGAGTGTCTCGCCATCAAGTGGGCGGTCCTTGCCCTCCGATACTACCTGCTGGAGCGCCCTTTCACTCTCTGTTCAGACCACGCGCCCCTCCAGTGGCTCCACCGCATGAAGGATGCCAATGCGCAGATCACCCGTTGGTATCTCGCGCTCCAGCCATTTAAGTTCGAGGTGATCCACAGGCCGGGGGCGCAGATGGTGGTGGCGGACTTCCTGTCCCATCGGGGGGGGAGTCAGCTTCAGGCCGGACGGCTCCCCAGCCTGAGTCGGGCAGTGGGGGTATGTGGCAGCGGGGGCGTGGCCAAGCAGCAGTCTGTGAATGGAGGGCGGGGTCAGGGAAGGTAAGTGGCTAGGTCATTACACCTGATGTCAATTTGTGTGTGTGTGTGTTTTGTTGCAGGGATGGAGTATAAAGGGAGGGGGAGAGGAGAGAAAAGGCTCTCCCCGACCACAACATTTGTGTATGTGTGAGTGAGTGAGTGAGTGAGTGAGTGAGTGAGTAAGAAAGAAAGAAAAAGCTGAAAAGCTGAATAAAGTGCGTGTGTGTAAACACAAACTCTCGCCTGCCGTGCTTCTGTGCTCCACCCACACCGGGGTTTACTACAATGTGAAATTTGAAATTGTGAAATAAAAAACAAGTAATGGAAATGCGTACATTTCAGAAAAAACCCTCATATCACAAAATTGTTTTTACGCTCACATGAGGTAGTTTTTCAGACAATTTGATAAAGCAATATTTTGCAAAATTGAAATGGAAACACATTTTTTGTAGGCTAGCTAGCATCCATGCTATTGTCATCAAGACAATTGCATGATTTACTTAAAAATAATCATGTTTAACCAGTTATTTACGTTTGATCTATAATTTAGGTCACAGGGTTGCACTTTCAAAGTGACAGCGTCAGTCAATATAGCACTGATAATAAAGAAAAAAGAATGAGAGAAGTTTACTTTCTTTTTTCAGCTTCAGGAAATTCAGATGATGAAACTTCCTTTTGAACATTGGACTTGTGGAATGTTCCATATACAGTATTTCATAGGGGTGAATGTGTCCATGTAACAATCCCTGTGTTTGAAATCACTCACTCATTCACTACTCTCTACTCACTATCCAGGGAATTCTATATAGAGGACTATATAGTGAGCTCATTGGTAAAATGAAAAAACACTTCCGGACACTAGTCCGCCGCGCCGTTATTTATGTAATTTCTGTTGCCAGATCAGTTGGCTGGTGGGTTTTCAAAATAAATACATGCATGTATTTTTGTGATAAATACATACATATTATACTGAGCGTATTTCCCACATTAATACATGCAAAGTACTTTGTGTCTGCTGCATCTTTCAGCTCTTTTAAATCAAGGCTGAATACTTTCTTCTTTGCCCTTGCCTTTTATTAAATCAAATTTGAGGCTTTTCATTAATTCCTCGTTCTGCGCTGTAACTTTCATTTTTGTATTTTCTCTGTCTTATTCTATTTTAGATTATTTTCTATTCTCTTACTATTTTTAATTGTACTTGAATGTCCGTTTATAATGTGTTTCTTCCTCTGTCTATTCACCCCCAACACACTATTTTTTCCAGCACGACCACAATGCATGATGGTATATATTGCTTGGTTAGTGACCATCGATTGTACACTACTTTTCACGGTGCATTGTGGGATACTTTGAGTCCACTATAGGGTGTAATAATTCTCACTATACATTCGGACAGCACTACAAAATGGTGAACTCACTATATAGTCCACTACACAGTGAATAGTGAGTGATTTCGGACACAGGGAATGTAAAGTCATTGTTGTGGGACACTAAAATGTTGTTTTCATAACCTATAATCGATGGCTCATGGATTTCTGAAGTTTTTTAATGATTACACATGAACTTAAAGTGTAGTTATAGTGAACTGGGCATTTTCTAAATGCTGTACAGGTTTTTATTAATATCATACTAATTATCTGCACATTATCTGTGCTGTGTAGCATATTTTACTCATATTTAAAATGTCTTACCTTTCACATTACAAAAGATACAATACTCTGCAAAAGTCTTAGGCACCCTGGTTTTTTTTTTTCATACAAACTGTTAGATTTCTATATTATGACTTCTACATTAGCCCTGTGATGACCTGGCGACTTGTCCAGGGTGTACCCCGCCTTTCGCCCGTAGTCAGCTGGGATAGGTTCCAGCTTGCCTGCGACCCTGTAGAAGGATAAAGCGGCTAGAGATAATGAGATGAGATGAGATGAGATGAGACTTCTACATTATCAAGTCAGTAGAAAAACATTTTAGAGTTCCAAACGTTCATTTTACAGCACAAAATTAAATGTTACAGAAAAAAAAATGTTTGTATCTGAGCAGCATATTACATAAGAGAGCACTTTTCAGATTCAAAAAGAAAACATAATGAAGGCTGCTGGGTTTTAGTGCAAAATTAAGAAGAGAGTGTGACAGTCAAAGTGTCCAGAAGAACTGTGGCTGGTTCTGTAAGATGCTCAGTAAAACCTACAGCTCATTTCCTTATAAAACTGCACTCACTGTACCGGAGACTACTATTTTTTTTTTTTTTTTTTTTTAAGCAAAGGGTCATCTCACACCAAATACTGACTTTGTTTAATTTATTATGGCTTACTGTTTACAGTATTTTTTAATGTTGAAACTTTTTATTTCATTATTTTTAAGCCATTTTTGGTCTACAACTTTTGTTTACATGTGCCTAAGACTTTTGCACAGTACTGTATATGTAAATGTAATATCAGTGGGACACAAATTGCTCTCTAGTCAAACAAAATCAATTTCTTTCTTCAAGATGTAACCCATCAGTAATCAAACAATTCTTGCTCCTTGTTTCCAAAGTTCACATTTCCCATCTTCTTATTTAACAATTATTCGCCAAAGGTCAAGTGAATAATAACTGAGACAAAGTCGAAGTTATTATTCACCGATATTCACTGAGCCTGAGGCTCAGGCTGTTGTGTCACTTATCTATGCCGAGTCACATAAAATACTTTGTTCTGAAATAGATAAAATAAGTCACAATTCCACTTTACCTTTGAATAGATTTACACCCAAAATTGTAGCATCTTTAGTGATTTTAGGAACAGCATTTTCTTTCATAATTTGGAATTCTTCCTCACTTATGGTAACGAAGCGATTGGCCGCCATTTTGTTGAGTTGCTTGAGGTGACTGGTCGAGAGATTCGGACTACTTCTCGATAATCAGCATGCGATTTCCTATAATCACCTCCATATTTATACGAAGTAATAATAATCCTGTTGATAATGCTTCAGCTTCATTTTCAGAAGCGAGTTGTCTCAGATGTTGAGATTTGGGTTGATACTACTGAATATGCTTTGACTACAAACCTTTTTTTTTTTTTTTGGAAACATTGTACTATTTGTTTTTTTAATCTCCTTGCTGAATGTTTGGATTATTACAACAGGACAGGTTACCACTGAGAAAAATAGCTTGTTGAGAAGGTAAAGGTCACGATTTAAGACAGCAGCATTCCACCACAACTCCTGCACCAGTGAGCAAAAACATTGCCTTAAAATGGTCCTGTTTTATTTAGCCCCTAAGGTCTATTTTAATTATATATAAAACAGGCCAGTAAACTTGTATTGACCTGCAATGAAATCATTAATAATTACAGGCAGGTTGTACCTGCAAGCCAAGTTGCTGCTGCACAGAATGAGATGCGTTTCCTCTTAAAATTGTGAATTTGCTTGAAGTGGCTTCACAGAGCAAGAATCAGTTTACTGTAGAATAATAGTTCACATCAAATAACCATGTTTATAACATGGAAAAAATACTGCAAGATAAAACTTGCCCTCAGCATTCAGTAAACTAGTAAATCACAGTGAATGATTCAGACAACTGAATCAGCAGCTCTTGGGAACTGTGAAAGTATCCCATCATAGCAGCCCATAAAATTCTGACATATGATTTAAAAAAGAAAAAAAAATCTTACTGACTGCCTCAGTGTAGGCTACTGTCATTTATCATATTAGTGTGTCATAGTAAATATCAAGATCGACCTACGGAAAAGATGACTACATAAATAAAGCCTTGATAATTGAATATTATTTTTTTCGCGGTCCAGTTTCCATCAAATCCTGTGCTCCGATTGGCTGGCGAGTGGGTCCGTATCCTATGGTACAGACCCCAGTTATGGACCCCGAATACAGACCTTTTGGGTGGCATGGTGGTGTAGTGGTTAGCACTGTCGCCTCGCAGCAAGAATGTTCCGGGTTCGAACCTCACGGCCGGCGGGGGCCTTTCTGTGTGGAGTTTGCATGTTCTCCCCGTGTATGTGTGGGTTTCCTCTGGGTGCTCCGGTTTCCCCCACAGTTTAAAGACATGCAGATTTGGTACAATGGGGCCACTGTAATTGGCGCAAGCTGTTGTGGTTTCCCATGCCATGATGTATGTACACACACATATATAATATAGATCTTCCCATGGCAAAAGCTAAATAAATAAATAAAAACCTCTGGCGACTCGCTCGTTCACAACAACAAACATAGTAGCAATTTTTTGTCAACATTTATTTTCACATTTCCCAGGAGAATAGCATTAATTTTGCATCATGGATAGCGATAACGAGTGTTCACAGCGAAAGCAAGTTTTACTACCCTGAGGAAGAAATAAATTAAACATTTCAGGAGAAAGCTAAAAACCTGTAACTGTTGCTAACACCGAGCAAAAACATGGCTGAATCCTGAATGACTCAATTTTGTATAAATAGGGGACTACATAGGCGGCAAAATGTAGTTTTTTTCTTGCCATGGAAGTGCACTTGTATACCGAGGAGGAAGCCATTTGCATGACAGCCGTGAATGAGGATTCAAAATAGCATTAATTTTACAGCATGGATAGTGATAACGACAGCGAAAGCGAGTTTTACTACCCTGAGGAAGACAAAATAAAAGAAAATATTTCAGGAGAAAGCTAAAAACCTGTAACTTGCTAATGCCGAGCAAAAGCATGGCTGAATCTTGAATGACTCAATTTTGTATAAATAGGGGACTACATAGGTGGCAAAATGTAGTTTTTTTCCTGCCATGGAAGTGCACTTGTAGACTGAGGAGGAAGCAATTTGCATTACAGCCGTGAAGGAGGATTCAAAATGGCGGCTCGGCTCGGTTTTCCCTTTCGAGTGCTCTCGTTTTCTGTTAGAATTTGGTAAAGAAAAAAATAAATATATTATTTACCAGGGCGGCACGGTGGTGTAGTGGATAGCGCTGTCGCCTCACAGCAAGAAGGTCCTGGGTTCAAGCCCCGGGGCCGGCGAGGGCCTTTCTGTGTGGAGTTTGCATGTTCTCCCCGTGTCCGTGTGGGTTTCCTCTGGGTGCTCCGGTTTCCCCCACAGTCCAAAGACATACAGGTTAGGTTAACTGGTGACTCTAAATTGACCGTAGGTGTGAATGTGAGTGTGAATGGTTGTCTGTGTCTATGTGTCAGCCCTGTGATGACCTGGCGACTTGTCCAGGGTGTACCCCGCCTTTCGCCCGTAGTCAGCTGGGATAGGCTCCAGCTTGCCTGCGACCCTGTAGAAGGATAAAGCGGCTAGAGATAATGAGATGAGATGAGATTATTTACCAGCTTAAGGTCGATCCGTATGATGAAATACCGTGACCTTGGCCTTGAATACTGACCTCGGCCCAGAGGGCCTCGGTCAGTACTTTCAAGACCTCGGTCACGGTATTTCACGATACGGACCTCCCAGCTGGTAAATAACATATTATATATCATACTAGCAGCGGCACGGTGGTGTAGTGGTTAGCGCTGTCGCCTCACAGCAAGAAGGTCCTGGGTTCGAGCCCTGGGGCCGGCGAGGGCCTTTCTGTGTGGAGTTTGCATGTTCTCCCCGTGTCCGCGTGGGTTTCCTCCGGGTGCTCCGGTTTCCCCCACAGTCCAAAGACATGCAGGTTAGGTTAACTGGTGACTCTAAATTGACCGTAGGTGTGAATGTGAGTGTGAATGGTTGTCTTTGTCTATGTGTCAGCCCTGTGATGACCTGGCGACTTGTCCAGGGTGTACCCCGCCTTTCGCCCGTAGTCAGCTGGGATAGGCTCCAGCTTGCCTGCGACCCTGTAGAAGGATAAAGCGGCTAGAGATAATGAGATGAGATATCATACTAGCTGAATGGACTATATCTGATATGCCACTCAATGTCAGCCTATATATATATATATATATATATATATATAATCTCTCATCTCATTAGAGATTATATATATATATATTGGCTGACATTGAGTGGCATATCAGATATAGTCCATTCAGCTAGTATGATATTGAACGAGTCGAAGACGAGTTCAGTATCATGCTAGCTGAATGGAATATATCTGATATAGCATGAAAAATGCCAGCTAATATTATTATTATTATTATTATACAAACACATTCGATGGAACAAACCTGATGGCCATGCTTGTTTACAAATTGTCACAGTTGCTCGCTAGCACGGAAGTTTTATGTGTAATACGTATCTTATAGCATTTTCAATTCACTGCAACAGTTTAATGTGGGCGTGGCCAGCGAACAAAGAAATGTTTCTGTGCATGCGCAGCAGAAAACTCGCTCACTGAATATTCGCATCAGTGTCGACATGTGACATGTTGTCTTGACAACCATGCAATATCGTAACCCATATTCAGCATTCCTTCTCCATTGGGTAGAGTGACCTAATACACATAGAATAAGCGATATGCTAACAGTATTGCATGCTATCGAACTAAATGAATGGAACCCGGTAGAAGGGAAAAGAACACATTTGTGGAAAAAGTGTCCTGTACAGGGGCAGATCCAGGAAAATGGGGGGCCCTCAACCCAGTAAGGCCAGGGGTCTGGGGGGGTCGCCAGAATTCCCCGGAAACTCTGCAGTTTTGAAATGCCTGGAGATGCATTTTGAGCTGTCAGAGACGTTGTAAATGAAATTTCTGAAAGAAAATAACCATATCAAAAATGTTTTAAAACTAGGAACTTTCAAAACCATTTTATTAGGTCACTGAAAATGATATTGTCAGAGTTGCAGGCATATGCGTACAACATAATTACAACTGATATATGGTAATATTTATGAAAGTTGCATTGTCATATAATGCATTACCACATGACACTACAGTGTAGTACACTGACCACAAAACACCTTAAATCAATAAATTATTATTTTAGCAACTGCAATCTGAGCTCACTGGGGAATTTTAAGCAAACTGTCACAGGACAGACAAGTCTGAAATGTTGTCTGTCCATTCAAATTTTAGCCTGTCTGAATGACGAGCCAAAGGCCCGGAACAATGTGGTCGGGGGAAGCTGAAGAGCTTTAGATGCCTGGAGATGGCTTCTCAACTATTTCCAGGCACATTTTTGTCATCTTCAAAGGCCAAATTACACTAAACATGAGTTGCTAATTACACTACAAATTGAATATAATTTACAAGAACATGTCAGAAGATTCAAGAAAAACATGCTTAAAGTTATACCCAGTAGCACACACAGCTCAGTTCCATGTCTAGAAAAAAGTATGGGGGGCAAGGATGTTCCAGTTGATTACAACTTACTGGTATTCATATATAGGTACTATAATAACATTCATGAAATATTATGTCAATGATGACATGTTTATAATAAGTCTATAAGAAATTTAGTAATTAACACAACTATTCTTAAATAATTGAGTTAAAATTTTGAGTATGAGATGCCAAGTACCTGTGTTACAAAATTATTTTTAAAATGACTCAAAACTAGACATGGTAATATCATTTGGCGTTCAGATGAAAATCTGCTGGACTACAACTTAGAAAATAGAAGAAAACACCAAGAAAAAGAGAAACCATTCGAAACCGAAAGAGTGAAAGTGATTATCATGCCATGGGAACGGTCTTTTATGAATGTGTAAGTAGGCGCCGGGTGCCCCCCCCCATTAAATCCATGCCAGCTGTATGCATAATAATTTTTGATATTTACACAGCATGGGTAGTTTTCTTGGCCAAAACCAGTTGTGGTGCCCCAAACAGGAATAGTTGTAAAGAGCAAGGAATTAATAGAAACACATCCTTAGGGAAAACAAATGCAGTTGCTCCTAAAATCAGTGTTTAAGATGTCCACTGTATAGGTGCAGACTTTGATCTGTACCTTAACAAGTATGGTTTTGGGAAACCCTGATTGTGGTATGGATGTTGTAATATGTCACTGTAATTATGTATGTGAATCTGTATCAGCAGCAAAAACAAGACGATGAAATCCTAAACATCTGTAAAAATCTGAAACTAATTAGTTTTCTGTGCTACTGAGTACAACATCCTCACAGGGTGCGTCAAGTGAAGCACTTTCATCAACTTTAAATCAATGTGGTGATCCCATGATAAATTAGAGATAACACAACATAATCATTCATTCTTTTTTATTCATTATGAATCTAGGGACTGGAGAGTATCCTAGGAATACTTGGTAGGAGGTGGGAATATGCTCTGAATTCGAAGTCAGTCCATCACAAGTCATGCACATACCCATTTATGTACTCATTCATACCTTGGGGCAATTTAGCGTGGCCAGTCAATGGGCCTGTTTTTGAGAGGTGGGAGGAAACCTGGGAATCCAGAAAACACACAAAACTCCATGCAGTAACCCAAGTTCAGGATCGAACTGGGGACCCTGTAGCTGTGAGGTGGAAACAATACCTGCTTCTCTACCATGCATCATTTAATTCTGTGATTAGATACTGGCTGGTAAAGCCTCTTTCTTACACCACATGCTCTCACACATTCATCATAAAGTCATATTTGCAATACTGCAAAAACAAGTTGCTCTGTGTCTCTTTTGTTTAAGACTCACTACACAAATGCCTTACCAAAAGCAATCAGCCGTGATGTATTTACACACGTCACTGCTCACTGGTAATTAGCGCAGAACATTAGTGAAAGTCAGTAAACAGCATTAAAATTCATTGATCTGTACTGAAAGGTTCAGAGTATAAAAGGCCATCACCTAATACCTCTGAACAGTTGTGTGAATATCAATCCAGAACAGCACTGAAAATAACAGCATTACAGTTACTAAACCTCATGCAAGGTGCACTCTTTTTAACGGGGATCGAACTGAAATGGTTTTTGAAAAAGCAAAGCAAAAGCAAAGGTTCTACAAAGAACCTTTGGTTCTCCCACATTGTAAAACATTTCAGCCTTGTTTAGTTATGTCCACTTACTTTTTCTCTTTAACTCAATGAGCTCTGAAAAGTTGTAATTTGAACTAATCTGTGCAAGTTTTCAAAGGTTAGACTTGAATTACTTAGTTGTATTGACTAACTGCGACTTTTTCTGAGTTGAAACAAAAATAATCGTCAAATTGAGTTAACTTGCGGGCGGCACGGTGGTGTAGTGGTTAGCGCTGTCGCCTCACAGCAAGAAGGTCTGGGTTCGAGCCCCGTTGCCGGCGAGGGCCTTTCTGTGCGGAGTTTGCATGTTCTCCCCGTGTCCGCGTGGGTTTCCTCCGGGTGCTCCGGTTTCCCCCACAGTCCAAAGACATGCAGGTTAGGTTAACTGGTGACTCTAAATTGACCGTAGGTGTGAATGTGAGTGTGAATGGTTGTCTGTGTCTATGTGTCAGCCCTGTGATGACCTGGCGACTTGTCCAGGGTGTACCCCGCCTTTCGCCCGTAGTCAGCTGTGACAGGCTCCAGCTTGCCTGCGACCCTGTAGAACAGGATAAAGCGGCTAGAGATAATGAGATGAGATGAGTTAACTTGCATTTTCAAGGCAGCAGGTGAACTGGCATTTCTAAGTTAAACCAATTTGAAATGTTTTACAGTGCAGAAGGACAAATCAGTGATCCCTTTATGCTGTTAAGATTTAGGTTTTTTTCTAAGAAGTACTGAAAATCAACTTTTTTTTATTCCATTAGATTCAAACGTAAATTTACCCTCAAATATACCAGAGGTCCAGTTACATAAAGCAAATAAGGCTTTCCAGGTAAAAGATCAACAGTGCCTCCAGAAAATCTTCAAACCCCTCCCAATTATCTCTCTTTTTGCTGTATTGCACCATCAAATGTAAGCATATCAGAAAGGGATTTTTTTCTGCTCCTTTTGAAATGACTCTACAGAATAAAATGAAAAAGAGCACCTGGAGCCAAGGACAACAGCTGACTCTTCTCTGAAATGCAAATCTGTAACCACAACAACTTTGTATGCCTGGATACATTTCCAAAATTATTAGAATTACATGCCTGCTTGTGGACCCAAAGGATTACTGGTGCCTGTGAATGTGGATTGTGATACAGAGTCATCAGCCCAATCCCAATCCCAAAATCAATCAATGGTCTTTAATTAAATAAGACAAATATACATATCTTATTTTACATAAAGCAGAAAACAAAAAAAAATAATAAACACACTAAAAATTCATAGACACCAAGAATTAAAAAAAAAAAAAAAACATGCTTAGCAAATTCTATTATGCTGGTAATTAAACAGCTAATTCATATTTAAATATGATTCTATTCAAAAATGAGTTCTTAAATCCATCTGTATTAACTTTAGGGTGTTTGGCTGGTTGTTTCTTAAATTGTATGTAGCCTTCTTAATTTGTGGAAACAGAGTTTTCATCACTTTCAGTTTATTGGAGCTGTTCCTAGCTTGTTTTTCTAACAACACATGTATGTCTACTCTCTCGCTGATGTACTTTTGCTTGTAGCAGCTGTCCAAAAATGAATAACTGGTAATTCATAAGTATTGACCCCTTCAATATGAATTGTCCTTTTGCATCAGTTACAGAGTTGACTGAGATGAGTCTCTATGATCTTTGCACATTTTGATTTTGCCATTTTATCTCATTTCACAAAGCAAATTTTGCCAAATTAGGTGTAAAATGTTCGTGGCCAATGATTTTCAGGTAATGCAACAGATTTTCAATTGGATTTAAGTCTGGGCTTTGACTCAGCCATTCCAAAACACAAGCCTTCTGTTTTTCAAGCCATTCTTTTGTTAGCCTGGGCCCACCCATCCTAAGTGTGACACAACACGAGGGCCTGTTGCAAGCTTAGTCTGGCAAGTCAAGCTATCTCCAGCTCTTCCAAGCTCCCGAAAAATCGGCAGCCAATCAACTTTGAGCATCTCCAATGGCCCTGGGTAGAGGCGTGTTCAAGGCAGTGACGTAGCAGAACTGCGACCGGAAGCCATAGATTGTTTACAGAATCTATGCCGGAAGCGCTTCATTCACTAGAAACATTACAAACATGGAGCAGCGGCAAGCCTTTGACACAGCGGTAGATGCTGTATTGAAAGCATTCAACGGGAAGTTCTCATTGAAAACGGAGCAAAGAGCAGCCCTGGAGGTATTTATCTTCTTCCTGTTACTCAAGCAGTTTCCGTCGCGTCACATACGTCAGAGGAAAGAGTGATGTGATTGGTTTAAGCTTCGTCACAGCCTTTTCTGGCTTCGACCAGTAGCAAACTGAAGCATTTCAGGGAGGTGGGTCAACCACGCCTTTGGGAAACGGTTGGGCTTAATATCTTTGCCAGACCAAATGCTCGCAGAGCTTTGAAGTCGCGTTAGCCAGACTATTCTTTTGTAGTTTTTGCCTTCTAATTTGGCTCATTGTCCTGTTGGAACATATATTCCATCCATCCATTCATTATCCATAACCGCTTATCCTGTGCAGGGTCGCGGACAAGCTGGAGCCTATCCTAGCTGACTATGGGCAAGAGGCAGGGTACACCCTGGACAAGTCGCCAGGTCATCACAGGGCTGGCACATAGAGACAAACAACCATTTACGCTCACATCTACAGTCAATTTAGAGCCACTAATTAGCCTAAACTGCATGTCTTTGGACTATGGGGGAAACCAGAGGAAACCCACACAGACATGGTGAGAACATGAAAACTCCACACAGAAAGACCCCCATCAGCCTCTGGGCTCGAACCCAGAACCTTTTTGCTGTAAGGCGATAGTGCTAACCACTACACCACTGTGCCGCCTGAAACATATATTTTCAGTCTAAATGCAGATGTCTGTCTGACTGGAATAGGTTCTCCTCAACATCCACATTTTACAAGTTTTCCAGTTGCTCCTGCTGAAGAGGATGCTACTATTTGGTTACCATTATATATGACACATGATGCTACTATTTGGTTTGCGCCAAACATTATGGTTTGGCTTTAGACAAAATGGCTCAACTTCACACTGCACAAAATACCTTAGAGTCTGGAGATGATTTGCCTGGATGTTTCAAACTATGACCCATCTATGATGTAATCCATTTTTGGTTGTCTCTACTCAAGGCATTGTCAAAAAAAATCCAGATATGCTCCATATCTGGATATGATATGATCCAGATTCTTGCAAGAATTTACAAAGATATCTCCGGATTCTTGAAGTTTTGGTGCAGGGTAAATTCTTCCAAGAATCTGGTCTCATCAAACCACAAAATCTTTTTCCAAAAGGTCTCAGATTTTCTAACATGAAAGTGAATTCTTTCTGGCTACTCTTCCATCGAAGCTAGATTTGTGAAAAGCTGATCATATTGTCAAGGTCTGCACATGTTCTCCTTCAGTCAGTGAGCTCTGTAACACCAGTGTTGTAGCTACACTTGTGAACAATTCTCAGACAATTGCCAATCCAGCCTGACTGCTCAGTTTGGCCTGATCTTGGTAATGTTTGCTTTCTGCCATGTTTTTTTTTTCCACTTTGCTAATGGATTCTGCATTACTACTTAGAAGGCTCAAATTGCCAATTCTGTAATAACCTTCTCCATCTTATTTCCTTCTAACAACCTCATCTCTTAGCTTTACAGGCAGTTACTCTGTTTTCATGAAAGCAGGACTGATCATATCTTCCATTTTACCTGTGACACCTTCCAAAGTCAAAGATATTTATTATGAGTGAATACAATTGAACACGGGAGCGGCAGGGTGGTGTAGTGGTTAGCGCTGTCGCCTCACAGCAAGAAGGTCCAGGTTCAAGCCCCGTGGCCAGCAAGGGCCTTTCTGTGCGGAGTTTGCATGTTCTCCCCGTGTCCGCATGGGTTTCCTCCGGGTGCTCTGGTTTCCCCCACAGTCCAAAGACATACAGGTTAGGTTAACTAGTGACTCTAAATTGACCGTAGGTGTGAATGTGAGTGTGAATGGTTGTCTGTGTCTATGTGTCAGCCCTGTGATGACCTGGCGACTTGTCCAGGGTGTATCCCGCCTTTCGCCCGTAGTCAGCTGGGATAGGCTCCAGCTTGCCTGCGACCCTGTAGAACAGGATAAAGCGGCTAGAGATAATGAGATGAGATGAGATTTCTGGAGAGAATCACTTCAAAATAAGCAGGGGAAAAATCCATTCTAATATAAATAAATCTGATGCTGCAATCCAAAGAAATAATCATTGGTGGGGTGGAAGTGAATACTTTCTGGAGGCATGCTATGTACCAAAGACATACCTTTGAAGATACAACTTCAAAGACTGGCCTTTTTTTTTTAAACAGCGAACCGTCAGACTAGTGTTGGTGCCTTTTTTCCTGAGTGCACTCTACATCACTGAATATCACTAAACATCTCAAACTGTTTGTGTAAATCTTGCATGTGCTTTGTCACTCCATAAGGAAAATGCCTGCAATTTTAACATATATATTTACTCACAGATAACAAACTGCCATGTTGAATTATTAACGATCAATGAACAGCATTAAACATTACTGACCATTTAGCCCTCAAAAGTCACTCAATAGTTTTTACACACACACACACACACACACACACACATATAAAATGTATGCGTGTGTATGTACACATGTATATATAAACAGGCACAGGCAATAACCACTAAAAAAAGTCAGAGCACCATGAAGCACTTACTGTGACATTATGCACAGTACTGAATCACTGATTAAACTGCACCTTTTCATTCCCAAAAGAACAATCAATAAAATGACTAGTGTGTCCAATTAACACACCCAAATAAGGAATGTTATGTAAGATTTAAATATTTATTCTATTTTCCAAGTGCTGTTTATACTGAAAAGTACACAGACAGAAATAATAGCAACAAACTGTATTTGTCCTTGTTGCTGCTGTGGTACCGGTACCATCATGGATGCATCATTTGCTCCTTTAGTATGCATCTTTGTATTTGCAAAAAAAAAAAAATGCATGTAGACAATTATAGCTACCTTAAGGACCACTTAAGTACCTTTACAATAAAAGCCCCACATGCAGATAAAAGATGCACAGAAGGCATGCATTCTTGATGGCAGCAATAAAAAGTACAGTTTGGTACCTTAGTGTGTACAGCCTAGTGTTTTGGTAATGTAGATCATTAAATATCACTGGTAATAAATAAGTAGAAATTTGTTTGTTGGAGGGTAGGGTGTCATGATGAGGAAAGTGCCAGAGGCTCCATCCCGGCAGGTCTTACCTGATGATCACATACATGACGAGCACGTTCCCCACCAGCCCCACCACACACACGATGGAGTAAAGCGCGGTGATGATGGCGATGATGACGGGGGTCGAGTCTTTCTCGGCGTCGGTGGGCTGCTCGCAAGTGCTCTTCGCCATAGGAGTCGTGTTCCCATCACCGACGGAGCTCAGGTTGGGGCACAAGGTGCTGATGTTGGGCAGCTGGGAGAGGTGATAGAGAGGCGCTGAGATGTTCACCATGCTCACCATGGCTCTCGGTGGATTGGGTTCGAGTTGCGTTGTGTATCTGTGTGTGTGTGTGTGTGTGTGTCTCTCTCTCTCTCTCTCTCTCTCTCTCCAGTTGACACCTGTTTAGCGTTCTGTTCAGAGCGCGCGCCGACTTCCGAGCTGCTTCGACGAACCGACCGCGCGAGAGCCCCGTGCGCACACCGTGGCGCATCCACTTTATCTGATCACTTCGCCAATCCGCCCTGTCCTGTCCTGTCCTGTCCTGTCCTGTCCTGTCCTGTCCTGTCCTGTCGGCGTAACACTACATGCAAACGGATAGGAGGGCTTCTCATTTTTATTCGACAAAATGACGTCACGCGCGAAGGCACGTGACCCAAGGCTTCGGCTTTTGAAGCGCGTGTGAGAACTGAGAAGTGCGCCTGAGACCGGAGCGCGAGCGCGGACCGACTCAAAGCCCTCCGGTCCGTGGCGTGTTGAGGTTGGAACAGGAATAATCACACAGTGGAAATGCTTTGCTTTACATTGCATTGGGTTTTTACATCAGTTTAACATTACATTAGTTTTTTTTACATTACATCATTTTTGCATCACATTATATTAACATTACGTTAGTTTTTGTACACAACATTATTTTTACATTGAATTATTTTTCACATGACAGTTTTTTATTACATTATTTTAACATAGCATAATTTTTACATTACATTTTTAATACATCACATTTTTTTTACATAAGTTTAACATTACATTAGTTTTTTACATCATTTTCACATCACACTATTTTAACATTAGTTTTTTATTACATTATTTTTACATGACATTAGCTTTTATTACATTATTTTAACAGCATAATTTTTTTTACATGACATTATTTTTACATTGCGTTATTTTTTACATTACATTGTTTTTACATCAGTTTAACATTATATTAGTTTGTTGCATCATTTTTACATCACATTATTTTAACATTACGTTTGTTTTTTTACATAACATTATTTCTTACATTACATTAGTTTTGATGACTATTTTAACATAGCATAATTTTTTACATTATACATTATTTTTACGTTGCATTTTTTTTCACATTACATTGTTTTTACATCAGTTTAACATTACATTAGGTTTTTACATTACATCATTTTTACATCACATTATTTTAAGATTGTTAGTTTTTTTACATAACATCATTTCTACATCACATTATTTTTTACGACATTAGTTTTTCTATTACATTTTTTATAGCATATTTTTACATTACATTTTTTACATTACATTGTTTTACAGCACTTTTTTTACATCAGTTTAACATTAGTTTTTTACATTACATCATTTTTACATAATAATTTTACGTTACATTATTTTTACATTGCATTATTTTTTTTACATTACATTGTTTTTTACATCAGTGTAACATTACATTAGGTTTTTACATTACATCATTTTTAAATGCCATTATTTTAACATTGTTAGTTTTTTTACATAACAATTTCTACATCACATTATTTTTTATGACAGTTTTTCTATTACATTATTTTAACATAGCATAATTTTTACATTACATTTTTTACATGACATTGTTTTACATCACTTTTTTACATCAGTTTAACATAAGTCTTTTACATTACATCATTTTTACATCATAATTTTTACATTACATCATTTTTACATCATAATTTTTTACATTACATTAGTTTTACATTGCATTATTTTTTACATTACATTGTTTTTACATCATTTTAACATTACATTAGTTTATGAATTTATATCATTTTTACATCACAATATTTTAATATTATGTTTGTTTTTTTACATAACATTATTTTTTACATGACATTAGTTTTGATGACTATTTTAACATAGCATAATTTTTACATTACATTATTTTAACATTACATTATTTTTACATTGCATTATTTTTTACATTACATTGTTTTTTTTACATCAGTTTAACATTACATTAGTTTTTTACATCACATTATTTTAACATTATGTTAGTTTTTTACATAACATCATTTTTACATTACATTATTTTAACATAGCATATTTCTACATTACATTTTTTACATTGCATTGTTTTTACATCACTTTTTTACATCAGTTTAACATTTCATTAGTTTTTTACATTACATCATTTTTACATTACATTATTTTTACATTGCATTATTTTTTACATTACATTGTTTTACATCAGTTTAACATTACATTAGTTTGTTACATTACATCATTTTTACATCACATTATTTTAACATTACGTTAGTTTTTTTAATAACATTATTTTTTACATGACATTAGCTTTGATGACTATTTTAACATAGCACAATGTTTAACATTACTTTATTTTTACATTACATTATTTTTTACATGACATTGTTTTTTACATCAATTTAACATTACATTAGTTTTTTACATTACATAATTTTGACATCACATTATTTTAACATTACGTTAGTTTTTTTCATAACATTATTTTTACATGACATTGTTTTTACATCAGTTTAACATGACATTAGTTTTTTACATCACATAATTTAACATAGCATATTTTTTGCATTACATTTTTACATTACATTGTTTACATCACTTTTTACATCAGTTTAACATTACATTAGTTTTTTACATTACATCATTTTTACATCATATTTTATACATTACATTATTTAACATAGCATTTTTACGACAGTTTATTATTACATTATTTTAACATAGCATACTTTTTTTACAATACATTATTTTTATCTTACATTGTTTTTACATCACGTATTTTTTACATCAGTTTAACATTACATTAGTTTTTGACATTACATAATTTTTACATATTTGTTACATTGCATTATTTTTAACATTACATTATTTTTACATTGCATTATTTTTACATAACATTGTTTTGGCATTACTTTTTACAATACATAATTTTTACATTTTTTACATGAAATTAATTTTATATCACATTATTTTAACATTACTCTAGTTTCTTTTTACATTACATTGTTTTTTTAACATTAGATTGTTTTTACATCACATTTTTTATATCAGTTTAACATTACATTAGTTTTTTTACATTACATAATTTTTACATCACATTATTTTAACATCACATTAGGTATTTTACATTACATAATTTTTACATTACAATATTTTAACATTACATTATTTTTTACATTGCATTATTTTTGTCATCATATTATTTTTACATTGCATTATTTTTTACATTATATCTTTAACATTACATTATTGTTTACATCACATTTTTTACATAACATTATTTTTTAAATTACATTGTTTCTTTCCATTTTTTACATATTTTATACATTATGTAATTTTTTACACTATAATCAAAAGACACCCAGATAAACACCAGCTATAAATGCTATGAACCACCAATCATTCACAGGGTTAATAGTACTTTCCAGAGACTTCATTTGAGGTCAAAACTGTGGCACCAGTGCTCATTTCAAGGATGGCGAATTAGTGCTCATGGTGATATCTAAGTGTTTATATGACTCCACAAAACAGACCAAATGCCATCAGATTTCTAATGCATGAAATTGCTTGTCTTGTGCTGGTGCTTATTACTAATTAATCTGGCTACATTCTTTTAGAAGACCTACACAGCAGGGTCCACAGCTCCTATAAAATAGCTCAAATCTGTACACATAAAGCAAATGAGACTCATTCCTTTATAATAGGTAAACATACACCAATATAGTTTCTGCTATTAGGATATAGCTTGCTTCAATTTTAATGTAATTTCATAATATAATTAACAGTGTCCTATGACATGCTACTCTGCCAGTAATTTATTTTGATAATGGTAGCCTAATGCAAGGCTCCACGACATTTTCCTTGGAAAGATTAAGTTGAGTATTGTATTATGGTCTGAAAATACTGTATGTTAAGTAATTTCCCAGCCTTCCAGTCCTTAGGGTAAAGCCATTTGCAGGTTGTGAAGTCTGTCATTCTGCAAATGGTGTGACAGTGCCCTAGTACTGAAATAACTGGAGTACGATTCAGCTGGGTAACTAAATAGAAAGAACATTACTGTGAATATGTAAATATATTTATCATAGATTAAGTCACGTGAATTGTTGCATTTTTTTACACAACAAATTCCTAGAGGCAAATGAAAATCTGCAATGTTTATTTAAATCCAACGAGACCTAAATCAGACAATAAATGTTAACATTACATTACATTAATGGTATTTAGCAGACACTCTTATCCAGAGCAACATGCAACATACCCAGAGCAGCCTAAGGTTAGGTGCCTTTCTCAAGGGCCAGCAGGAAGGGCCATGGACCAGCAGGAAGGGCACATTACTGCTGGTCCAGGGAATCATACCAGCAATCTTTTGGTCCCAAAGCTGCTTCATTACTTCACTCTCAGAACCACTTCCCTCTCAGAAAAAGAGTATTAAACTGCACCTTTCTTTGTTGCTGTGGTGGGTGGTATCCTCATGAGCACCTGTAGTATGTTTTTTTTTTCCAGGAATGTGCATGAGTACGTTTAAAGCTTGACCCAAAGCATAATTACAGTCCAATTATGTAGCTTAAATCATTTTAATACAACCCCTCGTCTCTCGTCTCGTCTTCTTCCGCTTTATCCGGGACCGGGTCGCGGAGGCAGCAGTCTAAGCAGGGAAGCCCAAACTTCCCTTTCCCCAGACACCTCGGCCAGCTCCTCGGGAAGAACACCGAGGCGTTCCCAGGCCAGCCGAGAGACATAGTCCCTCCAGCGTGTCCTGGGTCTTCCCCGGGGCCTCCTCCCGGGGGGACATGCCTGGAACACCTCCCCAGGGAGGCGTCCAGGAGGCATCCGAAAAAGATGCCCGAGCCACCTCAGCTGATTCCTCTCGATGTGGAGCAGCAGCGGCTCTACTCCGAGCTCCTCCCGAGTGACTGTGCTTCTCACCCTATCTCTAAGGGAGCGCCCAGCCACCCTGCGAAGGAAACTCATTTCGGCCGCTTGTATCCGCGATCTTGTCCTTTCGGTCATTACCCAAAGCTCATGACCATAGGTGAGAGTCGGAACGTAGATCGACCGGTAAATTGAGAGCTTCGCCTTTTGGCTCAGCTCCTTCTTCACCACAACGGACCGGTAAAGCGACCGCATCACTGCGGAGGCTGCACCGATCCGCCTGTCGATCTCACGCTCCATCCTTCCCTCACTCGTGAACAAGATCCCGAGATACTTAAACTCCTCCACTTGAGGCAGAACTTCTCCACCAACCTGGAGAGGGCAAGCCACCCTTTTCCGGTCGAGAACCATGGCCTCGGACTTGGAGGTGCTGATTCTCATCCCAGCCGCTTCACACTCGACTGCAAACCGCCCCAGTGCATGCTGAAGGTCCTGGTTTGAAGAAGCCAACAGGACAACATCATCCGCAAAAAGCAGAGATGAAATCCTGTGGTTCCCAAACAGGATTCCTTCTGGCCCCTGGCTGCGCCTAGAAATTCTGTCCATAAAAATTATGAACAGAACCGGTGACAAAGGGCAGCCCTGCCGGAGTCCAACATGCACTGGGAACAGGTCTGACTTACTGCCGGCAATGCGAACCAGACTCCTGCTCCGTTCGTACAGGGACCGGACAGCCCTTAGCAAAGAGCCCCGAACCCCATACTCCCGAAGCACCCCCCACAGAATACTACGGGGGACACGGTCGAATGCCTTCTCCAGATCCACAAAGCACATGTGGACTGGTTGGGCAAACTCCCATGAACCCTCGAGCACCCTATGAAGGGTATAGAGCTGGTCCAGTGTTCCGCGACCAGGACGAAAACCGCATTGTTCCTCCTGGATCCGAGGTTCGACTATTGGTCGAATTCTCCTCTCCAGTACCCTGGAGTAAACCTTCCCTGGGAGGCTGAGAAGTGTGATTCCCCTATAATTGGGGCACACTCTCCGGTCCCCTTTCTTAAAAAGAGGGACCACCACCCCAGTCTGCCACTCCAGAGGCACTGTCCCTGACCGCCACGCGATGTTGCAGAGGCGTGTCAACCAAGACAGCCCCACAACATCCAGAGACTTGAAATACTCAGGGCGGATCTCATCCACCCCCGGTGCCTTGCCACCGAGGAGCTTGCAAACCACCTCAGTGACTTCGGCTTGGGTAATGGACGAGTCCACCTCTGAGTCATCAGCCTCAGTCTCCTCAGTGGAAGACATGATGGTGGGATTGAGGAGATCCTCAAAGTATTCCTTCCACCGCCCGACAATGTCCCCAGTCGAGGTCAACAGCTCCCCACCCGCACTGTAAACAGTGTTGGCAGAGTACTGCTTCCCCCTCCTGAGGCGCCGGACGGTTTGCCAGAATTTCTTCGAGGCCGACCGATAGTCCTTCTCCATGGCCTCCCCGAACTCCTCCCAGTTCCGAGTTTTTGCCTCCGCAACTGCCCGAGCTGCAGCACGCCTGGCCTGCCGATACCCGTCAGCTGCCTCGGGAGTCCTGGAGGTTAACATGGCCCGATAGGACTCCTTCTTCAGCTTGACGGCATCCCTTACTTCCGGTGTCCACCACCGGGTTCGGGGATTGCCGCCACGACAGGCACCGGAGACCTTGCGGCCACAGCTCTGAACAGCTGCGTCCACAATGGAGGTAGAGAACATGGTCCACTCAGACTCAATGTCCCCCGCCTCCCTCGGAAGCTGGGAAAAGCTCTCCCGGAGGTGGGAGTTAAAGACCTCCCCGACAGAGTGCTCGGCCAGACGTTCCCAGCAGACCCTCACCATACGTTTGGGCCTGCCAGGTCTGTCCAGCTTCCTCCTCCGCCAGCGGATCCAACTCACCACCAGGTGGTGATCAGTTGACAGCTCAGCCCCTCTCTTCACCCGAGTGTCCAAGACATAGGGCCGGAGATCAGATGAAACGACTACAAAGTCTATCATTGACCTCCGACCTAAGGTGTCCTGGTGCCACGTGCACTTATGGACACCCCTATGCTCGAACATGGTGTTCGTTATGGACAAACCGTGACTAGCACAGAAGTCCAATAACAAAACACCACTCGGGTTCAGATCGGGGAGGCCGTTCCTCCCAACCACGCCCCTCCAGGTGTCACTGTCATCTCCCACGTGAGCATTGAAGTCCCCCAGTAACACAATGGAGTCCCCAGTCTGAGCACTCCTCAGTACCTCTCCCAGGGACTCCAAGAAGGCCGGATACTCTATACTGCTATTTGGGCCATAGGCACAAACAACAGCAAGAGCCGTCTCCCCAATCCGAAGGCGCAGCGAGGCGACCCTCTCGTTCACTGGGGTAAACTCCAACACATGGCGGCTGAGCTGGGGAGCTATAAGCAAGCCCACACCAGCCCGCCGCCGCTCACCACGGGCGACTCCAGAGAAGTGGAGAGTCCAGCCCCTCTCGAGGAACTGGGTTCCAGAGCCCAAGCTGTGCGTGGAGGTGAGCCCGACTATCTCTAGCCGGTACCTCTCAACCTCCCGCACAAGCTCAGGCTCTTTCCCCCCCAGCGAAGTGACATTCCATGTCCCAACAGCCAGCCGCTGTGTCCGGGGATCAGGTCGTCGAGGCCCCTGCCTTCGACTGCCACCCAATCCACATTGCACCAGTCCCCTACTGCTACCTCTGTGGGTGGTGAACCCACAGGAGGTCGGGCCCACGTCAGCTCTTCGGGCTGAGCCTGGCCGGGCCCCATGGGCAAAGGCCCGGCCACCAAGCGCTCGCATACGAGCCCCAACCCCGGGCCTGGCTCCAGGGTGGGGCCCCGGCTGCGTCATCCCGGGCGACGTCACGGTCCTCGGATTTTTCTCCATAGGGGTAATACAACCCCGATTCCAAAAAAGTTGGGACAAAGTACAAATTGTAAATAAAAATGGAATGCAAAAATTTACAAATCTCAAAAACTGATATTGTATTCACAATAGAACATAGACAACATATCAAATGTCGAAAGTGAGACATTTTGAAATTTCATGCCAAATATTGGCTCATTTGAAATTTCATGACAGCAACACATCTCAATAAAGTTGGGACAGGGGCAATAAGAGGCTGGAAAAGTTAAAGGTACAGAAAAGGAACAGCTGGAGGACCAAATTGCAACTCAGTAGGTCAATTGGCAATAGGTCATTAACATGACTGGGTATAAAAAGAGCATCTTGGAGTGGCAGCGGCTCTCAGAAGTAAAGATGGGAAGAGGATCACCAATCCCCCTAATTCTGCGCCGACAAATAGTGGAGCAATATCAGAAAGGAGTTCGACAGTGTAAAATTGCAAAGAGTTTGAACATATCATCATCTACAGTGCATAATATCATCAAAAGATTCAGAGAATCTGGAAGAATCTCTGTCCGTAAGGGTCAAGGCCGGAAAACCATACTGGGTGCCCATGATCTTCGGGCCCTTAGACGGCACTGCATCACATACAGGCATGCTTCTGTATTGGAAGTCACAAAATGGGCTCAGGAATATTTCCAGAGAACATTATCTGTGAACACAGTTCACCGTGCCATCCGCCGTTGCCAGCTAAAACTCTATAGTTCAAAGAAGAAGCCGTATCTAAACATGATCCAGAAGCACAGACGTCTTCTCTGGGCCAAGGCTCATTTAAAATGGGCTGTGGCAAAGTGGAAAACTGTTCTGTGGTCAGACGAATCAAAATTTGAAGTTCTTTATGGAAATCAGGGATGCCGTGTCATTCGGACTAAAGAGGAGAAGGACGACCCAAGTTGTTATCAGCGCTCAGTTCAGAAGCCTGCATCTCTGATGATATGGGGTTGCATTAGTGCGTGTGGCATGGGCAGCTTACACATCTGGAAAGACACCATCAATGCTGAAAGGTATATCCAGGTTCTAGAGCAACATATGCTCCCATCCAGACGACATCTCTTTCAGGGAAGACCTTGCATTTTCCAACATGACAATGCCAAACCACATACTGCATCAATTACAGCATCATGGCTGCGTAGAAGAAGGGTCCGGGTACTGAACTGGCCAGCCTGCAGTCCAGATCTTTCACCCATAGAAAACATTTGGCGCATCATAAAACGGAACATACGACAAAACGACCTAAGACAGTTGAGCAACTAGAATCCTACATTAGACAAGAATGGGTTAACATTCCTAACCCTAAACTTGAGCAACTTGTCTCCTCAGTCCCCAGACGTTTACAGACTGTTGTAAAGAGAAAAGGGGATGTCTCACAGTGGTAAACATGGCCTTGTCCCAACTTTTTTGAGATGTGTTGTTGTCATGAAATTTAAAATCACCTAATTTTTCTCTTTAAATGATACATTTTCTCAGTTTAAACATTTGATATGTCACCTATGTTCTATTCTGAATAAAATATGGAATTTTGAAACTTCCACATCATTGCATTCCGTTTTTATTTACAATTTGTACTTTGTCCCAACTTTTTTGGAATCAGGGTTGTAGTATACTTACCAGCCATACATACTTTTAAAAAAGAAAAAAAAACCAGCATAATTCTCTGTATACTGAAACTACTTGAGTTCTTTGAATAGTTAAGGGTCATACTTGGAAGAATATTTTGTGTAAAAACTGTAATTAAAAGTTGCCCACAATCCACAAGCAAATTTTTTTTTTAAATCATTTTGTATTGGATATTGTAACAGATTTCCCCTTTTGGACTGAACCTTAGTTTACTTGCATGCCCAGTCATCAAAGCCCTCAGGTAACATTACCATTCTTTCCATGACACCAAATTTAGATAAAACATGTACTTTGACTTACATAGTTTGCTAAGCTACATTATCTGAATTGACCATAGTGTTGGAGTAATAAGCAACTCATTTGTTGTGTGATTTTGATAAATTTGTTAGCCACTGTAGAAATGTTCTGGATGTGGGTGGAGCACAGAAGTATGGCAGGCTGTTATTTGTGTCTGAGTTTTCTTTATTTCTGCTTTTCAGCACAACTCTGTCCCTTGGGGACACACTCATACACACACTCATATACACACAATTATCGTGTTCTGGTCCCCGATCTCTCTTCCTCTAGTCCTCTCACTCCTTTTATAGGGTGCCGTCACTGTAAGAGACACAAACGCATGTTAATTGACAACAGGTGTAGCGATATGACCACTCACCTTCCCCAACTCCGCCCTCCATTCACAGACTGCCACTCGGCCACACCTTCGCTGCCACATACCCCCACCGCCCAACTCAGGCCGGGGAGCCGTCCGGCCTGCAGCGGACTCCCCCCCCCCCCCTTTGACGGGACAAGAAGTCCACCACCACCATCTGCGCCCCCGGCCTGTGGACCACCTCAAATTTGAATAGCTGGAGGGCAAGATACCAAAGGGTGATCCGCACGTTAGCATCCTTCATGCGGTGGAGCCACTGGAGGGGCACGTGGTCTGAACAGAGGGTGAAAGGGCGTCCCAGTAGGTAGTACTGGAGGGCGAGGACCGCCCACTCGATGGCTAAGCACTCTTTCTCTATTGTGCTGTACCTGCCTTCCCACATTGACAGCCTCCGGCTAATGTACAGCGCAGGATGTTCCTCCCCCTCCACCTTCTGGGACAGAACGGCCCCCAGTCCTCTGTCCGATGCGTCCGTCTGTAAAATAAAGGGGAGAGCAAAGACAGGGGAGTGTAACAGTGGCCCCCCACACAGTGCAGCCTTTACCCTAGAGAAAGCCTGTTGGCATTGCTCCGTCCACTGGACCGGATCTGGTGCTCCCTTTTTAGTGAGATCAGTCAGTGGGCTGGTCACGTCCAAATAATTAGGTATGAACCTACGATAGTAGCCAGCCAGCCCCAGGAACTGACTCACCCCTTTTTGGTCTTGGGCCTTGGGCAGGCCGCAATTGCTGCAGTCTTATTAATTTGGGGACGCACCTGCCCATGGCCCAAGTGGAAACCCAGGTACCATACTTCCAACTGCCCAATTGCACACTTCTTTTAGTTAGCTGTGAGACCCGCACACCTCAGCGACTTTAGGATGACCCTAAGGTATTTGAGGTGCCGCGGCCAGTCATTGCTATAGATGATAATATCATCGAGATACGCAGCTGTGTAGGTGGTGTGGGGGCGGAGAACCCTGTCCATGAGCTGCTGGAATGTCGCGGGAGCCCTAAATAACCCAAAAGGAAGTGTGATGAATTGGTGTAAGCCAAACGGTGTGGAAAAGGCTGTTTTCTCTCGGGATAGAGGAGTCAAGGGGATCTGCCAATATCCCTTCGTTAAATCCAGTGTCGAATAAAAATGAGCAGTGCCTAATTGATCGAGCAGCTCGTCAATGCGAGGCATTGGGTAAGTGTCAAATTTAGACACCGCGTTGATTCTTCTATAGTCCACACAGAACTGGACCGACCCATCGGTCTTGGGGACTAGGACCACTGGGCTGCTCCAGTCACTGTGGGATTCCTCGATTATGCCCATTTCAAGCATGGCCTCGAATTCATCCTGGACCACCTTTTTTTGTGTTTGGGCAGGCAGTAAGGGCAGCTGCGCACTACCACCCCTGGGGGCGTTTCAATGTGGTGTTCTATGAGGTGGGTGCGGTCGGGCAGGGGCGAAAACACATCGGAAAATTCCTTCTGCAACTGGGTTACATGAGTTGGGCTGGGGAGAGGTGGTTTCCACAAGGGACCAGAGTGGTTGGTGATGTCAATTTTCTTTTTTGAACCTCTGGCCCCAGCTCCGCCTTCTCCAGAATTACTGACACCAACGCCACGGGGACCTCCTCATTCCAACATTTTAACAGATTGAGGTGGTAAATTTGCAATGCCCCACCCCTGTCCATTCGCCTCACCTCATAGTCAACATCCCCAACTCGCCGTGTGACCTCAAAGGGCCCTTGACACTTGGTGATCAATTTGGAGCTCGACGTGGGCAATAATATGAGTACTTTGTCTCCCGGCGTGAACTCTCTAAGGCACGTGCCCCTGTCATACTGTCGGATTTGACGTTCTTGCGCCTGCTGCAAATTCTCCTGGGTTAAGTGCGTGAGTGTGTGGAGTTTGGCGCGCAGGTCGAGAAAGTATTGAATTTCGTTCTTACTAGATGAAGGTCCCTCCTCCCAATTTTCACGTAGCACGTCCAAAATGCCACACGGCTTATGCCCATATAATAGTTCAAATGGTGAAAAACCTGTGGAAGCTTGCGGGACCTCTCATACTGCAAATAACAGGGGCTCGAGCCACTTATCCCAATTACATGCATCTTCACTTACAAACTTCTGAATTATGTTTTTGAAAGTTCGATTAAAACGTTCCACTAAGCCATCAGTTTGTGAGTGATAGACACTGGTGCGGATAGGCTTAATCCCCAGTAACCCATACAGTTCGTGCAGTGTGCGTGACATAAAGGTAGTGCCTTGGTCTGTCAGGATTTCTTTTGGAATCCTGACCCGGGAGATAAAGCGGAAGAGTGCTTCCGCAATACTGCGTGCTGAGATATTGCAGAGAGGCACTGCTTCCGGATATTGCATTGCATAGTCCACCAGAACTAAAATAAAGTGATATCCCCGTGCTGACTGATCTAATGGCCCGACGAGATCCATTCCAATTCTTTCAAAAGGGGTCTCGATTAGACGAAGAGGGTGCAAAGGCACTTTTGGAGTGGCCACGGGATTTACTAATTGGCATTCGCAGCACACTGCACACCACCGACGGACACCCCCGCAAATCCCTGGCCAATAGAACTGGGCCATTATTCGGGCTAGTGTTTTATCCTGCCCTAAGTGTCCGGCCATGGGATTAAAGTGAGTGGCCTGGAATATGGAATATAGGGTGCCATCACTGTAAGAGACACACAAACACATGTCAATTGACAACAGGTGTAGCGATACGACCACTCACCTTCCCCGACTCCGCCCTCCATTCACAGACTGATGCTCAGCCATGCCCCCGCTGCCACAGCCACCATGCACTGAGGTGATCTCTTGGAAGCACTAACATTACTGAGGGTTCTTTTTCACCACCTCAGGCAGTTATTGTTGCTATTTCAGGTTAGTTTGGCAAGGTGGCTTACCCAGTGTTAGGGATGTGATGGGGCACACAAGCTCTGTAAATATTATATCTATATAGTTTCAGGAATATTTGTTTCATATGTACGTCATCATAAAAATAGCAAATGTGAAGATGGTAAGTAAAACCATTCTGTGGCTGTGGATGACAGAGTTCTCATTTTAAGATATTAGCCAATCAGAGCTACAGTATTTACATATTTAATATTTAAAAGCACAGTCACAAAATCAGCCTGTTGTATCCTATGGAGGATTTTTACGTGACAACATTGCAACTGTGGATTTGTTTATGCAGCCATGTTGCCTGGCAAGCTTTGTCTTTGACAACGACCGGCACACGTGTATACGAGTGATTGTAAGCCCAATTCAGGACATCTACAGAAAAACTTGTAGAAGTTGTATCTAAAAGAACAATGCCAGAGACCTGGAGTGTGCTTTTGGATGTAATAACAGATGTGGAGATAAGACTGGTTTAACTTTTCACCGCTTCCCCAGTGAACCCAGAAAGTCAAGAAAAATGGCGAGCTGCAGTTAACAAAAACATTCCTGTGTGTGTGGAGAACATTTTATTTCAGGTTAGTGTGAAAGCTCTGTGCAATGTCAAAATGTAGATCTGAATGTGGGCTTTGGATGCGATATATTTTATTAGACCTGATGCTTGGTGAGACAAGCAGCATGTTTGTTATGTACTGATAATATAGACTAGGCTCAACACCATAAAATATGCTAGATCTCAGCCCTGGTTTGTTTTTTACTATTTGAAATCCACGTTTGAGTTTACCTTTGTCATAAAAAGGTATTTTTCTTTATCGTGAATTTCCCATAACATTCCGGCACAAAGCCTGCCTCAAAATATCAGTAGGCATCTGTACTTTTGTGGGCCTTTAGCATCTCCGGTATATTTAGAAGTCCCAAATACTAAATAGTTCAGGATGTCGTGGTGTCCCAAATCCGGTAGCTGGTTTGCCGAACACTTTTCAAGTCAAATCAATACATTTGTGGGGAAATTAAGAAGAAGCAGCAGCCTTTATTTTTGTCAAATGTACACTCAAGCACAGCAAAATTCCTCCTCTGCATTGAAATCATCTCAAGCGGTGAACACACACACACACACGCACACACAGAGAGCGAGAGAGAGAGAGAGAGTGAGTGAGAGAGAGAGAGCAGTGTGCAGAATAAATAATAATTAAATACATTTATGAGTAAATTATATGGATCTGTGATGCCTGCATATTTCAGCTTTTTGATGTAGTGCAATCTGCTGGTAGAATATAAATTTTTAATAATTTCAGAGAGATTGTACTGACTGCAGGGCGGCACGGTGGTGTAGTGGTTAGCGCTGTCGCCTCACAGCAAGAAGGTCCTGGGTTCGAGCCCCGGGGCCGGCAAGGGCCTTTCTGTGTGGAGTTTGCATGTTCTCCCCGTGTCCGCGTGGGTTTCCTCCGGGTGCTCCAGTTTCCCCCACAGTCCAAAGACATGCAGGTTAGGTTAACTGGTGACTCTAAATTGACCGTAGGTGTGAATGTGAGTGTGAATGGTTGTCTGTGTCTATGTGTCGGCCCTGTGATGACCTGGCGACTTGTCCAGGGTGTACCCCGCCTTTCGCCCGTAGTCAGCTGGGATAGGCTCCAGCTTGCCTGCGACCCTGTAGAAGGATAAAGCGGCTAGAGATAATGAGATGAGATGTACTGACTGCAGTCATCTCAATTTTCATTATTAACTACCGCGGCTGTTTCTTTGTTTGCCCGGCAATATGGCGGATGCTACTTGACAAACAAAAATCTGTGACATCAGTGAAAGTCCTCTATAGGATTTTCATACCATGCTAAAATGGCATGAGAAAAAAGTAGTAAGGCTTTTTTATCTCATCTCATTATCTGTAGCCGCTTTATCCTGTTCTACAGGGTCGCAGGCAAGCTGGAGCCTATCCCAGCTGACTACAGGCGAAAGGCGGGGTACACCCTGGACAAGTCGCCAGGTCATCACAGGGCTGACACATAGACACAGACAACCATTCACACTCACACCTACGGTCAATTTAGAGTCACCAGTTAACCTAACCTGCATGTCTTTGGACTGTGGGGGAAACTGGAGCACCCGGAGGAAACCCACGCGGACACGGGGAGAACATGCAAACTCCACACAGAAAGGCCCTCGCCGGCCACGGGGCTCAAACCCGGACCTTCTTGCTGTGAGGCGACAGCGCTAACCACTGCACCACCATGCCGCCCCGGCTTTTTTTATTAAAAAAAAAAAACTCACAAACTTGACAACAGCATCTCAGGGAATAATATAAAATAATTGAACAGTGTATGGCATGTCCCCTTTACTAACCCTCCCAATGAGGCATTTCAGCTTAAAGCCTTACACTATGAGTCACAGTCACTAAATTTTCCAAAAACAGTTTAATGTCATGGACATTGTCTTGCTTGTAAGATATCCAGCAGAGTATTTTAATAAATAAATAAATAAATAAATAAATAAACAGGGTGGTGTAGTGGTTAGCATTGTTGCTTCACAGCAAGTAGTTTCTGGGTTTGAGCCCAGTGGTTGATGGAGGCCTTTCTGTGTGGAGTTTGCATGTTCTCCTCATGCCTGTGTGGGACTCCTCCATGCGCTCTGGCTTCCTCCAAGGTCCAAAGACATGCAGATTAGGTCAGTTGGCTTCAGGTGTGTATGTGGCTTCAGGGTTTGGGTCCCTCTGGTGTGCTATGAACATCCAAGAGAATTCATGGAAACTAGTTGATGGCTTCCTGGATTGCTGACCCTCAACTATGAGGATGATAGCAGACAGACAGAACCTAAAACAACTCTGCCACTTTAAATCGACCTCAAACAATGTTCAGTTCTATTCTCACACCCAATTTAGATAACTGAATGTTAGAGCCTGGATCAGTAGGTGTATGGTCTCTTTATACTGCCATTTTCAATCAATGAGATCAAAGATCATATCACAGAGATCAATTCACAGATACGATATGGTAAAGACCAGAAAATATGGAAAATACCAAAAAGACAAAGGATTAGGCAAGGGTTAAGAGCTGGAGAACTAGAAAACAGGCAGGTAGGAGACTGGAGAGTATGAAAATAGGGCCCTTAATAAAGCATGAAATTTGTATTTTGGCTTTGAAATGCAATGTTCAAAGTACTTCACAGGTATGTGAGAGGAAACATGGTGCATACATACACAAGTTAATGAGCTCAAACATGAAATAATTACAAGAATAGATGTAACCAAAGATCAGGTGTGTGGTTAGGCAGTAGCAAAGCTGAGGGAAACAAGAAGCAAATAAGTCTGCACACCTCTATTCTTTTGACAAAGACCTAAGGACTTTTCTCCTCAGACACTACATTTACATGCACACATTTTTTATATTCGGAATTAATTCTTTCTGATCTGTGACTGCAAACATACTGCTTACATGAAAGCAATCAGATGTGTGCATTTATATCCCAAGCATACAATCGGTAAAGATAAGGAGTTTTATTACCACATGCTGCCATGTTTCTTCCATCCATAAAACATCACAATGTCATCATTATGCAAAGGTGTACTGAACATGCACAGAAGGTTTCCGGTGCAGAAGGCAATCTGATCGAGTGTTTACATGGCTAATATTTTCCAATCAGGTGGATTGTCAGAGGTCTAAAGCGCCTCATTCAATCTGCTTAAATTCTCAATTTGTTGTGAAGAAAGAGGTATTTCATTCTGATCGAGCTGTTTACATGAAGAAGTATCATTCCAACCAAGCTTGAATCTGATTCTTAATTAGGGCCCATGTAAACATAGCTATTGTCAAGGATGATGCTTTGATAATTTTCCACACACATACTTTGCATTGATTGTCTCTTTCATTACGTCTTTGTTTTCTGAATCTATTTGTCTTCTTGACCTTGACTTGAACCTATGAATCCTTGTAGATTATTTAGGAACCTTTTATTGCTGTGCCTTTAATATTTTGGAGGGATCTCTTGATAGAGTGCCTGACAAATGAATAAATAAAGTATAAACTGAAGAGTGGGCCAGTATTAAATTCTGCAAGGTGGTATTAGGAGTAGGATTGGATGTCCTGCTCTGGAGTATTTTCATGCAGTACCTTGAAATGCTGCAGTTAGTTGTACCATTTTTGGCATGAAAAAATTTACATAATATAGAGTTTTGTTAAAATTCACACACTGATACATATAAATCCTGACCATTTCATGATTTAAAAGGCAACCTTCCGTAAAGGTTAGAAGTGACTTCTCAAGCATTACAGAGTGCAATACAGTGAGAACTTGAGGTTTGTCTAATTCAGGTGTTTTTGCAAAGGGCAGTGCCTAGTCAGAAATAATACCACCTGTCTGACCTTTTCACTTCATTTTAGTGTCTCAGTACACACCAGAATTTTTAAAATAAAAAAATACTCTATTATTCAGAATATTTGTGCATAATAGGATGTTTTGCAGTAATTTGGGAATATAATTACATTCAAGTTATACTGCAAAAAATAATTACAGTGTAAGGTGGCAGGATGGCACAGCAGGTAGCGTTGCCATTTCACAGCCCTAGAGTCTAAGGTTCGGGTTAATTACTTTTCAGAGTTTATCCTGTTCTTTCAGGTTCTCTGTGTTCTGAGATAGGCTCACTTGATCCTAACCAGGATAAAGTGATTACTGAGCATGAATAAATTACAGTGTAAGTATACTACACAAGTGTTTTATCATACTGTGGTAGCAGGGGGGTGATCGAGCATGGATTGAGATGTGGGTAGCAAGGAGTTAGATAGAACCGGCAAGTAACACATGATGAGTTTCACCTATGTATGGTTACTAGCATTTTACTTATGTGTGTCTTTTGTGTTCTTCCTGAGAAGCCAGTAACCAGAGAGAGAGAGAGAGAGAGAGAGAGAGAGCCTGAGAGAGCTGGGCAATCTAGCACCGTGTGTACAGCAGAGTGAAATCACTGAAAAGTGAAATTAAAGAAAAATTAAAATGAACCTTGAATTGTCAAGCCTGTCTCCCATTTCCTCATTTCCCACGAGCCTCAAAAAGTGTTACACCGGTGCCGAAACCACAGTATTGAGGAAGAAACGCTATCATGGAGTCCATGCCAGTCGCTGAGAATCTCCACACCTTCATCAGCAGGCACCAGACACAACATCAGGCCCTTGTCCTGCTGTGCCCAGAGCTGGAGCAGTGCTTCCAGACTCTGCTCCAGGCCCAGGCAGAGGACCGGCAGGTGATCCGGAGGCTGGTCCAACTAGTGGGTACACCAGCAGCTACTCCCCTGGATGCTATGGACAAACACAAGTTCTGTTGCACCGAATGGGTCTGTAGGATGATTCCATGGCCTTCATGGAGCTGTTTGAGCATGTCGCTGAAACGTGCTCATGGCCAACCTCACAATTTCACCTGGTGAATCCGCCAGCCACCCCAAAAGAACAATTGCGCCCTCTACTATTGATCGAGATCCCCTTTGAAAGAATTGGCATGGATCTCATTGGGCCATTAGATCAATCTGCATGAAGGTATTGCTTTTTGTTAGTTTTAGTGGCTTATGCAATGCGATACCCAGAAGCAGTTCCTATATGGAACATTTCTGCATGTAGTGTTGCAGAAGCACTCTTTCGCATGATCTCCTGAGCTGGGATTCCAAAGAGATCCTGACTGATCAAGGCACAACATTAATGTGACACACAGTTTGCGAAATGGATGAATTACTGGGGATTAAATCAACTAGTACCAGTGTTTACCATTTGCGGACGGGCTGGTCGAACAATTTAATTAAACACTTAAAAACATGCTTCGTAAGTTTGTTCACAATGATGCCAGAAATTGGGACAGGTGGTTTGAACCCCTGTTATTTGCAGTGCAAGAGGTCCCATAAGCCTCCATGGGGGTCTGCCCATTTGAATTATTGTATGGTCGCAAGCGTCCTGGCATATTGGACATCATTAGGGAAAATTGGGAGGCAGGATCTTCAACAAGTAAAAATGAAATTCAGTATATTCTTGGCCTGAGAGCAAAATTCCATATGCTGAGTCATCTAACTTTAGAGAATTTGCTCCATGCACAAGAACGGCAGTTCTGGCCATATAATAGGGGGGCTCAGCTATGTGAATTTGTACTGGGTGATAAAGTTCTCAATTTGTGATGCACATTGAGCTCTAAATTACTCGAAAAGTGGCAAGGGCCCTTTGAGGTCACACAACAAGTTAGAGGAGTTGACTATGAGGTCAGGTGAATGGATAGAAGCGATGCACTTCAAATTTACTACCTCAATCTCCTGAAACCATGCAGAGAGGAGGTTTCTGTGGCTCTGGCGATGGTGGTTTCTGAGAGGGAGGAGCTGGGACCAGAAGTAAGTCAAAAAAGTGTGACCCAATTCACCCCAGTCCCCTGTGGAGACCACCTCTCACTGTCCCAGAGAGCACAGGTTGGCAGGTTTCAGGAGGAATTCTCCAATGTGCTTTCATCTCTGCTGATTGGTACTAACCTGATAGAGAACCACACTGAGACTCCCCCAGGGGTAATGGTATGCAGCCACCAGTATCAGCTCTGCAGACACAAAAAATTGTGGTTCGGGATGAATTCAAGGCTATACTCAACATGGGGGTAATTGAGGAATCACATAGTGATTGGAGCAGCCCAGTGGTTTTGGTCCCCAAAATGATGGGTCAGTCTGGTTATGTATAGACTTTAGAAAAATCAACAGCGTCAAAATTTGAAACATATCCAATGCCTTGCATTGATGAACCGCTCAATCGGTTAGGTGTGGCTTGCTTTTATTTGACACTGGATTTGACGAAGGGATATTGGCAGATTGCCTTGGCCCCATTATCCCATGAAAAAACTATCGTTTCCACTCCATTTTGTTTACACCAATTTGTCTCCCTTCCGTTTGTATTGCTTGGGGCCCCACCAATATTTCAGCATCTCACGGACAGAATCCTCTGCCCACACAGTGTGTATGCCTCTGCCTATTTACAACCCCGATTCCAAAAAAGTTGGGACAAAGTACAAATTGTAAATAAAAACGGAATGCAATGATGTGGAAGTTTCAAAATTCCATATTTTATTCAGAATAGAACGTAGATGACATATCAAATGTTTAAACTGAGAAAATGTATCATTTAAAGAGAAAAATTAGGTGATTTTAAATTTCATGACAACAACACATCTCAAAAAAGTTGGGACAAGGCCATGTTTACCACTGTGAGACATCCCCTTTTCTCTTTACAATAGTCTGTAAGCGTCTGGGGACTGAGGAGACAAGTTGCTCAAGTTTAGGGTTAGGAATGTTAACCCATTCTTGTCTAATGTAGGATTCTAGTTGCTCAACTGTCTTAGGTCTTTTTTGTCGTATCTTCTGTTTTATGATGCGCCAAATGTTTTCTATGGGTGAAAGATTTGGACTGCAGGCTGGCCAGTTCAGTACCCGGACCCTTCTTCTACGCAGCCATGATGCTGTAATTGATGCAGTATGTGGTTTGGCATTGTCATGTTGGAAAATGCAAGGTCTTCCCTGAAAGAGACATCATCTGGATGGGAGCATATGTTGCTCTAGAACCTGGATATACCTTTCAGCATTGATGGTGTCTTTCCAGATGTGTAAGCTGCTCATGCCACATGCGCTAATGCAACCCCATACCATCAGGGATGCAGGCTTCTGAACTGAGCGCTGATAACAATTTGGGTCGTCCTTCTCCTCTTTAGTCCGAATGACACGGCGTCCCTGATTTCCATAAAGAACTTCAAATTTTGATTCATCTGACCACAGAACAGTTTTCCACTTTGCCACAGTCTATTTTAAATGAGCCTTGGCCCAGAGAAGACGTCTGTGCTTCTGGATCATGTTTAAATACAGCTTCTTCTTTGAACTATAGAGTTTTAGCTGGCAACGGCGGATGGCACGGTGAATTGTGTTCACAGATAATGTTCTCTGGAAATATTCCTGAGCCCATTTTGTGATTTCCAATACAGAAGCATGCCTGTATGTGATGCAGTGCCGTCTAAGGGCCTGAAGATCACGGGCACCCAGTATGGTTTTCCGGCCTTGACCCTTACGCACAGAGATTCTTCCAGATTCTCTGAATCTCATCTCATTCTCATCTCATTATCTCTAGCCGCTTTATCCTTCTACAGGGTTGCAGGCAAGCTGGAGCCTATCCCAGCTGACTACGGGCGAAAGGCGGGGTACACCCTGGACAAGTCGCCAGGTCATCACAGGGCTGACACATAGACACAGACAACCATTCACACTCACATTCACACCTACGGTCAATTTAGAGTCACCAGTTAACCTAACCTGCATGTCTTTGGACTGTGGGGGAAACCGGAGCACCCGGAGGAAACCCACGCGGACACGGGGAGAACATGCAAACTCTGCACAGAAAGGCCCTCGCCGGCCACGGGGCTCGAACCCGGACCTTCTTGCTGTGAGGCGACAGCGCTAACCACTACACCACCGTGCCGCCTTCTCTGAATCTTTTGATGATATTATGCACTGTAGATGATGATATGCTCAAACTCTTTGCAATTTTACACTGTCGAACTCCTTTCTGATATTGCTCCACTATTTGTCGGTGCAGAATTAGGGGGATTGGTGATCCTCTTCCCATCTTTACTTCTGAGAGTCGCTGCCACTCCAAGATGCTCTTTTTATACCCAGTCATGTTAATGACCTATTGCCAATTGACCTAATAAGTTGCAATTTGGTCCTCCAGCTGTTCCTTTTTTGTACCTTTAACTTTTCCAGCCTCTTATTGCCCCTGTCCCAACTTTATTGAGATGTGTTGCTGTCATGAAATTTCAAATGAGCCAATATTTGGCATGAAATTTCAAAATGTCTCACTTTCGACATTTAATATGTTGTCTATGTTCTATTGTGAATACAATATCAGTTTTTGAGATTTGTAAATTATTGCATTCCATTTTTATTTACAATTTGTACTTTGTCCCAACTTTTTTGGAATCGGGGTTGTAGATAACATTTCCATTAATGATTGGCAACGGCATTTACAACATCTGAAGTCTGTCCTGAGATCCTTGAGATGTGAGGGACTCGCAGCAAACCCAAAGAAGTGTGCAAGTGGGCAGGTGGAAGTATGATATCTGGGCTTCTACTTGGGTCGTGGACAGGTATGTCCCCAAATTGATAAGACTGCAGTGACTGTGACCTGCCCAAGACCCAAGAAAAAATAAGGGGCTGAGGCAGTTCCTGGGACTGGCTGGCTATTACACAAAGTTTGTATCTAATTTTTCAGATGTCACTAGCCCACTGACTGACCTCACTAAAAATGGGGCACCAGGTCAGGTCCAGTGGATGGAGACATGTGAATGGGCTTTTGCCCAGGTTAAAGCATTTTTTTGGGGTGGAAGCCTGCTGATATATTCTACTGACTTTTCTCTCTCTTTTGTCTTGCAGACTGACATGTCAGAGAGAGGGCTGGGAGCCATTTTGTCCCAGGTCATGGGGGAGGCATGCTGTATATCAGCCACAAGCTCTTGGTGAGAGAGAGTAGGTACAGCACAATAGAGAAGTAGTGTCTGGCCATCAAATGGGTGGTCCTCACTCTCTGGTACTACCTGGTGGGACATCCTTTTTCTCTCAGTTCCGTTCATGCCTTACTCCAGTGGCTCCACTGCATGAAGGATGCCAAAGCACAGATCAATCATTGGTATCTGGCTCTTCAGCTCTTTAAGTTGAGATGGCCAGATGGCTCCCTGGCCTGAGTCAGGTGGTGGGCTTATGTGGTAGTGGGGGCATTTTTGAGCTGTGGGTGGCAAGGAGTCAGGTAGAATCAGCAGGAAACGTGATGAGTTTCAGCTGTGTAATTACTGGCATTTTACTTCTGTGTGTATTTCGTGTACTCCCAAAGAAGCCAGTAACCAAAGAGAGAGAGAGAGATATCTGAGCAATTCAGTGCTGTGTGTGTGTGTGTGTGTGTGTGTGTGTGTGTGTGTGTGTGTGTGTGTGTGTGTGTGTGTGTGTGTGTAGAGCAAAGTGGTCACTGTAAAGTGAAATTAAAGAAAAACAAAGCACACCTTGAGTTGTCATGTCTGTCTCCCATTTCCTCATTTCCCATAAGCCTCAAAAAGTGTTATACATGCATTTATGATTCAGTAAAAATCAGGATTTTAGCTTAATCTTACCTTTTCCTTAAAATATCCCACTCTAAAAAAAAAAATGCTTAGTAATAGTTTCTACTCAAATACCTGCTGGGTGTATTTCCATCTTTCCAAATTGACATTGGTCAGCATCTGGGCTGGCAATGTGAAGCAAGTGCTAGGTTGTTGTTTTTTTATGCCACACTTAGGTTTCTTTACTTGGTTATCACATAAATTTATGTTGGAATGTACAGCAATGAAAATGTATTGAAATTTATTATGTTCACCAATAATAGCCATGGATAAAGGGATATTGCAGGAAAGTGCTATTCAGTCCTTTTAGGTCATTATGTGTGTACCACTTTTTCTTCTAGCTTTCAGTAAATCTGCCCCCCCGTCACTAAATATGGCCAAGAATTATGTTCTTTCATGGAAAGAGTCAATTTGACTTTTAAAATGACTAACTACAGACATGGGAACAAACATGGGAGACTTTTCTAAACATCTTAATTTTATCTTAATACTAAATATTAAATGTATATGCTAATTTATAGACTACTTAAAATACATGGAAATATATTTGCTGAAATATATATATATATATATATATATATATATATATATATATATATATATATATATATATATATATATATATATATTTTTTTTTTTTTTTTTTCCAGGGTGCCAGTAATTCTGGAACTGACACATACACCTGGGATGGCCATGTCAAAAGTTTGATTCTGTGGTCATCAAAACTTACTTGTGTAGGTTTGGCCGTCTAAAATCCACTTGGGTCCTTTTCTCGGCAGGTTCATTACTATGGTTGTTTTAAACCTCTCAGTTATTGCCATAACAGTGGATATTGGCATAATTAGGTATGTAACTCTTTCTACAGGCATCCCCTGATTTATGATGGTCAAAAAAACTTTGATCTCATTTAATTTGTGCATTTGCTAAACTTCTTCATGTGATAAATCACAATGTTGGAAGTTGGCCCTTTTGGGGTATTTTTGATAAATGGAGCCTGTGTACAACTATATTAGACATATATACAGTACACTGAACATAAATAGAACCCCACAGATGAGTTGTTGTAATAATCCAGCAAAATAGTTCAGTTACTGTAAATAAACCAACCGACCTGGTTAATATTGTTTTCATCCCAGAATTCATTTTGAGTCAAGTTATCATTGTAACTAGTCTAATTTGAATTTGCTGAATGAGTACATCACCACTTCTAAGAATTACATTGATAGTACTGTAAGGGAACCATTTTCACATCTCCATTGTGTGTAGAAGAGTTGTGTAGTACTGGGTTATAGGGACATGAATGGAAACACTAACGATCCTCTATGTTCTTTCCACGACACAAGAGTTGGCCTGTTTCCATGGTAACAAGCCTTTCCTGTAGAGCCTGCTCCAGCAGAGCTCATACATTACAACCTCATCAATTAGAAATGTTTTGCTAAAATGTTGAACAAGCCCAAATTTGTCTTAAATATTTATTTTTGAGGAATTTTATACTTTCAAAGGCTGCACAATAAATCCTATGATGTTGGTAAACATTAATGGATGTCAAAACCTCTGAAGAAAAAAATATGTATTCTGATGATGGCGTGTTATCCAGTATTGAACCACTGTGCTATCTGCATGTATCAGTGTTGTACCTTGCCAACATTACTTTATCATTAGATGCCCAAACAGCTGAGTTACTGTCCGTCTACAAATAATGACTAAAGACCTACGGTACCTTTTTATGAAGTACGTGTAGTAAATTTGTACTTAAAAAAACATTCATGCCTTGTCTGACTTTTCATACTATACTAACCTCCCCAGCAGGGTTTTCAAGCTGCATGGGCACTTGCGCTGGAACAAGTTGTTCCCAGAACAAGTTGCCCTGGCACAACTGCCCATCTAAACACAATTTGTTCTAGAAAAATTTGACACCAATGGATGCAACTTGCTCCACTTTATGAGGTAGTGCAACTTGTTCCAGAACATCTTGTTCCAGGAGCAACTTGTTCCCACTTAGTACCTAAACATAATCAGTGGCAAGTAGGAGGGCTTATGCATGTGCAAGTAGCATTCATCCAGGTCATTTATCGTCCGGACAAGTCCACTTCACGGCAAATTCAATGGTCAGTTCTTCTCGAGTACTTTTCCTTGACGAAGTTCTCTGCCTTTAAACAGTGGAGTTGAATGATTCACAAGCCAATCGCAGTGATAACTGGACTAAGAAGTTCTTACCCTAATCCAGTTGTAGGGAGATGCAGATACCCAGTTGGGTATGGAGAAATCGGGCCGCAATGAGCCATTTTACCATCAAATCACCGAGTGTTTAAACAGAAATCAGCAGTGAGAGGACAATAAATCCAGTTGAAAACAAGCTTCTGATCACTGATTTGCAAATGCACACTTTTGTGTTTACCTGTCTAACCTCCGGTTTGCCACTGATAGACAGTTAGCATGTGCTTGAAAGTTTGTGAATCCTTTAAAATTTTCTATATTTCTGCATAAATGACCTAAAACATCATCAGATTTTCACACAAGTCCTAAAAGTAGATAAAGAGAACCAAGTTAAACAAATGAGACAAAAATATTACACTTGGTCATTTATTTATTGAGGAAAATGATCCAATATTACATATCTGTGAGTGCCAAAAGTATGTGAACCTCTAGGATTAGCAGTTAATTTGAAGGTGAAATTAGAGTGAGGTGTTTTCAATCAATGAAATGACAGTCAGGTGTGAGTGGGTACCCTGTTTTATTTAAAGAACAGGGATCTATCAAAGTCTGATTTTCACAACACATTTGTGGAAGCGTATCATGGCACGAACAAAGGAGATTTCTGAGGACTTCAGAAAAAGCGTTGTTGATGGTCATCAGGCTGGAAAAGGTTACAAAACCATCTCTAAAGAGTTTGGACTCCACCAATCCACAGTCAGACAGATTGTGTACAAATGGAGGAAATTCAAGACCATTGTTACCCTCCCCAGGAGTGGTCGACCAACAAAGATCACTCCAAGAGCAAGGCGTGTAATAGTCGGCGAGGTCACAAAGGACCCCAGGGTAACTTCTAAACAACTGAAGGCATCTCTCACATTGGTTAATGTTCATGAGTCCACCATCAGGAGAACACTGAACAACAATGGTGTGCATGGCAGAGTTGCAAGGAGAAAGCCACTGCTCTCCCCAAAAATCATTGCTGCTCATTTGCAATTTGCTAAAGATCCTGTGGACAAGCCAGAAGGCGATTGGAAAAATGTTTTGTGGACAGATGAGACCAAAATAGAACTTTTTGGTTTAAATGAGAAGCGGCATGTTTGGAGAAAGGAAAACACTGCATTCCAGCATAAGAACCTTATCCCATCTATGAAACATGGTGGTGGTAGTATCATGGTTTGGGCCTGTTTTGCTGCATCTGGGCCAGAACGGCTTGCTAGCTATCATTGTTGGAACAATGAATTCTGAATTATACCAGCGAATTCTAAAGGAAAATGTCAGGACATCTGTCCATGAACTGAATCTCAAGAGAAGGTGGGTCATGCAGCAAGACAATGACTCTAAGCACACAAGTCATTCTACCAAAGAATGGTTAAAGAATTATAAAGTTAATGCTTTGGAATCTTCTTCTTCTTTTGGCTGCTCCTGATTAAGGGTCGCCACAGCGGATCTTTCGTCTCCATTGCTCCCTGTCTTCTGCATCCTTCTCTACCACACCTGCCACTTTCATGTCCTCTCTCACCACATACATGTATCTCCTCTTTGGCCTTCCTCGTTTTCGTGTGCCTGGCAGCTCCATCCTCAACAGTCTCCTTCCAACATGCTCTGCATCTCTTCTCAGGATGTGCCCATACCATCTCAGTCTCATCTCTCTTAGCTTAATTCCCAAACTCTCCACATGTGCTGTCCCTCTGATGTGCTCATTCCTTATCCTGTCCAACCTTGTCACTCCCATCGCAAACCTTAACATCCTCAACTCCGCCACCTCCAACTTTGCTTCCTGTCTCTTCGTTAAGGGTACTGTCTCCAATCCATACATCATAGCTGGTCTCACTACTGTCTTATACATCTTACCTTCCACTTTTGCTGGGACTTTCCTATCACAAATGACTCCCGAAATCCTTCTCCAACTGCTCCACCCTGCCTGCACTCTCTTTCTCACCTCACTATCGCAGCCCCCATTTTCCTGCACAGTTGACCCCAGGTACTTGAATTCACCAACGTTCTTTACATCTACTCCTTGCATCTTCACTACACTCTCATCCCCATTCTCATTGATGCACATGTTAATGTTTTGGAATGGCCAAGTCAAAGTCCTGACCTTATCCAATCGGAATCTTGCAGAAGGACCTGAAGTGAGCAGTTCATGTGAGGAAACCCACCAACATCCCAGAGTTGAAGCTGTTCTGTATGGAGCAATGGGCTAAGATTCCTCCAAGCCGGTGTGCAGGACTGATCAACAGTTACCGGAAATGTTTAGTTGCAGTTATTGCTGCACAAGGGGGTCACACCAGATACTGAAAGCAAAGGTTCACATACTTTTGCCACTCATAGATATGTAATATTGGATCATTTTTCTCAATAAATAAATTACCAAGTATAATATTTTTGTCTCATTTGTTTAACTGGGTTCTCTTTATCTACTTTTAGGACTTGTGTGAAAATCTGATGATGTTTTAGGTCATATTTATGCAGAAATATAGAAAATTTTAAAGGGTTCACAAACTTTCAAGCACCACTGTAAACACAAAGGAAAGTGGGCACAACTTGTTCCCGCTGCCTGTGTAAAAGCAGTTTTAATCTCTGACATAATGAGCCAGTATGAAGATGTACTAATTGACAGAGACTTCAAAGGACTTCTGTAAGTCACTCTGGAAAAGTGTGTCTGCCAAATGCCATAAATGTAAATGTCATTACAGAAGCTTTAATTACTGATTAAATTATTGTGAGAATGGATTGTTTCAGACTCCTTAATTAATACTTAAGTACTTACTAATTTAGTAAAAAAAAAAAGTCATGAGTTTCCATATCAGTTAATTACTTCTAAATAATAATTAGTTACTAATCAATAATTAATTCTGAATAATAAACAGTAATGCTAATGAAAGTTTAAAACTTTCTTTCTTTCTATCAACAATATTTAAACAGGCAGTCAAATTCAGCTAAGGCTGGTTTAAATGGAGGCCTATAATATAACTAAATAACATGTACAAACACCTAAAAAAGGTATATAAATATGTATATATGAACAAAAAACTGTGCCAAATCTAACATGCGGATTGAAAAGAGAAATACCATACTGGATCGGTTGGGGCCCGGGTTAACAATAATGGCCGCCTCCAGTACTGTTGGTAAACAGAGTGCCAGTGGAAAGTATGCTACTGTTGTGCCAAAATGGAGAAGGAGAAAGAGAGGGGGGGAGGAGTGTAAGGAGAGAGCATGAAAGATGGAAGGGAAGGAGCTTAGAATTGAGGGTAGGCACACTGAATGTGGGAACATTAACTGGCAGAGCGAGAGAGTTAGCAGGTATGATGGAAAGAAGGAAGTTGGACATTTTGTGTGTGCAGGAGATGAGGTGGAAGGGAAGCAAGGCCAAAAACATTGGAGGTGGATGCAAGCTGTTTTATTATGGAGTCGATGGAAAGAGAAATGATGTTGGTATTGTTTTGAGGGGAGAGTTGGTCAACAGTGTGATTGATGTGAAGAAGGTATCAGATAGCATGATAGGCATGAAGTTGGAGATTCAAGGAGTGGTTTTCAAAGAGTTTTTCTGGGAAAAGATGGATGAAGTGGTAGAAAGTATACCGAGGGAGGAGCACGTGCTGATAGGAGCAGATTTCAACGGATATGTTGGCAAGGGAAACAGAGGAGATGAGGATGTGATGGGCAGATATGGTGTCTCATCTCTCATCTCATTATCTCTAGCCGCTTTATCCTGTACTACAGGGTCGCAGGCAAGCTGGAGCCTATCCCAGCTGACTACGGGCAAAAGGCAGGGTACACCCTGGACAAGTCACCAGGTCATCACAGGGCTCACACATAGACACAGACAACCATTCACACTCACATTCACACCTACAGTCAATTTAGAGTCACCAGTTAACCTAACCTGCATGTCTTTGGACTGTGGGGGAAACCGGAGCACCCGGAGGAAACCCACACGGACACGGGGAGAACATGCAAACTCCGCACAGAAAGGCCCTCGCTGGCCACGGGGCTCGAACCCAGACCTTCTTGCTGTGAGGCGACAGCGCTAACCACTACACCACCGTGCCGCCCCCAGATATGGTGTAAGAGAGAGAAATCAGGGGCGCAGATACGTTTTTTGAACTGGGGGGGACAAAGCTGCCAGCAAACCAACCCCACCCCCACCATGTGTTGTGCGAGGAATATACTCTGATGCCCTCAGGGCGGCGACATTACTCAGCTAAGACAAAAAAACCATCACTCCTTCATCCCTGCAACCGTTAGCTTACCACCGAAAGAAGGAGGCTACCAGAAAGGCATCTCTACTCCGTACGATTTTACTTTCACCACATTCCTTTGAACAGACTATCAAAATATTGCAAGGTGATATGATAAAGTAAGGCACAGTTTACTTACAGTCTTTGTTTTTTGAAAAAACGATGCAATCGTTTTCTGCCTTTTCAATTTGGCACCCTTCATCATGCTGTCTTGGGGTCCTGAACTAGGAGCTGTCCCTGATATGCCTGTCAAACTTGTTGTGGGTAACCATAGCAACCAAGCTCAAGCTCGCAACCTGTGCAGTCTGCGCAGCTCAACCAACCGAATATCAGTCTTTGTTTTGTTTTATGTGAGTTGTTGCAACTATGTATGTACTGCTGTGCACCTCAATAAACCGAATGGTAATTAGTCTTTTGATTTTCCGTGAGGTTTGCCTTATGCAAAGAAAGACAGCATAGACGTTTTTTCCTCCCTATAAGTGGGGGGGACCGAACGAGGTGAATTTAAATCTGGGTGGGACGAATCCCACCCGTCCCACCCTCTATCTGCGCCCGTGAGAGAAATGTGAAAGGGCAAATGGTGGTTGATTTTTCAAAGAAGATGAATTTGGCAATAGTCAATACATACTTCGAGAAGAAAGAGCAGCACAGGATGACATTTAAGAGTGGAGGAAGATCTACACAGGTGGACTCTGCAGACGGGATAACCTGAAGGAGATTGGAGACTGTAAAGTGATGGCAGGGGAGAGTGTAGCTACTGTAGAGAACATCGAGTGGTCGTGTGCAGGATGAGCTTGAAAGTGAAAAAGAGGAAGCATGAAATAGTGGAGCCGAAGATTAAGTGGTGGAAACTAAAAGAGGTTGAACATCAGAAGGAGTTTAGGGAAGAAATGAGACGAGAATTAAGTGGTAATGGAAGTCTGCCAGAAGATTAGGATACTACTGCTATACTAGTAAGGCCAAGTTTACATTAGACCGTATCTGTCTCGTTTTCTTCGCAGATGCACTGTCCGTTTACATTAAAACGCCTAGAAACACCGGGAAACGGGAATCCGCCAGCGTCCACGTATTCAATCCAGATCGTGTCTGGTCCGGTGCTGTGTAAACATTGAGAATACGCGGATACGCTGTGCTGAGCTCTAGCTGGCGTCGTCATTGGACAACGTCACTGTGACATCCACCTTCCTGATTCGCTGGCGTTGGTCATGTGACGCGACTGCTGAAAAACGGCGCGGACTTCCGCCTTGTATCACCTTTCATTAAAGAGTATAAAAGTATGAAAATACTGCAAATACTGATGCAAATACTGCCCATTGTGTAGTTATGATTGTCTTTAGGCTTGCCATCCTTCCACTTGCAAGTGGTAAGTGATATGCACTGAGATCACACACACAGCGGCTCAGTCCCGAATCACTGCTCGTGCGCTATACTCGCGCGCCCTGTGAGCTGCGCAGGGCCGGAGTGCGCATCCTCCAGAGGGCACTCGCTGTTCAGGGCGGAGTGATTTGGAGCGCAGGATGCCTGCGGAGCCGAGCGTATCCGTGTATTGGCGTTGCTGTGTGCACGCGAATCGTGTATTGGTGTTGCTGTGTGCACGCTAATCGTTTTAAAAACGTTAATCTGATGATCCGCTGATACGGTCTAATGTAAACCCCACCTAAGAGAGGCAGCAAGGAAGGTGCTAGGGTGGTCATCAGGAAGGAGGAAGGAAGACAAGGAGACATAGTGGTGGAACAAAGAAGTGCAGGAAATTATAAAAGAGAAGAGGCTAGCAAAGAAGAATTGGGACGATCAGAGAGATGAGGAAAGCAGGTGGTTATACAGAGAGACGAGACAGAAGGCAAATAGAGCAGTAGTGAAGGTGAAAGCAGATGCATACCAGGAGTTGTACGAAAGACTGGAGACCAAAGAAGGAGAGAAAGACCTGTACAGACTAGCTAGGCAAAGAAACAGGGATGTGAGGGATGTACTGTACAGCAGGTAAGCGTGATGAAAGATGTAAATGGAAATGTGCTGACAAACAAAGAGAGTTTAAGTATAAGTAAAAGTGTATTAAGAAGGTGGAAAGAGTACTTTGAGGATTTATTAAATGAAGAGAATCCAAGAGAGAAAAGGTCAGATTCATTGGAGACAGCAAATCAGGAAGCAGAGTTGGTTAGTAAGGATGAGGTGAGGGCAGCCATGAAAAGAATGAAGACTGGGAAAGCAGTCGGATCAGATGGTATCCTGATTGAGGCTTGGAGATGTTTGGGTGAGACGGCTGTTGAGTTCATAGCGAGATTGTTTAATAAGATCTTAGAGAATGAGAAAATGCCGAATGAATGGAGAGTGTGCTAGTCCCAATATACAAGAATAAGGGAGATGTACAGAGCTGCAGTAATTACAGGGGGATAAAATTGATGAGCCACACCATGAAGTTATGGGAAAGGGTATTGGAGGCGAGATTGAGAAGAGAGGTAGCAATCTGTGAGCAGCAGTACGGGTTTATGCCAAGGAAGAGCACGTCGGATGCAATTTTTGCTTTAAGAATGTTAACGGAGAAGTACAGGGAAGGCCAGAGAAAACTACATTGTGTGTTTGTAGACCTGGAGAAGGCATACGATAGAGTGCCGAGAGATGAGTTATAGTATTGTATGAGAAAGTGTGGCATGAATGAGAAGTATATCAGAGTGGTGCAAGACATGTATGAGAACAGTGAAACAGCAGTGATGTATGCAGTTGGAATGACTGAATGGTTCCTTGATGGGACTCCATCAAGGATCTGCTTTGAGTCCTTTCTTGTTTGCCATAGTGATGGATAGCTTGACGGACAAAGTGAGGCAAGAGTCACCATGGAACATGATGTTTGCGGATGATATTGTGATATGTGGTGAAAGTAGAAAGGAGGTTGAGCTTGGTTTGGAATAATGGAGGTATGCATTGGAACGAAGAGGAATGAAGGTGAGCAGTAGCAAAACAGAATACATGTGCATCAATGAGAATGGGGATGAGAGTGTAGTGAAGATGCAAGGAGTAGTCGTAAAGAAAGTTAATGAATTCAAGTATCTGGGGTCAACTGTGCAGGAAAATGGGGGCTGTGATAGTGAGGTGAGAAAGAGAGTGCAGGCAGGGTGGAGCAGTTGGAGAAGGATTTCGGGAGTCATTTGTGATAGGAAAGTCCCAGCAAAAGTGAAAGGTAAGATGTATAAGACAGTAGTGAGACCAGCTATGATGTATGGATTGGAGACCGTACCCTTAACGAAGAGACAGGAGGCAAAGTTGGAGGTGGCGGAGTTGAGGATATTAAGGTTTGCGATGGGAGTGACGAGGTTGGACAGGATAAGGAACGAGCACATCAGAGGGACACCACATGTGAAGAACTTGGGAATTAAGCTAAGAGGGATGAGACTGAGATGGTATGGGCACATCCTGAGAAGAGATGCAGAGCATGTTGGAAGGAGAATGTTGAGGATGGAGCTGCCAGGCTCACGAAAATGAGGAAGGCTAAAGAGGAGATACATGGATGTAGTGAGAGAGGACATGAAAGTGGCAGGTGTGGTAGAGAAGGATATTGAAGACAAGAAGCAATGGAGACAGAGGATCCGCTGTGGCGACCTCTAATCGGGAGCAGCCAAAAGAAGAAGAAGAAGATATGAACAAAAAACTGTAGTCTATGAATACATGTATATGCAAACTAACTACACAAATACAGTCTGAGACTCTTCTTGAATTTAGGGAATGATGCTTCCTTTCTCAAACTACTCAGAAGTGTGTTCCACACTTTAGCCCCATTTAAGCGAAAAGAACTATGATACTTAGCAGTTTTAGCATGGGGCAAGCAGAGAAGATCTTTATTTTGAGTATTATATGTGTGAAAATCACACAAGTAGCAAAAGTCATATAAAAGATAAGCAAGCGCAAGGCTATTTAGGCACTTGAAAATTTGTAAGCAAATCTGATATTTCCTGTGAGATTCTAATGATGGCCAACTAAGAATGTGACTGATTTCATGCTCTTGGATTTTGTGACCAAAATCCAACTTTAGAAACTAATCTTAAACAAGACAGTTAAAACAAGGAATGTTTGAGACATTTTACCTCCACTTGTTCCTAGTAATTTCAAGATGTGCACTGTTTTTTTTTTCATGTTGCAGCTGTGCATCAGTAATATGCTGTAAGATTACTTATGAAAAAAAATCTTAAAATAAGACATAATAAGACTCCCAACCTTCATCACGGAATGAATGGAAAGTATTTACTTTAAAGTTACATGTTTTCCAGATTGTCAACAGAATGGCACAACCGGTCAGAACACATTGTACTAATGGATTGCGTGGTTGAGAATAAAATGTGAATCTTCCTGCTCTACTCCTAATTGCAGTCAGTTTTTCAATATAATGAAAGAATGTTTTTTTCTTCAGTAATATCTTTTAGAGCAAGATGACCAAATTCCAGAGAGCAAAATATCCTATTTAATGACTAGAGATTTGTTGCCATGGAAGCCGATCTTCATTCTTCTCTCTTCATCGCAGCTCTTTTTTTGAAATAACTCAGCCTTGATGAGACTGTATATTTACAACTACAGGTCACTTTCAGTCTAAAATTAACATGACACAAATTCTTTTACTGCATTTGTGCCATTTTCAAGGTAAAGTTTTCAAAAGATGCCTAAAGACATTTTAAATATCTCATCTCATCTCATTATCTCTAGCCGCTTTATCCTTCTACAGGGTCGCAAAGTGCAAGCAAGGTAGAATATGATGTGATTATACTATATGTGTTAAAAAATGGATCAGGAACTTTTGCAGCATAGTTGTAGAAAGAACAAAGGCAGCTATTGTATAGCTTGAACATGAGGGTTGGATTATATACTAGTACTCAGAGAGCTACAAACATAAAGCAAATTACTGATGATAAAATGAAGTATAGTAAATGTCGTAAATCTCATTTAATACATTTGTTAGTTTGTATAAAGATTGGAGTCAGATCCCTTAATTTTGACCTTAAAAAACATGATAGTCTTCCATTACTGTGACATCCTAGACATAACAGACACAAATGCTTCAAGTAATAAGCTAATTATTAACTTCTTTCTGAGTTTTGGAAGTCAGAATGTTTTTTCCTACATGTCTGTGACAGTGAATCAGTACTGGAAGATATAATCAATCAATAAAATTCAGCTCAGTGTAATTCAGTTCCATTCAACTTTATTTATCCTAGAGGGCAATTAAAATCACACACTCAAACATACATTATATAAGACAACCATTATGGCATTGGTTTTCAACCTTGTGGTCATGTGAGATGCACATAGGATGGCAGGAGATTGTTTGCTAGTTCTTTTACAGATAAACCTGACTTAAATCATTTTAGAATAATAACTAAATATTACAACCCCAATTCCAAAAAAGTTGGGACACTGTGTAAAACATAAATAAAAACAGAATGTGAAGATTTGCAAATCATGGAAACCCCATATTTCATTGAAAATAGTCTCATCTCATCTCATTATCGGGGCGAACATGCAAACTCCACACAGAAAGGCCCTCGAACCCAGAACCTTCTTGCTGTGAGGCGACAGTGCTAACCACTACACCACCGTGCCACCCGTGCTGTAGTTTTGAAAGAGAAATATTGTCCCATTCTTGCCTGATATACAATTTCAGTTGCTCAGCAGTTCAGGGTCTCCTTTGGCATATTTTGCACTTCATAATGCGGCAAATATTTTAAATGGGAGACAGGTCTGGACTGCAGGCAGGCCAGTTTAGCAGTCAGACTCTTTTACTATAGAGCCATGCAGTTTTAATATGTGCAGAAAGTAGTTTGGCATTGTCTTGCTGAAAGAAGGAAGGAAGGCCTTCCCTGAGAAAGATTTTGCCTGGATGGCAGCATATTGCTCTAAAACATGTATATATCATTCAGTGTTAATGATACCTTCCCAGATGTACAAGCTACCCATGTCATATGTATTAATGAACCTCATACCATCACAGATGCTGGCTTTTGAACTGTGCACTGATAACAAGTTGGATGGTCTCCTCTCCTCTTTAGCCTGGATGATGTGGTGTCCATGATTTCTAAAAATAATTTCTACTTTTGATTTGTCAGACCTCGGGACAATTAATTTTCCACTTCGCCTCAGTCCATCATAAAAGAGGTCGGGTCCAGAAAAGGTGGCGGTGTTTCTGGATATTGTTTATATATTGTTTTAACTTTGGGGTCATTCCATGCCAAATCAACAAGAGGTTATGCTCGACCATCTCAGATTTCAATGAAATTTGGAGGGCTCAGAGATACTATTAACCTTCATCCTACCAAGTGGGGTCCATCTGGACCCCGCACCGATATGTTTGTTTGCCATTTTAAAAATATGTGACATACTGCCTCACCGTTTTATGAATTTGTCGGAATTTATGTCTTAATTAAAACACTAAAGCACCGGAAGATCAGCTTTTTGCATTGTGAAGGTATAATTAATTTGTTACTGGGGTCCAACCGGACCCCAGAGTAAAGTTTATCTGTCTTTCATTTTATAATTGAATAGCACACTGAAAGTTAACTTCTTTTATTTCTTTTATGTTCCATAATGAAACTACCAAGGCATTCCTTCTTGGGGTTCGTGTGGACCCCACTGCTGCAATAAGCACAGGCTGCAAAACAAAAGCCCTAAATTATTTTACAATTACTTTTTTGTTTTAAATTCTGTAAGAAAAGACCTAAGTTGTAATCCAGAATGTTTTACAGCTGCATGAGCTGCAAAAATCATGTATATAATGCTAATTTTTTTTGTGGCGCTATAATTTGCTACATGTATGCTAGTTATTGCAATATTATTGCAATGTTATTGCATTTATAATACATCATTGATATTCAGCCATAGTGGATTTTGTTCTTCAATAAAGTTATGTCTGTTTGCTGCATTGAATTGGTTCTTACTGCATTGATTTCAAGGTATTCCCTCCTGGGGTCCATACGGACCCCGCCTGGTAGTTTGTGTATGTAAAATTGGCTGGTAGGATGAAGGTTAAGTGTGTTCTTTATGCCTTGGGCCCTTTAGTGTATTGCTGTTATTAATACAAGATCTTCTGAACAAAACTTATCTGGTGATTTTGTCTTTATAAGCTTTAATTTTAAAGAAAAGTATTGGGGTCCAAACGGACCCCACATGGTAAGATTAAGGTGTAAAATAGCATGGTAGGATGAGGGTTAAAAGAAGTTAATGCCCAAAACTTGAGCTTCCTATCACCAATAGTTTCAGAGATACAGGCATTTGAATTTTTCAATTTTTTTGTTTTTTGCTCAAAACATACATATTTCAAAGTGCAATATAATCTTTATTATGCAAGATAGAAACCTAAAATTTTGCACAGAGAGACTCAATGTCTTGTACTACAAGCTTCAACTTAGAATTTCAATGGTCATTGTATATTAGATGGTGATTTTAACAAGGAAATTAAAAAGACAAATTTGCATTTTTTTGCATTTTTAACTCATTCTGGAAGCTTGCCTGTGGCAGTAATGCTTAAACTAAGAATGTTATTCAAATCTACACAGAAATATCTACCAATTTCAGTTTTACCAAGTCTCCACTATTCCTAGTTTGTCTGTAATAGGGTTTTGAAATTCGCCAATTTCTAAAACATGCCATTTTCAGTAGCAAGAAATCCAATGTGGGATAGCAGTTAGGAACTTATAAATTTTTTTCAGTAATCCCCAAGACCCATATTTTATATTTCCAAAATTTTGTTCTGTGTCTCTCAAGTATTTTTAAACTACAGGGGTTTAAAAAAAATCTATTTTCACCAAATTCAAATTTTTGATGTATTTTCATATAACTGATATTTGAGGGTTAATAAATGCTTCAATAAGGCTCAAGTAGGTTAGGAGACATGTTTCTTCCTCAATTTTAAATAAAATTTCAATTAATGCTCAGTATTAATTATTTGTAAATTGATTTTAATCTACAGGGATGTGATTTTTCCGCGAATTCGCGGAATTCCGCTTTTTTCACCTCAAAACTTGAAGAAAATTTTTTTTCCGATTTTTCCCTCATCCACATTCGTATCCTATTCGTTCCGACTTTGTTTGAAAGATGGCAGCCTAGGATTTGCATCTTTACGCCTCGATCACGGAGGCTGCCATCTTTCAACCCTTTGTTTGAAGCGAGCTTACGTACAGCTATCTAACAAGCGCGTTCATTGGTTGTTACAGAGCGATGAGCCAATCACGTACCTCGTTTCATCTCAATGACGTAATTGCGTAAATGACGTAATTACGTCAATAAGATGAAACGAGGTACGTGATTGGCTCATCGCTCTGTAACAACCAATGAACGCGCTTGTTAGATAGCTGTACGTAAGCTCGCTTCAAACAAAGAGTTGAAAGATGGCAGCCTCTGTGATCGAGGCATAAAGATGCAAATCGAGTTAAAGAAATCGACAGAATAGTGAAAAAAAAGTTCTGCTGGGAATGGTTGGAGAAAAACCGCGGCTCGCCTCGGGGCGAATTACGTCACAAGGCGTGGGGCTAGCGGGCCCTGCTCGCGCTGGTTCTTTGGGGGGGGGGTGTGTGAGAGGGAGTGTGTGTGTGTGTGTGTGTGTGTGTGTGTGTGTGTGTGAGTGAGAGTGAGAGAGTGTGTGAGAGTGAGAGTGAGAGAGTGTGTGTGAGTGAGTGTGTGTGTGTGTGTGTGTGTGTGTGTGTGTGTGTGTGTGTGTGTGTGTGTGTGTGTGTGTGTGAGCGAGCGAGTGTGTGTGTGTGAGAGTGAGCGAGAGTGTGTGTGTCAGAGTTGCATGTTGACCATTAAATTGGCTTGAATTTGTTAATCATGACAAGTTTTTTCTTGTGTGTTTGCTTGCCATTTTAGTACAATTTTTAAGTCAGAAAACCCCAGAACCCAGGAGCTTCGGGGGGCTTCCCCCCTTGTCCCCCCACCAGGCCGCTGCCCTGGACCAGCTGGGGGCCTGCGGCCCCCAGACCCCCGGCTAAAATTTTCAGATAATTTCACCAGCCCCAAATCACATCCCTGAATCTAAGACTGTGTAACATTAGCAATCAATGACCAGCTATTGTGTACCAGTCAACAGCCAGCCTTATCAATATCAACACAGCACAATAGGTGACCTTTGATACCAGAACAGGTGGCTCATATCTTATAGTTTTAGAGTCTGTAAACTGCATACTTGTTCAGATAACATTATATTGCTTGGATTATATTAAATACATTGTAATACAGAGCACTGAGAAAATTTACCAATGTTATTAACTGAATGTGTTTCTTTGCAAGGATTGGATATTTTGAATAGTTGACTAGGGAATTTAATTGTAGTTGCTTTCAATTTGAGATCAGTATAAATGAGTTTGTTCTTAGACATCTAGAAATGGCTGAACTTCCTCCCTGTTCTATAGGAATTGGACTAAAGAAAGATTCTGACTGCCATAAACTAACATACAACAGAAATTGTAAGTTAAATACACACTCTCAGTATAGTTTGGAGCAAATTTCATTAATTAAACAGAGAACTGAACTTGAGAACATTTCAAGCACAGACACAGTATGTCTGCATCATGAGAAACTGTTTCTGATGAAATATGAAGAGCTACAGAAAAGTTGTTGTGATCCATATGAAAGGCACAAGAAAAAAGTTAAAACAGAATTACGTTCAATTCTTCCTGAAACAGCAGATTCACTTTCAAAACTGATAAATAAAAATATTAAACCTGGACAAAAATTGTGTTCTAAATGTTCACAGAGAGTGAAAGAACATTTAAGCCAAGCAGATTCAGCAGGTTCTACAGAATCAGAACAAGAGAGCATGTGTGTAGATGTGGATCCAACATACACTGGTGAGGTAGCTGAATCACTTGACAAAAGCCTTGTGTCAATTGGTTGCTCTCCACTGAAAATTGCCAAGTATAGCCACAAACAGAAAGCTGCATATGGCAAAGCAAAGCTGCAATGAGTAGAAGAAACTTTACGTTCTAAAATGAAATTTTTTTAATTAATGAAATTTGCTCCAAACTATACTGAGAAAGTCAACTAGTCAACTTACAATTTCTGTTGTATGTTAGTTTATGGCAGTCAGAATCTTTCTTTAGTCTTTCTTTTCTTTAGTCAGAATCTTTCTCTAAAACTATAAGATATGAGCCACCTGTTCTGGTATCAAAGGTCACCTATTGTGCTGTGTTGATATTGATAACGCTGGCTGTTGACTGGTACACAATAGCTGGTCATTGATTGCTAATGTTACACAGTCTTAGATTAAAATCAATTTACAAATAATTAATACTGAGCATTAATTGAAATTTTATTTAAAATTGAGGAAGAAACATGTCTCCTAACCTACTTGAGCCTTACTGAAGCATTTATTAACCCTCAAATATCAGTTATATGAAAATATATCAAAAATTCGAATTTGGTGAAAATGGATTTTTTAAACCCCTGTAGTTTGAAAATACTTGAGAGACACAGAACAAAAATTTGGAAATATAAAATATGGGTCTTGGGGATTACTGAAAAAAAATTTACAAGTTCCTAACTGCTATCCCACATTGGATTTCTTGCTACTGAAAATGGCATGTTTTAGAAATCGGCGAATTTCAAAACCCTATTACAGACAAACTAGGAATAGTGGAGACTTGGTAAAACTGAAATTGGTAGATATTTCTGTGTAGATTTGAATAACATTCTTAGTTTAAGCATTACTGCCACAGGCAAGCTTCAAGAATGAATTAAAAATGCAAAAAATGCAAATTTGTCTTTTTAATTTCCTTGTTAAAATCACCATCTAATATATAATGACCATTGAAATTCAAAGTTGAAGTTCGTAGTACAAGACATTGAGTCTCTCTATGCAAAATTTTAGGTTTCTATCTTGCATAATAAAGATTATATTACACTTTGAAATATGTATGTTTTGAGCAAAATGCAAAAAAATCGAAAAATTCAAATGCCTGTATCTCTGAAACCATTGGAGATAGGAAGCTCATATTTTGGGGATTAACTTCTTTTAATAGTATCTCTGAGCCCTCCAAATTTCATTGAAATCTGAGATGGTCGAGCATAAATTTGTCAGATATTTGTTGATTTGGCATGGAATGACCCTTTGTGGATGCAGTAATTAATTGTTTTTACAGATGATGGTTTTCTGAAGTGTTCCTGAGCCCATACAATGATTTCTACTACAGACATGTGTCTGCTTTTAGTTTTCAGCTTTGTCTCTTGCATACAGAGATTTCTCCAGATTCTCTGAATCTTTTAATGATATTATGTACCACAGATGATGTAATCCCTAAATTCTTTACAATTTTACATTGAGGAATGTTATTCTTAAATTGTTGCACTTTTTGCCCACACAGTCTTTCACAGAGCGGTGAACCCCTCCCCATCTTTACTTCTGAGAGACTCAGCCTCTCTGGGATGCTCTTTTTATACACAATCATGTTACTGACTGGGTGGCACGGTGGTGTAGTGGTTAGCGCTGTTGCCTTACAGCAAGAAGGTCCAGGTTTGAGCCCCGTGGCCGACGAGGGCCTTTCTGTGCGGAGTTTGCATGTTCTCTTCGTGTCTGCGTGGGTTTCTTCTGGGTGCTCCGCTTTCCCTCATAGTCCAAAGACATGCAGGTTAGGTTAACTGGTGACTCTAAATTGAGCGTAGGTGTGAATGTGAGTGTGAATGGTTGTCTGTGTCTATGTGTCAGCCCTGTGATGACCTGGCGACTTGTCCAGGGTGTACCCCGCCTTTCGCCCGTAGTCAGCTGGGATAGGCTCCAGCTTGCCTGCGACCCTGTAGAACAGGATAAAAGCGGCTAGAGATAATGAGATGAGATGTTACTGACCTGTTGGCAATTAACAAAATTTTGGGGGGTTAACATTACACAACTTTTTCAGTCTTTTGTTGCCCGTCCCAACTTTTCTGAAACGTGTTGCTGAAATAAAATTCAAAGTGAGCATATATTTTTCAAAAAACAATAAAAATTTTCAGTTTCAACATTTCATATTTTGTCTTTGTACTTTTTCAATGAAATATAGGGTTTTTATGATTTGCGAACCTTCACATTCTGTTTTTATTTGTTTTACACAGCGTCCCAACTTTCTTGGAATTGGGGTTATATAATGTGAAACCAAAATTTTATGATTGTAGGTTATTTATTTCATTGTGAACTCCTCTTTACCTTATTTTACACTAGATCACATTGCAAAATGTCCATATTTTCACTTCATATATGACAAATGATTGTAATACATAAGAAAAAGGAAAGTGTGTTTTTCAAATACAGATGTTTCTGCAGACACAGTACAATAATTTGAAGTGTTGTGTAGGAGGTGAGTGGGGAGGGCACAGCTATTTGAGCTCCCATTCTGTCATGAATATTTTATAAGTGTTATGAAGAAAGGTGCTTTAGACCTTTTACTCTGCAGACACATTTTCAGAGATGTTCCTTTTAAATCTTTCACTTCTTATTATAGTGTTGGGCAGAAAAGACGTTTTTTCTTCTGTCACTGTCCATTAGGGGGAAAAATGTGCATGCCATAATTATATATGCACAGATGGGGTTTGCTTATATTTTGTTAGTCATATCCATTCTTTTAAACAGGCACATGTTTATCTGGAAACTTTAAAACTGTTGGTCTCTTTCCCAGACATGGATTTTTGTTTAAAACCAACATCATCTTGGACTTCAGTCTATGACCAGGCTTATTTTACTTCTCAGATAATGATGCAAAATCATAAATGTTGAATGTTTTATGGGGTTTTTTTTCCAGTTGTTATTGTTGGAACTGTAAAGATTCAGAGTTTGTTGGACATTCTGGAGCATTTATAAATTACTGGTTGCATGGAAGTCCTCTTTTCCCCCAAAATACCAAAATAAAAAAAGCTTTTAGATGTACTACATTTTTAGTATAAATTTTGTCTTGAATGTTTTTCTAATGTCTGCAGAAAAGGGAATAGAAAACAGGTAATGTCCTTCCTTTTTTCCTTCCTTCCTACATAAATTCATTTGTTCATTCAGTAATCTCTTTATCCTCATCAGGGTCAGAGTGGATCCAGTTCTGATGGCACACCAGCTCATCACAGGGCACAGTGCACACACATTCACACCTAAGGACAATTTAGCATAGTCACTCGGCCTACCTGTATGTTTGAGTAAGGTGGGAGGAAACCCACATGAACCCAAAGAGAACAGCAAAACTCCCTGAAGTTGCAGTGTGGTAACATTACCTTCCTACAAACAAACAAACAAACAAACAATTATTATTATTATTATTATTATTATTATTATTATGTAACGAATACCTTTCCCTCCCCACCTGCCAATAACCACCCACTCTTCCCTGTCATACAAAAGCTTTTAACCGGGGACAGTGAAGGCTAACACACACTTCCTCCAACCAACTGCTACTCATACTGTGTCACAGGGCAATGTAACACACTCTGAGGAAAGCACTATCTCCCCTTTTCTATATACATGAGCTCACCATCACCCACGATTGGCTAGTGTCCCTGTGATTGATACTCTCTGACACAGAGAGCAGGCAATTTTGCTATCTTGGCTTCCAGCCATGGATGGTTGTGGGATTATTTGAATTTATACTTACAGTCTCCAGATGACAGGGTAAGTTTTTTAACCACTTGGGAGCCATCATTAGAATACTTTTCCAAACAAAAAATATCAAGGCTGTTCTGACATAGACAGAAGTTAAGAACAAAAATCAGGCTGATTAACATGGATAACTGCCTACCAGCTGACTACCTTATAAAACTGCATGACAGTGAACCTAAATGAATTGATGGTGGAAGCCATGGCCTAATGGTTAGAGCTTTGGGACCAAAAGGTCACCAGTTCAGATTCCCTGGACCAGCAGGAATGGCTGAAGTGCCCTTGAGCAAGGCACCTAACCCCTAACTGCTCCCTAGGCTGCTCTGGGTATGCTGTACAGTGCTCTGGATAAGAGCATCTGCTAAATGCCATTAATGTAATTGTGGCAGTGGGGGCGTGGTCAAGCGCTGGTCTGTGACAGGAGGGCGGAGTCAGGGAAGGTAAGTGGCAGAATCACTACACCTGATGTCAATTAACCTGTGTTTGTGTGTCTTCCCAGTGACCGAGCCCTACTTAAGGAGGGAGAGCGAGAGCAGAGGAGCTCATCCCCGAACCAGACGCCGGTTGTGTGTGTGTGTCTGTGTTAGTTGTTCACTGAAAAGTGTGGCAATAAAAACCCCGGTTTACAAACCTGATCTCTGTCCTGCCGTCCTCTGTGCTCCGCCCTTTGTTAGAACCGTTACAGCGGTGCCGAAACCCAGGACTGGAGCGCAGAAGCCGAACAGCCCCATGGAGTCCTCCCCGTTCGCCGATCTGGTCCACGCCCTTGCCACGGCCCAGCAAAGCCAGCACCAGGCGCTAGTCACCCTCCGAAAGGAGCAGGAACAGCGGTTCGAGGCCCTGGTGCTGGCCCAGCAAGAAGATCGTCAGGCGTTCCAGCACCTCCTCGCGTCGGCGGGGTCCACCAACGCTCCCACCGCGGGCCCATCCCCCCTCACCCTAACAAAGATGGGCCCGCAGGACGACCCCAAGGCATTCATCACGCTCTTCGAGCAAGTCGCGGAGACCTCTGGGTGGCCGATGGAACAACGCACGGCGCACCTCCTCCCCCTGCTAACGGGAGAGGCACAGCTGGCCGCGCTACAGCTCCCCGCCAACTGCTGGCTGGCCTACGCGGACCTTTGCCGGGCCGTCCTCCAGCGTGTGGGGCACACCCCTGAGCAGCAGCATCAACGCTTCTGCGCTTTGCGCTTGGAGGAAGTTGGCCGGCCATTCGCGTTTGGGCAGCAACTCCGGGATGCCTGCTGGTGGTGGTTGAGGGCCGACAACCGCGACGCCGATGGGATCATCGACCAGGTGGTACTGGAACAATTCATCGCACACTTGCCAGCAGGAACCGCGGAGTGGGTCCAGTGCCACCACCTGGCGTCGCTGGATCAGGCAATCGAGCTGGCGGAGGACCATATGGCGGTTGTCCCGGCGGCAGGACAGCAGACAGCCTCTTCTCTCCTCTCCTCTCCTCTCCTCTCCTCTCCTCTCCTCTCCTCTTCTCTCTCTCTCTCCCCCTCTCCTCCTGTGTCTCATCCTCGCCCCATTCCCCCACCGCGGAGGCAGGGGCCGGCGCCACACGTGCTGGCCCGCCGCACCCGTGGTGCCCTCCCGTTTCTCCCATCTGTGTCTGTCTCTCCCCCCCCTCAGGTGAGTGAGCCCCAGAACACCGGTGCGGAGAGGAAGCCCGGGCCAGTTTGCTGGCGCTGCGGTGAGCCGGGCCACCTCCAACAACAGTGCACGGTAATGGAGGTGGGCGTGGTGGTTTGGATCCATGACGCGCCAGGAGCCGCCCTTGATCGGGCCGGAGCGTATCGCATACCGGTGAGTATTCAAGGGGATACATATCAGGCGTTAGTGGATTCTGGTTGTAATCAGACCTCAATTCACCAAAGCCTGGTGCAAGACGAGGCATTGGGGGGAGCACAGGGGGTGAAGGTGTTGTGTGTGCACGGGGATGTTCACAGCTACCCTTTGGTGTCGGTCCACATTTTTTTCCGAGGAGAAAAATTTATAGTAAAAAAAAAATTTATAATAAAAATAATAAAATAAAAATTTATAGTAAATCCTCGCCTCACCCACTCGATAATTTTGGGGACTGATTGGCCGGGATTCGGGGAGTTGATGAGCCATTTAGTGGAGAGTGGGTCCTGCCATACTTCAGTAGGGGGAGGTCCCGGTGTCGCCTTGGCGGGAGCAGCTGTCACAGAACCATCTACGTCATCTCTGCGTCACAGTGAGGAGCCACAGGCTCCTCCTCCCTCTCTCGGGGAATCCCTGGTCGATTTCCCGTTAGAGCAGTTGCGAGATGAGACTCTGCGGCATGCGTTTGACCAAGTGAGAGTAATCGATGGTCAAACGCTCCCGCCGAATGCCACCCTGTCCTTCCCCTATTTTTCTATTATGAAGGATAGATTATACCGAGTGACGCAGGACACTCAGACAAAAGAGCAAATCATACAGCTTTTGATTCCAAAAAGCCGCCAGGAATTGGTATTCCAGGCGGCTCACTTTAATCCCATGGCTGGACACTTAGGGCAGGATAAGACACTAGCCCGAATAATGACCCGATTCTTTTGGCCGGGGATTCGTGGCAATGTCCGTAGGTGGTGTACGGCGTGCTACGAATGCCAGTTAGTAAATCCAGTGGCCATTCCAAAAGCGCCTTTGCACCCTCTACCATTAATCGAGACCCCATTCGAAAGAATTGGGATGGATCTCGTCGGGCCATTAGATCGGTCAACACGAGGGTACCGCTTTATATTAGTTCTGGTGGACGATGCAACGCAATACCCGGAAGCAGTGCCTCTTCGCAATATCTCAGCACGCAGTATTGCGGAGGCGCTGTTCCGTGTCATCTCCCGAGTTGGAATCCTGAAAGAGATTCTGACTGATCAAGGCACCACGTTTATGTCACGGACACTGAACGAACTGTATAGGTTATTAGGGATTAAGCTGATCCGCACCAGCGTGTATCACCCACAAACGGACGGTTTAGTTGAACGGTTCAATCGCACCCTCAAGAATATAATTAAAAAATTCGTAAGTGAGGACGCACATAATTGGGATAAGTGTCTTGAGCCCTTGTTGTTTTCAGTGCAAGAGGTCCCCCAAGCCTCCACGGGGTTCTCCCCATTCGAATTATTATATGTGTGTAAGCCGTGCGGCATCCTAGATGTGCTGCGCGAAAATTGGGAGGAGAGACCTTCACAAAGTAAAAACGAAATTCAATACGTTATTGACCTGCGCGCAAAACTCCACACACTCACCCACCTAACCCAGGAGAATTTGCGGCAGGCCCAAGAACGACAAACCCGCCTGTACAACAAGGGTACACGCCTTAGGGAGTTCACACCGGGAGATAAAGTACTCATACTGTTGCCCACATTGAGCTCCAAATTGATCGCCAAGTGGCAAGGACCCTTTGAGGTCACACGGTGAGTCGGGGACATCGACTATGACGTGAGGCGAACGGACAGGGGTGGGGTGCTACAGATTTACCACCTCAATCTACTCAAACTCTGGAACGAAGAGGTCCCCGTAGCGTTGGTGTCGGTTGTTCCGGAGAAGGCGGAGCTGGGGCCGGAGGTTCAAAAGGGCGCATTGGCATCGCATACCTCTCCGGTCCCCTGTGGAGACCACCTCTCCCCGACCCAACTCGCGGAGGTTGCCCAGTTGCAGACCGAGTTTTCGGACGTGTTCTCGCCCCTGCCCGGTCGCACCAATGTCATAGAACACCACATTGAGATGCCCCCGGGGATGGTAGTGCATAGCCACCCTTACAGGCTACCCGAAAACAAGAAAAAAGTGGTTCGGGAAGAACTCGAGGCCATGCTTGAAATGGGCATCGTCGAGGAGTCCCACAGTGACTGGAGCAGCCCGGTGGTCTTGGTACCCAAGGCCGACGGGTCGGTCCGATTCTGTGTGGACTATAGAAAAGTCAACGCGGTGTCTAAATTCGACACGTACCCAATGCCTCGTATTGATGAGTTGCTCGATCGACTAGGCACTGCTCGCTTTTATTCGACACTGGCAAGGCAAGGCAAGGCAAGTTTATTTGTATAGCGCATTTCATACACACAGGCAATTCAATGTGCTTCACAAAAAATAAAAGCATAAGAACAGTAACAAAGAATTAAAGTAAAAGTGAAATCATTAAAATCCAAAATTAAAAAGAAATTAAAATAAAGAATTAAAGTAAAATCATTAAAATCAAAATTAAAAGAAATTATGTTAAAGGAAATTAATTACACTTCAGGTAAAAATTAATCAAGTGAAAGCATCTGAAAACAGCTTTGTCTTGAGCCTGGATTTAAAACTAACAACAGTAGGAGCATTTTTGATATCATCTGGAAGTTGGTTCCAAAGCTTAGCAGCATAGCAACTAAAGGCTGCTTCACCACACTTCGTTTTGACAGCTGGTATTACTAGCAAGTTTTTCTCCTGTGATCTTAGAGACCTAGTTGGTGCATATAATTGAAACATATCCAGTAGGTAGCTGGGTCCCATCCCATTTAATGTTTTAAATAGAAGAAGTAATGCCTTAAAGTCAATTCTATAGCTCACTGGGAGCCAGTGCAGAGACCTTAGGATTGGAGTGATATGGACTACCCTTTTTGTTCTTGTGAGAACCCTTGCTGCTGCATTTTGGATTAGTTGAAGCTCTTTGATGGTCTTTTTTGGAAGACCTGTGAAAAGGCTATTGCAGTAATCAACCCTACTGGAGATGAAAGCATGAATAAGTTTTTCTAGATCATGCTTTGACATGAGACCCCTGAGTTTAGAAATGTCTTTTAGGTGATAGAATGCAGACTTTTTTACCACTTTCATATGACTGTTGAAGTTAAGTTCACTGTCAATAAAGACACCAAGGTTTTTGACAGTATCCTTTGCTTTAAGCCCCTTAGTTTCAAGAACAGTGGCAATCTGGATTTAACGAAGGGATATTGGCAGATCCCCTTGACTCCACTATCCCGAGAAAAAATGGCCTTTTCCACACCGTTCGGTTTACACCAATTCGTCACACTTCCTTTTGGGCTGTTTGGGGCGCCCGCTACGTTTCAGTGGCTGATGGACAGGGTCCTCCACCCCCACGCCACCTATGCGGCCGCCTACCTTGATGACATTATCATCTATAGTAATGACTGGCCAAGGCACCTCGAACATCTGAGGGCCATCCTTAGGTCGCTGAGGCAAGCGGGTCTCACAGCCAACCCAAAGAAGTGTGCGATTGGGCGGGTGGAAGTACGGTATCTGGGCTTCCACTTGGGCAACGGGCAGGTGCGTCCCCAAATTAACAAGACCGCAGCAATTGCGGCCTGCCCGAGGCCCAAGACCAAAAAGGGGGTGAGACAGTTCCTGGGGCTGGCTGGCTATTATCGTAGGTTTATACCTAATTATTCGGACATCACCAGCCCGCTGACTGATCTCACTAAAAAGGGGGCACCAGATCCGGTCCAGTGGACGGAGCAATGCCAGCGGGCTTTCTCTGAGGTAAAGGCCGCACTGTGGGGGGGGGGGGGGGGGGGGGGGCACTTTTACACTCCCCTGACTTTTCTCTCCCCTTTATGTTACAGACGGATGCGTCGAACAGAGGGCTGGGGGCTGTTTTGTCCCAGGAGGTGGAGGGGGAGGACCGCCCAGTCTTATACATCAGTAGGAAGCTATCGGTGCGTGAGGGGTGCTACAGCACAATCGAAAAAGAGTGCTTGGCAATCAAGTGGGCAGTCCTCGCCCTCCGTTACTACCTGCTGGGGCGCCCTTTCACCCTCTGTTTGGACCACGCGCCCCTCCAGTGGCTCCACCGCATGAAGGATGCCAACGCGCAGATCACCCGTTGGTATCTGGCACTCCAGCCCTTTAATTTCAAGGTGGTCCACAGGCCGGAGGCACAGATGGTCGTGGCGGACTTCCTCTCCCGTCAAGGGGGGGGGGGGGGGGGGGGAGTCGGCTGCAGGCCGGACGGCCGCCCGGCCTGAGTCGGGTGGTGGGGGTACGTGGCAGCGGGGGCGTGGTCAAGCGCTGGTCTGTGACAGGAAGGCGGAGTCAGGGATGGTAAGTGGCAGAATCACTACACCTGATGTCAATTAACCTGTGTTTCTGTGTCTTCCCAGTGACCGCGCCCTACTTAAGGAGGGAGAGCGAGAGCAGAGGACCTCATCCCCGAACCAGACGCCGGTTGTGTGTGTGTGTCTGTGTTAGTTGTTCACTGAAAAGTGTGGCAATAAAAACCCCGGTTTATGAACCTGATCTCTGTCCTGCCGTCCTCTGTGCTCAGCCCTTTGTTAGAACCGTTACAGTAATATAATGTAATGATACTGAAAGGTTATTCCATCAATTCCCATGCCATTAAAGGGTCTTTTTTTAAAGTGTTTACTGTTTTACATATTTAGAAACTTCAATTCACTACTTTTGAGATTATCTTCACTTTACTTAATTTCTTTACTTCTGTGAAAGAATTTGCCAACTCTAGACAAGGCCGTGGTAAAACTATGTTCTGAAAATTGAGAAGGACTATGAAACAGAAAATTGCTTGATGCTGTGCATGCTAGCATGGCTTCCTCACCCGATTCTGCCATTTCACTTTTCAAAGCGCGAACACTCTCAGTGGAATATATGACATTGAAACACATACCTTGTGTGAAAATAGTTCAGTTAACTCTCATAGTTCACTGTGAGTCTATGAGAGGTGTTTTCTGTGGCTTTGTGAAAAGCCTTTGAGATTCTCATGGCTAACAGGATTTTTGTGTAGTGCAGTGTTTATTCCCCTCAGAGAATTTCACTAAAAGTAGCATACACTTTGACATTGCAACACCCCCAAGGTCAAAGATTTACATTTGAGACTGTGTCCTTAAGTTTCAGAAAGAAGAACCAAGTACATTGTGTTTTATTTAAAGCCACAGCGTTCTCTGCCTGAGGACTATAACTTCTAGCAATCAATTACGTGAAGGATGAAAATGATTTTCAAGATGCATATGATTTGTTTTGGGCTTTTTACAGTATAGAAAAGGCAGAGGATATAAATTGGACATGAAAACTGCCAGAAAGTTGTTTATTTCTCAATTACAACAATATGTGTATAATGTACAGTATATCGTGACCACTATACCACCTTTACACATTATAAACAGAATAAATATACTTGTGCAAAAACTCATTTTTGAGTTCCAAACGTTTGTTTACCAGCACAAAATTAAATTTTACAGAAAAAATGTTTGTATCTGAGCAACATATTACATAAGAGACCACTTTTCAAATTAAAAAAGAAAACATAATGAAGGCTACTGGGTTTGATGCAAAATGAAGAAGCGAGTGTGGCAGTCAAAGTGTCCAGAAGAACTGTGGCTGGTTCTGCAAGATGCTCAGTAAAACCTACAGCTCATTTCCTTATAAAACTGCACACATTGTACATTACAGGCATTTAGCAGATGCTCTTATCCAGAGCAACATACCCAGAACAGCCTGGGGAGCAGATGGGGTTAGATACCTTGCTCAAGAGCACTTCAGCCATTCTTGCTGGTCTAGGGAATCAAGCCGGTAACCTTTTGGCCCCAAAGCTGCTTCTCTAACCATTAGGCCATGGCTTCCTGAGACTACTATTTTTTTTTTAAACAATGGGTCATCTCACACCAAAATATTGACTTTGTTTCATTTATTATGGCTTACTGCTGTTTATAGTATTGTTTTAATGTTGAAACTTTTAATTTCATTATTTTTAAGCCATTTTTTGGTCTACAGCATTTCTTTATATGTGCCAAAGACTTTTGCACAGTACTGTATATCATTATGAAAGTTACATAAGATATGTCTGGTCATGACTTACAGTCTATTAAGTTTCTGTTTAAACTATGCAACAGTCCTTGGCATGGTGCATCTGCTTGGAATAATTTTGCCTCTCCTAACTGCTAGGAGAAGATTAAAAGGAGGCATAGAAGAGAACCTGTGATTTATTTCAATGTAAACAGCTCTTATTTTCTGTCGGCTCCATCTTGCCTGGCCTGTGACACTCTAATACAAAAAAGATCTTCTGATAAAAAAACGGTAGAGAGTGATCAACACTGTATAACTGATTCTACATACAATGAATATTAAACACTCCTATTTATTCTGGATTTGAAACATCAATAATACTGCAATGCTGTGATATAAGAAATGATTAGGATCAGACACAGCTGCGAACACAGTTTACTTTGTATTTATAGTTGAGGTGGTGAAGATTTAGTTTAGAGTTCATCTAATCAGCAGTTGTGGAGAGAACAATAAATCACTGCAACACTGCCAGGGGAATATAGTTACTGCAGCCAAGGGAGAGTAGAGCTCAAAGGCAACATGATTTAGATGTTATTACATTCAAAGGAGTGTTTTCACACATACACACGCACGCGCACACACACACACACACAAAACTGGAGTTGAATCTGCTGAAGTAGATTATTTGTTAAATATAACGAAACGGTGTACTAACATTACTAGAATATCATGAATTCCATAAATATCTAATGTAATATAATATCATCAGCACCAGCATCAAGGTCACGATACAATTTTAAAAAAAGACTCTTAAAAAGGAAGAAGGAAAAACAGTTATGAAAAAGCTGTCACATATTTCACATGTAGGTGACATCTGAAAAAAAAATTACAGAGAAGGAAAAACAAACTTTGGCCATACTGTCTGTACTATTATGTCTTTCAAAGGTCCTGTAAGTAAGATTTAGGGATTTGAGTGTAAATAGTATGTTTAAATAGTAATGATACCAGTGGGGTACTGACATATTCCATAACAGTGGAAGGGTGTATCTTGCTGCTTTTAACGTTGTCTTATTATTATTCACATCCATGTGACTATCACAGTTACTGAGTACTAAGATAAAAGTAAAAGATAAAAGCATCTTGCCTTTAACAAGAGCTTGTCTTAAGTAAGCATTAGATGACTAGCTCACTATATTAAGTGTGTGTAAACTATTATGACCTCATACTGGTCTATATATTACTCATATGATTCCCAAATCTGTGTAATCTGGGAATAGGTGCATATGCTTTATAGAAAAATCTGAATTATTGTTGATGCATAATAAATCCAGAGTGGGTCATTTGTCCATGGAAGAGATTGGGGTGCTTTTATTTTTAGTCATTAGGTCATACAAACCAAACCGCATTGACAGACATAAAACTTGATCAGCTATACTGGAGACAATTAAAACTGCATTGCTCCACCTACTAAATCCCTAGCCACCACCTAGGCTATAATAACAACCAGTTCACACCCTAGCAACCAACTGAATTTCCTTAGCAACTGACTAGCTAGCTGGTACCAAACAACTGGGATTGTATTGAAACCTCCGAGAAACATCATAACATAACCACCTGGGACCCTATGACATTCAGCTAGCAACCTCCTAGTACGGTAACCAAGTGGATCGTGATAGCAACCAATTAACACTCTTTGTATAGCAACCAAGTGGGTTTCCTTAACAGCTGACTGTCTACAACCAAGCAACTAACTTGGATCAATTTGAAACCATCTAGAAACAACATAAAACACATCTGGGACCCACAACAGCCAACTAGCAACAACACCCTAGCAACCAGCTGAGTTTCCTAGGCAACGACGAGCTACACCGTAGTAACCAACTGAGATTATATTGAAACATCATAGAAACACCATAACAATCGCCTGGGATCCTATAATAGCCTCCTAGCAACCAGCTGAGTTAGCATAGCAGCGTTTTAGTGTTTTGGCATTTTTACATAGCCTTTAACACGTTAAGCTTAACATGCTTAACTCTTCTTAGCAGCCATTTAGCAACACCCTACCAACCAAATATGAAAGCAGCATTTTAGTATTTTAACACTTAAACATTTGCATATTAAATTTTAACTTCTTAACAATTGCATGCTTACTATAAAAATGTTTCAAAAAATTTTTAAATCAATGATAGCAAAACACTGTAATATTAGTTAACTCTTAGAGTGTTTAGCAGTTTCTCTAAAGCCAGCATCAAAGTTTGTTCATGAACTTTCAAATTAACTTTCAAATATACTTTTCAAATCAATTCAATTTGTATGGCAGCTTTAACAATGGGCATTGTCACAAATCAGCTTTACAGAAATACATAACTACTAACCCCATTTCCAGAAAAGTTGGGATGTTTTCCAAAATGCAATAAAAACACAAATCTGTGATTTGTTAATTCACATAAACCTTTATTTAACTAAGAAAATTACAATAAAAATATTTTCAATAGTTTTCTTGACCAACTTATTTATATTTTGCAAATATAAATAAAGTTTAAATGCCTGCAACACACTAAAAAAAAATTGGGACTGAGGCAAAACAAGACTGAAACATTTATAGGATATTCAAGTAACACCATTTTGGAAGATTCCACAACAAGCAGGTTAATTGGTAAAAGGTGAGGGGATCATGATGGGTACAATAGGAGCAGGACCAAAGGCTCAGTCTTTGCAAGTAAGTATGGGTCGTGGCTCACCCCTTTGTACCAAAACTCATGAGAGAGTTGTTCGTCAAGTCAAAAAGAAAATTTCTCAACACAAAATTTTAGGTCTTTCAAAATCTACAGTGCATAATATTGTGAAAAGATTCAGGGAATTCAGAGACATCTCAGTGCATAAAGGGTAAGGTCAGAAACCACTGTTGAATGTGTGTGACCTTCAAGCCTTCCCTCAGGCAGCACTGCCTGAGAAACCGTCATGCTAATGTAACAAATATTGCCACATGGGCTCAGGAGTACTTCGAAAAACTGTTGTCACTTAGCACAGTCCACTGCTGCATCCAGAAATGCAACCTGAAAATGTATTATGCAAGGAGGAAGCCATTCATCAATTCTATGCAGAAATGCCGCTGATTTTTCTGGGCCCGAACTCATCTCCAATGGACTGAAAGACAGTGGAAACGTGTGCTGTGGTCAGATGAGTCCACATTTCAGCTTCTTTTCAGGAACACTAGACATCAAGTTCTTAGTGCTGAAGGTGAACACGACCGTCTAGTTTGTTATCAGATAAAGGTGCAAAAGCCAGCATCTGAATCGTATGTGTGTGAAGGTACCATATATTGGGGCATATATTGGGATTTTAGAGAGACATATTAATCAAGGCAAAGTCTCTTCCTGGAAGTCCATGCTTATTTTAGAAGGACAATTCCAGGCCTCATTCTGAACAGGCTATAACAGTGTGGCTTCATAGACACAGAGTGTGTGTACTTGACTGGCCTGCTGCCAGTCTAAATCTGTCTCCTATTGAGAATGTATGGTGCATAATGAAGAGAAGAATCAAACAGTGGCATCCACGGACTTTTAAGCAGCTGATGTCTTGTATCAAGCAAGAATGGACAAAGACTCCAATTGCAAAACCGCAACAATTGGTATCCTCAAATCTGATATGAGTATAAAGTGTTATCCATCCAGCATCCAGCCAGAGCAGGTCATGATATATTTTTTACCATATTAACATGCCATTGTGTGTTATGCCTGATGTAAAGACTCTCGTCTCTGCGAGCCTACCACACAGATTTAATACTTGTCATTTTTAGGGCATACCTAACAACGTGTTTTCTTTCTCTCTCTCTCTCTTCCCCCCCATCTGTCCCTCTGAGTTACATGTTGATCCTGGGATTGAGATGCTGGCCTCTTCTGCCCCTCGGACCTGCTTGATCCATCCTGGTGCCCTGTGTCTGGTCGGAGTTTTATCACACTGCTCCTGTGAAGGACGGCCCCATGAGGACAGTTGAGGGTTATACCTGTTAAAACTGTTAATATTATAGTCAGGCTGTCTGTTGTTGCCCAAATGAGGATGGGTTCCCTTTTGAGTCTGGTTCCTCTTGAGGTTTCTTCCTCATGTCGTCTGAGGGAGTTTTTCCTTGCCACCGTCGCCACAGGCTTGCTCATTGGGGATAGATTAGGGATAAAATTAGCTCATGTTTTAAGTCGTTCAAATTCTGTAAAGCTGCTTTGCGACAATGTTTATTGTTAAAAGCGCTGTACAAATAAACTTGATTTGATTTGATTTGATTTGATTTATTAAGGGAAAAGTGATATAAAACAATGGTAATGCATTTGTCCCAATTTTTTTGAGTGTGTTGCAGGCATCAAATTCTAATTTCATTTATATTTACAAAATACAATTAAGTTGGTCAGTAAAACTGCTGAAAATCTTATCCATGTACTTTTGTCAGTTAAATAAAGGTTCATGTGAATTAACAAATCACAGATTTTTGTTGTAATTACATTTTGGAAAATATCCCAACTTTTCTGGAAATGGGGTTAGTATATAAATTGTATACATTCATAAATGTAACCCTATTTTTAAGTGTCTTATTAAAGTACTCCACTAACCCATCTGTTTGAAGAGGTAGAAAATTCAGATCACTTTAATTCTCAGCATTTTATAAAGGTCACATAGTGCCCATTATATAACTGATGTGCCTTGGTATGTTAGAATCTCTTTCAAGATTCCAACACAGGAGATCACACAAAACAATGCCTTGGCCATGCTCTTCATGCAGATTGTCTGAACAGGCACTGCTTTGGGATACCAAATAGTTACAACATATTTCAGTGACGATTCATATGAAATGATGCCCCTATGCTGAAATCAATAGCGAGTCTTTCTAAAAGTACCATTATAAGAGGAAGAATGTACAACAGTGCATTTAGAGTGGCTGGAGGAATTCACAAGTTAATAATCTTGGCATGGTGCGTGCCAGCATGGTATACCACTACAAATGCCTGCCAAGTAGTCAGGGGGGATTATAATGAGCCAAGTGGCAAAGCATTTCCTTGTGTTTTTTTGGGCCCACCAGTTGGTGTCCCGATGTTTTACAGCGTATCATTTACCATCACTCACTTGCTCAAATACATTCTTCAAAGTATCATTATGCAACTGCTACAAAGAGAAGTCCATATGGGATGTGAGGAGAGAGTGAATGAATGCTTCTGAAGATGGAGATTCTCCTGCCACAGTGCTCACTTTCAATCAGTCACAGTCACATGACATAACAGAAAGTACTTTCACTCCCAAAGCCATTCACACCTCACACTTCCCTACTCGGGATCCACCTAGGGATAGTTCTATGTCCGTTGTTTACCGAACAAAACCTGGCCAATCCACCTTTGAGTACTGACCGGCACTGTGTATGTTATTTCTGGATTGTAAGAGAGCCAGGGGATTACAGAGACTCTGAGAACCTGACCCACATTAATTTGGGGACAGTTTGCCCAGAAGTGCCCCAGCTCTCTGCAGCCCTCCCAATTCTACCTAGGCCTACCGTAGTTCTAGTTCTCTGGGGATCAACTGTGACATCCTGGAAATGAGAAAGGAGGACTGACTGGTAGGAGGGAATGTAGGAGAATTTTGGTGAAGTGACATACTGAGCACGTGCTGACAGTAATCGCTGTCCCCTCAGCAGGGCTGCCTGTTGGCGCCTGCTGGGCAAACCGCTTCCAGAAAGCCAGGTGCCACCAATGGAAATGGGGATGATGGAGTTCATGTTCCTTGGGCTTGCAAATGCAGACATGAGGCTCTCTGCCAGCTGGATTGTGTCGGATAGATAGTCGGACTGGTGCCATTGGACCCACTGCACTGTGCTGGATTACACTGATACAGTGCCCTACAGAATGATTTGCATAAAAATGAGCAAAAAAAAAAATCTAAAAAGAATACAGAAGATTTTGAGCTCAGTGGGTTCAAATTCTGGTAAATTTCCAACAGTTTTAGATATGTGAAACTTTTGTTATGGCATTAATTGTGCTTAGTATTTTTAACTGCTAAAGTATTTTTTTTTTTTCAGATTCATTACTTGATTTGTGCAGTCCAAAAAACATCTGTTTCTTTTGTGCTGGAGGTTCATTGTTTTTTCCCCTATTAATGCATAACAGGAATTTTATGTGTGTGCAACAACAGATTATTCTCAGGTAATAATAGCCAGTGAAAAATAATATTTGGGTTATAGGTATAGGTTTATAACATAGCTTTTCAGGAATTATAATTAATTTGCATTTATTTGTAATATTGCTTTGGGTTACTCAATAATATTCCTCAACAGTTTTGGCGCATATCTTTTGAGAGGAAACACGATTTATTATTATTTTTTAAAAAGTGATAATGAGAATTAGTTATTATTTCTTTTTTTTTGTTAGAACAAATATATAGGTTCTCTCATTTATTGACTGGAAAATATCAATTATTGTTTGTGATGCTTATTTTATACTTTATCAGTTTTGTGCATTTTTATGAAGGGGGCCATTCTGGAGGACAGTGTACTGTGTGTATATATATATATATGGGTATTGTATACTGTAAGTGTGTCTCATCCAAGACGTTACATATGCTGAATCACACTCATACCCCCTTAGTATGTGATTAAATGTGCATTATATGTGCACACACAAATACATAAGCCATAAGATTATGACCACTGACAGGTGAAGTGAATAATATTGATTATCTTATTACAATGGCACCTGTCAAGGGATGTGATATATGAGGCAGCAAGAGAACAGTCAGTTCTTGAATTTGGTGTGTTGTAAGCAAGAAAAATGGGCAAGTGTAAGGATCTGAGCAACTTTGACAAGGGCCAAATTGCGATGGCTAGATGACTGGGTCTGAGCATCTCCAAAATGGTACATCTTGTGAGGTGTTCCTGGTATGTAGTAGTTAGTACAGCCCAAAAGTGGTCCAAGGAAGGATAACTAGTGCACCAATGATAGGGTCATGGGTGTCAAAGGCTTGTTGATTTGCATGGGGCATGAAGGTTAGCCCATATGATCCAATCCCACAGAAGAGCTACTGGAGCACAAACTACTGAAAAAGTTAATGCTGGCTAAAACAGAAAGGTGTCAGGTGCTTGACAGGTACCATTGTAATGAGGTAATCAATGTTATTCACTTCACCAATGTCAATGGTCATAATGTTATGGCTGATCGGTGTATACAACCCCGATTCCAAAAAAGTTGGGACAAAGTACAAATTGTAAATAAAAATGGAATGCAATGATGTGGAAGTTTCAAAAATCCATATTTTATTCAGAATAGAACATAGATGACAAATCAAATGTTTAAACTGAGAAAATGTATCATTTAAAGAGAAAAATTAGGTGATTTTAAACTTCATGACAACAACACATCTCAAAAAAGTTAGGACAAGGCCATGTTTACCACTGTGAGACATCCCCTTTTCTCTTTACAACAGTCTGTAAACGTCTGGGGACTGAGGAGACAAGTTGCTCAAGTTTAGGGATAGGAATGTTAACCCATTCTTGTCTAATGTAGGATTCTAGTTGCTCAACGGTCTTAGGTCTTTTTTGTCGTATCTTCCGTTTTATGATGTGCCAAATGTTTTCTATGGGTGAAAGATCTGGACTGCAGGCTGGCCAGTTCAGTACCCGGACCCTTCTTCTACACAGCCATGATGCTGTAATTGATGCAGTATATGGTTTGGCATTGTCATGTTGGAAAATGCAAGGTCTTCCCTGAAAGAGGCGTCATCTGGATGGGAGCATATGTTACTCTAGAACCTGGATATACCTTTCAGCATTGATGGTGTCTTTCCAGATGTGTAAGCTGCCCATGCCACACGCACTAATACAACCCCATACCATCAGAGATGCAAGCTTCTGAACTGAGCGCTGATAACAACTTGGGTCGTCCTTCTCCTCTTTAGTCTGAATGACACGGCGTCCCTGATTTCCATAAAGAACTTCAAATTTTGATTCGTCTGACCACAGAACAGTTTTCCACTTTGCCACAGTCCATTTTAAATGAGCCTTGGCCCAGAGAAGACATCTGCACTTCTGGATCATGTTTAGATACGCCTTCTTCTTTGAACTATAGAGTTTTAGCTGGCAACGGCGGATGGCACAGTGAATTGTGTTCACAGATAATGTTCTCTGGAAATATTCCTGAGCCCATTTTGTGATTTCCAATACAGAAGCATGCCTGTATGTGATGCAGTGCCGTCTAAGGACCTGAAGATCACAGGCACCCAGTATAGTTTTCCGGCTTTGACCCTTACGCACAGAGATTCTTCCAGATTCTCTGAATCTTTTGATGATATTATGCACTGTAGATGATGATATGTTCAAACTCTTTGCAATTTTACACTGTTGAACTCCTTTCTGATATTGCTCCACTATTTGTCGGCGCAGAATTAGGGGGATTGGTGATCCTCTTCCCATCTTTACTTCTGAGAGCCTCTGCCACTCCAAGATGCTCTTTTTATACCCAGTCATGTTAATAACCTATTGCCAATTGACCTAATGAGTTGTAATTTGGTCCTCCAGCTGTTCCTTTTTTGTACCTTTAACTTTTCCAGCCTCTTATTGCCCCTGTCCCAACTTTTTTGAGATGTGTTGCTGTCATGAAATTTCAAATGAGCCAATATTTGGCATGAAATTTCAAAATGTCTCACTTTCGACATTTGATATGTTGTCTATGTTCTACTGTGAATACAATATCAGTTTTTGAGATTTGTAAATTATTGCATTCCATTTTTATTTACAATTTGTACTTTGTCCCAACTTTTTTGGAATCAGGGTTGTACAAGAGTCCATCCATCCATCCATCCATCATCTGTAAATGCTTATCCTGTGCAGGGTCTCAGGCAAGCTAGAGCCTATCCCAGCTGACTATGGGTGAGAGGCAGGGTACACCCTGGACAATTCGCTAAATCATCGCAGGGTATACAAGAGTTCAAATTCAAAAGAACATTTAAAATCTTGCATCAGTGCTTGCATCTTGCAACTTCATCTTTCGATTCAGGGTTCTATATAAATTCTTCTCTTTTATCAGCATTTGGCTGCTGCAACCTTCAGGATATTGCAAGCTGTAGATCAATATTTTATTCACCCTTGGAAGAGAAGTATAAATCTGTATCCAGGAATATAGCATTCAACAGCTTGATGGTAAAAATTCAGTGCAGCACAGAATGACTTGCCTAATGAATCCTTGGAAATGGTTGATATTCCTTATAATGTGTTATTTTATCAGTGATTAGAATTATAGCTGCATGTTTTCACATCAGGATTTTTTTTTCCAGAAAAGTACTGATATGAGCATTTTAAAATAATGTTATATACTGTTAAATGTATAAGATAGCAGTATATAAACGTATATTTAGATGTCCATAATCAGGTGGTAATGGTTTAAACAGGAGCAGATTATAAAACAAGCAACACCAAGTCCAAATATACATTATGTTCAGGGGGAAAAAAAGACCTTTAATTACAGTATATGTGTTTTGTGTAGTTTGAGCAATCAATTTTAATTGTCCTCACAGACAATCATTCAAAACCATTTTTGCTGTATGAAGCAATTCATGTGTCATGTGCTTTTGGATTTAATAATCATGATGCTTTTCTGATAACTGGGCAAGAAAGGTCAGCAGTAATTTTTGTAAATGTTCCCTGTTTTACAAGCTTTGTAGTAATTCAGATATTATTTTAGTGCCTGCTGATTTGATGAAGATGATTTGGTCTGGCCTTGTTTCATATGGTGGATGAGTTGAACCAAGCCATGATGGAGGGGATCAGAAGGGAATGACAATAACAATATCGGCAACAATGACAGCCAATACATCCATCCATCCATTATCTGTAGCCGCTTATCCTGTTTAGGGTTGCAGGCAAGCTGGAGCCTATCCCAGCTGACTATGGGCGAGAGGTGGGATACACTTTGGACAAGTCGCCAGATCATTGCAGGGCTGACACATAGAGACAAACAACCATTCACACTCACATTCACACCTACGGTCAATTTAGAGCCACCAATTAGTCTAACCTGCATGTCTTTGGACTGTGGGGGAAACCGGAGCACCCAGAGGAAATCCATGCAGACACGGGGAGAACATGCAAACTCCACACAGAAAAGCCCCCGTCAGCCACTGGGCTCAAACCCAGAACCTTCTTGCTGTGAGGTGGCAGTGCTAACCACTACACCACCGTGCCACCCTGAGAGCCAATACAATACAATACAATACAATACAACATAAAAGCAAGAGATAATTTAAACAAATTAAAAATTTAACTCCCAAGTGGTGCAACAGAAAAGCCCTATTGTCAGGAGATCACAATGATGCTACAACCATCCATGGCTAGGAAAGCAAGAGGCCAAAACTGGCTCAGCTCTCTGGGTGTGAGGAATAGTGTTATTCTCTTTCTCCTGTTAATCAGAGCACTTACAAATTGTGGGTTTCTATGAGCTTGCATACGCAGAAGAGGGCAGATAGCACTTTCCTCAAAGTGTGCTCAGCTGCCCTTTAATGTAGCATGAGCAGCAGTTTGAAAAATCTGGTGGCTGGACTCTCATGTCTTGGAGGAAACATGTACTAGCTCTTATCCTCCCAGGTTGGTAATGAGAGAGCTAGGTAATGGGTGAGAATTGACAAAATTATTGGATGGGGAGAAAATGGGACATGTGTGGACGATGGTACATGAGAATGAGAAGATGACAACCATTCAAATAAACATTTGATTGGAGTCAAGTACAGTACATTGACAGTATATTGCTGTATGAATAGATAAATTTGTAAATATCATGTTCATCAATATCATTCCCTCTTTACTATAAAATAGTTGTTCTAACACACCCTATTTCTTCACAAGGAACTAGAAGTTAATCACCATAAAAATTCAGAAACATTAGATTCATCAATTGCTCTGCATGACTGTATAATTGCCAAAGAATGAAACCCAAATTAATGATAATTTAGGCTATTTAAGAAGACTTTATCTTTAGTCTGAGTAATTATTGAGGCCATTCAGGGATTTTGATTTCCATGTGCAGCCCAAATATTTGGCTTGACGCTCTAAAGTGGTAATTAGGCTATCCAGTTGATTATTGGTTATCAAATAAACCATAAATTTTACACAGTGACATAGTAGAGCCAAAAATATAGAGGCCCTTATCAATTTCACCAAAGAGAATCGGAAGTCAACGTGAGCCAGAGTCTGGGTGGTGTTGACCTTCCCGTTCAATGAAGTGATAAGGAAGTTGTTTTCATATTGAACGTTTCACTTGGCATTAAATTAATGCATGCAAGAAGGCACATGAAGCAAACTGTTATTTGTGTCATGCACACACTATAATCCAGTATGAATGGGTTGTTTTGTAACAAGACAAAAGTATAATTAAATTTCAAAATTCACCTTCAATGAATGAGTCACCCCTATAGGAACCATATAATTGTTATAACTAATATATATTTCTATCAAGCCAAATGACCCACATGCCCCACGCTCCCTGGCCACCTGTTTATCCATAATTAATGAATGGATGAGCAACAATTTTTTAAAACTTAAGGAAGGCAAGATGGAAATACTCTTAGTTGGCCCTAAAACCAAAAGGGACACACTGTCTAAAAGACTTGGGAATTATGGTCATAAGATTAAAGATGAAGTTACAAGCTTGGGTGTAATTCTAGACTCAGACTTAAGTTTTAGTTCACACATTAGCAGGGTGACGAAAACAGCATTTTTCCACTTAAGAAATATTGCCAGTGTATGCTCATTCATAAACAAACCTGATGCAAAGAAAGTGATCCATGCTTTTATTACAAGTAGACTGGACTATTGCAATGCCTTGTTTACAGGACTCCCTAAAAAGTCTATTGAGAAATTACAATTAATCCAGAACACTGCAGCAAGACTTAACAAAAACAAAGAGAAGAGAGCACATTACTCCTGTGCTAGCCACACTTCATTGGCTTTCTATATCTTTTAGAATTAAAGTCCTTCTACTTGTCTATAAAGCTCTAAATGGCATAGCACCCTCTTACCTCACTGAGTCTGTCAGTTTATGTCCCAACACGAACCCTTAGGTCCTCCACAAGTGTTTTACTAAATGTCCCAATAATCCCCCAAAACAAAATCACAGAAGCAGCCTTTGTCCACTATGCACCAAAATTGTGGAATCCTTTCCAAAAAGTATCAGGGAGGCGGACTCAGTAAATATCTTTAAACGTCAGCTAAAAACATTCCTTTTTAACTGAGCATACAGCTAGTTGTTTCTATACAATTTTACCTTATTTTTATCGTTTTTTATTTTACACTGTGGGCGGCACGGTGGTGTAGTGGTTAGCGCTGTCGCCTCACAGCAGGAAGGTCCTGGGTTCGAGCCCCGGGGCCGGCGAGGGCCTTTCTGTGTGGAGTTTGCATGTTCTCCCCGTGTCCGCGTGGGTTTCCTCCGGGTGCTCCGGTTTCCCCCACAGTCCAAAGACATGCAGGTTAGGTTAACTGGTGACTCTAAATTGACCGTAGGTGTGAATGTGAGTGTGAATGGTTGTCTGTGTCTATGTGTCAGCCCTGTGATGACCTGGCGACTTGTCCAGGGTGTACCCCGCCTTTCGCCCGTAGTCAGCTGGGATAGGCTCCAGCTTGCCTGCGACCCTGTAGAAGGATAAAGCGGCTACAGATGATGAGATGAGATTTTACACTGTAATAATAACTTTTTTCTTTCCTTCCATTTTGTCAGTGTTGTCTTTTAAAGATTTTATCATGATGTCCACTTTATATTTTTTGTCTCATCTTTTGATGTAAAGCACTTTGAGCTGCAGTCTCTGTATGAAAAGTGCTATATAAATAAAAATTATTATTATTATTATTATTATTATTATTGAATATCCTGTGATTTTATGGAACAATATGACACCAGATGGTTTTCCTGGTTACATTTGTTGATTAAATGGCAAAAAGGATTACACATGGCGGCACGGTGGTGTAGTGGTCAGCACTGTTGCCTCACTGGGTTTGAACATCGTGGCTGAATGGGGTCTTTCTGTGTGGAGTTTGTATGTTCTCCCTGTGCCTGTGTGGATTTCCTCTGGATGCTCTGGTTTCCTCTCACAGTCCAAAGACATGCAGGTCAGGTCAACTGGCTACTCTAAATTGCCCGTGGGTGTGAATGTGAGTGTGAATGGTTGTTGGTCTCTGTGTTAGCCCTGAAATAGATTGGCGACCTGCCCAGGGTGAACCCTGCCTCTCACCCAAAGTCACCTGGGTTTGGTGCCAGCTTCCCCCATGACCCTGACAGATAAGCAGTATAGATAGTGGATGGCTGGATAGATTACACTGTGTGCGTGTGTAATGACTGTGATCATGTTGTATCGGTGATGGAACATTAGTACATTTAGACTCCAACATTAAGCAATATTTCTTCATGTGGATGCTAATGTTTAGCTTAGACACTTATTAACCTACATATGTGTCCAGATCTCTATCTTCTAATCTACAGGGCATGCATTTGTGGTCTGACATTGAAAGTCAGTACTTTGGGCAAAATTTATGCAGGGTAAATAATGGCTAAAATATTATCCCTGTGTTTGAGGATTTCTTCAGAGAGATTTAAGCTGAACACTCTCCCATGTTTGATCATTCTGTGTATCAGTGTAAAGTATAGGCTCTGAGAAAACAAGTGAATGTAATTAATGGACTTTCTTCAAACTGTCCATCGTTATGTTGTGGACAGACTCTCCCACAAGGGGGAGCTAATTAAGGCACTCTTATTGGCCACTTACTCTGTAATCCTAATGATGGGCATACATTAGAGGCTTTAGGTCATCTTTCCCATGCATAATTTGTGCTTGTCATTCCATATCCTTTCATCATTGCCAATTTATAACCATTGACTACTGTTGGCTAGATGTATTTGGTGGACAGACTGTTTTTCAACCTAGCAGTGACATTGCTGCACCTGATACACGCTTCACACAAATACCATGACAATGTTGCTGCTGTGCTGAGAATATTACACCATCCAAATATCTGTTCAGTGGTGGTCCCTTTCCAATAATGGACAGAGTGGTCCATTAGAGTCCGTTAGATAATATTTTCCTTTTATTCATTTCACAGGCATCTTTATCCAAAGCAGCAGTTTACATACGCAGCTGAATACAAACAAATTAAACTGAGAGCAGATGAGTATTAAAGGTTCTACTCAAAGCCCCAACAAGTAGGCATGGGATTGGAAATCACAGCCTTACAATCATAGGCAGGGCGGCATGGTGGTGTAGTGCAGGGGCGCAGATAGGATTTTTGAACTGGGGGGGACTGAGCTGTCAGCAAATGATTCCATTTTGTGTATATATGTGTGTATATATATATATATATATATATACACTACCGTTCAAAAGTTTGGGGTCACTTTGAAATGTCCTTATTTTTGAAAGAAAAGCACTGTTCTTTTCAATGAAGATCACTTTAAACTAATCAGAAATCCACTCTATACATTGCTAATGTGGTAAATGACTATTCTAGCTGCAAATGTCTGGTTTTTGGTGCATCTACATAGGTGTATAGAGGCCCATTTCCAGAGGTGGAAAGTAACGAATTACATTACTCGCGTTACTGTACTTGAGTAGCTTTTTTGTGTACTTATACTTCTCATCTCATCTCATTATCTCTAGCCGCTTTATCCTTCTACAGGGTCGCAGGCAAGCTGGAACCTATCCCAGCTGACTACGGGCGAAAGGCGGGGTACACCCTGGACAAGTCGCCAGGTCATCACAGGGCTGACACATAGACACAGACAACCATTCACACTCACATTCACACCTACGGTCAATTTAGAGTCACCAGTTAACCTAACCTGCATGTCTTTGGACTGTGGGGGAAACCGGAGCACCCGGAGGAAACCCACGCGGACACGGGGAGAACATGCAAACTCCACACAGAAGGGCCCTCGCCGGCCCCGGGGCTCGAACCCAGGACTTTCTTGCTGTGAGGCGACAGCGCTAACCACTACACCACCGTGCCGCCCCGTACTTATACTTTTTCAAGTAATTTTTAAAGAGTGTACTTTTACTTTTACTTAAGTATGTTTTCTTTTAAGTAGTGTACTTCGGTACATTTTACATCACAACCGTTACTGAGTAAAAATAAATAAATAAATAAAATAAAAAAAGGCTAAAACGGAGAAGGGGAAATGCGTTCTGGAAATGAATCACGGGAAGGACAGTTGTCGCGCGCGCGAGTCTCACACAGACGATGGCGGACAAGCACCGGCGCTTTAGGGGGGGGGGGCTACGGGGGGCTCAAGCCCCTGGGCCACAGCCAATCAGGGGCCTTGTAATATTAATAAAATAATAAACTGTCGGAATCGTGGGCCTACATTAATGTACGGATAGAAATAAGGTTAGAAATAAATGAGCGCACAGTAGCCTGCTGTAAGAGACATGGTGGATGTGGTTCGCGAAACGAACACCCACAACTGTACCAGAATAAAATGGAACAAAATGTAACGTCACGCACGAAAGCGCACCAAAGACTACAGAGACACAAATTAAGAGGCTTTGAAAGATGAAGCGTTCACATGTTAGCGGGGCGCATAAAAGGAAAAAAAAGAGAGAGATGCAGGTAATGATAGAATCGTTGCCTAAAGTCACAGACTTTTTTAAGGTAAGGATCACCAATCTGTTCAGAATATCAGCTACTTATCAGTTATCAGCCTACCAGCAGCTAGGCTATGTGCAGCTAGGCTAGATATGCTATGATCTGTCCAACAGTAAAATAAATCAGTTGTGATTTGAATACGTGTCGTGTGATTTGAGTTATAATCCTGTTAGTATAATAGCATATTTCGATGGGGATAATAAAATGTCTAAAACCATGGGCGTCGCCACCATTGAATGTGAAGGGGACATGTCCCCCTTACATTTCATAATTCTTCGTTTGGACCCCCCCACATTTAATATAAAATATGAGTTCACCCAGCGCCGTTTCTATTGCTTCGTGAAAGAATCCATTCCACTTGATCGATAAGAGAAAACACAGAGCACTGAAAATCCACTCCGGGTTTTCCGGGCGCTCCCTACAACAGCTCACCGCGCGCGAGTGACGTGAATCTCAGCGCGAGCACAGAAATGTTGGTGCAGCTGCTGGAAAGTGGAGGAGGTGACGTCAGCCCCATTGCAACCTCACAATAATGTCTAGCTTTTGCTAAAACCTTATTCTTTTGTTATATGGCCTCAAAATTAACCCTAGGACACGTTAAATTAATGTTCAACTAAACAATGAAATAAGCTTAGCCTAATGGGGTATTCTTGGTTGATGATGAATTGTTTGCAGTATTTGCTCCTCCCCAGACACAATGGACATAAGGACATTCTTTACAAAGAAGCGGAAAGTCAGTCAAAATTTCCCCACAGGACAGGGTTTTTTTGTCCCAATGGAAATGTTAGTGCAGTTAGCTGGCTAGTCAATGTTAGGAGATGTATCAGCTAGCTTAACGTTAGCTATCATTTAATTCAAACCCAGTAGGCCTGCCTTACTGTAATGCCAAGAATGAGGTCAAGTCTGCTCTGATGATATTTATTGATTCCTTGTTTTGTCTGGACTTTGGCAGTTTTCTGGAAAGTAAGATGGGAAATCAGTGTATGGGGAAGGAATAGTAGAGAGAAAGGCGATGGAAAGAGATGGATGTTATTCTAGGTGGATTGTGAAGGAAAGGGGGGAAAAGTTATGAAGTGGTAGAAATTGTGGTGGCACCAATGTAAGAAGGAGTTATATTTATAAATCTATTTGTTATACTAATCTGTAAATGCTACTGTAGTACCACCATTGCATGTAGGTTGACAAAACTGCACTTGTTCATTGTGTGAAGTTATTTTTTATGTGTCACCGTTGCTTGACACAGTGCGATTTTGTGTTATGAAGTTTGCATGATGCTATGTCATGCCTGTTCATTGTGTGAGATTATGAATATTCTTATTTTTAAACATACAGTTGAGTGTCACTATTGCTTGGCCCAGTGGCATGTTGTGTTTCATCTAAAACTAAATAGAAAACACAAAATAAAAAGTAAAATGCACCCATAAAGTCATTGTTGGTGATAAATTGTGTCACATTCATCTCATTATTTTAGGCATAGCGGTGGGTTTAAAAACAGGCTGATGAATATATGGACTAGTTGAATGAGGACTTATTATTGAAAATTAATTAAAAATTTTCTGGCGGAGGACCCCCCGCCAGTGTGTCCCCCCCACTTTAAAAATGCTTCTGACGCCCCTGTCTAAAACGGCATCTACTGAAGAAATTGATGAAAAGATTGTAGCCTATAATGTTCACAGTTCGGGCAGCAGACAGAGTAAGCATACTGAGGGGAATAGCAATACAAAGCTAGCGCATATCCACATTTCTCGCTAGCTGTGTTGGGTGTGTTGTTAACCCGTGTGGATTTAAGTGAAATACTTGAGAAGTTCTGTGGTCAAGACAACGTTTTAAGGTAAGGACACTTGATTATTGTTTGCCCGCCGTGGCTTGTTGTTGACGAAAGGCCCACATGATTTTGCCTTATGCAGCTACTGCTAGTGTCATGCTTTGAACTAGGTTAAGCTCATTTGCGCTAAAGGATGGGTTTATTGAAGGACTTTGATGTAGCTAGTTTCTTTTTAAAAAATCGTATGCTCAAAACAGTATGCCCGTGTTCATCATGTTTAACTTTTTTCTTGATGGAGTGCATGAAATATTGTTGCAAGTGGTATTTCTATGCAGTCATGTCAAAAAGGCAGTTGAATGCACGGTCTTATTCAAGGAGAAGGAAGACTTGCATGATGCTTGAACATAGATCGGTAAAATAGACCCTAGTAGGACTTGGTTTCGTGTATTTCGGTCTGTAGAGTTATGAGTTTGGCCGCTGTCCATGGTGTTTACGTTTCATGTGGCCGCCGAGCCAAGTACCTTCATCATCATCATCATGTTCCCCTGTCAAAAGTTAAACTCTCTAGGGGTGCTTCTGCTGTAGCAGTTGCTCAAAGTTTGATTTGTCCATCATCATACGTCTTATCTGTTGGGTGTCTATGCCCAGCAGATTTTCCCATTTCGTCCATTTGTAACCATTTTTGTCAAACAGGAGCTGCTTTTGCACTTGGTTATTGCCCATCCGGCAAACGTGAGCAATATATTTTAGTTGTTGTACGTAGCAGGATAGTTTTACTGTATATCCTGGCTTCCTGTCAGTTTCCGGAGGTCAGCATTGGACATCTTGTAGCTCCAGTCTATATCTTCATTTGTAGTGTTCTTTTGGTCAGGGGCATTCTTTCGTTTATATCCACCTTTAATCATTTTCCTTAGGAAGCCGTGCCATACTACCTCAATTTTGTGAATTTCACTGGATGATAGCTGCCATGCCTGTGTGCTGTACAGGAGACGAGATCGAACGCATGCCACTAGGAACTTTATACGGGTTTTTAGTAGTATTCGGTGGTCGGTTAGAACGTAGTTCATTCCATTTCATGAATGCAGCACTTATCCTAGCATGCAGGAAGTGTGAGGATTCATCACAGTTGCTGACATTATAACCAAGATATTTAAAGGTGCGGACGTTTTTAATATTAGTGCCGCCAAGGGAAATGATACTTGGTTTACATTTGATATCCTCATTGACGTTAAAAGCCATTGTTTCTGTTTTGACATATGATATTTGTAAACCAAAGTGGGTGTAGGTCTTATCATACAACTGAAGAATATTCTGAAGCTGCTCGATGGATCCAGCGAGTATGGCCTGATCATCTGCGTATAGAATCTCTGTTATGCAACCCTCTCCTGATGCTCGTGCTTTCGTACGCATTTCTCTTGTGGATACCTCATTTGGAATGCAATATCTGAACTTGAAGCCTGTATCTGGGTACAGTTTTGATATCTCATGCTGTGCAATCCTGACAACAAAGTCCATATAGATATTAAAAACTGATGGCGATTCTAGGGCACCTTGTCTTGCAGTGAATGTTTGTTTTCATGCCGCCGAGCTATTTTTATGTATTTTATTTTTTAAAAAGACTTGTCTGTAGGTGTGTGTGTTTTATGTTTACAACACATAGGTCTACATTAGCGCACGCGCGCTTGTGTGGTTATCTCTGGCCATGCCCCTGCGTGAAAGTTACGCAGTATCACTGTCCTGTCCGTGGTAATAATCAGAACCGGCTCTGTAATGATAATGCGTGCGTTCTTCTCTCCCTCTGTGGTCGGATGTGTTGAGCGACGTGAGCGTGGGCCTTGCGCAGCTACGCTGAGCCAAACGTAACCTATTGTAGGCTTCTAGGCTAATTACACGCTTACACTGTAAATGCTTGACACGTATTGCAAATAAAATAAGAGTGTTTTCCTGGCCAATGGTAAGGGTAGGGTTGACAGGTAGCCTATGAGGGGCCTAGCCCCTGGGCCACGGGTGTTGATAAAGTGCCCCTGCGGACATGGAGGAGACCGAGGAACCTGTGGTGGACGACCCTGCAGAAAACGCAATTTCTTCCAGTAATGAAGTGCACCCCTGGCCCTATATACGTGATCACTTCAGCTTCGTAGAGAAAAGGGGTGACAGTTTCATTATGCAATGCAGATTATGTGTGCCCAAGAAGACAACCATTGCGGTATACAAAAATTCGACGTCTAATCTGTGCAAGCATGTTGAGGTAAGTATTGTCATTGGCATCATAATCACGGGCGCAGATAGAGGGTGGGACGGGTGGGATTCGTCCCACCCAGATTTAAATTCACCTCGTTCGGTCCCCCCCACTTATAGGGAGGAAAAAACGTCTATGCTGTCTTTCTTTGCATAAGGCAAACCTCACGGAAAAATCAAAAGACTAATTACCATTCGGTTTATTGAGGTGCACAGCAGTGTATACATAGTTGCAACAACTCACATAAAACAAAACAAAGACTGATATTCGGTTGGTTGAGCTGCGCAGACTGCACAGGTTGCGAGCTCGAGCTTGGTTGCTATGGTTACCCACAACAAGTTTGACAGGCATATCGGGATTGGGGTTGGTTTGCTGGCAGCTTTGTCCCCCCCAGTTTTTTGTCCCCCCCAGTTCAAAAAACGTATCTGCGCCCCTGATCATAATGTTTCCTTTCCATAGTAAAACCGACAATAGGCTGGTTATATTCCAAAAATAGTGGATGGCATTGCTAATGTTGAAGTAGCAACCTGTTGGTACTGTAACATAACGGTAACTAGTCTGTTATTCGGTTGGCTAATCATGCAAGCAAGTTAGCTCGCCAACCTGACGTGATCAGTCCTCCTACCATTCTACATCCAACAGGCCAGAAAGGAATACTAAGCAAAACAAATAATGTTTGAATTGAATTGTTCAATAACACACAGTGCACACAGGCAAGCTACGAGATTTCGGTGCAACATTTCACTTTCATATTTCGTGTACAATGCTTTGTGTGTGGTCAGGGCGATGTAAACGACATGACTGTGTGTATTGACCTTTTTTGTTTGTCTCAGTTTTAATGCAGCATTATCCTAAGCATTCAATTTGATACACTTCCTTTAAATAAAACATCTGGGTTGAGATGTACATATATCCTTGTTTCCTCTTCTTTTTCATTTTTGCACAACACAATGGAGGCAGAAAACACCCATTGTTAAAAGTAACGTTTTACTTTTACTCAAAGTACATTTTAGATGATCTACTTTTTACTTTTACTTGAGTAGATTTTTTTGTCTGGTAACTTTACTTGTACTTAAGTAAAATTTCATCAGAGTAACAGTACTTGTACTTGAGTATAATATTTTAGTACTCTTTCCACCTCTGCATTTTGATTGGATTAAGGTCAGGACTTTGACTTGACCATTCCAAAACATTAACTTTATTCGTCTTTAACCATTCTTTGGTAGAACGACTTATGTGCTTAGGGTCGTTGTCTTGCTGCATGACCCACCTTCTCTTGAGATTCAGTTCATGGACAGATGTCCTGACATTTTCCTTTAGAATTCGCTGGTATAATTCAGAATTCATTGTTCCATCAATGATGACAAGCCATCCTGGCCCAGATGCAGCAAAACAGGCCCAAACCATGATACTACCACCACCATGTTTCATAGATGGGATAAGGTTCTTATGCTGGAATGCAGTGTTTTCCTTTCTCCAAACATAACGTTTCTCAATTAAACCAAAAAGTTCTATTTTGGTCTCATCCGTTCACAAAAGATTTTTTCCAGTAGCCTTCTGGCGTGTCCACGTCATTTTTAGCAAACTGCAGATGAGCAGCAATGTTCTTTTTGGAGAGCAGTGGCTTTCTCCTTGCAACCCTGCCATGCACACCATTGTTGTTCAGTGTTCTCTTGATGGTGGACTCATGAACATTAACATTAGCCAATGTGAGAGAGGCCTTCAGTTGCTTAGAAGTTACCCTGGGGTCCTTTGTGACCTCGCCGACTATTACACGCCTTGCTCTTGGAGTGATCTTTGTTGGTCGACCACTCCTGGGGAGGGTAACAATGGTCTTGAATTTCCTCCATTTGCACACAATCTGTCTGACTGTGGATTGGTGGAGTCCAAACTCTTTAGAGATGGTTTTGTAACCTTTTCCAGCCTGATGAGCATCAACAACGCTTTTTCTGAGGTCCTCAGAAATCTCCTTTGTTCATGCCATGATACACTTCCACAAACATGTGTTGTGAAGATCAGACTTTGATAGATCCCTGTTCTTTAAATAAAACAAGGTGCTCACTCACATCTGATTGTCATCCCATTGATCGAAAACACCTAATTTCACCTTCAAATTAACTGCTAATTGTAGAGGTTTACATACTTTTGCCACTCACAGATTTGTAATATTGGATCATTTTCCTCAATAAATAAATGACCAAGTATAATATTTTTGTCTCATTTGTTTAATTGGGTTCTCTTTATCTACTTTTAGGACTTGTGTGAAAATCTGATGATGTTTTAGGTCATATTTATGCAGAAATGCAGAAAATTCTAAAGTGTTCACAAACTTTCAAGCACCACTGTAAATGTGCTTTTATTTATTGCTGCTAAAGCTATAAATATAACCAAAAGAAAGACAGAAAGATCAGTCTTTGATTCTTTGTTACTTAGAACAATATGCCACAATTACCGGACATACCACATGGCCAGCAACAACATAAATCATAAAACATGTTTCACATAAACCAAAAAAAAGGAAAGAAATAAAAAAAACATCACTGATTAGTGTAATATGACCATAAAATGTCACATTTTTGCAGGTTATCAAGATACAGACCAACTTGCTAATGTCACTGCTTTGGTGTGACGACACTTTGCTTTAAAAAAAAAAGTAGTCTCAGGTACAACTTTGGCAGTTTTATATGGAAATTAGTGGGTATGGTGATCATCTTGCAGAACCAGCTATGGTTCTTCTGGAAACTTCAAAGTGTATGAAAGCTTTCAAAGTATAGGTAATGATGTTCATGTTGTAGAATGCTTACCAGTGATTACAAACAATAAAAGATTATAAATAGGATAAAATAAGGTTTAGAACATTTAGTCCATGGGTGTCGCCACCATTGAATGTAAAGGGGACGTGTCCCCTTCACATTTCATAATTCTTTGTTTGGACCCCCCACATTTAACATAAAATATTAGTTCACCCAGCGCTGTTTCTATTGCTTCGTGAAAGAATCCATTCCACTTGATCGATAAAAGAATACACATACTACTGAAAATCCACTCTGGGTTTTCCGAGCGTTACCTACAACAACTCACTGCACGCAAGTGAAGTGAATCTCAGGGCAAGCAGAGACATTTTGGTGCAAGGTGCAGGCTGCTCGAAAGTGGAGGTGGTGACGTCAGCCCCATTGCCACCTCACAATGTCTAGCTTTTGCTAAAACCTTATTCTTTTGTTATATGCCATCAAAATTAACCCTAGGCCACATTAAATTAATGTTCAACTAAACAATGAAATAAGCTTAGCCTAATGGGGTATTCTTGGTTGATGATGAATTGTTTGCAGTATTTGCTTCCTCCCCAGACACAATGGAAATAAGGAAATTCTTTACAAAGAAGCAGAAAGTAAGTCAAAGTTTCCCCACAGGACAGGTTTTTTTTTTGTCCCAATGGAAATGTTTGTGCAGTTAGCTGACTAGTCAATGTTAGGAGATGTATCAGCTAGCTTAATGTTAGCTATCATTTAATTCAAACGCAGTAGGCCGACCTTACTGTAATACCAAGAATGAGGTCAAGTCTGCTCTGATGATATTTATTGATTCCCTGTTGTGATTTGAAGAACTTGTTTTGTCTGGTCTTTGGCAGTTTTCTGGAAAGTAACATGGGAAATCAGTGTATGGGGAAGGAATAGTAGAAAGGAAAGCAATGGAGAGGGATGGATGTTATTCAAGGTGGATTGTGAAGGAAAGGGGATAAAAGTTATGAAGTGGTAGAAATTGTGGTGGCACCAATGGAAGAAGGAGTTATATCTATAAATCTATTTGTTATACTAATCTGTAAATGTTACTGTAGTACCACCATTGCATGTAGGTTGACAAAACTGCACTTGTTCATTGTGTGAAGTTATTTTTTATGTGCCACCGTTGCTTGACACAGTGTGATTTTGTGTTATGAAGTTTGCATGATGCCATGTCATGCCTGTTCATTGTGTGAAATTATGAATATTCTTATTTTTAAACATACGGTATAGTTGAGTGTCACTTTTGCTTGGCACAATGGCATGTTGTGTTACATCTAAAACTAAATAAAAAAGGAAACACAAAATAAAAAGTAAAATGCACCCATAAAGTCATTGTTGGTGATAAATTGTGTCACATTCATCTCATTATCTTAGGCATAGCAGTGGGTTTAGAAACAGGCTGATGAATATATGGACTAGTTGAATGAGGACTTATTGTTGAGACTCTAAAATAGTCATTGAATTAAGTGAATTTTTGTAGGTAAAATTAGGTGTTTAACAACCTGTTAAAAATACACCAGAATGCAGGAAATGGCATCTAATTAATTAAAAATTTTCTGGGGGAGGACCCCCCCCACCAGTGTGTCTCCCCCACATTAAAAATGCTTCTGATGCCCCTGATTTAGTCATTCTCTACAATTGAATTCCTCCAATGAGAAAATCATGTCACATAAACACAAGACCTAATGAAAGATTAAGCCTCACTCACAACCCACTGTACATGCTGCTACGAGCGGTCTAAAGTAAAAAAAATTTGGCAAAACTGTGTTTGAGACCTGTGCGACACTTGTGTGTGTTCAGCGCCGTAGAAGGTCTCAGACTGCCCGTGGAGACTTTTGGTCCTGCACATGCAAATTCTACGGGTCTTGCAACAAATCAAGAATGCACACACTAGGTACGGGACACGTACTCCTTTTGTACGTCTGAACCAAGTCAGCAGCGCGGCTAGTAGGGGCTTTTTGCGATGACAGTAAGACGCATGAGTGACGCACGGTCATTGTACGAGTGACGTGCCTCAGAAGTACTACACAAGTAAACCACACTTGCTATTTGTGTGGCCTGCAAGACAGAAGTACATCTCGCTTTCTACCCCATGTGTGGCGTGCACGCAGAGCACGACCTGCACGCAGTGCACACAACCCGCACGCAACACGAGGGGCAAGACTCTGGATATATATATTGGGGAGGAACCAAGGAACCGATCATGTAGCGTGTAGCATTGTAGAAGGAAAGAATACCACCTCATTTGCTGTTTTTATTTGAGTATATGTTTAATTTATCATGCAAACATCAAATAATAAAACATGAGTATAAAGGAATAACGCATTTTATTACACTGTAAAAAATCCCAACTAAGTAGCCCAACAGTTTGAGCACTGAAACACACTGACTCGGAGCTGCTGTTCTGCTCCTGCTGAGTGGTGGGATGGGGTGTCAGGATGTTCTTGTCCTTGTCACTGAGCATGGCACAATGGCCTGACAGCAATGATGGGATTGCAGTGTTCTCACTTCTGGGCGTTGTTAGCTGAAACATACATGAAAATCAGCATATATAATATTAATTACAAAAGCATATAGATACTGAAATGAATGTTTAAAGCATGTGTATTTACCTGTGAAAATCCCTCTGGCGGGGTGCTGTGCCTTCTGCCGGCTTGAAGGCATACTTGTCAAGTTATAAGGTTTCCCCGTATTTTGTACGGGAAAATGCAATTTTTTGGCTAATATGGCGTACACTGATTTTCATATGGGAAAATTACGTTTTGTATCAGAGATTTTTTTCGTTATTCCGAGAAAATTTTCTTAGTGTAACAGGGAAAGGAAAAAGACAAACTTTTTTTTTGTATTTTCTTTATTTTCAGTCTTCTATGACTCTGTATAGAGGGTATGGTGTGATTATTTCACCAAAATCCCTCCTTTTCTCTGTTATTTCAAAGCTAGCTGGTATTGGGAGTCGTATTCCTTATGCTAGAGTGCCCTCTAGAGGCCTGTAGGGTATGTACTGTATCATTCGTGTTCTCTCGCCAGTCTGCATTCTACTTGGCTGGGAGAGGCTTGTTCCTATGGTGAAGACTGAATCTACATTTGTGCTCTTTGTTACTTTTGTGAAGGCTGCAAATAAAGTGCCCAGAGAAAGTTGTTGTCAGTGTCTTCTCTCAAGCGTCTTGCACCAGAACACAACACAGTGTGGCCGGGACTGCAGACCGTTCCGGCTACATTAGCATCCACCATTTATTTTTTCAAACACGCATGCACAATGAAATGGAACTATTTTCGATTTATGTGGTTTTATAGTTGCACATGGTTTTCTCGGTCATTTAAGTCCATCAGCTTGGACTGCCCAGACTTCTGTAATGGCTGCAGAAGTTATGTTCTGCCAATTTCTCGTGGAACACAACATCCCCCCCCCCCCCCCCCCCCCCCCGACTGTGGCAGACCATTTTTCACAGCTAGCGAAAAAAAAAAAGTTTCCCGATTCAAAGACTGCACAGGTAAACATTTGTGGGGGTTTTTAAGTTTTTACTGTTTGCATGTAGGAAAGCTTCCTCCATTATCATGATAATTTAGTGAGGTGATACTGGGAGTCGCCATTTATATAGCGGCAACTGTAGTTACCCAGCGATTTCTGGTTTCGCTTCCCTAAACATTTTAATTGCTGATAGACATTATATGTAGACACAGATGACCAACACTCATTACTACCATCAGTCGTCAGTAAACTGGAAAAGTATTGAATGAAGAGTAATGGTGGTAATGACCGTTGGTAACCTGTCTCTCAAATGTGTAGTAGGGGACAGAAGCAATTTAACACCATCTACATGTTTGCCGTGCTCTGATTTTCTTTTATTGACCAGGAAAATAATAGATGTATATTGGGGAAAGGTCTTCGATGTAAAAACTGCTCTGGGTGTTGCCAGGTTTCCACAACTTTTTACTGCTTTGCTGTGCCTCCCACAGAGCAATGCAGATAGTGAGAGGGCTTTTTCATTGGTTAGGAAAATTCATACTGAGTACAGAAAAAATATGGCTGCAGACACATTAACTGCATATCTGCACATTAAAATGAACTGTGATGAGGAGCTACAACTGCTGCCCAAGCAGTGATATTATAGCTAGTGCCAAATCTGCAACATCTTTGTACAACAAAGAACACTCCCAAAAGGAATAAGATTTAAATTCTTGTTATAAATTACTGGGAAGATTTTCAATTCAACTTCATAATTTATTAATATTTTCACTTATCCTTGTTTACATAATATACTTCGTGTATTTCAGTCATCTTTAGTTGGCTCTAACACTGCTTTTGGTGTCAACACTTTTTTCTCAAATGGAACTTTTACTAACCTTCATTTACTGTTTGACATGATTATATATAATTTATTACATGTAGCCTACTATTTTAATTAACATACCTAATTAGTACTGCTGTTATATTTCAAGTAATTTTCTTTGGTGGAATGTAATATTGCAGGTAATGTCAACAATTGTCAAATAGAACTTTGTGTAAGTTTTATGAACTATTTAATATTAATACATTTTATTTGCAAAATTTACATCAATAATTCTGGTATTACTGATACAATGTATATTAAATAATTAAGTTTATAGTTCAGTCATTCTCTTTAGTAGATAATTGTTTACTTGACTGGACATATAGTCGTTTTTAATTCAGTTGTGTTCTCTGGAATCTAAAATTTATTTTTATTCAGTACATGCTTATTTGATCCCTTTAACTTGATGCAGTGTGATAAATATGCCTATTACAATAGGAGTGTGTAATGTGGAATAAAACAATCGGTGCTTTGGATTATATATTGGAATTTTTTCTTGTGTATAAGGGCTCATGGGTGTATGTACAGTAAGGGAAAAGTACAGATTTTGTAAGGGCATGGGTAACTAAAGGTTGACATATACAGTTAGATCCATATATATTTGGACACTGACACAAATTTTGTTTTTTTACCTGTTTACTGAAACATATTCAAGTTATAGTTATATAATGGACATAAAGTCCAGACTTTCAGCTTTCATTTGAGGGTATCCACATTAAAATTGGATGAAGGGTTTAGGAGTTTCAGTTCCTTAACATGTGCCACCCTGTTTTTAAAGGGACCAAAAGTAATTGGACAATTGACTCAAAGGCTATTTCATGGACAGGTGTGGGAAATTCCTTTGTTATGTCATTCTCAATTAAGCAGATAAAAGGCCTGGAGTTGATTTGAGGTGTGGTGCTTGCATTTGGAAGATTTTGCTGTGAAGAAAACGTGGTCAAAGGAGCTCTTCATGCAGGTGAAACAAGCCACCCTTAAGCTGCGAAAACAGAAAAAACCCCATCCGAGAAATTGCTACAATATTAGGAGTGGCAAAATCTACAGTTTGGTACATCCTGAGAGAGAGAGAGAGAGAGAGAGAAAGAAAGAAAGAAAGAAAGAAAGAAAGAAAGAAAGAAAGAAAGCACTGGTGAACTCATCAATGCAAAAAGACCTGGACACTCACAGAAGACAACAGTAGAGGATGATCCCAGAATAATTTCCATGGTGAAGAGAAACCCCTTCACAACAGCCAACCAAGTGAACAACACTCTCCAGGAGGTAGACGTATCAATATCCAAATCTACCATAAAGAGAAGACTGCATGAAAGTAAATACAGAGGGTTCACTGCACGGTGCAAGCCACTCATAAGCCTCAAGAATAAAAAGGCTAGATTGGACTTTGCTAAAAAACATCTAAAAAAAAAAGCCAGCACAGTTCTGCAAGAACATTCTTTGGACAGATGAAACCAAGATCAACCTCTACCAGAATGATGGAAAGAAAAAAGTATGGCGAAGGCGTGGTACAGCTCATGATCCAAAGCATACCACATCATCTGTAAAACACGGCGGAGGCAGTGTGATGGCTTGGGCATGCATGGCTGCCAGTGGCACTGGGTCACTAGTGTTTATTGATGATGTGACACAGGACAGAAGCAGCCGGATGAATTCTGAGGTATTCAGAGACATACTGTGTGCTCAAATCCAGCCAAACTGATTGGTCGGCGTTTCATAATACAGATGGACAATGACCCAAAACATAAAGCCAAAGCAACCCAGGAGTTTATTAAAGCAAAGAAGTGGAATATTCTTGAATGGCCAAGTCAGTCACCTGATCTCAACCCAATTGAACATGCATTTCACTTATTAAAGACTAAACTTCAGACAGAAAGGCCCACAAACAAACAGCAACTGAAAACCGCTGCAGTAAAGGCCTGGCAGAGCATTAAAAAGGAGGAAACAGCGTCTGGTGATGTCCATGAGTTCAAGACTTCAGGCAGTCATTGCCAACAAAGGGTTTTCAACCAAGTATTAGAAATGAACATTTTATTTACAATTATTTAATTTGTCCAATTACTTTTGAGCCCCTGAAATTAAGGGATTGTGTTTAAAAAATGCTTTAGTTCCTCACATTTTTTATGCAATCATTTTGTTCAACCCACTGAATTAAAGCTGAAAGTCTGAACTTCAACTGCATCTGAATTGTTTTGTTCACAATTCATTGTGGTAATGTACAGAACCAAAATTAGAAAAATGTTGCCTCTGTCCAAATATTTATGGACCTAACTGTATGTACTTCTCCCTGTCCGTGCAGGGCTTGCCGGTGCTGCTACCATCATTATCAAATTCTTCCTCCTCCTCCCCCCCTGCTGTTTCAGGCTGGGTTACTTCACTTTTGCTCGCTTCTTCTTGGGTTCCATTTTCTAAACTTTAAACTGAAAATTTATTTAAAAATTTCCCACAAAATATCCAATGTTCTTCAGCTGAAAGACAGATGCAGAATGCTGCAGACATGCTGGTTTTATACCCACTCCTGGCTTGCATCACATGCAAGTTATGAGTGATTGTAACGTGCTAATCACATGCATCACACACGCTTCACAAGTGCAGCCCGAACTTGTAGCGCAGGAAACGGGTAAAATGCAAGTCTCACACACTCCACACTCACTGAACACACACTGATCACGTGCGTCAGATATACGCTTTCCATGGGCTAATGGCGCAATTTTTCCCACGCCTTGAGGAAGTCAGGTGTGCAACCTGTACATGATAAGTACTTTGCCCGGACTCCTCCCCTAAACTTTCCCCCGGGTTCACCGCGACCCTGCGGCACGGCTGCGAGCGACCAAACCCTGCGACCTATGCGTGTCCAAAACACTTACAGCGGCTTGTGCATGAGGCTTTACACTATACTGTACAAGGGACTTTTCAACAAAGTAACAGAGTTGCAGCAAAAGTAGGGATCGGTCTGGCTATTTCTAAAATACACTTAATATTGAAATCATTAATAAGCAAATATTAATGAAATACATTATATAAAAAATTTCAGGACAAATGAATAGTTATGCAAAATATTTTAACTTTTATATTATTTAATATTTATTTACTATACAACTTGTGAATAAATCTTTTTTTTTTTTTTTACTTTTTTTCTATTTGAGTTTGGATGGCTGGGCGGCACGGTGGTGTAGTGGTTAGCGCTGTTGCCTCACAGCAAGAAGGTCCAGGTTCAAGCCCCATGGCTGGCGAGGGCCTTTCTGTGCGGAGTTTGCATGTTCTCCGCGTGGGTTTCCTCTGGGTGCTCCGTTTTCCCCCAAAGACATGCAGGTTAGGCTAACTGGTGACTCTAAATTGACCGTAGGTGTGAATGTGAGTGTGAATGGTTGTCTGTGTCTATGTGTCAGCTCTGTGATGATCTGGTGACTTGTCCAGGGTGTACCCTGCCTCTCGCCCGTAGTCAGCTGGGATAGGCTCCAGCTTGCCTGTGACCCTGTAGAACAGGATAAAGCGGCTAGAGATAATGAGATGAGATGAGTTTGGGTGGCTGTCCTTGGGGGACAAAATTGGTTAAATGCCATATTATAAGTTCTTTTTATATATTAAAATTTTATGTCAAATATGAATGTAATAGAATAGAATAGTATTAATATTGAAGATTTAGTATCCATTCATTTAGAAATGATAAAGTCTTGACTCATCTTCAAACTACACACAGTGACTGATTGGTTTCTCCTTCATCTGTCACTCAGTTCAGTTGAAAATGTCATTTGAGGTTCAAAACAAAGCTCAAAATAAATGTCATTTAGGTTATAGGACAGGTAACGGTGAAAAGCTCTGATACATTACTCATTAATGAAATATGACTGTGCCAGAGGCTCTGCATAAAGCAGTTCCTGCAATTCCACTTCAGTTTTTATAATGAATGTGGTTGGCTTACACATACAGTGGTGCTTGAAAGTTTGTGAACCCTTTAGAATTTTCTATATTTCTGCATAAATATGACCTAAAACATCATCAGATTTTCACACAAGTCCTAAAAGTAGATAAAGAGAACCCAGATAAACAAATGAGAAAAAAATATTGTACTTGGTCATTTATTTATTGAGGAAAATGATCCAATATTACATATCTGAGAGTGGCAAAAGTATGTGAACCTTTGCTGTCAGTATCTGGTGTGACCCCCTTGTGCAGCAATAACTGCAACTAAACGTTTCCGGTAACTGTTGATCAGTCCTGCACACCGGCTTGGAGGAATTTTAGCCCATTCCTCTGTATAGAACAGCTTCAACTCTGGGATGTTGGTGGGTTTCCTCACATGAACTGCTGGCTTCAGGTCCTTCCACAACATTTCAATTGGATTAAGGTCAGGACTTTGACTTGGCCATTTCAAAACATTAACTTTATTCTTCTTTAACCATTCTTTGGTAGAACGACTTATGTGCTTAGGGTCGTTGTCTTGCTGCATGACCCACCTTCTCTTGAGATTCAGTTCATGGACAGATGTCCTGACATTTTCCTTTAGAATTCTCTGGTATAATTCAGAATTCATTGTTCCATCAATGATGGCAAGCCGTCCTGGCCCAGATGCAGCAAAACAGGCTCAAACCATGATACTACCACCACCATGTTTCATAGATGGGATAAGGTTCTTATGCTGGAATGCAGTGTTTTCCTTTCTCCAAACATAACGTTTCTCAATTAAACCAAAAAGTTCTATTTTGGTCTCATCCGTCCACAAAACATTTTTTCCAGTAGCCTTCTGGTTTGTCCACATGATCTTTAGCAAACTGCAGACGAGCAGCAATGTTCTTTTTGGAGAGCAGTGGTTTTCTCCTTGCAACTCTGCCATGCACACCATTGTTGTTCAGTGTTCTCTTGATGGTGGACTCATGAACATTAACATTAGCCAATGTGAGAGAGGCCTTCAGTTGCTTAGAAGTTACCCTGGGGTCCTTTGTGACCTCGCTGACTATTCCACGCCTTGCTCTTGGAGTGATCTTTGTTGGTCGACCACTCCTGGGGAGGGTAACAATGGTCTTGAATGGTCTTTCCTCCATTTGTACACAATCTGTCTGACTGTGGATTGGTGGAGTCCAAACTCTTTAGAGATGGTTTTGTAACCTTTTCCAGCCTGATGAGCATCAACAATGCTTCTGAGGTCCTCAGAAATCTCCTTTGTTCGTGCCATGATACACTTCCACAAACATGTGTTGTGAAGATCAGACTTTGATAGATCCCTGTTCTTTAAATAAAACAGGGTGCCCACTCACACCTGATTGTCATCCCATTGATTGAAAACTCCTGACTCTAATTTCCCCTTCAAATGAACTGCTAATCCTAGAGGTTCACATACTTTTGCCACTCACAGATATGTAATATTGGATCATTTTCCTCATTAAATAAATGACCAAGTATAATATTTTTGTCTCATTAGTTTAACTGGGTTCTCTTTATCTACTTTTAGGACTTTTGTGAAAATCTGATAATGTTTTAGGTCATATTTATGCAGAAATATAGAAAATTCTAAAGTGTTCACAAACTTTTAAGCACCACTGTAAATTAATTTCAAATTTTTCTAATATCGGCAATGAATCTCATTATTAATAACTGTCAAATTAAAACCACTTTATGCACATTTTTAAGTCAGCTGCTCTGCTTTTATGTGTGGAAAAGGTCAGTCTAGCTTTTAATTAGTCCTCTCATTGCTGACTGACTTACTTCACTTACTGAAGCTGCCAAAGCTGTAACTGCAGGTTAATTAATGATTTGGCTGTGCACAATGGGGAGTTAAAAACCTGTACAACATGCACTGCTGAGGGAATGAATTATTTTCCTTCAAACCCATTAATCTGGAAATGACACTGTCTTTCCTCAGCACTATTCTATATTGCATACCCACTACAGTACTGGACTATGCTGCACTTCTACACGTACACTACCAGTTAAAATGTTTGGACAATTGAACATGAATACACTCCATTTCATTGTCTTAAAACATAAATGAAAAATATAAATAGTGAAGTTAATGAATTAAAATACATTTTCACATAAGCAATCAATGTATTTTTAATTACAAAATACAAGATGTTTTAACTTAAAATTAAATTACCTGAACATTTGTGTTACTAAAGCCTCACTCACAACCCACCGTATGGGCTGCTACGGGCGGTCTACGGTAAAAAAATTTGGCAAAACCATGTTTGAGACTTGCGCAACACTTGCATGTATTCAGCACCGTAGAAGGTCGCAGACTGCTCGTGGAGACTTTTGGTCCTGCACATGCAAATTCTACGGGTCTTGCGACAAATCAAGAATGCATACACTACGTACGGGACCCGTAATCCTTTTGTACGCCTGAACCAAGTCAGCAGCGTGGCTAGTAGGCGCTTTTTGCAATGACAATAAGATGCATGAGTGACGCACAGTCATTGTACGAGTGACGTGCCTCAGAAGTATTACACAAGTAAACCACACTTGCTATTTGTGCGGCCCACAAGACAGAAGTACATCTCACTTTCTACCCCATGTGTGGCATTCACACAGTGCACGCGACCTGCACACAGTGCACACAACCCGCACGCAACATGAGGGGCAAGACTCTGGGTATATATTTTGGGGAGGAACCAAGGAACTGATCATGTAGTGTGTAGCATTATAGAAGGGAAGAAGACCACCTCATTTGCTGTTTTTATTTGAGCATATGTTAATTTACCATGCAAATGTCAAATAATAAAACATGAGTATAAGGGAATAATGCATTTTATTACATTGTAAAAAAAATCCCAATATCCTAAAAATCCCCAAAATCCTAACCCTAGCCCAACAGTTTGAGCACTGAAACACACTTTGACTCTGACTCTGAGCTGCTGTCCTGCTCCTACTCCTGCTGAGTGGTGGGACAGGATGGCGGGATGTCCTTGTCCTTATCACTGAGCATGGCACAATGGCCTGACAGCAATGATGGGATTGTAATGTCCTCACGTCTGGGCGTCGTTAGCTGAAACATACATGAAAATCAGCATATATAATATTAATTACATAAGCATATATATACCAAAATGAATGTTTAAAGCCTGTGTATTTACTTGTGAAAATCCCTCTGGCGGGGTGCTGTGCCTTCTGCCGGCTTGAAGGCATTCTTCTCCCTGTCCTTGCAGGGCTTGCCGGTGCTGCTACCATCATCAAATTCTTCCTCCTCCTCCCCCTCTGCTGTTTCAGTCTGGGTTACTTCACTTTTGCTCGCTTCTTCTTGGGTCCCATTTTCTAAACTTTAAACTGAAAATTAAAAAATTTTTCCCACAAAATATCCAATGTTCTTCCGTCGAAAGACAGATGCAGAATGTTGTAGAAACGCTGGTTTTATACCCACTCCTGGCTTGCATCACACGCAAGTTAGGAGTGATTGTAACATGCTAATCACATGCATCATACATGCTTCACAAGTGCGGCCCGTACTCGGAGCGCAGGAACCTGGTGAAATGCAAGTCACACGTACTCCACACTCACTGAACATGCACTGATCACGTGCGTCAGACATACACTTTTCAAGGGCTAACGGCGTGATTTTTCCCATGCCTCAAGGAAGTCAGGTGTGCAACCTGCACTTGGCAAGTTCTTTGCCCATACTCCTCCCCCAAACTTTCCCCCGGGTTCACCGGGACCCTGCAGCACGGCTGTGAGCTACCAAACCGTGCAACCCCTTGCGTGTCCAAAACACTTACGGCAGGTTGTGAGTGAGGCTTAACATACAGTATTTTAAGAAGTGACTTTTAGACGTGCTCCATAAAAAAAAAACATGCATGCATTTGCCATACTGCTTTTTGTGGGTGCGTAATCTCAGGGCGCAGGCACTTATGGATGCAAATGCAGGGAAGAGCGGGTGCATTGAAAACTGGTAACCAAATCCAAATCAGCAAACCGAAGACATAGTCATGGTCAGGTTAGGGTCAGTTGATGTGCAAATGGCGTGTCAGAGATTAGGTGAGAAAACAGAGTCAAAGTAAACACAGGAAAAGTGATCAGTCATGGGAGGTCAGAACTGGAAGATAAGGCTTGGTATGATCAGGCACATAGACACAGAACAATACTTCGCAACTAGCGTGCGTGTTTGCTGAGCTTATATAGAGAGGTGATTACTAAGGAAATGGGAAACAGGTACACTTCCTAGTATTTGGGAGATGAGGGGAGCTATGACACTGGGGAAGTGTAGTCCAGAGCAGCCATGTTTGGAGACTGCTCCGAACTCAGGTTTTTGGAACTATTACTGACAGGAAACACCCCCACCCCCACCACCCCAAGGCACTCACTCTGGGGCCAACCTCTTCTTCTAGGTGCTGGTTTGTTGAGGTGTTCTGTGTGGAATTCCTGGGTGAGGAGTAGGCCTAGGATGTCTCTTGAATTAACCCAGCTGCATTACTCCAGGCAATATCCCTCCCAGTCTACTAGGTACTTCATTTGTCCTTGTCTATGCCGGGAATTGAGGATCTTGTGCACCTGGTATATTGGGTCTCCCTCAATTTCTAGGGAGGGAGGAGGTTCTCTAATGGGTGCATTATTTGCTAGGGGTCCTTGGATGGTGGGTTTCAGGCATGATACATGGAACATGGGTGCCATCCGGCAGTTAGGCAGGAGTTCCAGTTTGTAAGAGACTTCGTAGATTCTATGGACAATTTTAAATGGACCAATGTATCAGGCCTGAAGCTTCCGGCATGAGTTAGGTTTCCATAGGTCCCTTGTAGACATCCATACTCAGTTGCCTGGGGAGTATTCAGGAGTCTCCCCTCTGGGTTTATCTGTGAATTGCTTATACTTGCTGGTTACCAGTTCCAGCTTCTAGTGAACTCCCTCCTACACCTGTTCAGTCCTCCTGAACCAGGAGTCTACAGCCAGGATCTGAGCTGGGGAGTCATATCATGAGAAGAGAGGTGGCTAATAACCAAGGACACACTGAAAAGGTGTTAGCTGGGTGGCTGAGTGCTTAAGGGAGTTCTGGGTGTATTCTGCCCAAGGAAGGAACTGTGCCCAATCCTTCTGGTTTCTCATACAGAAGAGTCGTAGAAAACACCCGACTTCCTGGTTTGCGCATTCCACCTGGCTGTTGGACTGAGGGTGATACCCCAAGGTTAAGCTTACAGAAATCCCCAATCTATCCATAAACTTGGCCCAAACCCTTAAGATGAACTGAGGATCCCGGTCACTAATGATGTCTTCTGGGATACCATAATATCTGAAGACATGGGTGAATAGGAGTTCTGTGGTTTCGAATGCAGTAGGTAGGCCGGACAGAGGCATGAGCTTGAGTGCCTTGGAGAAGCAATCAATGACAACTAGGATGACTATTACCTTGGGACCGGGCTAGGTCAGTGATTAAATCCATGGCTATATGTGACCAGGGTCATTGAGGTACAGGGAGCAGACAGAGTTTTCCTGCAGGCGGAGCATGGGGTACCTTGGCTTGGGTGCAGGTGGAACAGGATGAAACAAATTGATTTATTTCCAAGACCATGTTCTCCCATCAATACTTATTCCAGAGGAGCTGATAGGTGCGTTGACTGCTAGGGTGCCCTGTGGCAGGGGGTGCGTAGGCCCAGGTGACAAGTTGACCTAAAAATTGGAGAGGCATATACATGAGCCTGGGAGGACAGGCCTCAGGAGGATTTGGAGCTTGGACCTGTGCCATCTCTTTATTCACTGCCCATGTAATAGCATGCACAAAGCACTCAGGCGGCAAGATCAGAGTGGGCTCTGAACTGTTGTTAGAGATGGTATGGATTCTGGAGAGAGCATCTGCTTTCATATTTCTATGACCTGGATGATATGAAATAGTGAACTGGAATTGGGTGAAGAAGTGTGTCCACCTGGCTTGGTGGGGATTCAGGTGTTTAGCTGTTTTCAGATACTCAAGGGTTTTATGATTGGTGAGGATATGAATGGATGTGTTGCGCCCTCCAGCCAGTGTCTCCATTCTTCGAGGGCTAGTTTGATGGCTAGAGGTTCCCAATTTCCAGTGTCATGGTTCTGCTTGGCTGGGGTGAGTTTCCTTGGAAAAAAAAGGCTATGGGGTGTAGCTTGGGTTTCTCTCCAAAGCATTGGGATAGTACCCCTCCTACTCCTGTTTCTGAGGTGTCAACCTCCACAGTGAATGGTTGAGTTGGATCTGGGTGCCTGAGAATGGGGGCTGACATGAAGGTTGCCTTAAGCTGTTTGAAGGCTTCTTTGGTGGCTTGGTTCCATTGGAGACATCATGGACCTTTTTTCAGCAGGGCTGTGAGGGGTCCAGTGATCATGCTGAAGCCTCATATGAAGTGGCGATAGAAATTGGCGAACCCCAGGAAGCATTGCAGTTCCTTTATGGTGGTTGGTGTGGGCCAGGATGTGACTGCGGAGACTTTGCTGCTGTCCATGCTTACCCCTTCTGCGCTGATGATGTAACCAAGTAATGAGATCTGGTGGATGTGAAATTCACATCTCTCTGCTTTAACATATAGGTGGTTTTCTAGGAGCCGAGCGAGCACTGACCTAATATGCTCATGGTGGGAACTTTCATCAGGGGAGTAGATCAGGATATCATCTATATGCATGATCACACAGCTTTCCAGCATGTCTCTGAGGAGGTCATTGACAAGGTATTGGAAGACAATGGGAGCGCAAGAAAGTCCAGAAGGCATTACATAATACTCAAAGTGCCCAGATGTTGTACTAAAGGCAGTTTTCCATCACCCTCCAAAAACTTTTCCAGTTTTCTCATCACCCTCCCAAAACTTTACCAAATTATATGTGCTTTGAAGGTCCAGCTTGGTGAAGATTCGAGCTGGCCTTAACTGTTCTAATGCTGAGGGTACCAGGGGAAGTGGATAAGGGTACTTTATTGTGATCTGGTTAAGACCTCGGTGATCAATGTATGGGCGAAGGCCCCCCCCTTTCTTCTCCACAAAAAAGAAAGTTGCTGAGGCTGGGCATATAGATGGTTGGATGTACCCCTGTCATAGTGCTTCTTGTACATACTCTTCCATGGCAGCTTGCTCAGTGATGGACAAAGGATATATATGAATGTGAGGTGGTATCATGCCTGGGAGAAGGTCTATGGCACAGTCATAGGTTTGATGAGGGGTAGGCCACTTGCCTTACCCTTACTGAAAACTTCTAAGTTCATGATAGCAGGAGGGAACATTGTCGATCCCTCCAGGCAAAGGGCTCTCTACGGATGTGGAGGAAAGGGTGACTTGAGGAAGTTGTAAACATTTCTAAAAGCATGATGGTGATCATTGTAGAATTTCTCTGTGTTGCCAGGAGATTAGGGGATCATGGAACTGAAGCCAAGGGAAACCCAGAACTTTGGCATGCTGTGCTGTGTGAGTGACTAGCAGGGTGATATGTTCAACATGAAGGGCCCCAACCTGGATTTCAAGAGGTGAGGTGCATGTTGTAACAAACTCTTCACCAATAGGACCACTGTCAATGATCTTGAGGTTCACAGGCTGCTGGAGCTTCTCTGTGGGCAGGTTGTACTTCTGGACAACCTTGAGACTGATGAAGTTACCCTCTGACCCCGAGTCTATGAAGGCAGAGAGAACATGGGTCCAGTCTCAGAGCTTTAACAGTACTCGAATCTTGAGAGAATGTGGTGTGAGAATTGGTTTGTGACTCACTGGGCTGGAAGGATGGGTCTCTTTGCTGGGGGGAACCTCCCTTCTAGGGTTAGGTGGGCGAACTGGGCACCTAGCTATAAGATGGCTTGGTTCACCACAGTAGAAGCATAACCTCTCACAACACCTCCTGTCCCTCTCTGAGCATTGACAATCCCCGACTTCCATTGAAGTCGGGGATTGTAGTGTTGGTGGAAGGGCTGGCGAAGGTTGTAAAAGAGGGTCTGTTGCGAAGCAGATGAGTTAGTCAGATAGCCAAGTCAATGAGAGAGTCGAGGGTGAGTTGCTCATCGCAGCATGCCAGTTTGGGGAGAATCTCAGGGCATAGTCCCTGTTGAAAAATGGCCTTCAGGGCTGGCTCGTTCCACCCACTTCCTACCACCAGCATGCGGAGCTCCAGGGCATATTCAGCCACTCTCCTATCCCCCTGACGGATTGTGAGTAGCTTTTCTCCCACTGATGTTCAAAGACTCGCTTGAACAGTTTGATAAGTCAATCATAAGAGGAGGTGTGTTCACCATCACATTCCCAAACAGCACTAGCCCACTTCATTGCCTTGCCTGTGAGGAGATTGAGGAATTGGGCAATCTTCTGTTCCTCTGTCACTCCTGTGAGAGTTGTGAAGTATAATGAACACTGAAGAAGAAAACCCTTTTAGTCAGAAACCTCTCTGGAGTACTTTTCTGGTTGGGGAACCATCATGGCTGCACTGGTGTAGGATGAGGGGCATGTCAGGATGGCCTGTGAGACAACAGCTGTTAGTTGCAACATTCTGGTGTTGAGTTTGCTTAACATTTGCTGGTGCTCTCTCAACAATCACCCCTGAACATTGAGAGCAGTTTGCTTAGCTTCCTCTGCTGCAGCCACTGCAGGTAAAGTATCCTGTCGGTGCAGGTACTTACAGATGCAAATGCCAGGGAGAGCAGATGCATTGCAAACTGGTAACCAAATCCAAATCAGCAAACAGAAGACCCAGTTGGGGTCAGGCTAGGGTTGGTTGATGTGCAAACGGCGTGTCAGAGATTAGGCGAGAAAAGAGAGTCAAAGTAAACACGGGAAAAGTGGTCAAAGTCACAGGAGGTCAGAACTGGAAGATAAGGCTTGGCATGGTCAGGTACGCAGACACAGAACGATGCTTCGCAACTAGCCTGCATGTTTGCTGAGCTTATATAGAGAGGTGATGACTGAGGAACTGGGAAACAGGTGCACTTCCTAGTATTCAGGAGATGAGGGGTGCTGTGGCACTTAAGAAGTGTAGTCTGGAGCAGCCATGTTTGGAGGCTGCTCCGAACTCAGGCTTTTGAAGCTATTAGTGACACGTACATGAAGTATTAACTATATTAAAATCCATTAAGAAAAATTTCATTTTATTAATATGACCAATTTATTCACATTATAGTCAGCATTATTAATGTTCTTTGGATATCCAATGGATTTTCAGTCAATTTACCATTTTACAGATGGCCTCTCCTAGATAATGCCACACTTGATGACTTATTTCAGAGCAATTCCAGCGTTATGGATGTGACATTTGGACTCAAAATGGCAACAACTGACCTAGTTAATTTTGATTCCTTTCCAGTATTTTAAAATTTGTTGTATATTTTTAAGACCTCTCATATTGGAGAAGTCATAGGAAAAAAAGAATTCCCGTAGTACATTTAGAACTCTAGAAAATGCCAAAAAAGATGTGCGTTATGGATGTGACGGAAAAAATACCCCATTTCCAGGGTGACTACACATATTCATCAAACTCTGTGAAATTGCAAACATAATATCCAAATGCAGGCATGCATTTAATAAAGGAGTCTTAGCTGAAAATAAAAAAAGCCTTTGTTTAAAATATTTTCTATTTCAAGCAGAATCTAGGAAGAAAAAATCAGTGTTATGGATGTGACATAATTCCGTTATGGATGTGACGCGTCTGAAATAGACATGGCATATGTTTAGAAAATCAGCAATTTAACCACCATAACCCTTTGAAAAACTCTCTAAATATCAGCTAAAACTATCAAAGTTCTTAAATAATATTTAGGATGGCTATTGTTTTGCTGTTTTGTGGATTTTAGCATACATTTCTGTGGCTTGTGGCAATAATATAGAATTGTACATGATCAAAGTTGATTTTAGCTTGGGGTTTACATTATAAGAAAGAAAGACTGACAGTGACACATTAGGTTGGTTACAAATTGGTTCAACTTATTCACATCTGTAAAATACAGGCCTAGGTGATATCTCTGGGAGTGGTTTTGATGTATTACATGTTGCTTTATTTTTGCATGGTGAGGTTGACATTTACATGGAATTGCCCTTCAAGCAGTTGGAATTGCTGTTGTAATGCGATAGTAGTACATTCTTACGAGAAAATAAAATAAATGGATAATAAAAAAAAGTTTATTAGCTTAACAAAAATGAGTTATACTTGAAACTTGTTTCTCCCCTTTCTGAATGGGAAATACTCTGTTGTAGGGTTCTCTGTTTTTCCAGACGGTCAAATTTTCTAAGAGAAAATTATAAGCACTCTATACTCAGTTCTATTGCTGAAAATACAAAGTAAGTATATGGTGTTTTACATATTTTGGAAACAAACTGTTCAATATAGCTCATAAGAGGACTAAATTGCAGACCTAGTCAGAACAATTTAGCATTTATTTTTTATAGCATCATTGTTTATAAGGGAAAACCTTACCAAGTAGGAAAATGCACACGAAAAGTGTGAGCATGACCTCTTGTTGCATGATGTTTAGGAATTCTCTATCATTCTTTTTATATTCATCAGTGACCTTTTAAATGTTTGCTTTCTTATGCTTAACAATTTTGTGATATGTTACAAAAATCTTACTGGTACACTACACTTGGTTGTTCAAGAGAAATGAGAGGAAATGATACCACCCAGTTTGGGGGGTCACTAAATTACCAGAAATATACACTCACCGAACACTTTATTAGGAACACTATTTTAATACTGGGTAGGACCTCCATTTACCTTCAAAACAGCCTCAATTCTTCATGGCATGGATTCCACAAGATATTGGAAACATTCCTCTGAGATTCTGGTCCATGTTGACTTGACTGCATCATGCAATTCCTGCAGATTTTTCAGGTGCACTGTCATTCTGTATCTCCTGTTCTACCACATCCAACTGGTGTTCTATTGGATTCAGATCCAGTGACTGGGAACGCCACTGAAGAACACTGAACTCATTATCAAGTTCATGAAGCCAATTTGTGATTACTTTTGCTTTATGACATGGTGCATTATCATGCTAGAAGTAGCCATTAGAAGATAAGTAAATTGCAGCTGTGAAGGGAAGCACATGATCAGCAACAATACTCAAATATGCAATGGCATTCAAGTGATTACTGTTTGGTATTAATGGGAACAGTGTGCACCAAGAAAACATTCCCCACACCATTACACCACCTCTACCAGCATCATCATCATGGCTCTTTCCCCGTCGTCGAGGATCTCTGGGAAGTACTGGTAGTCCTGCAGGCTCTCAGATGGCTGAATAGGCCTATCTTCGACCTGCATACTCTGTTGCACTGATGACAGGTAAACTGGGTTGGAGACATGTTCTGGTCAGCTGCCTCCTTTCTCCTTCTTCTTCTATCTTCAGCATGATCATGTTGGATTTTCTCAAGGGCCTCAGCGCCTCGCCTTGTCAAAGTTCTCCAGTTTGCTCTGTTAGCAGCTCTGTTTTCCCAATCAGCTTCAGGGATGCCAGCCACTCTGAGCTGTTGTTTTAACTGGTCTTTGTAGCACTTTCTTGGTGCACCTCGGGCACGTTTACTTTGGCAGAGTTCACCATAGAAAATGGCCTTTGGCATTCTGGTGTCTTCCATCCGTGCCAGGTGGCCTGCCCAGCGTAGTTGTCTGGACAGGAGCATGGCCTCAATGCTGCAGATATTGGCTTGCTTCAGGACCTCGGTGTTCGTTGTAAAGTCCTGCCATTTGATGTCCATGATGGAGCGAAGGCTTCGCTGATGGAATCGTTCCAGGAGCTTTACTTGTCTCCGGTACAGAACCCAGGCCTCAGATCCATAGAGAAGGGTGGTAACAACAACTGCTTTGTAGACCAGGATTTTGGTAGCCAGCCGCAGGTTCTTCCAGACACGTTTCCGTAGTTGACCAAAGGCAATGCTGGCTTTGGAGAGTCCGTTGTCCACTTCTTTGTCAACTGAAGCATCGTTGGAAACAACGCTCCCAAGGTATGTGAAGTGCTCTACTGTGTTGAGCTGTGTACTGTCAATACTTATGTGGGGTGACTGGTAGCTCCCATGAGGTGACTTCTGGTGCAGTACTTCTGTCTTCTTGAGGCTTATGGTGAGGCCAAAGGCCTTTGCTGCATCAGCAAAATGGTTAACAGCTCTCTGAAGGGCTTCTTCTGTATGAGCAAGAAGGGCACAGTCGTCTGTGAACAGCAGCTCTAGTATCAGTGCTTCAAGGGTTTTGGTGCGAGCCAGGAGTCTTCGCAAGTTGAAAACACTCCCATCCATTCGGAATCGTATGTAAATTCCATCTGTGAGGTCCTCCTTGGCTTCCCTAAGCATCATGCTGAAGTATATGGTGAATAGTGTGGGTGCCAAAACACATCCTTGCTTAACCCCATTTTCAATGGGGAATGGGTCTGATAGCTCACCTTTGTGCTTAACTTGTCCCATTTGGCCTTTATGTAGCTGTTGCAGGATCTGAAGAAGTTTTGGTGGGCAGCCCAATCTTACTAGAATCCTCCAGAGCCTGTCACGGCTAACGGTATCGAAGGCCTTTGTAAGATCTATGAAGGCAGCATACAGTCCTACATTTTGCTCTCTACACTTTTCCTGAATCTGCCTGAGAACAAAAGTCATGTCAATTGTGCTCCTGTTTGCCCTAAATCCACACTGACTTTCTGGAAGGTTCTCCTCAGCAACTGTTGGGATAAGCCGGTCCAGGATAACCCTTGCTAGGATCTTCCCAGCAATAGACAGTAGTGTCACACCCCTGTAATTCGAGCAGTCAGACTTCTCCCCTTTGTTTTTGTAGAGGGATACAATAACAGCATCACGGAGATCTTGCGGTACAACTCCTCTCTCCCAGCAGTCCCTAAACAGGTCAGTAAGCACTGTGAGCAGGGTGTCGCCCCCCAGCTTATACACTTCACTTGACACAAGGTAGATTAGGTCCATGGATTCGTGCTGTTGACACCAAAGCTGACCCTACCATCTGTTTGCCTCAGCAGAAATTGAGATTCATCAGAACACGCAACATTTTTTCCAGTTTTGGTGTTTCTGTACTCCCTGCAGCCTCAGCTTTCTGTTCTTTGTTGTCAAAAGTGGAGTCCAACTTGGCCTTCTGCTACTGTAATGCATCTGGGGGATGCCATGGCCTAATTGTTAGAGAAGCCACTTTGGGACCAAAAGGTTGCTGGTTTGATTTCCTGGATCAGCAGGAATGGCTGAAGTGCCCTTGAGCAAGGCACCTAACCCCCAAGTACTCCGGGTGTCTTGTATGTCACTCTGGATAAGAGCGTCTGCTAAATGCTAGTAATGTAATCTGCCTGTCTATATTATCCGAAGCTGCTGGGCCACCACATCATGATTTTATCCACTGCTGCCAAATGATTGACTGATCAAATAATTGCCTGAATAGTTAGGTGTACAGGTGTTCCTAATAAAGTATTCAGTGAGTGTATATTAAATAATCTCAACCTTTGGTTTTAAGCTATGATCACAGAAATAGAGCCCAGAGTCTTTCAGTTTAGAAATGTTCTGGAAACATATCTGTGAAGATTCTCAGTCATCCAGGTCATAGTAACTGTGGGTGGTAAAAGAGAGCAACTGGACTTGCTTGAAGATTCTTGAAGACGTTTCACCTCTCATCCGAAAGGCTTCTTCAGTTCTGTCTGACTAGTAGGGTGTATCAGGTACTTATCCTCTCATGGATGAAAAGCTCATCTAAGGCTCATCTACAACGGTAGAGGGAAAAGAGAAGGAGCAGAATCACATCAAGAAAGCACTTCAGAACTGCAGGTATCCCAACTGGTCTTTCTTCAAGAGCAGAAAAAGGAACATAACGGACAAGGGGGATAACAGGAACAAACGCAAAAACATTGTCATTCCCTACATTTCTGGTCTATCTGAGAAACTCAGGAGGATCTTCTACAAACACAACATTCCGGTACATTTCAGACCCAGTAACACCCTGAAGCAGAAACTGGTCCACCCTAAGGACAGAATAGCCAGACACAAAACAGGACAACGTAGTGTATGCAATTCAGTGCAGTGAAGGAATGCACGGACTCATATATTGGGGAAACAAAACAACTGCTTCACAGGCGTATGGCTCAACACAGGAGAGCCAGTTCCTCAGGCCAGGACTCTGCTGTCTACCTTCATCTTAACAACAAAGGACACTTATTTCAGGATTGCAACGTTTGCATTTTAGCCAGAGAGGATTGTTGGTATGAGCAAGGAGTTAAAGAAGCCATTTTTGTCAACCTGGAACAGCCATCACTGAACAGAGGTGGGGGTCTAAGGTGGGGTTTACATTAGACCGTATCAGCGGATCATCAGATTAACGTTTTTAAAACGATTAGTGTGCACACAGCAACACCAATACACGATTCGCGTGCACATAGCAACGCCAATACACGGATACGCTCGGCTCCGCAGGCATCCTGCGCTCCAAATCACTCCGCCCTGAACAGCGAGTGCCCTCTGGAGGGTGCGCACTCCGGCCCTGCGCAGCTCACAGAGCGCGCAAGTGAAGTGCACAAGCCACGATTTGGGACTGAGCCGCTGTGTGTGTGATCCCAGTGCATATCACTTAGCACTTGCAAGTGGAAGGATGGCAAGCCTAAAGACAATCATAACTACACAATGGGCAGTATTTGCATCAGTATTTGCAGTATTTTCATACTTTTATACTCTTTTAATGAAAGGTGATACAAGGCGGAAGTCCACGCCGTTTTTCAGCAGTCGCGTCACATGACCAACGCCAGCGAATCAGGAAGGTGGATGTCACAGTGACGTTGTCCAATGACGACGCCAGCTAGAGCTCAGCACAGTGTATCCGCGTATTCTCAATGTTTACACAGCACCGGACCAGACACAATCTAGATTGAATACGTGGACCCTGGCGGATTCCCGTTTCCCGGCGTTTCCAGGCGGTTTAATGTAAACGGACAGTGCATCCGCGAAGAAAACGAGACAGATACGGTCTAATGTAAACTTGGCCTAAGACATCATTTATCAGCCACCTACAATGCAGTCCTTGGCACACTTCCCAGACAACTGAATGCACACCAAAACCCAGCTGTTTTCAGTGACTCACAGGAGGACAGAGAGAATCAGCATTCCATTGATCACCTTAACGGGCAATCCATTGATCACCCTAACGACTCTCGAGGCCACTCACATCCAGCCCCCAGTGACCCACACCAACAGGATGACTCAACGACACCTTAGATGAGCTTTTCATCCGTGAGAGGATAAACACCTGATACTCCCTACTAGTCAGACAGAACTGAAGAAGCCTTTCGGATGAGAGGTGAAACATCTTCAAGAATCTTCAAGCAAGTCCAGTTGCTCTCTTTTACCACCCACAGTTTCTGGAAACATACCAATTCACATACATGTAATAAGAAAATTATCAGAAAGGCAGGCGGCACGGTGGTGTAGTGGTTAGTGCTGTCGCCTCACAGCAAGAAGGTCCTGGGTTTGAGCCCCGTGGCCGGCGAGAGCCTTTCTGTGCGGAGTTTGCATGTTCTCCCCGTGTCCGCATGGGTTTCCTCCGGGTGCTCCGGTTTCCCCCACAGTCCAAAGATATGCAGGTTAGGTTAACTGGTGACTCTAAAATTGACCGTAGGTGTGAATATGAGTGTGAATGGTTGTCTGCGTCTATGTGTCAGCCCTGTGATGACCTGGCGACTTGTCCAGGGTGTACCCCGCCTTTCGCCCGTAGTCAGCTGGGATAGGCTCCAGCTTGCCTGCGACCCTGTAGAAGGATAAAGCGGCTAGAGATAATGAGATGAATGAGATCAGAAAGGCAGGTGACAGACAGATGTAAACACAAAGAGAGTTTATTCAGGCAAACTAGCAGACAAATCCAAATTGTAAGGTAAAAGGCAGAATCAAAAATAGGTAATGGTCAGGCGAGGCACAAACAGGAAATCAGAGGTAATATCAAAAAGTCAAATCAGAATAATAATCTCAAAAGCCTTGGTAAAGTCAGAGGCATGGAATTGAGCATTTATTTCACAAAGTCCTTATGTTGTGAGAATGCTTATGTGTGCTGTGGTGATTGAGTCCAGGTGAGTGCAATCAGTAATCAGGAGACTGTGAGCACTGAAGTACAGGATGGGTGTTGTAGTCCGGGGTACGTATTTGAAGGCCGCTGTGAATTCTGGGAAGTGGAGTCTTGAGTGCAAGCAGGTGCAGACATGACAAAAATAAGTGTTAGTATAGGTAAATTTTCTTGCAACTTATGACAAATACATGTGTGTTGGTCTTACTATATGATTCTATCAACAATAATACATGCAACATTAATTTTTATGTTTATGTATATTTTGAAGCTGATTATTTTCATTATGATGATGCAGAGTGGATTAAGCTTGCATTCACACATCAAAATGATCCATGTTAAGATGATAGTCTTGTCCTCAACTGCTTAAAAATGTTTTTTTATCTTTTAATGACCTTAATGCTTTCTTTTCTGTTTGATTACTTGTTTTTAATTCCTACTAATTTTTGTAATGTTCTCATCTCATTATCTCTAGCCACTTTATCCTGTTCTACAGGGTCGCAGGCAAGCTGGAGCCTATCCCAGCTGACTACGGGCGAAAGGCGGGGTACACCCTAGACAAGTCGCCAGGTCATCACAGGGCTGACATTTTTTAATGTTTTTTATTTTTATGTTGTTTAATATTGTTTTATCATTCTTTTACATATCTTTTACATTGTGAAGCACTTTGAGCTAAATTTTATGTATGAAAGTTGCTATATAAAGATAGCTGTCTGTTATTACAGTATGTATGTTGGCGAAATTCACTTACTTTTAAAATAGTTATGGATGCAGTGTTACATGTTTATCTTCTTCTTTCGTCTGTTCCTGTTAGGGTCGCCACAGCAGATAATGCCCTTCTATCTCCTCCTGTCCACTGTATCTTTTTCTGTAGCACCAACCGTCCTCATGTCCTCCTTCACCACATCCATAAATATCATCTTTGGTCTTCCTCTTTTTCTTCTACCTGGCAACTCTATCTCCAGCATTCTTTTCCCAATATACCCTGGATCCCTCCTCTGTACGTGTCCAAACCATATCAATCTCACCTCTCTCACTTTGTCTCCAAGCCATCCTACATGTGCTGTCCCTCTATTTCTCTCATTTCTAATCTTGTCCAACTTTGTCACTCCCAATGAGACTCTCAGCATCTTTAACTCTGCTACCTCCAGTTCAGCCTCCTGTTTTTTTGTCAGTCCCACTGTCTCCAAACCATACATGTAACATGTTAAACACCCTCTGTATTTTAGAATGCAATTAATTTGTGCTAGCAGTGCTGGCACAAATTGTTACTCTCACTCAGGATCTTTCTACTTTATTATTATTATTATTATTATTATTATTATTATTATTATCCTAGCGTTTTTTAGGATGCCATTTCTCCCTCAGTTTTCAACCAATCATCACCAAATTTCACATGAAGAATACCTCTGGGCTGAATTATGTTGCTATGATTTTTGGGGGTGATCCAGATCACCCGGAATGATCAGTGAAAAGCGGGATTTTTTTCAATCACTTATAATGGTCAATTTTCATGATTTTTCCCAATCTTTTTTTTTTAATTTTGTTCAGGGCAGCAGGGTGCAACTTTTCCTCACTAAGCGTCATTCTCTATCTCTTACCATTCTGGATCTATAGAGTATGGTGACCAGATGTCCCGGTTTGTAACAGCTAGTGCAAGAGACTGTGACTAAAGTCACAGAAATTCTCATTTCAAACTGTTGCTGTCAATTTAAAACAGTATTTTGGCTCTCACTTTAATGCTCAATTAAGATTCCCACAGCTCCAGCTGCAGGTAAATTAATGTTTTGCCTCTAAAAAAAAAAACGAGTGAAATGGTTCATGATTTTGGCTGCAGGCAGACAGCAACTCCCTCAGGGCCTCTGCTTTTTCCTCGCTGCATTAGAACAAGTCCTTTTTATGCTGATTTGACTTAGTTGCTAACTGTGACCTTGTTTAGAAAGCAAACTGTGCCTTATCCCTCTGGGAACAGATTGTATCCAAGCTGTCTAAGTGTTTTTCTATTTGTCTTTCTCTAGAGAAATGGTGTTGACAATCTGAAAAGGCACATTTAGAAGTGTATGCTGGAAATATGGACAATGTTAGCATTTGAAAGAACTTCTCATTCATTGGTCTGAAAAAGGCCATGCGAGTCTTAACCTGTTTTTGATTAGTGCTGAGCTGCATTGGCTTGTTATTGGTGAGATTCAACAACTTTAGAACAACAAATTTAGAATTGCAAAATTAAGGACTACAGTCATGGAAATAGAGTTTGGAAATAAAATGGAGTAACAGCCCTAATCATCATGAATAAAATGCAGAGTCTCTAACAGGTGCTTTAAGTTTTCCATCCATTATCCATAACCACTTACCATAGCACATTATCCATATCACTTATCACTTACCACAGGGTCGCGGGCAAGCTGGAGCCTATCCCTGCTGATTATGGGTGAGAGGCAGGGTACACCCTGGACAAGTTGCCAGATCATCACAGGGATGACACATAGAGACAAACAACCATTCACACTCATGATCAATTTAGAGCCACCAGTTAACTTAACCTGCATGTCTTTGGACTGTGGGGGAAACCGGAGCACCCGGAGGAAACCCACGCAGACACCGGGAGAACATGCAAACTCCACACAGAAAGGCCCCTGTCCGCCACTGGGCTCAAACCCAGAACCTTCTTGCTGTGAGGCAACAGTGCTAAGCACTACACCGCCATGCCGCTCTGCTTTGTTTTATTTTCTTAAAGTTTAATAATTTTGATGACCATCTTGAAATCTATAAAGATGTACAGTACCAGTCAAAATTTTGGAGACACTTCATGTCTTAAGGTAATGATGGATGTAGTTTCTCTTTACTTAGTTGAGTGGTTCTTGACATAATATGGATTATTACAGGTGTGGAATAGGACTATTTATTGTATTCTTATTATTTACTATTTATTGTTTGACCTCAAACACATTAACAAGGCAAGAAATTCCACTAGTTAAGATAATGCCAGTAGTCTGCACATCACCATCAAGGTAAACAGTGGCTACTTTGAAGAATCTAAAATATGAAACATTTTTAACACATTTTTGCTTACCACATTATGCCATATATGATTCATGTTCTTTCATAGTTTTGATGTCTTCAGTATTGTCCTACAATGTAGAAAATAGTCAAAATACAGAAAAACCCATGAATGAGTAGGGGTGTCCAAACTTTTGACTGGTACTGAATGTTCATATTATAAACAAATACTAACTTGCAAAGCTATACACCAAACAAATCACAGTAGGCTCAAAGTGTGTGTACCATTGCTGCTGGGATTAAATTGAACAGTAGTACAATTTTGGCACTATGCAAGGAAAACATACCATAGTTTTCTGAGTTCAATTATAAATAAGCACTGTATATCTCCTTCTGTTGAACAAGGGATGCAGCATTAGGGGAAAATATTGAAGCCTTGAATCCTCTTAAACCAAGCATCTCAGTCTCATCTTCATTTTTCTTAACTTCACTGAGCACAATGGTGGGAAAGTGACTCACTGTCTGACTTGTTTCCAACTAAGTGCAAACATTTGTCCAAAATAATAGAGAACATAAGTTGTCACCCTCTTTATTGCTTTTCAAACTTTCATTGTTGAGAAGTTGCACTAAGCAAATATCAGCTTGGGACACATAAGTGTCTACATAGCTCTTTTCATTTAGGTCTGACTCAACATGACAGCAGATGACAGAATTGGTATTTGCTTCACAACAAATCAATGTGTTTTCTTATTTTGAGTGATATAGCCTATAATACTTCAGTTAAACTCAGTTCTTTGTCCAAAGGGTTTATTTTTTTCAACTGTAATGGTCTCCAAAGGGGAATTGAACCCAGTGAATAATCCCACACCTCAGTCTTATAGTGGCAGGATATTATTTTCTATGTGTTTTAGATGAGCCCACTTCAGTGCTGTCTTCCTTGATGGGATGCAAATGGTATGAGGTCCTGGGTGTACACTTGCTGTAGCTGGATGTAATTTTCAAAGTGGGGTCATTGCACTTGTAGACCTTGGGCAGTATTACTCATTATGGCTATGTCTCCAACTGTCACTAAATTTCCAGTGTAATGATTGAGCATTCACATTTACATTTCTTTTTCGGGAGTTCTTTCAAAATCAATTTTGAATCTCTGTATTTTCTGTAGAGCATGAATCCTCAATCCTCAATAGAACAATGCTGGTAACATAATTTGCAAAAGCTTTTGTGATATTTCATGAAATATTCCTTCTTAGACAGCCAAAACATGATACTTTTTATTAATAAATTGTTTCTTTTCTCCTGTAATCCCCCTTCAATTAGATTGGATGCTCTGAGGCAACAAAAGTACAACCTCATACCAAAGTAAAGACACAGTGCTAATGTCACTGTGTAGTATCCTACACATCATTAGAGTACGGGTACCCATTACTCTTATGCCGCTTTTCCACTACCAACGCGGCTGAGTCGGGCTGAGCCATGCCGTGCTGAGTTGGCCTGAGTCGAGCTGAGCAGGGCTGTTGGAGTTGCATTTCGACTACAACCGCACTGAACCGTGCTGGCTGGAAGTGGGTGGACACATTGGGTGGAGTTAGCGAAAGTGGGTGGACGTCAGGTGATGTCGTTAGGCGGCGCAAACAGTGACATCAGTGATCTTTTAAGCGGTAGTCTCACAACCCGGAGAGTAAACAATAAATATGGAGGACATGGTGTCGTTAGTGTTGCTGGTCTTGGTGCTGTGGCTTGTTGTCACCGACAACGCCAACAGATACTGGCAAGAGCGTATAGATGAGGCGAGGAGCATAAGGCTTCATAATTCTCGTAATTCTCCTTCTTCCGGGTTTACGGTGTTTACAGATCCCAGCGTGCTCGCGGCGCGTGTGTGGGCATGTGAGGACACTCCTCCTCACCAATCAGTGCACAGGGGAGTGTCTGCTCACGCACCTAGCCTCACTCAGCTCGGTTTGGCTCGCTTCAGCCCCACTCCAAAACAGTGCGAGTTTTGGGGGCTAAGCAGGGCTGAAGCGAGCTGAGTCGTGCTGTTCTTAGATAGTCGAAACGCGAGCCGTGTCGAGCTGAAGTGAGCTGAAGCGAGCTGAAGTGAGCTGAAAAAGGGTAGTGGAAAAGGGCCATTTGTCCCCTCAGCTATTAAGTAACTAAGGAATGCCAGTATTTTCACAAAACTGGATCTCAGGAGCACTTATGACCTGATTTACATTCTGGATGTACAAATGGAAAACTGTTTAGCACCACCTCTGGTTTCTATGAATATTGAATAGTGCCACATGATCTACTCAACAACCCTTCAATCTTCCAAGCATTCATAAGCAATATCCTCAGGGACATGCTAGGAAAGTTTGTCATTGCATACATCAATGACATTGTGATTTATTCTTCCTCTCTCAAAGTCCATGTGCTTCTGGAGAACCAGCTCTTTGTCAAAAGAGGAAATGGTGACTTTCACATGCCTAAGGTGACATAGGCCAAAGTATTGGATGGATGAAACCCAAGTATGGCTTGGAGCCCTGTTCCAAAAAACTTGAAGGACCTTCAGAGATTCCTGGGTTTTGTTTATTAGGTTTATTAGCTCCAGCTCAGCTCCATTGCTTTTCCTCTCACATCCCTACTAAAAGGGGGCATATGGGATTCACACACTGAATAAGCCTTTCAAATACTTAAACAAAGCATTCACTGCTGCTTCCATTCTTAAGCCTCCTGACCCAGTGCATCCTTTCATCAGTGATGTTAATTCCTCAGAGACAGGAGTGGGAGTATTACTCTCCTAGTGACAGGGAAAAGTTCAGTCCAGGAGCATTTTCTCCCCTAAACTCCTCATTCTTTCGGGAATTGTTTAAAGGTGCTATGTGTAAGAATTTGTATGAATTTTAGTTTAAAACATTCAAAAATTCATTACAATTATTAACAGTATGTGAACAAATAACAGCTTTGACATTGTCAAAACAAAGTCAATGAGCAACAGAACCATCCAGTTAGAGAACACTGTGGGGCAGCTTTGGAGCTTCCCGATCGTTGCAATCTTTTGTGCCATCGGAATACAAGCTCTTAAGTCCAGAGAAGCACGATAATAAATGGTCTGACTTATCATGCAAGGCATGGAGGTGCAGGAAGCCCAAAGGCGATGAGCCAACAGTGACGGTGACAGGCCTGAGAAGCTGGAAGTTGCTAGCTGAAGGTTTGCAGTTAGGCAGCTGTGATGTGATGGCCATGTATTAGGTAAAATGAGTGAATACTGATTCAAGGTCCTATCACAGCATCCAAGCAGCCCTATTTAGGGAAGCACTGCTTGCCCCAATATGAGGACGCCCCAAGAAAAGGCGGGGTAAAAAAAAAAAGCTTCACTCCCAATCACCTGGCTGGCTGACCTCAGTCAGCGGGACTCCATTCAGTGGTCAAAAAAACAAAAAGGCATCTAAGACAACTATTAAACATCCACTGGTCTGATCAAGTCCCAAACACTGAAGTGCAAAGAAGAGTCGAGATGCCAAGTGTGGAAGCTATGGTTATCTCATCACAACAACGATAGGCAGGACATGTGGTAAGAATGGAGGAAAGCAGGCTACCAAAAAAGCTTTTATATGGAGAACTTTGCGAAGGGAAAAGGAATGTAGGGGGTCAAAGACTGATACAAGGATGTAATTAAAAGACACCTTAAAAGAATAGACTGTAAAGTGAACAACTGGGAAGAGAAAGCCAGAGATAGATACAAGTGGAGAAAGATTGTGAAGGAATCAGTTAAGAAAAGTTGAGGAGAAAATGGAGGAGGAATACCGGAGAAAACACAAGTCAAATCATGGGCAGCTCGTGTCGAACATCATATGTGAAAGATGCGGTCGTAATTTTATTTAGAACGCAGGGAAAGCAGCTCGTAAGCGGGCAAACAAATGCTATACACCTAGTCGTCATCAGACACACTGGACTACCATAATTATAATATAATGTCAAAAACGTCTTTGTATTGTGTTGCAGAGATATCTACTTAAGTTAGCATGCTAACTTAGCCCTGAGATAGGATGCACCATCCGTCTCATAAAACCACTTTGTACCTCAAAAGGTGATAGTGAGTCACTGTAGTGTTCAGTGTGAGACTCAGTCCAAAATGAGAATAAAAGCCATGCAGAGATGCAGACAACATGTAAACACCACACAGAAAGGCCCCCATCAGCCATGAGGTTCAAACCTGGAACTTTCTCACTGTGAGGCGACAGTGCTAAGCACTGCACCACCGTGCCACCCAAACATTCAGCTGTATAGTTATTTTATTGAGTCATAGGCAGTGTGTTTAAGCAGTCTCATTGCTAATAAACCATGTCACAACTTGTCTTATGCACTGCTGATGTGCGAGCTGATGTGGCTGATTTCTTCCTAAAAACTGATACTACTGATGCATGAGTTTCTATCACTGTCTTTCTGCTTTAAACTGAGTTACTGCACTATTGATGTGCGAGCTGATGTGGCAGTTTTCTTACTAATAAACATCCCCCTAAAACTGGGGAGGAGGGACTGTGCATTTCCTTGTTTTTTACAATAGGGGAGGACAACCAAACTTTCTGGTGATATACTGCCCCCCCCTTTTTTTTGGAGTGTGGAGAGGGCGGCACGGTGGTGTAGTGGTTAGCGCTGTCGCCTCACAGCAAGAAGGTCCGGGTTCTGTGCGGAGTTTTCATGTTCTCCCCGTGTCCGCGTGGGTTTCCTCCGGGTGCTCCGGTTTCCCCCACAGTCCAAAGACATGCAGGTTAGGTTAACTGGTGACTCTAAATTGACCGTAGGTGTGAGTGTGAATGGTTGTCTGTGTCTATGTGTCAACCCTGTGATGACCTGGCGACTTGTCCAGGGTGTACCCCGCCTTTCACCCGTAGTCAGCTGGGATAGGCTCCAGCTTGCCTGCGACCCTGTAGAACAGGATAAAGCAGCTAGAGATAATGAGATAAGATGAGGTGGAGTATGAATTTATTAGATGGCCAGATTCTCACACATAGCACCTTTAAATGTATTCCAAGGATTGTGAACAGAGGTAAGAAAAATGATTCCAAGAGAAAACATATGAGCACAATTTTCATTTCAGACTCATACTAGAGTCTGAAATTAAAGCTAGACGGCCTTTCAATTTCATAAAATCAGTGAAATTTAGTTCCCTCTGAAATTTGGTCATTGTGATATATTTGTATAGAGCCACATGGCCCTAAATTCATTAATTGTTCTATATTTTAAATAATAATAATAATAATAATAATAATAATAATGGGCGGCACGGTGGTGTAGTGGTTAGCGCTGTCGCCTCACAGCAAGAAGGTCCTGGGTTCGAGCCCCGGGGCCGGCGAGGGCCTTTCTGTGTGGAGTTTGCATGTTCTCCCCGTGTCCGCGTGGGTTTCCTCCGGGTGCTCCGGTTTCCCCCACAGTCCAAAGACATGCAGATTAGGTTAACTGGTGACTCTAAATTGACCGTAGGTGTGAATGTGAGTGTGAATGGTTGTCTGTGTCAGCCCTGTGATGACCTGGCGACTTGTCCAGGGTGTACCCCGCCTTTCGCCCGTAGTCAGCTGGGATAGGCTCCAGCTTGCCTGCGACCCTGTAGAAGGATAAAGCGGCTAGAGATAATGAGATGAGAGAGATGAGATAATAATAATAATAATAATACAATTGGAAGTCTGTGATTCTAATTCAGCCACTTTTGGTCCACTAAATAAAAATAATTGGGTATCAGGGAAAATTATTTTTATGAGAAGAGAATAATAACCTAGAATTTAAAAAAAAACACTCCAGATAATAAAACACGTGTTCATAAAAACAAATGTAATTATGTTTGTCAGTGCAAATCCTCCAAGGCAAGGGTAGTGCAGTCATTGGTTCTAATAATTGGGTATCACAGTTAGTAACTCAAATGTCAACTGCCATCATTTAGAGAAACAATCAAATGAGAAATATTGCATGCGATATCTCAATTTTAGATATATTTTTCCCACTGATAGTCATTAAGGAAGGTAATTAGAACCTCATAATTGTGTTGTGCTCTTTCACAGGGGAAACTGTGTGTCCATGGTAACTAATGGAACAGCCAGAGAGTGAGTCATTGATGATGTGTTCGTGTGTTGCTGATTATGAAACACTTGCAATGGAAAAATTTGACCGCTCAATTTGTCCACATCCATTACAACAAGAAAATGTGAAGGCTTTTCATTAGAGGGAAAAATAAGTCATAAATGAGGGCATACGTAGCTATGTAAGTGATTTCAGGCAAGTGAGGAAATAAGGGCAAATCACATCTTGGAAAAACCATGGATAGTCTGTAGTGGGACAATAAGAGCTCAGTGATTTAAGGGTCTGTACTAGTGAGTGGAAAGTTGTGTTTTAATTCTAGGGCAGCCAGAGGATCCGGTATTGGGCCATGAGAGTTTAGTTTATGTTCTGTCTCACTAAGTTCCAGAATGCAAATTCAGACCATGTAACGCCAGTACACAGAGAAGATAGGGTTAAGGCAAGTTTTCAAAATTCCATAGTCATAGAATCTGGACTTCCTGATGACAATAAAAGTGTAATATGGACACCAACTTATATAAGAATTAAATACATTATCACAAAAGTATGTGGATAACTAAACCTCACAATCATATGTGCTTCTTGAACATCCCATTCCAGAGTCTCCATTCCATTCCAGGGCTCTGTGGAGTCCCCTCAAGTTCCTCCACACCAACCTTGGCAAACCATGTCTCTGTAGTCTACACTTTATGCACAGGAGCATTGTCATGCTGGAACAAGTTTGGGCTAGGCTCCTTAACTCTGGTGGAGGGAAATACTAAAAACTAAATAAAAATAAACAAAAATTCATGCAAAGACATTCTAGACATTTGTGTGCTTATAACACTGTGCTTCCAACAATTTGGGGGGAAGGCTTACACATGGGTGTGATGTGCAGGTATCCACATACTTTTGACTATATAGTGTAATTGTCCAATCAGCATCTTACCACTAACAAAGATCTGTGCTTGTGTTCAAAGATCAGAGGCTGATATGCAGTGCTTAATTTGTGAAGTGGGAGGTCCCGGAACGCAGGAGGTGGGTGGGTCCGGCGACTCAAAAAAAAAAAAGGCGGGAGGCGGTTTACTATAACTTTATGCACACACGCCTATTGCATGACATGTATTGCAACAGCACCAGTTATCAAATCCTGGACAACAATGGACAACGCTCAGAATGTTCTCCAAACAGGCACTCAAGTTCACTCTCGCTCTCCACACATACGTTAAGGCAGGGGTCGGGAACCTTTTTGGCTGAGAGAGCCATGAAAGCCACATATTTTCAAATACATTTTCGTGAGAGCCATATATAAAAAGTGACGCTGAATACAACTAAAATGCATTTTTATGTATGACCAACAATTTCAGTGTAATATATTCTTTTTCATAATGAAGAGAGGCTCTTGACATGCCGTCTTCCTCCTGTCCCCCGCTGAATATTTTGACGCAAACGTAGCTTGGCGTGTTTTGAAGTGCTGCTTTATTTCATTGTTTCATCGATGCAATCTTGTCATTGTATAGGCCTATTGGACACAAAGCAGAACCCTCTAACCCCACAAAGGCGAATTCCTCTGTCCATTCCTGTTGAAATGTACGGTAGCCTACCAGTCACCTTTTTTCCCTTTTCGCCTTGTTCTTTGTCAAAAGACTTTGCTTTGCGGACAGCTAACTGACTTTTTCATTAAATGGAGGTGGACTTCTTGATCTCAATGTGAGCTGATTAATCTGCGAGCCAGATGCAGGTCACCAAAAGAGCCACATCTGGCTCCCGAGCCATTGCAGACCCTTGCATTAAGGCAACAACTGGATCAACAATTAACAAATCAAACACAGGTTACAATATATTGATGGCCATAATAAAACACAGCAGAGTAAAGACTTAATCTTGCTTGTGTATCTGACTGAGATTATAAAGAAAGTAAATAAATAAAACGGTCCTGGCACTTGCACCCACAACACAGACCCATACAGGTAGACCGTAGAACGCATTTGAACAATAGACCTACCACGTGTTGACCGACCCGGCAGTGGCCCCGCTTGGCAAAAATAAATAAATAATATCAGACATTATGATCTTAGAAAGCGCTTTAGTGACGAACAGTTACAGACAGTAATATGTCATGATGTTATGTTATAAAATATTATTTTTTATTAGGCTATATATTAAATTATATATTAAATTTATCTTCTAAAATAACAGACTGTACTCATATCACAACCGGTTTATTTCACCATTGGAGATCAGATCACACAAGACATGAGTTAAATGACTCATTTTAAGGATTTAAGTAGCGTATTTAAAAGCATAGCCTAGGATTTCAAGCATATTTCAAGTTTAAAAGCAGTGCCAGCAAACATAAGTGCAATCAATTCAAGTAATAGTTAAGAAATAAAGGGTTTACAAAAGAAGTTGGAGAATTCATTTTAAGGATTCAAGTTTTACTATATCCCAAGGATTCAAGTAGCAGCCATAAGTGCAATCGATTCAAGTAATAGTTAAGAAATAAAGGGTTTACAAAACAAGTTGGAGAATTCATTTTAAGGATTCAAGTTTTACTATATTCCAAGGATTCAAGTAGCAGCCATAAGTGCAATCAATTCAAGTAATGGGTAAGTAATAACGGGTTTTTAAAAAGTGACATGAACCATTTTTTCTTTTTCAAGTAACACGGTTAATTCTTTTCTTAAGTAATAATGAGTTGACATGTAACGTTTTGTTTTTTTTCAGGGCAGCGATCCACCTACACCCTTCACATAGTCAAGGATTTGTTATGTAACTGGGATAGAGTGCTCCAAGATGATGCTAAAAATAGTAACACTGCGGTCTGCGCGGCCATCTTGGAAGTCACTCGCTCCAGAGCGCTCATAGAGTACACATCATAGAGTACACATTCACCGATTCATTTCCGCGTTAGAGGGCTTAGAAGCTTGGATTTTTTAAGAATTTAGACATCTGAAGTGATGGAGCACTACTGTGAAAGTTTGGATAAGCAGGCACGGGAGCGTTATGCTGATAAGGTACGTTTCATTGGGAATATAGATCCATACACTGTTAGTGAGAAGGAATGGAAAGCTGACCCCAGCTTGTTGCCGCATGTGACATAAATCGATCTTGTGAACTATCTAGTGTTTCACCCAAGTCCATTTTGTGAACTAAAGCATGTGTACATAAACATTACTAGGCCTAGATCTTAAATGCCATTTGATGCAACAATGCACTGCAGTAGACATAAGCTACCTAATGTGACAAATATCCATTAATCATTGCTGAAAGTACATAGAAAAGATAATAGTTTGTATCACATTTATTTTAGTAACTATGAAATTCAAGACAATTTAACCTACCTGTCACAAAGTGATCAGAACAAATCCGGATACAGTCAAGTTGTCCTAAATTTGATCGGTTAATGGCAGCCAGCCACTGTCGTCTCCTCCACTCGCTTTTCTCCTGTGCTGCAATTCCCTGGTTAGTCACGACTTTAGGGAGTCTGTGGAAGCTTTTGCCACCCTTTTCCCCCGGCTACTACAGCCAACAATGACACACGTGTTCGGCATTGTCACCCCTTTTTGCTTCGCTGAACAACAACAATGCACTGACACAGCGACCTTTGACTTCCAATATGGCCGCCGCTGGGTTCGCGCTGACCTCGAAGCACTCTATTCTTCGCAGGTGGTCGGCAGGTTCAGGATGCACCGGAGCTGTCGTTGGTGTGTGTGTGTATGTCTGGTACACTTGCAGCAGGCGCTGGTGCAGTGTCACTGTGTCCAACGTCGTCCATTTTAGGTCGTTTAGGATCCGGCTGTCCTGGGACTTTGAAAAATTTTAGTAAGCTTTTTTGTTTTTTTGCCATTTTTTCCACAGCACAATCTCATCTCATCTCATTATCTCTAGCCGCTTTATCCTTCTACAGGGTCGCAGGCAAGCTGGAGCCTATCCCAGCTGACTACGGGCGAAAGGCGGGGTACACCCTGGACAAGTCGCCAGGTCATCACAGGGCTGACACATAGACACAGACAACCATTCACATTCACACCTACGGTCAATTTAGAGTCACCAGTTAACCTAACCTGCATGTCTTTGGACTGGGGGAAAACGGAGCACCCGGAGGAAACCCACGCGGACACGGGGAGAACATGCAAACTCCACACAGAAAGGCCCTCGCCGGCCCCGGGGCTCGAACCCAGGACCTCCTTGCTGTGAGGCGACAGCGCTAACCACTACACCACCGTGCTGCCCCAGCACAATCTAACGGCTACAAAAAACCCGGTGTTCTATTGAGCGGAAGTATACACCCCATGTCCCCCCCCCCTTCCCCTTTCGCATAGATTTTGTGGATGTCATAGGAGAGAAATCAACAACAGATATCAAAATCAAAACCGAACACTAAACAAATTTTTATTTACTTATTTATTTAATTTATTGTTTGATTTTTTTCCCTTTGTGATGGTCACGGAGGTGATCTGATCCATTTAAATAGCTGCCGGAACACCTAATGAAATGAAAATAGCTGCTGGATCCGACGACGGAGGTTACGGATCTTGTTCCGTCATGTTCCGGCTCAAATTAAGCCCTGCTGATATGAAAGTGAGTTTCAGTAAGATTTATTGGTAAATTAGGTTGCAATATTTACATTCCGTGTCTCCGAGATAAACCTTTTGTTATTTTCCACAAAAGAAAACTTTATTGAATCAGTTTTGAACATTAATCCAAATTATGACAAATTTTCACCAAGAGCAATGCTTAATGTACATTTTAGACCCAATTTATCCATAAAACATTAACTAAATGACTCCCACCCCTCCCCCCACATTATTGGCTGTCTTCAACTACTGATTCATACATTCAATGTGAATAAACATGAAGTGATTCAGTCTAACAATCTGTTTCTTGGGGCTTATTCTATTAACTGTGGTAACATCAATTGCACAGAGTGTCTATTTTCTGTATTATGTGAAATTTCAGTCATAAAAAAATATATTTTTTATGCATCCCAATATTTTGTCAACTCTGTTAACTCTGTTATAAAACCACATAAACTCCACAAAGACTTTTAATAATATGCATGACACCTGCACCGAGTGATGTCACTTCCTCTGGTGGGAAACTTCAAAAAGGCAGTGAGGTATGTTATGTTATGAGGTATGTGCAGTGTATACCTACTTTTGGCCCACCCTGTACATCTGATGAGGAACAGCAACAGGAAGCCAGTGGAGGGGAACATAGCAATGGAGTAGTGTGGGAGAACTTGGGAAGGTTGAAAACAAATTGTGCAGATGCTTTCTGGCTCAGTTACAGATGTCAAATGGTGTGCAGAGGCAGACCTACCAGGAGTGAGTTGCAGTAGTCCAGTCTCAAATTAACAAGGGACTGAACAAGCACCTGAGTGTCCTCTGTGGATAGCAGTGGGTTAAATACTGGTTAGGATCTTGGAGGTTGCTCTGGGTGAGATTGAGAAACAGTTTATTGTAAACAGTGCATTTGAGGAGTTTTGAAAGAAAAGAGAAAAGTGATACTGGTCTGTAGTTTCTGATGTCTGAGGTATTCAGAGTGGGATTCTTCTTGTAGAATATTGTTGTCCACTCTGGTTGTCACATCTTCAATGTGATAGTATCAATATTGAGAGCATACAAAAATCCTTCACAACAAAAATCAACGGTCTTCAAACTATGAACTACTGGAACAGACTTAAGGCTCTCAACCTCTATTCCTTACAAAGGTGCCGTGAGTGATATGCCATCATCTTGAAGATCCAGAACAACCTTATACCTAATTGTATCAATATTGAGTTCAATGAATCTGCTAGAAGAGGAACGACATGTATCAGACCTCTTGGCAACTCAAGATACAGTAGTGTCAACACGACAACATTCAACTCTTTTTTTCATCGGTTGCATCAGCTCTCTACTATGTGGTGCCAGCAAACATCAAGTCAATCCCTACCCTGATGTGGTTCAAGACAGAACTTGGTAAGTGGCTCAGATCATTCCCTGACACTCCACCTACACCCAGGTACCTTGACATGAATAGGAACTCATTGTTGGAGTGGGTTGGTAGCAAGTGTTAATAGCTGCTACACTGGGAATTGGCAGCAGAGATATGAGATATGTTTGGCCTGAATGATCAAGCTCAAAGCCTATCCAAGGTAAGGGAGGAATTCAAAAAGGAATAACTTTTACTGTCTTGAACATGACCAGATATTATGGCATCATTAATGATAGTAAAGATAAAGTGGAGAAGGTCTTGTGAGATGCTGTGAAGCATTGTGGAAAGGATGGGATCCAGCAGGTATTTAGTAAGATTGCAGGATATCTTCTGTTGGTAGAAGAAAAATGTGCAAGAGAAAGAAAAGGGAAATCATGAATATGTAGTGTAGGATTCAGGGTAAGATTGAAGGTCTAGCATATTTTTTCAACCTTAAATTTTTTTTAATTTTTCAAAGAATGTGAGAAAGTCATCAGCAATCAGGGAGAATGGTGAAGGGAGACAGCAGGTTAATATCATCTTACACATCTGTCACATCAGATGAGAACTTGGACAGGCAAGGGTGATATGAGAGATCAGTATTGAGTTGCAATTTTCTCCACTTTCTCTCTGTAGCTGAATGCTGCACAACACATTTAATAGCCAAAGGGCAGGACAAGAAGACATCTTGGGCAGAGGAGGTCCATCGATGAGGAAAGTGAAGAAAGGAAGGTGTTGGTGGCTAATTCCAGTGGTAGAGATGAAAAGTGTTCAGGGTCTGGAAGGGTTGATAGGGTGCAGAAAGCTAAGGAGGAAGAGGCGATAGACTGGAGCATTCGGTGAATGGGAGAGAGTGACAATCAGAATTTGATGTCTATAGATGAATCTGGTGGCTGATTTGTGTTTTCTACCATCTTGCGGTGCCGCCATTACTGCGGTGGCAAGCCATAGTGACTCAGTGTGTCTGCTGCTGCCTGCTGACAGTGACAGCAGCATGGGTAATTGGATTGACAACATTACTGATGAAAGCACCTTATATGGATGGTGATCTTAACATTATTCAAATTTTACATTTTAGTTTGACACTGATTACAACAATAGTCAGAATAGAGAACAGAGAAATAGAGAAGAAATAGACCACTTGACTAATCGCAGGGATTGCGTTAACACAGAATGCATGTTCAGAATTTTAATACGTCCTGGGATGCACGGCTCCTACTTGAAGATTTTTTCCTGATTGCCTTGGCAAATCTGTTTGATTACGTTGTTTAACGAACAAAGCAAAAGTGAAAAACAAAAAGGTCACAACATCATGGTCATGTTCACATGATGTCATCACAACTGCGGATTTGTTTATGTAGCCATGTTGCCTGGCGAGTGTGGCAGCAAGGGTGTGGCCAAGCATCAGTTTGTGAATGGAGGGCGGGGTCAGGCAAGGTGAGTGGCCAAGTCATTACACATGTTGTCAATTGGTGTGTGTGTGTGTGTGTGTGTGTGTGTGTGTGTTTCTTGAAGTGGCGGTGAAACATAAGACGAGGAGGAAAGCAGAGAAGGGGTGCTGGGACCAGAGCACAACTCTGTGTGTGTGTGTGTGTGTGTGTGTGTGTGTGTGTGTGCGTGCGCACATGCACCTATGTGTCCTAGAGTGCTCAAATAAGAAGCTGAAAAGCTATTAATAAACGTGTGTTCGAACATTAGCTCCCACCTGCTGTGCTTCTGTACTCCACCCATATCAGGGAAACTATCACAGTGGTGCCAAAACCTGGGAGTACAGAAGGGAGCCCGCCCATGGAGTCCTCACCGTTCAAGGACCTCATTCATGCCCTCACTACCGCTCAGCAGAACCAGCATCAAGTGCTGATCGCTCTCCGGAAGGAGCAGGAACAACACTTTGAGGCCTTGATGCTGGCCCAGCAAGAAGATCGCCAGGTGTTCCGGCACCTGCTCACGTCAGCGGGGTCCTCAACCACCACTGCAGCGGACCCTCCCCATCTCACCCTAACAAAGATGGGTCCGCACGACAACCCAGAAGCCTTCCTCGCACTCTTTGAGCAAGCAGCTGAAGCGTGGGGGTGGCCGGTTGAGTGGCACACAGCGCGCCTACTTCCACTGCTGACTGGCGAAGCGCAGCTCACCATGCTGCAGCTCCCCGCTGACAGCTGGCTCGTATACGCTGACTTAAAACAAGCCATTCTGCAGCGTGTTGGCCGCTCCCCAGAACAACAGCATTAGCGCTTCCAGGAGCTGAAGTTGGAGGAGGTCGGCCGGCTGTTCACGTTTGGCCAACAGCTCCAGGATGCCTGCCGGCGGTGGCTGAGGGTGGATGACCATGACGCCAAGGAAATTATCGACCTGGTGACACTGGAACAGTTTGTCGCATGACTTCCGAAAGGAACAGCAGAGTGGGTCCAGTGTCATCGCCCGGCATCACTGGAACAAGCTATTGAACTGGCGGAGGACCACCTGGTGGTGGTTCCGACGGCAGGAGGACATGTTGCCTCTTCTCTTTTTTTCTCTCTCTCCCTCTGCTTCCCATCCCCACCCTGTTCCTCCACCGCAGAGGCAGGGGCTGGCTCACCCCCATCCAGCCCGATGCACCCATGGTGTCCTCCCATTTTCCCCTTCTGTGTCTGTGTCTTCTCCCCCTCAGGTGGGTGATGCCCAAAACACTGATGCAGAGATAGAGCCTGGGACAGTGTGCTGGCGCTGTGGGGAGCTGTGACCTCTTCAAGGTCAGTGCTCTGCAGTGGAGGTGGGAGCAGTGGTCCGGATACCCGATGCGCCAGAGACCGCCCTCGATCGGGCTGGAGTGTATCATATACTGGTAAGTGTACAAGGGGATCTGTATCATGCCTTGGTGGATTCTGGCTGTAACCAGATCTCAATCCACCAAAGCCTGGTGCAAGGCGAGGCATTGGGGAGAGCACAAGTGGTGAAGGTACTGTGTGTGCATAGGGATGTTCACACCTACCCATTAGTGTCCATCCATATTCTATTTCAGGGAGAGAAGCATAGAATAAAGGTGGTGGTTAATCCTCGTCTCACCCACTTGCTTACTTTGGGGACTGATTGCCCAAGGTTTAAAGAACTGATGGAACACATAGTAAGAGGTGGGTCCTGCATTAATACGTCATGGGAAAGTCCCAGTGTGGCACTGGCTGGGGAAGCTGTCACAGAGCCGTCTATATCAGCACGGCATCAGGGTGATACGAGGTGTGAGGAGCAGCCTGCCCCTCCTCCCTCTCTCGGGGATTCCCTTGAAGATTTCCCATTAGAGTAGTCTCAAGACGAGACTCTGCTTCATGCATTTGACCAAGTGAGAGTAATCAATGGTCAAACTCTCCAGCCAAGCACGACACTGGCCTTCCCCTATTTTGCTATTATTAAGGATAGGTTGTACCAAGCGACACAGGAACTGGTGAACAAATAACCCAGTTGTTGATCCCAAAGAGTCATAGGGAACTTGTGTTCCATGCAGATCACTTTAACCCCATGGCCGGACACTAAGGGCAGGATAAAACACTAGCCCAAATAATTGCCCGGTTCTATTGGCCAGGGATTTGTGGGGATGTCCATCGGTGGTGTGCGGTGTGCCGCGAATGCCAATTAGTAAATCCTGCGGCCACTCCAAAAGCGCCTTTGCGCCCTCTCCCTCTAATCAAGACCCCTTTTGAGAGAATTGGGATTGATCTCATCAGGCCATTAGATCGGTCAGCACGAGGATATTGCTTTATTTTAGTTCTGGTAGACTATGCAACACAATATCCGGAAGCGGTGCCTCTCTGCAATATCTCAGCACGCAGTATTGCGGAAGCGCTCTTCCGTATTATCTCCTGGGTCAGGATTCTGAAAGAAATCCTGACAGACTAAGGCACTACTTTTATGTCATGCACACTGTGCGAACTGTATGGGTTATTGGGAATTAAGTCTAGCCGCACCAGTGTCTATCACCCACAAACGGATGGCTTAGTGGAACGGTTTAATCAAACCCTCAAAAACTTAATTTGGAAATTTGTAAGTGAGGATGTACGTAATTGGGATAAATGGCTTGAGCCTCTGTTATTTGCAGTTTGAGAGGTCCCGCAAGCCTCCACAGGGTTTTCACCATTCGAATTATTATATAGGCGGAAGCCACGTGGCATTTTGGAAGTGCTGTGAGAAAACTGGGAGGAGGGACCTTCGTCTAGCAAGAACAAAATTCAATACATTCTCAACCTGCATGCAAAACTCCACACACTCACTCACTTAACCCAGGAGAATTTGCGGCAGGCAGAAGAACGTCAAGTCCGACTGTATGACAGGGGCACGCGCCTTAGAGAGTTCACGCCAGGAGACAAAGTGCTCATATTATTGCCCACGTCAAGCTCCAAATTAATCGCCAAGTGGCAAGGGCCCTTTGAGGTCACACAGCGAGTCGGGGATGTTGACTATGAGGTGAGGCAAATAGATAGGGGTGGGGCATTGCAAATTCACCACCTCAACCTGTTAAAACATTGGAACGAGGGGGTCCCCGTGGCATTAGTGTCGGCAGTCCCCGAGAAGGCGGAGCTGGGGCCAGAGGTACAAAAAAAAAAAGTAACACCTCAAGCCACTCCGGTCCCTTGTGGAGACCACTTCTCATTGGCCCAACTCACAGAGGTAGCCAAGTTGCAGAAGGAATTTTCTGACTTGTTCTCGCCCCTACCCGGCCACACCCACCTCATAGAACACCACATTGAGATGCCCTCGGGGTGGTGGTGCGTAGCTGCCCTTACCGCTTGCCCGAACACAAAAAAAAGGTGGTCCGGGATGAAATCAAGGTTATGCTCGAAATGGGCATAATCGAGGAGTCCCATAGTGACTGGAGCAGCCCAGTGGTCCTGGTTCCCAAGACCGATGGGTCGGTCCAGTTCTGTGTGGACTATAGAAAGGTGAACGTGGTGTCTGAATTTGACGCATACCCAATGCCTCTCATTGACGAGTTGCTTGATCGATTAGGCGCTGCTCACTTTTATTCGACACTGGATCTAAAGAAGGGATATTGGCAGATCCCCTTGACTCCTCTATCCCGAGAGAAAACGACCTTTTCCACACCATTTGGGATACACCAATTTGTCACGCTTCCTTTTGGGTTATTTGGGGCTCCCGCGACATTCTAGCAGCTCATGGACAAGATCCTCCGCCTTCACACCGCCTACGCGGCCGTGTACCTCGACAACATCATTATCTATAGCACTGATTGGCTGCGGCACCTGGAACAACTTGGGGCCATCCTAAAGTTGCTGAGGTGTGCGGGTCTCACAGCTAACCCGAAAAAGTGTGCAATTGGATGGGTGGAAGTATGGTATCTGGGTTTCCACTTGGGCCATGGGCAGGTGCATCCCCAAATTAACAAGACTGCAGTGATTGCGGCCTGGCTGAGGCCCAAGTCCAAAAAGGGGGTGAGACAGTTCCTGGGGCTGGCTGGCTACTATCGCAGGTTCATGCCTAATCATTCAGACGTCACCAGCCCATTGAATGATCTCACTAAAAAGGGAGCACCAGATCCGGTCCAGTGGATGGAGCAATGCCAACAGGCTTTCTCTAAGATAAAAGCTGCACTGTGTGGAAGGCCACTTTTACACTCCCCTGACTTCTCTCTCCCCTTTGTTTTACAGATGGACACATCAGACAGGGGGCTGGGGGCCATTCTGTCCCAGAAGGTGGAGGGCGAGGAATGACCCGTGCTGTACATCAGCCGCAAGCTCTCGATGCGTGAAAGCAAGTACAGCACTATTGAGAAGGAGTGTTTCGCCAACAAGTGGGCAGTCCTCACCCTCGATCCTACCTGCTGGGATGCCCTTTCACCCTCTGTTCAGACCATGTGCCCCTCCAGTGGCTCCGCCGCATGAAGGATGCTAACACGTGGATCACCCGTTGGTACCTTGCCTTCCAGCCATTTAAATTCGAGGTGGTCCACAGGCTGGGGGCACAGATGGTTGTGGAGGACTTCATGTCCCTTCGGGGGGGGGGTTTCGCTGCAGGCCGGACAGCTCCCCAGTCTGAAGGCCAATTTATGCTGACAACCCAGTCCTCGCAGACGGTGTCGCAGACAGTGTCTGCGTAGCCCCCCCACCTTCGCAGACGCTCTGCGCGCACCTCCCAAAAATTGTGACCACCGCAGAAGCCTCGCAGACAAGAGGGCTCTGATTGGTCCACTCTACATCCGCTGTACACGCACTTCCGCTTCCCTACTTTCCCGGTTTGGTTTGTTTTCACGACCGGCATTTTTAAAAACACGAGCGAAGATGGAGCAGCACGAAGAGCGGTTGATCGAGGAAGTGAGGAAGTACGTACATCTATACGACTCCAGTTCTAGTCATTATAAGTAACCGGAGGATAAACACTCCACTAACCACACCCACCAACTACTCCTAGCGACTTCGCGCCCCCTTGCGTTGTGCCGGTGAATAACATCGCGCACGCCTATTATCCCCGCTCAACAATAAATTACAACTGTCTGTGAAAAGCTGTCTGCGAAAGCCGTGTCGCACAAGCATGCAGAGGCCTTAAGTCAGGCAGCGGGGGTATGTGGCAGTGAGGATGTGGCCGAGCATCAGTTTGTGAATGGAGAGTGGGGTCAGGGAAGGTGAGTGGCCAAGTCGTTACACCTGTTGTCAATTGATGTGTGTGTGTGTGTGTGTGTGTGTGTGTGTGTGTGTGTGCACCTATGTGTCCTAGAGTGCTCAAATAAGAAGCTGAAAAGCTATTAATAAAAGTTTGTTCGAACATTAGCTCCCACTTGCCATGCTTCTGTACTCCATCCACATCAGGGAAACTATCACAGGAAGCTTTGTGTTTGACGACTGGCACAAGTGTATGTGAGTGACTGTAAGCCCAATTCAGGACAGCTACAGATAAACTTGTAGAAGTTAGATCTTAAAGAACAATGCCAGAGACCTGTAGTGCTTTTGGATGTACAACCCCAATTCCAAAAAAGTTGGGACAAAGTACAAATTGTAAATAAAAATGGAATGCAATGATGTGGAAGTTTCAAAATTCCAGATTTTATTCAGAATAGAACATAGATGATATATCAAATGTTTAAACTGAGAAAATGCATCATTTAAAGAGAAAAATTAGGTGATTTTTAAATTTCATGACAACAACACATCTCAAAAAAGTTGGGACAAGGCCATGTTTACCACTGTGAGACATCCCCTTTTCTCTTTACAACAGTCTGTAAACGTCTGGGGACTGAGGAGACAAGTTGCTCAAGTTTAGGGATAGGAATGTTAACCCATTCTTGTCTAATGTAGGATTCTAGTTGCTCAACTGTCTTAGGTCTTTTTTGTCGTATCTTCCATTTTATGATGTGCCAAATGTTTTCTATGGGTGAAAGATATAGACTGCAGGCTGGCCAGTTCAGTACCCGGACCCTTCTTCTACGCAGCCATGATGCTGTTATTGATGCAGTATGTGGTTTGGTATTGTCATGCTGGAAAATGCAAGGTCTTCCCTGAAAGAGACGTCATCTGGATGGGAGCATATGTTGCTCTAGAACCTGGATATACCTTTCAGCATTGATGGTGTCTTTCCAGATGTGTAAGCTGCCCATGCCACAAGCACTAATGCAACCCCATACCATCAGAGATGCAGGCTTCTGAACTGAGCGCTGATAACAACTTGGGTCGTCCTTCTCCTCTTTAGTCCGAATGACACGGCGTCCCTGATTTCCATAAAGAACTTCAAATTTTGATTTGTCTGACCACAGAACAGTTTTCCACTTTGCCACAGTCCATTTTAAATGAGCCTTGGCCCAGAGAAGACGTCTGCGCTTCTGGATCATGTTTAGATACGGCTTCTTCTTTGAACTACAGAGTTTTAGCTGGCAACGGCGGATGGCACGGTGAATTGTGTTCACAGATAATGTTCTCTGGAAATATTCCTGAGCCCATTTTGTGATTTCCAATACAGAAGCATGCCTGTATGTGATGCAGTGCCATCTATGGCCCCGAAGATCACGGGCACCCAGTATGGTTTTTCGGCCTTGAACCTTACACACAGATTCTTCCAGATTCTCTGAATCTTTTGATGATGATATGCACTGTAGATGATGATATGTTCAAACTCTTTGCAATTTTACACTGTCGAACTCCTTTCTGATATTGGTCCACTATTTGTCGGTGCAGAATTAGGAGGATTGGTGATCCTCTTCCCATCTTTACTTCTGAGAGCCGCTGCCACTCCAAGATGCTCTTTTTATACCCAGTCATGTTAATGACCTATTGCCAATTGACCTAATGAGTTGCAATTTGGTCCTCCAGCTGTTCCTTTTTTGTACCTTTAACTTTTCCAGCCTCATATTGCCCCTGTCCCAACTTTTTTGAGATGTGTTGCTGTCATGAAATTTCAAATGAACCAATATTTGGCATGAAATTTCAAAATGTCTCACTTTTGACATTTCATATGTTGTCTATGTTCTATTGTGAATACAATATCAGTTTTTGAGATTTGTAAATTATTGCATTCCGTTTTTATTTACAATTTGTACTTTATCCCAACTTTTTTGGAATCAGGGTTGTAATAAGACATGGCGATAAGCCTGGTTTAACTTTTCACTGCTTCCTGGTGAAACCAGAAAGACAAGAAAAATAGTGAGCTGCAGTTAAACAGGAAGACTGAATGATAAATGATTCCTGTGTGTGTGGAGAACATTTTATATCAGGTTAGTATGAAAGCTCTGTGCAACGTTAAAAATGTATATCTGGATGTGGGCTTTGGATGTGATATATTTTATTAGACCTGATGCTTAGTGAGACTAGCAGCATGTTTGTTATGTACTGATAATGTAGACTCAGCTAAACACCTTAAAATATGCTAGAGCTTGGCCCTGGATTGTTTATTACTGTTAGAAGTCCATGTTTGAGCTTACCTTTGTCATAATAAGGTATTTTTCTTTATCCAGAATTTCCCATAACATTCATGCATGCACAAAACCTGCCTCGAAATACTGGTAGGCACACATATACACATACGGTGTGTATGTGTGTGTGTGTGTGTATATATATATATATATATATATATATATATATATATATAAAATATACACACACACAGAAAGAGAGAGAGAAAGAAAGAGCAGTATGCAGAATAAATTATAAATGAATACATTTGTGGGTAAATTATATGGATCTGTGATGCCTGCATGTTTCAGCTTTTCAATGTAACATGATCTTCTGGTAGAATATAAATTTTTAATCATTTTCGAGAGATTGTACTTACTTCGGTCATCTGGATTTTCATGATTAACTGTTGCGGCTGTTTCTTTCTTTGCCCGGCAATATGGCAGACACTGCGTGAAAAACAAAAATCTGTGACGTCAGTGAAAGTCCTCTATATTCTATTCCAGGTTAACTACTCTCAAAGAATGACTGAAAAGCCTTTAACTCAGTGGATTGTCAATAAAAAAAATGGTAAGATTGTGGCTGCACACTGAGACTATATAGCTGGCTAAATAAATAAATATTCTCTGACTGTTATATATAAAATATTTGGGATCCACAAAAAATGCCAGGGACCCCATTTTGGCCAGTCATGTGGGTCCCTGGACCCAGAACAAAAAAATCCTAGTGCCATCACTGAATCGCCATGTTTCACACGATGAAATGTACAACCCGGATTCCAAAAAAGTTGGGACAAAGTACAAATTGTAAATAAAAACGGAATGCAATAATTTACAAATCTCAAAAACTGATATTGTATTCACAATAGAACATAGACAACATATGAAATGTCAAAAGTGAGACATTTTGAAATTTCATGCCAAATATTGGCTTATTTGAAATTTCATGACAGAAACACATCTCAAAAAAGTTGGGACAGGGGCAATAAGAGGCTAGAAAAGTTAAAGGTACAAAAAAGGAACAGCTGGAGGACCAAATTGCAACTCATTAGGTCAATTGGCAATAGGTCATTAACATGACTGGGTATAAAAAGAGCATCTTGGAGTGGCAGCGGCTCTCAGAAGTAAAGATGGGAAGAGGATCACCAATCCTCCTAATTCTGCGCCGACAAATAGTGGAGCAATATCAGAAAGGAGTTCGACAGTGTAAAATTGCAAAGAGTTTGAACATATCATCATCTACAGTGCATAATATCATCAAAAGATTCAGAAAATCTGGAAGAATCTGTGTGTAAGGTTCAAGGCCGGAAAACCATACTGGGTGCCCATGATCTTCGGGCCCTTAGACGGCACTGCATCACATACAGGCATGCTTCTGTATTGGAAATCACAAAATGGGCTCAGGAATATTTCCAGAGAACATTATCTGTGAACACAATTCACCGTGCCATCCGCCGTTGCCAGCTAAAACTCTGTAGTTCAAAGAAGAAGCCGTGTCTAAACATGATCCAGAAGCGCAGACGTCTTCTCTGGGCCAAGGCTCATTTAAAATGGATTGTGGCAAAGTGGAAAACTGTTCTGTGGTCAGACAAATCAAAATTTGAAGTTCTTTATGGAAATCAGGGACGCCGTGTCATTTGGACTAAAGAGGAGAAGGACGACCCAAGTTGTTATCAGCGCTCAGTTCAGAAGCCTGCATCTCTGATGGTATGGGGTTGCATTAGTGCTTGTGGCATGGGCAGCTTACACATCTGGAAAGACACCATCAATGCTGAAAGGTATATCCAGGTTCTAGAGCAACATATGCTCCCGTCCAGACGATGTCTCTTTCAGGGAAGACCTTGCATTTTCCAACATGACAATGCCATACTGCATCAATTACAGCATCATGGCTGCATAGAAGAAGGGTCCGGGTACTGAACTGGCCAGCCTGCAGTCTATATCGTTCACCCATAGAAAACATTTGGCACATCATAAAACGGAAGATACCTAAGACAGTTGAGCAACTAGAATCCTACATTAGACAAGAATGGGTTAACATTCCTATCCCTAAACTTGAGCAACTTGTCTCCTCAGTCCCCAGACGTTTACAGACTGTTGTAAAGAGAAAAGGGGATGTCTCACAGTGGTAAACATGGCCTTGTCCCAACTTTTTTGAGATGTGTTGTTGTCATGAAATTTAAAATCACCTAATTTTTCTCTTTAAATGATACATTTTCTCAGTTTAAACATTTGATATGTCATCTACGTTCTATTCTGAATAAAATATGGAATTTTGAAACTTCCACGTCATTGCATTCCATTTTTATTTACAATTTGTACTTTGTCCCAACTTTTTTGGAATCGGGGTTGTAATATAATGTACAAACACTACTGTACTAGCTAGTTAATGATTCATGAGTTTCATTTAACTATTACAGATCAGTTGCATTTGTTAAAAAAACATTAATTTTTTTTTTAGAGATCTTCAAGATTATTTTATTAATCATCTGGCATGTGATGAGCCACTTCTGGCAACCATCTTGGTCTTCTGCATGCCCAGGGAATCTATGTAGAGTGTATGGTCTCAAACAGGGGAACTCTTTATGAAGTAAAGGTTTGTGTAGTCTGCATTTAGTTTTTTTTTTTTTCCCAAAGTTGAAGTTTGCTGTTACTGTTGCAGCAGCTGAGAACTGCACAGGTTCTTCCTGATTTCCTAGACATCATTGTCAAAAGTAATGTTACATAGAAAGTAAAGGTAAAAGTAGAAAATCATACATTTCTGAGGACAGCTTGCATTTATATGTGCATATATTGTAAGGAGACAGAGACGCCACCACAGTAATGGTGAATTGTTTACATCTGGCACTCCTCTGAATTTGTCTATAGCTAGAGACATTTTCTCCCTTGTGTGTTGGAGGCCAGCTGTTGACTGGTGCTTGTTGGAAGGGATGTTGAAGTCTCAGGGGAGAGTCAGATGGGTGCCATCAGTAGGAAAAAGATTAAGGAGCATGTCCCTGGGGACCTGTGGAGGATGGCCCCATATGAACAGTCGAAAGTCACTTGGAAGACGCTCTGGACACTTACAGTAATGCTCTTATGGCTGAGGACTACAGTTGACATGCTAACTTTAGGACTGCAGTTGTCATGAACAGTTTTGCACTCAAGTTTCCATCAATGAAGAGTTATAACATCAACGAAACTGACTTCATGTTAAAACTGTTAATGTTATAATCATGTTGTCTGTTGTTGCCCAAATGAGGATGGGTTCCCTTTTGAGTCTGATTCCTCTCGAGGTTTCTTCCTCATGCCGTCTGAGGGAGTTTTTTCTTGCCGCCATCACCATAGGCTTGCTCATTGGGGATAGATTAGGGATAAAATTAGCTCATGTTTAAAGTCATTCAAATTCTGTAAAGCTGCTTTACAACAATGTCTATTGTTAAAAGCACTATAGAAATAAACTTTACTGACTGACCTGGAGGGTGGTAGATGACAATGATGAGCAGGTTGATTGGTGAGGTAACTGTAACTGCATGGAATTCGAATGATGTGATGTTGAAATGAGAGATTGCAAGATGTTTGAAGTCCCAGCTTCTAGACAAAAGTAAATTTGTTCCACTCCCCTTGTCAGTTTCTCATGGACTGTCAAAGAAAGCATAGCCAGAGGTAAGAGCAGCCAGTGTAACTGAGTTCTGTGGAGTGATCTAAGTACAGCATTGTAGTAAATACATATATCATAGAGCTTTACCTTTCTCTTAGGGAAAGGTAAGTGATTTTTGTTTATCCTCTCAAACCTAAAGAATCTTACTGAAACCATCTTGAGCCTTCCACCATTTGTGTTTGACATCTTTTGGGGTACTTTGACAGTATCTTCCAACTCATTTATGTCATTAGCTTTGCCATCGGGAAGAATACTCGTAGGCATGTGGCTCAGATGCAGATCCTAACAACAAGTCATGTACTGAGGCTGCATTTTGGTCAGGATCTCAAACCATGCTATTACATTGTAGTTTAGGTTATGAGACTTTTGTGTGCAGATGGATTTACCACCACAAATAGTCAGTGTTTCCATATTTGATTTGAAATGAACTGACGAGGTTATGTAGTGTCAGCTGCTAGCATAATTGAATGAAAGACTTTAAAAGACATGGGTGTGGGCATATGAATAGGAATTGTTGAATGTTTTTTTTAAATTATTATTACCAATTAATTTTCGATTGTTTTTCAATACGTTTGTCTTTAGTATTAGGGAATGCAATGACCCTATGCCGCCACTGTTAATGGGGTACCTATGAAGTTATGTTTAAATAAAAATGCATTTACATTTATGACATTTGGAAGACACCCTTATCCAGAGTAACTTGTATTCATCTCATTTATGCAACTGAGCAGTTGAGGGTTAAGGACCTTGCTCAAAGTCCCAGCAGTGGCAGCTTAGTGGTGCTGGGATTTGAACTCACAACCTTCCGATCAGAAGTCCAAGCAAATATACGCCCAACATAAGTAATCTCTTCATAGAAAGTAAATAGCAAATAACACTTTCCATGAGGTTTTGCATCCAAGCAACATGTAAACACAATAATTGCACTATAGATGGTGAGGATACAGATATGGAACACCATATGGTGTTCATCATAAGATCTAGATTGAATATGAATTTAAAAAGCATTTCATTTCAAACCTACAGTGACAGTTTCAAAGTAAAATCATCAGAAATCACTGGAGTGTTAAGATCAGAGGAAGATATATGACCTCAGAGAGTGGTAAGATGGCGGCGCACAGTGGTGCAGCGGCTTCTCAGCTCCCAGTTAGCATACGACCCCTTCCTACCTTTTCTATTAACTCGTGCAACAAATTGAGGCTGAAATACAGCACACAGGACCTATTTATTCTGGGGAACCTGAATGTGGGACTGAAACCAGACGTCAAGGCAGCGTTAGGATGTTTTGGGCTGCTAAAGGAGAGTGGACGAAGGAAAACAAAGCAGCAGCACGCAAGGAGACAACGGTGCGCCTGGAGGCAGAAGAGGGGGAAGAGAGCTGGCCTGCTAGCTAGGCTAAGGGCTAACAACAGACCTGCTCTTCCAACTCTGTTCCTGTCTAATGTCCGCTCTCTGGACAACAAGATCGACCTGTTTAGGCTGAGACTGAACTTCCACAAGGAGATGAGGAATTGCTGTGCTTTCCTGCTCACCGAGACCTGGCTGAACGACAACATGCCGGACTCCATGTACCACCTGGACGGACTACTTTTCTTCCACGCCGACCGCAATCAGCTGTCGGGGAAAAGCCATGGTGGAGTACTCTGTGCTTATATCAACAAGAGCTGGTGCCCAAACTGTGTCCTGGTAAGCCAGCATTGCTCTGAATCTGTGGAGTTTATGTCGCTAAAGTGCTGCCTGCATTACCTGCCTCAGGAGTTTACGGTAGTACTGCTGATGATTGTTTACATTCCTCTGAGCACGCACGCCGGCACAGCACTGATGGAGCTGCATGCGCACCTCAGCGAGATGCAGGATCAACACCCAGAGGCATTTTTTGTGATTGCTGGGGACTTTAATCACGCCCATCTGACAGACTGCCTGCCCTGGTTTTACAAGAACATAGACATTGCAACCAGGGGAGGCAATACTCTGTGCCAGGTCTACACCAGCAAGCGGGGTGCATATGCTGCGGTGCCATGGACCCACCTGGGCTTCTCTGATCACGTCTCCATCCTGCTGATCCCTGCCCATCAGCCTGTGCTGAAAAACAACCGGCCAACACAGAAGACCATCACTGTGTGGCCCAGCACAGCAGTCCCTGCACTGCAGGATTGCTTTGAGCGGACGGACTGGCGAGTCTTAAGGGAAGCTGCTACCACCGGTGAAGGTGTAGATCTGGAGGAGTACACCTTGGCCGTCTCTGGCTTCATCCAGAAATGCATCAATGATGTCACCACCACCAAGAACATCACCATACATCCCAACCAGAAGCCGTGGATGAATGGTGAGGTTCAGCGTCTCCTGAGAGCACATGACACAGCTTTCAGGTCTAGAGATGCACTGGCACTGAGAGCGGCAAGGAGGGACCTCCAAGCGGGTGTGACATGGGCAAAAAGAGCACATGCTTACAAAATCCAGGGCCACTTTGCATTCAACGACCCTTGGAGCATATGGCAGGGCATAAAGGCAATCACAGGCTACAACAGGAAGAACGCCAAGTGTCCTCAGGACCCATCCCTGCCAGACACCTCAATGTCTTCTATGCCCGTTTTGAACCCACCAACTCCCCCCCCCCACACACACCAGGCTCACTATCCCAGAGGGTGAGCTACCATCATTCAGCATGTCAGCAGACGACATGAGGAGGACTCTGCAGCATGTCAACCCCCGCAAGGGAGCAGGACCAGACAACATCCTGGGGAGGGTCCTGAAGGCCTGCGCACATGAGCTCACTGAGGTGTGGACAGACATCTTTAACACCTCCCTCTCCCAGGCTGTGGTGCCAGTGTGTCTGAAGACATCTTCCGTCATTCCAGTGCCCAAGTGAGGAGCATGAATGACTATCGAGTGGTGGCTCTCACCCCGATAGTCATGAAATGCTTCGAACGCCTGGTCATGGACCACATTAAGGAGAAGGTGGACATAAATGTGGACCCAGACCAGTACGCATACAGGAGGAACAGGTCTGTAGAGGATGCTATCTCATCCGTCGTTCACTCTGCTCTCACCCACCTGGAGAGCAGAGACACCTACGTGAGGCTGCTCTTTCTGGACTTTAGCTCGGCGTTCAATACGATCAACCCGCAGACTTTAGTCAACAAACTGCTGCCGCTTGGATTACCACCGTCCCTCTGCAACTGGGTACTGGATTTCCTGACACACAGGCCACAGACAGTGAGGATCCACGGTGTCTCTTCTTCTACCATCCTCCTCAACACTGGCTCCCCCCAGGGTTGCGTCCTTAGCCCCCTGCTCTACGCTCTGCTCACATATGACTGCTCCACTAAACATCCAGGCAGTCATATTGTGAAGTTTGTGGACAACACAGCGGTGGTGGGACAGATATCCCACGGTGACAAGTCAGCGTACAGACAGGAGGTGGAGGACCTGGTGGACTGGTGCAGGGACAACAATCTCTGCATCAATGTGGGGAAAACAAAGGAGAGGGTCGTGGACTTCAGGAGAGGTGACCACGCCCCCTCCCCCCTCTACATCGGAGGAGAAGCTGTAGAGATGGTCCACAGTATCAAGTACCTGGGGGTCTACATCTCTAGCAACTTGAAGTGGACCACGAACACAGCCAGCGTGGTCAAAAAGGCCCACCAACGCCTCTACTTTTTGAGGAGGCTGAGGCAGGCCGGACTGAGCCCTGCAGTCCTGGGAGCCTTCTACAGGTGTGTGGTGGAGAGCACACTGACCTCCTCCATCACCTTCTGGTATGGAAACTGCTCGGCTGTGGACAGGAAGGCTCTGCAGAGGGTGGTGCGCACAGCACAGAAGATCACCCGTTGCAGTCGGCCGTCCATAGAAGACATCTACAACAGCCGGTGCAGGAGCAGAGCAGGTGGGTGCATCATGGGTGACTCCACCCACCCAGCACACAGACTATTCAGCCTCCTCCCCTCAGGAAAAAGACTCTGCAGCATCAGGGCCAAAACATCAAGGCTCCAGCGCAGCTTCTTCCCAGAAGCTGTGAGACTAATGAACACTAAGCCTAAGCTCTGATGCTGCCCCCCCCCCACACTCCCCTCATTTTGCATTTTGCACATATTGAAGTTTTTATTGTTCACCTGAACACTTTTTAATCACGGTTGCACTATTTTTCTATTCTATTTTTCTATTTATTTTTAATTTTAATTCTTCTATTTATATATGTTGCTGGCCCTGAGGCACAAATTTCGTTTACATGTGAAATATGCAAATGACAATAAAGAACCTTGACCTCAGGAGGTGTGAAATAGCCGTCATCTAAGATAGGCATGTGGATTCAACATTCTCCCTCGTCTTTACTCAATTAAACATCCACATGCATAAATCAATCTTCATTATTATTATTATTATTATGGGTGGCACAGTGGTGTAGTGGTTAGCGCTGTTGCCTCACAGCAAGAAGGTCTGGGTTCGAGCCCCGTGGCTGACGAGGGCCTTTCTGTGCGAAGTTTGCATGTTCTCCCCGTGTCTGCGTGGGTTTCCTCTGGGTGCTCCGGTTTCCCCCAAAGACATGCAGGTTAGGTTAACTGGTGACTCTAAATTGACCGTAGGTGTGAATGGTTGTCTGTGTCTATGTGTCAGCCCTGTGATGACCTGGCGACTTGTCCAGGGTGTACCCCGCCTTTTGCCCGTAATCAGCTGGGATAGGCTCCAGCTTGCCTGCGACTCTGTAGAACAGGATAAAGCGGCTAGAGATAATGAGAATGGGATGAGTATTATTATTATTAGTAGTAGTATTAGTAGTAGTATATTTTTATTTATTCATTTTTGCTTTTAAAAAAGTTAATTTATAACCTTTATAACTATATTGAACAAATCCAATATAGAAATGGACTGGAGGCGTGTCATCAATACACCATTGGCCCATGTCAAAAAAAGCACTAATGGGTAATGTGTGTTTATGCAGGGTTCTAACTAGGCCTTTTCAGCATATCAGGCCAATATGTACGGTTTCCTTACTGCTACGTCCACAATATTGCCAACAGGCCTGTAAAAGTTGCTGCTACACTAATAAAAAGACTTGTCAATCTTGAAAATCTTGTGGTCTTTTGTTTAATTTCTCTTGCTATCCCCACATAGCAGTGATGGTGCGCATGTGAATGTCCTACATTCGGACATACTCCACTCCCCATCCGTGTAAGCGCCCAGTGCATAGCTGCCCAAGTAGTTCTGTGTGGAGATTGTCACTGATCATGCCAGTCTGGTTTATCTCCTTTATGCTGTGTTCGCAGTAAAGTGCCATCCGTGTTAAGAGGCGCTTACACACCATGCATGTAATACGCACCGGTCCACGAGTTAGATCTGGATAGTCAAGGATTGTAATTGAATGGCTGAAGCTGAAACTAAAGCTGACACTTGAACATCAACTGGTTGTTTTATTCTTATTCCATAAATATGTCACTAATATAATTGAATATTAATTATAATAGGTCTTCAATCAAAAACAATCACAGCAAGTTTTGGCAAAAAAAACCCAGACTCATTAATATTACCAAAAAAGAGTGACTTTCAGGGAGACCTGCAAGTGCCAGAAACTGCACTAGAATGCAGCTCCAAGCATGTAGAACCTGTAAGCTTTTGGGGGGCCTAAGGCAGCCCCCAAACCCCTGGCCATTATGACTGGTGCCAGTACATTTATATTTTGGTCCGGTTAGAACCCTGTTTATGATATGAAGCCCCTTTCAGACCAAAAATATATGTAAGAGATTTGTTAATATAAATTTCCCACCAAATTACACAGCATAAGGTCAAGCCAACAACAATAACAGCTTGTCAGTGGAGAACAGGTGGTTTATTACACACTGAGTCAAATAAAACAAATATTATTGACAGACCTCATTAAAATCAAGCCAACACTGACCAAGCCTTATGCTAGACAAAAGATAATCATACACATTAGTCTGATGAAGAAGTAAACAGTCCATGTTAATAGACTCAGCCTTGTTTTTATCCCTATTTCTCTTTTTTTCTCAGAAGAAAAATATTGAGTGAACAGCAATACTCTAAACCCATATTATTTTCTGTGATACTGTGGCAAGATAGTCAGTCACAAATGAGACAAAAGTGATCAACCAATGCTCCTTAAGGGCACTGCAAAAAAAAAACAGGACATCCTCCAAAAAGTACACAGCAAATTCCCCAGTGTTGAATTAACACCCAGAGTGTTTATATTGGTCCAGTATAAACACTCTAGGTGTTAATTCAACACTAAGGAATTTGCTGTGTATTGATGCTAGAACTATAAGCCAATGACAACATTAGAGCTAAAGTTCAGAACAAGCAGCTATGTGGCTACTTTGACCTTCTATCAATGCACCATCTCATCACACAGAACAGGGTGAGACACCTAAGCCAAAATCAGGTATGTAGGAATATTCACCGAAAAGGTTATGTGTCACAATATGAGGCAAGGCTTTCTCCTGACATGCAAATAAAGGAGCCTGAAAAGGCGATATCAGAGAACCCACCATTAAATCCAGAATATTAAGCATGTATTTTCCAAGCATTGCTCTATTTAGAAAATGCGCTGCACTAGTGGACATATAGAAAAGTCTCATATTTTCAAGTGACTGACACCAGTCAATGTAGACTCTTATACAAAACCTGGAAGCATTGTTTGGTGAGACACTTTGGAGAGAACTCTCAAAGGTTGTGTAGGTTAATCAACACATGATTAACTATTCAAAAAACATTGAGAAAAACAACATTTTTGTCATTTTGTACCAAGTTTGTTGAAAATGTATAACTCTACATAGTCTTACAAGATTATTCAGATATAAATGTTTGAAATTAGGTCATTATATTATTACACCATTTATACCATTATTATATTATTTATACCCCATTGCTGTTGATTTCTCAAATCTGGTTGGCCAGAAGGTGTTGATTATTTTTTTAAAAGAAAAAGGGTTATATTTTAATGTGCACACATGCAAAGGGACTTGTATGGCAGATGCTCCATATAAACACTAATAATAAACAAGACAAATACAGTTGTGGTCAGAAGTTTACATACAGTGACATGAATGTCATCTTGGATATGAACGTCATGGCAATATTTGGGCTTTCAGTAATTTCTTTGAACTGTTCTTTTTCTGTGGCAGAATGTACAGCATACATCTTTAATTAAAAAAAACCACTAGAATTTGGTGCACAAGTTTTAATTTTCTTTGGGTTTTCTGAAATCAACACAGGGTCAAAAATATACATACAGCACACCTAATATTTGGGTAAAACGTCTCTTCGCAAGATTCATCTTGACCAAACATTTTTGTTTACCATGAACAAGCTTCTGGCATAATTCTGGTTGGATATTTCACGATTCTTCATGGTAGAATTAGTAGAGTTCAATTATTATTTTTTTCTTGGCATGGACTCAACTTATAAGCACGGTCCATATTTTCAATAGCGTTGAAGTCAGGACTTGTTTTAAGCTTAAAGTTAGCCTGCTTTACCTTCCACAACCAGCTCTGATGCGTGTTTGGGTTCATTGTCCTGTTGTAACTCCCAAGTCCCAAGTCGTGTTCAAGTTTCTGATGGTTTATGCTGAAGAATTCTGAGGTAGTCCTCCTTCTTCATTATTCCATCCACTTTGTGCAATGAATCAGTTCCACTGGCAGCAAAACAGCCCCAGAGCATGATGATCCTACCACCACCAGCTGGTACAGTATCCCTCTGTACATGGTGGTCATTGTGGCCAAATAACTCAATCTTTGCCTCATCTGACCATACAGCTATCCTCCAGAAGGCTTTTTCTTTGTCCATGTGGTCAGCTTCAAACTTTAGTGAAGCTTGAAAGTGTCAATTTTGGATCAGGGGGTTATTTCTTGGATACCAGCCTCTTAATCCATGGTGATCTGAACTGTAGACAGTGATCCATCAGCTTCCAGTTCATGACAGGGCTGTGCCATGGTGGTTCCCAGGTTGTTCCTGACCATCCAAACCAATTTCCTTTCAGCTGAGGGTGACAGTTTGGGTTTTCTTGAAGCAAAGTGGCTTGGCAAAGTGACTACACCTCACAATAACTTGGATACAATTGTTTGAACTGATCTTGGAATTTGCAGTTGTTTAGAAATGGCTCCAAGAGACATTCCAGAGTTGTGCATATCTGCAATCCTCTTTCTCAGATCTGCACTGGACTTTCCCATTTTACTGTGTGTTGGTCAATCCAATGAGTGGTGTAAACAAACCCTTTTTATGAAGGCACAGAGAAGCAACCAGCTGTAATCAATCATGATCACTAACATGAAGTTAAGAGACCTCTGCCTTGGCAAAATAAGAGACATTTTGGAAGTTTCTGCACCTTCTGAATTAATAATCTAAGTGAGTGTATGTACATTTTTGACCCTGTATGTATAATTGTGACCCTGTTTTGATTTCAGAAAACCCAAAGAAAATTAAAACTTGTGCACTAAATTCTAGTGTTTTTTTTTTTTATTAAAGATGTATACTGTACATTCTGCCACAGAAAAAGAACAGTTCGAAGAAATTACTGAAAGCCCAAATATTGCCATGACATTCATATCCAAGATGACATTTATGTCACTGTATGTAAACTTCTGACCACAACTGTATATTTTCATTGATATGGTGAAGCTTTCTGTAAGGAGATGTTTATATAACATATGTGAAAGGAGTGTCCAGTGTTTTTAGCAATGGGAAAGTCTTTATGAGGACTTTATGATTTCTGCTTTCTCTGTAAATTCATGATAAGCTGATTTTTTTTTGTCTTATTATCTTCAAAATAGAGGAAAAAAGAGAAGCTTGTGAGACAATTGTTTATAGCTTCTATAATGTAAGTAATAAAACAAATGAACTTGTCTCCATGGCCGTTCAACATCATTAAATGTAACTACAAATGGTTGAAAAACATGATGAGTTGTTCATTTATAAATTAAAACGTGTAATCAGTGGTAAATTGCTGTGGTATGAGAGGAATAAAACATGCAGATTTTGGAAAATAATAAAATTTGCTTCACTGAAGGTCACATCACACCATGCCAGTGTACAACCCCAATTCCAAAAATGTTGGGACAAAGTAAAAATTGTAAATAAAAACGGAATGCAATAATTTACAAATCTCAAAAACTGATATTGTATTCACAATAGAACATAGACAACATATCAAATGTCAAAAGTGAGACATTTTGAAATTTCATGCCAAATATTGGCTTATTTGAAATTTCATGACAGCAACACATCTCAAAAAAGTTGGGACAGGGGCAATAAGAGGCTGGAAAAGTTAAAAGTACAAAAAGGAACATCTGGAGGACCAAATTGCAACTCATTAGGTCAATTGGCAATAGGTCATTAACATGACTGGGTATAAAAAGAGCATCTTGGAGTGGCAGCGGCTCTCAGAAGTAAAGATGGGAAGAGGATCACCAATCCCCCTAATTCTGCACTGACAAATAGTGGAGCAATATCAGAAAGGAGTTCAACAGTGTAAAATTGCAAAGAGTTTGAACATATCATCTACAGTGCATAATATCATCAAAAGATTCAGAGAATCTGGAAGAATCTCTGTGCGTAAGGGTCAAGGCGGGAAAACCATACTGGGTGCCCGTGATCTTCGGGCCCTTAGACAGCACTGCATCACATACAGGCATGCTTCTGTATTGGAAATCACAAAATGGGCTCAGGAATATTTCCAGAGAACATTATCTGTGAACGCAATTCACCGTGCCATCCGCCGTTGCCAGCTAAAACTCTATAGTTCAAAGAAGAAGCCGTATCTAAACATGATCCAGAAGTGCAGACATCTTCTCTGGGCCAAGGCTCATTTAAAATGGACTTTGGCAAAGTGGAAAACTGTTCTGTGGTCAGACAAATCAAAATTTGAAGTTCTTTATGGAAATCAGGGACGCCGTGTCATTCGGACTAAAGAGGAGAAGGACGACCCAAGTTGTTATCAGCACTCAGTTCAGAAGCCTGCATCTCTGATGGTATGGGGTTGCATTAGTGTGTGTGGCATTGGCAGCTTACACATCTGGAAAGACACCATCGATGCTGAAAGGTATATCCAGGTTCTAGAGCAACATATGCTCCCATCCAGATGACGTCTCTTTCAGGGAAGACCTTGCATTTTCCAACATGACAATGCCAAACCACATACTGCTAGCCTGGGCCCGCCCATCCTAAGTGTGACGCAACACGAGGGCCTGTTGCGAGCTTAGTCTGGCCAGGCAAGCTATCTACAGCTCTTCCAAGCTCCCGAAAAATCGGGAGCCAATCAACTTTGAGCATCTCCAACGGCCCTGGGTAGAGGCGTGTTCAAGGCACTGACGTAGTAGAACTGCGACCGGAAGCCATAGATTGTTTACAGAATCTATGCCGGAAGCGCTTCATTCACTAGAAACATTACATACATGGAGCAAGTTCTCATTGAAAACAGAGCAAAGAGCAGCCCTGAAGGTATTTATTGAAAGGAAGGACGTTTTCGCCTTGCTCCTGACCAGCTTCAGTAAGAGTTTAATCTACCAGTTAGCCCCGTCGCATCACATACGTCAGAGGAAAGAGTGATGTGATTGGTTTAAGCTTCGTCACAGCCTTTTCTGGCTTCGACCAGTAGCAAACTGAGGCATTTCAGGGAGGCAGGTCAACCACGCACTTTGGGAAACGGTTGGGCTTAATATCTTTGTCAGACCAAATGCTCGCAGAGCTTTGAAGTCGCGTTAGCCAGACTAACATACTGCATCAATTACAGCATCATGGCTGTGTAGAAGAAGGGTCCAGGTACTGAACTGGCCAGATCTTTCACCCATAGAAAACATTTGGCACATCATAAAACGGAAGATACGACAAAAAAGACCCAAGACAGTTGAGCAACTAGAATCCTACATTAGACAAGAATGGGTTAACATTCCTATCCCTAAACTTGAGCAACTTGTCTCCTCAGTCCCCAGACGTTTACAGACTGTTGTAAAGAGAAAAGGGGATGTCTCACAGTGGTAAACATGGCCTTGTCCCAACTTTTTTGAGATGTGTTGTTGTCATGAAGTTTAAAATCACCTAATTTTTCTCTTTAAATGATACATTTTCTCAGTTTAAACATTTGATATGTCATCTATGTTCTATTCTGAATAAAATATGGAATTTTGAAACTTCCACATCATTGCATTCCATTTTTATTTACAATTTGTTCTTTGTCCCAACTTTTTTGGAATTGGGGTTGTAGATTGATTTCATAAAAGAACATCTTGTTGTATTTTATTCATTAGTTATGTCTTAAAATGATGGCAAATACATATTTCTCTCTCTCTCTCATTATCTCTAGCCGCTTTATCCTTCTACAGGGTCGCAGGCAAGCTGGAGCCTATCCCAGCTGACTACGGGCGAAAGGCGGGGTACACCCTGGACAAGTCGCCAGGTCATCACAGGGCTGACACATAGACACAGACAACCATTCACACTCACATTCACACCTACGGTCAATTTAGAGTCACCAGTTAACCTAACATGCATGTCTTTGGACTGTGGGGGAAACCGGAGCACCCGGAGGAAACCCACGCGGACACGGGGAGAACATGCAAACTCCACACAGAAAGGCCCTCGCCGGACCCGGGGTTCGAACCCAGGACCTTCTTGCTGTGAGGCGACAGCGCTAACCACTACACCACCGTGCCGCCCCAAATACATATTTGTCTTACTATAATACTCGACTAACAATGCAATGCACCTGCTACATTCAGCTGCAGTAAGTTAGTTATTTGTATTACCATAATCAAGAATGGGTTATACTTTCAGCACAGAAACAACTCAGCTGTGTTAAACTAAAGTGGCAGGGTGAATTCGTCCCTGGTGTGTGCTGGAGGCTGCATTTCATAACTGGTGTTGCTGTGGACCTTCCATTTGATTCCTATATGTATTAAAGCAAGATAATGATTAGTAATTAATGTTTCTCATGATAGCTTTAACATAGTTGAGAATTATTTTAACATATAAGATCTCCCTTTTAAAAACAGTTCCAAGACTATATCATGGGCAACCCAAAGGAAAAAAAGTGAGTAACCCTGTTTTCTAAGAGCCTATGTATGTTTTTTGTTTGTTTGTTTGTTTTTTTTTTCTGTGATGTGGTAATTTATGTTCTGTGTCAGACTCTTACAAAAAGGTTAAATTTAGAACCTTTAAAGGGTGTCTCTCTGGTGAAATCCTTATTATTCTACCCATATTCACTGGATATGAGCAATCACACATTTTGATTGGCTACTCTACTACTAGGCTATCAGCTCATATACTGTGAGTAGAGAAAATCAAAATGGCAGGTTTGTTATCCAGTATTTAAAAGAAACAGAAATAGCTAAAAGAATATAGTTCCCCCCAATATCTCCTGTTCCACGCTCCAACCCAGTCGGTGGCAGTAATACACCTTTAAGTTGGTTTGCCAACAGCCAAAAAAAAAAAACCTAAAGAAGAAGAAAAATAAAATGGTGGCGCGTGTTGCTGAACCAACCGAGGACGAAATAAAAACTCTACTCGAAAACAAAACCCCAAAAACTACAAAAAAGCAGCAAAATATGGAATAAAAGTATCTGATGTAAAGAATGTATCTTTTGCATTTTTCACAAATTGCTACTGTCATTTCACCGGTTTGTTTACATTCTAAGCGGAATGATTTTGTCAGACGTTTTGTATAAAGTTTTTATTCATCAAATTTGCAAAATAGGCGGCACGGTGGTGTAGTGGTTAGCACTGTCGCCTCACAGCAAGAAGGTCCTGGGTTCGAGCCCTGGGGCCGACGAGGGCCTTTCTGTGTGGAGTTTGCATGTTCTCCCCGTGTCCACGTGGGTTTCCTCCGGGTGCTCCGGTTTCCCCCACAGTCCAAAGACATGCAGGTTAGGTTAACTGGTGACTCTAAATTGACCGTAGGTGTGAATGTGAGTGTGAATGGTTGTCTGTGTCTATGTGTCAGCCCTGTGATGACCTGGCGACTTGTCCAGGGTGTACCCCGCCTTTCGCCCGTAGTCAGCTGGGATAGGCTCCAGCTTGCCTGCGACCCTGTAGAAGGATAAAGCGGCTAGAGATAATGAGATGAGATGAGATAAATAAAAAAATTAAAATGCTCTGTTTCTCAAAATCCAGTGAATGTGGATAGAATAAAACATTTGTTCCACTCAATCTCGTCGTACATGGCTTATAGCCAACTCAGCTATCAGCTCATGTACGACTCAATTTCGTGGAATAACTGTTAAATAGTTCAGTGTTAGGGACAACTGTATATACTATATGTTCACAATGTTACAGTGGTGATAACGTTATATTTTGTCTTGTATTTATTGACTTGTATTTATTGTATTGTCCTCATTGTACAGATTCTTGCTTGATATCTATTTATTGTGTTGTCCATTTTATACTGCCACTTTTTCACATTTTCTAAAATTCTGCACTACATGTAGTTGGATGCTTCTGACTGTAATCACTTCCGTAATGCAACAATGCCTTTGAAAATGCTATTTCATTCTGCTGTATGTGTATATGCCTAGAATGACAATAAACCTCACTAACTGATTCTAGTCTCTGTTCTTTCTACAAGCATCTAACACTTGTTTTTGGTTAGTTGGTGGAGAGTGTGTCAGTCAGCACTTGTATTTTTGTCATTATTTTTTAATAGTATAATGCTTGGACTGAATTCTGCTTCACTTGCTATTATTATCCGTGGTAATCTTGGTCCTGCTGTATATACAGTGTAGGCTTACTTAATGTATCTCATGCCTGCATATATTTAACAGTTATTCCACGAAATCAAGTCGTACATGAGCTGATAACCGATGAGGTGTGTAGCGTCGCGTTGGCTATAAACCGTGTACAATGAGATTGAGTGGAATGACTGTTTTATTCTATCTACATTCACTAGATTTTGAGAAACAGAGCAGTGTTATTTTTTGCAAATTTGATAAATAAAAACTTTATAAAAAACATCTGACAAAATCATTTCCACTTAGAATGTAAACAAACCGGCAAAATGACAGTAGCCATTTGTGAAAAGTGCTATAATAATAATTCTTGAAAAATAAAAAAGATGTGTTCTTACCATCAAATACTTTTATTCCATATTTTGTTGCCTTTTTTCGGGGGGGGGGGGGGGGGGGGGGGGGTGTATTTTGGGGGGATTTGTTTTCGAGTAGAGTTTTTATTTCGTCCTTGGTTGGTTCAGTAACACACTCCACCATTTTGTTATTCTTCTTCTTTTGGGTTTTTTTTTTTTGGCAGTTGGCAGACCAACTTTGAGGTGCATTACCACCATCGACTGGGCTGGAGTGTGGAACAGGAGATATTGGGGGGGGGGGGGGGGACTATATTATTTTAGCTATTTCTGTTTCTTTTAAATACTTAATAACAAAGCCTTACTCTATCCCAGTGGTTCTCAAACTTTTTTCACCAAGTACCACCTCAGAAAATACTTGGCTCTCCAAGTACCACCATAATGACCAACATTAAAATACAGTAGCGTAGTAGGTCTAAGTATTCATTAAAAACAAGGTGGAGGTTTTATTTAACAAGTATATTTAATATTGTTGGCCACTGTAACATTACGCACAGTACTTTGAACAGTAACACTGTGTTTAAATATAGGAAAATAAAACACTGTCCTTAAATAATGAATCAAATAAAATTAATTGCACATAAAAGTTTAACTCTCTGGCAGCTTTCTCTCCACACATGATACGTGTCATCTCATCTCATTATCTCTAGCCGCTTTATCCTTCTACAGGGTCACAGGCAAGCTGGAGCCTATCCCAGCTGACTACGGGCGAAAGGCGGGGTACACCCTGGACAAGTCGCCAGGTCATCACAGGGCTGACACATAGACACAGACAACCATTCACACTCACATTCACACCTACGGTCAATTTAGAGTCACCAGTTAACCTAACCTGCATGTCTTTGGACTGTGGGGGAAACCGGAGCACCCGGAGGAAACCCACGCGGACACGGGGAGAACATGCAAACTCCACACAGGAAGGTCCTCGCCGGCCACGGGGCTCAAACCCGGACCTTCTTGCTGTGAGGCGACAGCGCTAACCACTACACCACTGTGCCGCCCTGATACGTGTCATCTCTCTGGCTAATGGTAAACACAGCAGTTCCCCGATTGTGTGCGGCTTACCGGCTCTGGCGATCAGGAGGCTGGCACGATATGAAGCTTCCTGTTCTTTGGCTACGGGTGTACCATAGGACAGAATGGTGGACTTGGACTGCGTCAGTTCATCACGTTTTCGTAAAAAAAATCCATTGGTTTGTCCTTTAGTGCTGTGTTTGGTTGTAAGATGCCATTTGAGATGCGATGGTTTCATGGACTCATTGCTCAGAACGTCCCCGCATACAACACACTGCGGCCTGGGCAGCTCCTCTGTCCCGCTCCAAATGAATCCCAGTTTTATGTATTTTTCATCATACTTCCTCCTCACTGGTTTCTGCTGTTTGCTAGCAGTTCTGGGGCTGGTTTTGCCACGGTCGTTAGCATCTGCGCTCGGCTCACACACGTCCTCTTCAGTTCTCCCTCTCTCCTGATCCACGCTCCCATTCGCGGATTTAAGCCATGACAGTAATTTTGTCCTACTCGTCATAATTAGCAAAGCCACCTCCACCTTTTCCCATCACAGCCTAGTCTACCAATGTCAGATAACCGTCTGTCAGCGGAACCGGCGGGAATGCATACGTACGCTACGTATGGCTACCCAGAAGCACTTGCAAACTTTTTTAAATTATTAACTTAATTTGTATTTCCTTTCATTTTCTTGTCATCGGTTGATAAGATATTTTCATCCATTCGGATATTATGGATAGTATTTCACTTTTTTTATTTATATTTAATTAAGTGATTCTTTGGCGTACCACTAGAATGGAGCCCGCATACCACTAGTGGTACGCGTACCACAGTTTGAGAATCTCTGGCATAAAACAGCAGATGGATGGGTGTTCCTAATAAAGTGGTCGGTGAGTGTATTTGCACTCCTGGTAAATTCTAACCTCCATTTCGTTGCTGAGTGCCTGTACTGTACAATGACTAAAATTCTATCTATCTATCTATCTATCTATCTATCTATCTATCTATCTATCAAGGTGTTTGCCAAGCAAATGGAAACATGTCATAACAGAGCATATATTAACAATGGAGGTGTAAATTTACACCTTTAATTTTTTTTTAATCCTGCCTGATTCTCTGACTATGATTTGGATTTTCAATAAAAGGCTCAAGCTGACATCCAACTGTGTGTGCTTTGAGACAGATGTATGTATGCACAAATCAAAAAGCATTTATAAATATAAATAAGCAGGCAGTGAAATTTGGGAAGGAAGACTGAAGTGATAGTTTGAATATGTGGAAAGCTATAGGAAATCAAGGAAGCATGTGATACTGTCTACCAGTAGGACTAATCATATGCACAATATACTGTATATTAAAAACACAACAGATACTGTGGAATTTCACTCAGTTACTCTTCCTTACACAAAAACCAACTGCACAGAGCTCCTTTTTTTAATGCTCTTAGTAGAATTCTGTAATAGGACTAAAAGCTTTTTTTATGAATAGCAACAAGGAGATTGTAAAGGGCATGTGTCAAAGCAATGGGCTTAAATTGTGTTTGTTGTATAGAGTAGCAATGATTAAACTGCCTCTCATGAAAAATCTGTTCAAAAGACTATTACTGGTGTACAAATTAACACCATCTGTGCTGCTGTCAACATCAGGGCTGGTGATGATGAATGCTATCAAAGTATCATGATGATATCCAGCTCTGCTGAGAATGACAATGAAACTCTTTTCAAAGGCAATACTTTTTGGAAGCTACAATCGCTTCAGATATTAAATTTCATAATATATAGTGGGGTCCAAATGTCTGAGAGCACTAGTGAAAATGCTTCTGTTTGGCATTCTTTATCAATTTAACACAAATATTTTAATTAAAAGTGATGTTATCAGGGCGGCACGGTGGTGTAGTGGTTAGCGCTGTCGCCTCACAGCAAGAAGGTCCTGGGTTCGAGCCCCGGGGCCGGCGAGGGCCTTTCTGTGTGGAGTTTGCATGTTCTCCCCGTGTCCGCGTGGGTTTCCTCCGGGTGCTCCGGTTTCCCCCACAGTCCAAAGACATGCAGGTTAGGTTGACTGGTGACTCTAAATTGACCGTAGGTGTGAATGTGAGTGTGAATGGTTGTCTGTGTCTATGTGTCAGCCCTGTGATGACCTGGCGACTTGTCCAGGGTGTACCCCGCCTTTCGCCCGTAGTCAGCTGGGATAGGCTCCAGCTTGCCTGCGACCCTGTAGAAGGATAAAGCGGCTAGAGATAATGAGATGAGATGATGTTATCAGCAATAATTTGAGTGAAAAGTAGAATCTTAGAAACATTCTCATGAGTTTCAGAGTTTCTTAGTGTTTTGGTACACCCCGTTTTTGCTTTAATGACAGTGTTCATCTGAGCTGACAGACTTCACAAGTATGTTAGATCAAATTCATCAGCCTGTCATCTGAACGTGTGTTTCAATGGAAAGAATAAGACTCACACAAAGTCTGACTTTTTGTACAAAGGCATTAACATGGTCAATATCAGAAACTTGCTGAAATTTAAATAGTGACCTAGAAATTTTTCAGCATCTTGACTAGTCAAGTCAAGTCAAGTCAACTTTATTGTCAAATATGCTATACATGCTCGACATACAGCACAGATGAAATATCAGTCCTCTCTGACCCACGGTGCAAACTGGCAATGGAATAAATAAAAATAGAATAAAAATAGAATAATTGAAAAAACAAAATATAAACAGTATAAACACTCTAGATAGGAACTAGACACTCAAACAATATAAACAGAATAAATACAGTATAAACACTAGATAAGAACAGGACAGACTAAACACTCAGACAATATAAACAGTATAAAACACTCTAGATATGAACTAGACTAAACACTCAAATAATATAAACAGTATAAATAAACAGTATAAACACTAGATAACAACAAGACAGACTAAACACTCAAACAGACAATATAAAAAGTATAAACACTCTAGATAGTAACTAGACTAAACGCTCATATATACACACACACACACACACACATAAATTGGTACAAATAACCAAACAGTCAAGGGCACTTGAGGTATAGCAGGTAAACATGAAATAAGCAGTATAAACAAACTAGCAGCTGTTAAGATGAGGTAGTGCGGAATAGTGCTAATGGGCGAGGCAAAGTGAGATGTGCGGTCCCTGAGTTCAGTGTGTTAATGAACGATGAGATGTATATGTGTGTGTGTGTGTTGGGGGGGGACTGTGAGGATGACATGTCAGATGCTGAAGGGGTGTGTGCGAGCAGAATCTGTGGCAGGGGGCAGGAGGGGCAGGAGGAGCAGAACAGGGAGGGAGTTGAGCCTCCTTTGTTTGTTTGTTTTAGAATCTTTAAAATACTAAAACTTTGTTTATTTCCAGGTTTAAACTTGAATAAATCCAGATTTTCGATGTAGTCTCAGACTTTTGAACCCCACTGTATGTACATATTAAAACATTTATACCAAGTAAAAATAGCCAACAGCATAAATATACAGGCACTTCTGCACATATAAAAATATTTTTGAAAAATTAGTAGGCTGTAAGTTTTGGAAGGAGACACTCAGGTTAAATGTTGGATGAACTATAAGCTACAGTAAAAGACAGGAGCATTTAGATTAATTCTGAACCAAGGAAGCATGTTAGACTTTCTAATTGCTGTGGAGGGAGTTCCCCTAGGGAGAGTAGGGCTATTAGGCAGAAGGTATAGATTTGGAGAGAGTCAATGGAAATATGGAAAATATTCCAGAATGTAGTAGGCTGAAAGGTTGAGGGGAAAATGAGCAAAGTAGGAAAGTAATTACAACCCCAAATCAGAAAAATGTTGGGACCGTATGGAAAATGCAAATAAAAAAGAAAGCAGTGATTTCTAAATTTACTTTGACTCATATTTCATTTCAGACAGTATGAATCCAAGATATTTCATGTTTTGTCTGGTCAACTTCATTTCATTTGTTAATATGCATCCACTCCTGTGTTTCAAGCCAGCAACACATCCCAAAAAAAAGTTAGGACGGGAGTAATCGAGGGCTAGTAATGAGATAAAACAATGAAATAATGATGTCATTTGAAACAGGTGATGTCAACAGGTGATTGTAATCATGATGTGGTACAAAATCTGTATCCAGAAAAGTCCTAGTCTTTGAGGAGCATAGATGGACAGAGGATCTCCAGTTTGTCAACAAAATGTGTGAGAAAATTTTTAAATGTTTAAAAGCAATGTTCCTCAAAGAAAGATCTAAAAAGATTTGCATATTTCACTCTCAGCAGTGCATAACATCATTAAATGATTCAAAGGACCTGGAAGAATTTCGATGCGTAAATGGTAAGGGCACAACCCGTGATCTCTGATCCCTTAGATGGCACTGCATCAAGAACTGTCATTCATCTATAGCTGATATAACTACATGGGCTCGGGATTACTTTGGCAAACCTTTGTCAAGCACTACAATACAGAGTTACATCCAAAATGCCAGTTAAAACTTTCCTGTGCAAAAAGGAAGCCTTATGTGTCCAGGAATGCAGTCAACTCTCTGGGCTTAGAGGCATGTGGGATGGACCATCACACAGTGGAAATGTGTATTGTGGTCAGACAAATCAGTATTCCAGATCTTTTTTGGAAAAAATGGACACCATATGGTCCAGACCAAAGACAAAATGAACCACCCAGACTGTAACCAGCAACAAGTCCAAAAGCCAGGATCTGTCATGGTATGGGGTTGTATCAGTGCCATTGGGAATGGTAACTTACACTTCTGTGATGGCAGCATTAATGCAGAAAAGTACATTGAGATTTTGGAGCAACATACAGTGTCTTGCAAAAGTATTCATCCCCCTTAGTGTTTGTCCTGTTTTGTCACATTACAAGCTGGAATTAAAATGGGTTTTTGGGGGGTTCACACCATTTGATTTACACATGTCTACAACTTTAAAGGTGAAAATTGTTGCTTTGTTGTGACACAAACAATAATTAAGATGAAAAAACAGAAATCTGGAGTGTGCATACTGTAGGTATTCACCCCCCCAAAATCAATACTTTGTAGCGCCATCTTTTGCTGCAATTACTGTACAGCTGCAAGTCTCTTGGGGTATGTCTCTCTTAGTTTAGCACATCTAGCCACTGGGATTTTTGCCCATTCCTCAAGGCAAAACTGCTCCAACTCCTTCAAGTTAGCTGGGTTGCATTGGTGTACAGAATCTTCAAGTTATGCCACAGATTCTCAATTGGATTGAGGTCTGGGCTTTGACTAGGCCATTCCAAGACATTTGAATGTTTCCCTTTAAACTACTCCAGTGTAGCTTTAGCAGTATTTTTAGGGTCATTGTCCTGCTGGAACTTGAACCTACATCCCAGTCTCAAACCTATGCCTGACTCAAACAGGTTTTCCTCCAGATTTGCCCTGTATTTAGTGCCATCCATCTTTCCTCCAGTCCTGACCAGCTTTCCTGTCCCTGCAGATGAAAAACATCCCCACAGCATGATGCTGCTACCACCATGCTTCACTGTAGGAATGATGTTCTCAGGGTGTTGGGTTTGCGCCACACATGGCATTTCCCATGATGGCCAAAAAGTTCAATTTTAGTCTCATCTCACCAGAGAATCTTCTTCTGTGTGTTTGGGAAGTCTGCCACATGCTGTTGGACAAACTCCAAACATGTTTTCTTATTCTTTTCTGTGATCAATGACTTTTTCTGGCCACTCTTCCATAAAGCCCCACTCTGTGGAGTGTATGGCTTAAAGTGGTCCTATGGACAGATACTACCATCTCCGCTGTGAACCTTTGCGGCTCCTTCAGTGTTATCTTTGGTGTCTTTGTTGCATCTCTGATTAATGCCCTCCTTGCCTGGTCTGTAAGTTTAGGTGGGCGGCCTTCTGTTGTCAGGTTTTTAGTGGTGACATATTCTTTCCATTTTGCTATAATGGATTTAATGGCGCTCCCTAGGATATTCAAAGTTTGGGATTTTTTTATAACCCAACCCTGATCCATACTTCTTCACAACTTTGTCTCTGACCTCTTTGGAGTGCTCCTTGGTTGTCATGTTGCTTGCTTAGTAGTGTTGCAGAGTCAGGATTCATCTAGAACAGGTTGATTTATACAGACATCATGTGACAGATCATGTGACACTTTGCACACAGGTGGCTCTTAATCAACTAATTATGTGACTTATGGAGTGAATTGATTGGCCCAGCTCTTATTTAGGGGTTTCAGAAAGGGGGTGAATACCTATGCACACTCCAGATTTCTGTTTTTTCATCTTAATTATTGTTTATGTCACAATAAAACAACAATTTGCACCTTTAAAGTGGTAGGCATGCTGTGTAAGTCAAATGGTGCTAACCCTCCAAAAATCCATTTTAATTCCAGCTTGTAATGCAACACAACAGGACAAGGGGGACGAATACTTTCGCAAGACACTGTATGCTGCCTTCAAGACATCTTTTCCAGGGATATTTCAACAAGACAATGCAGAACACATTCTGCACACATTACAAAGGCATGGCTGTGGAAGAAGAGGGTAACTGTCCCCTCTGTCCCCAATAGAGAATATGTGGTGAATTTTGAAATGAAAAATAGGACTATGACCTCATACTGCTGCAGGAAGAATGGAAAAAAATAACACCTGAAATGCTCCATCACTTTGTGTCTTCAGTCCTTAACATCTTTTAAGTGTTGTGAAAAGGAATGGCAACATTAAACAGATGTAAATGCTTTACTGAACTTTTTTGAGATGTGTTACAAGAATCAAAATTGAATTCAATGTTTATTAAAAAAAAAATCATGAGGTAAAACATCAAATAATGTGCTGTTGTATTGTTTTGAGTTTAATACAGGTCAAAGATTATTTACAAAACATTGTTTTCAGTTTTAATTTGAATTTCAAGTCAAGTCAAGTTTATTTGTATAGCACTTTTAACAGTAAACATTGTCGCAAAGCAGCTTTACAGAATTTGAATGACTTTAAACATGAGCTAATTTTATCCCTAATCTATCCCCAATGAGCAAGCCTGTGGCGACGGTGGCAAGGAAAAACTCCCTCAGATGACATGAGGAAGAAACCTTGAGAGGAACCAGACTCAAAAGGGAACCCATCCTCATTTGGGCAGCAACAGACAGCATGACTATAACATTAACAGTTTTAACATGAAGTCAGTTTCGTTGATGTTATAAATTCTTCATTGATGGAAACTTGAGTGCAAAACTGTTCATGACAACTGCAGTCCTAAAGTTAGTAAGTCAACTGTAGTCCTCAGCCATAAAAGCATTACTGTAAGAGTCCAGAGCGTCTTCCAAGTGTGACTTTCAACTGCCCTCATGGGGCCGCCCTCCACAGGAGCGATGCGATGAGATTCCAACCAGACACAGGGCACCAGGATGAATCAAGCAGGTCCAAGGAGCAGAAGAGGTCAGCATCTCGATCCCAGGACCAACATGTAACTCAGAGGGACAGATTTGGGGGGAGGGGGAGAGAGAGAGAAAAAGAGAGGGAGAGAAAACACAGGTTGCTGGGTATGCCCAATGTCACCTGAATAAGTAGGAACAGTATACATATTGCACTGAGTACAAGCAGGGACTCTGGCAACTATGACAGCATAACTAAAAGGGGAGAGCCAGAAGGTAACACAGGCATGAGGGAGCCCCGGGACATAAAGCAGCAGCCACTACACCGTCAACAAACTCGAGTGAGCAAGCGAGTGGGGACTGACAGCATCCATACATCCCAGTTTACCAAAACACTATGTCTGAGGACCCTCCAGATCTACACCTTTACCTCATAAACACCATTAACAAAAGGTTTAACCAAACAGATATGTTTTCAGCCTAGACTTAAACACTGAGACTGTGTCTGATTCCCGAACACTAATTGGAAGGCTGTTCCATAACTGTGGGGCTTTGTAAGAAAAGGCTGTGCCCCCTGATGTAGCCTTCACTATACGAGGTACTGTACCAGCAGATAGCCTGCACCTTTTGATCTAAGTAGGCATGGCGGGTCATAGATTTCAACATACCATACAAACTTTTTCTGATTTGAGATTGTACAAAAACGAGAACAAAAATGGGAGTACACATTTTGCGGATGAGCATACTTCTACCAGCATTGTGACCATCCCAATACAGAGACTCTATAAAATACATTTTGTTGAGATTTAAACCACCCACTGGGCAACTAAAGGCAAGCACCAGATGAACATATTAAAAAAAGGGCCCTTTCCAGTCATACATGATGGATCCGCTCCTTTTAAAAATTCCCACATAAAGAAACAAAAGTTCCATTAAGGGAAAAAAATTTCATGTAAACATCTTAATTGATGCTAAGGTTTTTTATCACAAGGTTGAAAAGAACTCAGGGCTGGTCTGGCAATTTATTGTATGTCTGAATACACAATGTTGATTTTGCACCAATGCATATTGTCTAGATGCAAGGATGTAGTTTTGAATGAAAAATAAATCAAATGTCAAATGTGTTTTGTTTTAATTTTTTCAGGACTTGTATTTTAGGACTTATATAGACAAAGATCCACACTTAACCCCTGAGTCTGACTCAGTGTTACAGAAACCATGGAATCATTGGAGTTACATAGTTTGAGATCCTGCTCAAGGAGCATTGCTGGGAACCCATGCAGAGCAGTTCCAGCAAATCACCTCAGCTATGAGGAATTTGTCCAAGTCTAAACCAGTGGCCAGTTTTATACCCTGAATCACACTTCCCAAAAGCTAAAACAGATCCCCTGGTAAATATAAGGAATTCTAAATGCCATGTGCTATAATATTTGATAGTTCATTCTCTCTGTATTCCCAATACATTGATAAAATCTCCATAGATCTGTTCCTGTTAACCAGAAGGTCCATGGATGTTCATCAAAGCTAAACTGTTCTAGATCACTTTCTAAAGGTTTAAGCGGCTGTAACAATTCTCAGACTTTTGGGGGAAACAGAGGAACAGGAAGCAGACTTCAGAACAGGTGTGTTCTTTTTATTTTTTATGTATTTAACTGTACTTCTCTGCATGCCTTTAAATTGCCCCTAGGGGACAAATAAAGTCTTTTGAATTTAATTGAATTTTGACAATTGTCAGTGGCAGCTCAACATGTAAACATACAGGCACACACAAACACACACACACACGCTCGCTCTCTCTCTCTCTCTCTCTCTCTCTCATTCCTGACTGTCTAAAAGACACACAGAGACACAGGTTAATAGACAGCCAGTAATTTGACACAGGTGCACCTCATCACATGTTACCTGCTGGTTCAACCTACCTCCTCGCCATTCACAGCCAACACTCGACCACAACCCCGCTGCCACATACCCCCACCACCCAACTCAGGCCAGGGAGCCATCCAGCCTGCAGCTGACTCCCTCCCCCCGGCAGGAGAGGTAATCCGCCACCCGGCCTGTGGACCACCTCGAATTTAAAGGGCTGAAGGGACAGATACAAACGAGTGATCTGCATGTTGGCATCCTTCATGCAGTGGAGCCACTGGAGCAGGGCATGGTCAAAACAGAGGGTGAATGGGCATCCTAGCAGGTAGTAGCGGAGAGTGAGAACCGCCCACTTGATGGCCAGATACTCCTTTTCTATCATGCTGTACTTGGACTCTTGCATGGAGAGCTTGTGGCTGATGTACAGCACCGGACGCTCCTCCCCCTCCACCACCTGGGACAAAATGGCCCTCAGCCCTCTGTCAGATGTGTCAGTCTGTAAAACAAAATGGAAAGAAAAGTCAGGAGAATGCAACAGCAGGACCCCACACAAAACCATCTTTACTTGAGCAAAAGCCCATTGGCACAGCTCCATCCACTGGACCGGATCTGGCACCCCCCTATTTAGTGAGGTCAGTCGGTGGGCTGGGGACGTCTGAAAAGTTAGGCACGAACTGCCTATAATACCCAGCAAGCCCCAGGAACCGCCTAACCCCCTTTTTGGTCTTAGGTCAGAGGCAGGCCGCAATTACTGCAGTCTCATCAGTTTGGGGATGCACCTGCCCATGACCCAAGTGGAAGCCCAGATACCATACTTCCACCCATCCAGTTGCACACTTCTACGGGTTTGCCATGAGCCCAGCGTGCCTCAGCAACCTCAGAACTGCCCTAAGATGCTGTAAATGCCACTCCCAATCATTACTATAAATGATTATGTCCTCCAAGTAGGCCGCCACACATGCATTGTGGGGACGGAGAATTCGGTCCATGAGATGCTGAAACAAACATCGCTGGAGCCCCAAATAACCCGAAAGGAAGGGTGACAAATTGGTGACAAAAGCCAAATGGAATGGAAAAGGCCATTTTCTCGTGGGATAATGGAGTCAAGGGGATCTGCCAATATCCCTTTGTTAAATCTAGTGTCGAGCCATGCCTAACTGATTGAGCAGTTCATCAATGCAAGGCATCGTATATGCATCAAATTTAGACACCGCGTTGGTTTTTCTATAGTCTACAGCCCGGTGGTCTGGGAACCAAGACCACCAGGCTGCTCTAGTCGCTGTGCGACTCCTCAATTACTCCCATCTTAAGCATAACCTGGAGTTCGTCCTGAACCACATTTTTCTTGTGTTCAGGGAGCCGATACGGGCGGCTGTGCACCACCACCCCTGGGTAAGTCTCAATGTGGTGTTCTGTGAGGTTAGTGCAACCAGAGAGGGGCAAAAACACATCTTTTGTTTGCAACCAGAGAGGGGCAAAAACAAAATTCCTCCTGCAACCTGTGCTCTCTGGGATGGTGAGAGGTGGTCTCCACAGGGGACCAGGGTGAATTGGGCTGCACTTTTTAGACTTGCCTCTGGTCCCATCTCCAGAACTACCATCGCCAGAGCCACAGGAACCTCCTCTCTCCATGGTTTGAGGAGATTGAGGTGGTAAATTTGACCTGTCACCCCTATCTGGCCATTTGATCTCATAGTCGACCTCCCCAATTCGCCCTGTGACCTCAAAGGACCCTTGCCACTTGGCGAGCAATTTTGAACTTGAGGTGGGCAGTAAAATGAGGACTTTATCTCCTGGTGCAAATTCCCTTAACTATACCCCTCTGTTGTACCAGCGAGATTGACATTCTTGGGCCTGTAGCAAATTCTCCTGGGTTATGTGACCTCAGTGCATGGCATTTTGCTCTCAGGTCAAGAACATATTGACTTTCATTTTTGATTTGAGAAGGCCCCTCCTCCCAATTTTTTCTAATGATGTCTAAAACACCACAGGGCTTGCACCCATACAGCAATTCAAACAGGGAAAACCCAGTGGAGGCTTGTGGGAGCTCGCACACTGCAAACAACAGAAGATTGAGCCACCTGTCCCAATTTTTAGCATTCCCGTGAATGAACTTATGAATCATGTTCTTAAGTGTTTGGTTAAATTGTTCGACCAGCCCGTCCATTTGCGGATGATAAACACTGGTATGAACTGATTTAATCCCCAATAATTTGTACAATTCGTGCAGTGTGTGAGATATAAACATAGTGCCTTGATCAGTCAGGATTTCTTTCAGAATCCTGACTCAGGGGGATAACGTGGAAGAGTGCCTCCACAACACTGTGTGCTGAGATATTGCGGAGCGGCACTGCTTCCGGATATCACATTGCATAATTCTCTATAACTAGTACAAAGCGATACCCACGTGCAAATTGATCTAATGGCCCAATGAGATCCATGCCAATTCTTTCGAAGGGGATCTTTATCAGTGGCAATGGGCGCAATGGCACTTTTGGTGTGGCCGCTGGATTTACCAGCTGGCATTGGCAACATGTCGCACACCACCTGCAAACATCGTTGTGAATCCCTGGCCAATAGAAATGGGCCATGAGATGATTTAGTGTTTTATCCTGCCCCAAATGCCCAGCCATAGGATTATGATGAGCCGCATGGAATAAAAGTTCCCTGCAGCTCTTCAGGACCAACAACTGTGTCATCTGTGTTCTGCGCCACTCAATACTGCCTCATCTCATCTCATCTCATTATCTGTAGCCACTTTATCCTGTTCTACAGGGTTGCAGGCAAGCTGGAGCCTATCCCAGCTGACTACGGGCGAAAGGCGGGGTACACCCTGGACAAGTCGCCAGGTCATCACAAGGTTAACACATAGACACAGACAACCATTCACACTCACATTCACACCTACGGTCAATTTAGAGTCACCAGTTAACCTAACCTGCATGTCTTTGGACTGTGGGGGAAACCGGAGCACCCGGAGGAAACCCACGCGAACACAGGGAGAACCTGCAAACTCCACACAAAAAGGCCCTCGCCGGCCACAGGGCTCGAACCCGGACCTTCTTGCTGTGAGGCGACAGCGCTAACCACTACACCACCGTGCCGCCCTTTAATACTGCCTATCCTTAATAATATAAAAGGACAGGAAGGAAAGCGCAATGTTAGGCTGGAGGATTTGGCCATCAATTACTTTCACTTGGTCAAAAGCATGTCTCAGAGACTGGTCACATGCTTGCTCCAATGGGAAGTCATCTAAGGGACTCCCCAGAGAGGTAGGAGGGCTCTCCCGACTCTCTGTGTCATCATGATGCGATGCTGATGTGGACGGTCCTGGGACTGCCTCCCCGGCTAACGTTATGGCGGGATCCCCCTGTGACATACTACTGCAGGACCCACCCACCCAGTACTCTCTGTTTCATTAATGTTTTAAACCAAGGACAATCGATTCCCAGGATCAGTGGGTGAGTGAGGCTCGGACTAACTGCAGCCTCTACGCTATGTTTTTCTCCCCAGAATTGAATAGTGATGAGCATTAGCGGCTATTTGTGTATATCACCATGCATACACTTAACCTTCACCAAATGTGCAATTCCCAGTGACCCGCGTTGAGTCAGGCTTTGACGTATGGAGGTCTGATTACAACCTGAATACACCAAAGCCTGATGTGTACCCCCTTGAATAATCACGACTATCCTGTACACCCCTGCTCAATCAGGGGAAGCCTGAGGTTTATCAGAGATGCAAATCAGTAGCCCTGCCTCCTTGCAGAAGCACTGCTTCCCTGCCTTCCCTCCACACCTACAGACCTACCTGGGCTCGCTCTCTGTTCTGGTGGGTATGGATGAGGTCATCTGTGGAGAGAGAGACAGGGTTAATGGTGGCACAGACACAGAAGGAGAAGGGAGAGTAGAAATACGAGGACAGACACAAGTGCGGGGAATGGGTTTCGGGGGAATTGACCCCCATTTCTGTGGAGCTGGGGTAGGGGAGGGGTGATGAGAGGGAGAAGGAGAAAATGAGAGTGAGTGAAAGAGAGAGGAAGTTGTCACAGCCTGCTCCCAAAAATGCTGTCAGATGATCTTCATCCAGTTGGACCGCCTCCTCCAGTGATGTCATTCTGTGACACCGGATCCACGCTGATGTCCCACTCAGCAGTTGTGCAACAAACTGCTCCAGGGTCACTCACTCGATGATGGATTCGATGTCGCACTCACCGGCCAGCAGCCACTGTCAGCAGGCATCCCAGAGCTTTGGGGAGAACACAAACGGCTGGCCCACTTCACCGTAAGCCAGTGACCAGAAGCACTGGTGCTGCTTTTCTGGGCCACGGCCGACCCACTGGTCACTTCAGGTGGGGGTACTCCAGCATGTTGGTGGCCGGGAGCTGTTGAGCCATGAGTTGGGCTTCCCCCAATGGCAGTAGGCAGGCCGCCCACTGTGAGGTTGGCCATGAGCTCGCCTCTGCGACACGCTTGAACAGCTCGATGAAGGCATCGGGGTTGTCCTGCAATGGCTGGAGCACCTGCAGACTGGATCCAGCTCCATATCACCTGCCAGTCCTCTGCCTGGGCTTCGAGCAGATCCTGGAAGCACTGGCCCTGATCAACAGACAGTGTGATGAGGGCATGCTGCTGGCACTGGAGGTTGTCGGCAAGTGTTTGGAGGAGCTCTTGGACTGGTTTGGATCCCATGGCGGTGTTCATTCCTCAGTCCCGGGTTTCGGCACCAGTGTAACAATTCTCAGACTTTTGGGGGAACAGAGGAACTGGAAGCAGCCTTCAGAACAGGTGTGTTCTTTTTATTTTGACACTTTTTAATGGCAGCTCAACATGTAAACATACACATGCAGGGTGACACTGCTCTCTCTCATTCCTGACTGTCTTAAAGCCACACAGAGAGACAGGTTAATAAACAACCAGTAATTTGACACAGGTGCACCTCATCACATGTTACCTGCTGGTTCAACCTACCACCTCACCATTCACAACAGACACTCGACCATGCCCCCACTGCCACAGCGGTCATTTGCAGTTTTTACTATACTGCTTCAGGTAAGGAGGCAAGAAGGCAGCTGTGGAGTCTTAGGCCCAATCCCAATTCTAATTTCTACCCCTACCCCTCCCCCTTCCCCTCCCCCTTGGCCCTTCCCCTTGAAACTGAGCTACAAGGGATAGGGCTTGAAATTCAACCCCTACGTATTGGGATAGCCCTTCAACGATCGCATACGTCATCGCGTACCTCCGTCAGCGTTTACGTTAGCAAAACGCGACCAAATGCGTCATTGGCTGCGACCAGCCGCTACAGTCAGAGCCAGAGGCAGAACCAGAAATCTCTGCTGGCAGGGTGTGATTTGTTAACTAACACCACTGAATGGGATATCTTTGGCGCTTCGTGCACCACATCCGACAGAATGAGGTGTCAGAACACTCATGTAAACAATAAAAGCGAGAATAACAGAACAAAACGTACGCAGTCAAGCAACCGAAAACAATACTCACTCCCAAAGCTTTTTAGCAGCAGCTTGGATTTCAGAAATCGCTGCTCATTCTCAGCTCGAAAGCGAATCAAGCGGCGTGTTTCCTCTGGATAACAACTTAAAACACGTAAATAATGGAGAAAATACATTTATGACAATCTTTCGCCGCGGGAACCGCCATCTTTCTGAAATCCGCATGAAATCTCGCTGAAATCCGCATGGCATTGTGGGAAATCACTCAAACCCCTTCGTTCGGAGTCAGCTCCAGGAAAATCTCCGTTTGGAGGGGTACAGAAGCCCTACCCCTTCCCCTACCCCTCCACGTTAACTGGGATTGGGATACCCCTACCCCTTCACGTGAACGCGCAAAATGGAGGGGAAGGGCCAAGGGGTTGGTCCAAGGGGTGAAATGGGATTCGGCCTTAGTCAGGGAAACTGAATATGGCTTCACTTTCTACAACCTGGCAGCAAAAAATTGTATTGAACAAACCAGAATGGAAACTGCCTACCACTGCAATCCCATTGACAAGGTTTTCTGTATCAATGAGTTCATTCCACAATTGCTTAAAACTGACAATTAGCTTCACAATAGACTGCCTCAGCGCACCATCAAATCCCTACCATTGACCAAACTTCACATGGACAATGAGGTTTTGATAAGCCTAAGAGAACAACTGTGTCTGAAAAAGGATAGTTCAGCCCTGCATGTCTATAGACCCAATATTCATTGACATGTAATGCACTGTATCAAGAAAAGAAAGTGCACATTTCCATGTTTTCCACTTTATCTAACATAGTGGTGGATCTCCTAACTGATACCTTGTGAAGCAGAGGCCATGCACTGTCTGTTCCTGAGATAAGAGTGGTGGAAGCTGATATCAGTGATGCCCTTTTGGAGCCCATGTTCCTTCCTTGCTGTACTTTTACTACAATCTTGGTCATAATGATTGAGCTGGTGTTCAGTTGCAATTACCTTTCAGCTGGTGGCAGAGTGTTACAGCCCCAAGGTCCCCAGTTTGACCTGGAGTTTGGGGTACTGTCTATGTGGAGATGACCGCAAGTTGGCCTAGTGGTTAGCATGTCCACTTCTCGATCGGGAGATCAAGAGTTCTACTCACGGTTGGGTCATACCAAAGACCATCATAAAAATGGTACCTACTGCCATCTGGCAAGGCACGCTGCAATACAGATGCAAGTACGGAGTCAAACTTTCGCGGTTACCAGACGACTAGCTCCCCAGTGTACCCCTAGCTATGTGATAGGCGAGAGGCCGAGGGCTATAGAAATGGAGATTGGCGCTGCTCAATGCACCTCAAAAGACTGGTTATTACTGGGACAGGAGATTGCCTGGGAAAACCAGGCCCTGGTGCAGGAGGGACTTTGACTATGTGGGGATACTAGAGGTACAGTCTATGTGGCATGTTCTCTCTATGTCTGCATGGCTTTCCTCCTGGATTTCCTCCCACATCCAAAAAAAAAAAAAAACATCTCAATCTAATACTACAGTAAATTACCCCTAGGTGTGAATATATGTGAAAACATAATAACTGATCATTGTTGTGAAATAGCTTATTAATGCAGTGGTAGCAGAGCCCTCTGGAGTGTTTAATAGTCATTGGTCTTTGTGAGTGATTCAGGCTATTTAACAGATTAAAGTGCTATTATTAAAAAAAAAAACATTAAAAGTCAATTAAAAGGAATGACCATCACAAAAACTATTATTCTATAATAATTTTTCTGTACACTCTTAGAAAAAAGGGGGTTCCTTAAAGGTTTACTTTAATAATTCAGAGTTTTAAGCTTCTTAAAGGGATCTACTTGGAAGCTTCTCTGGTGAAGAAACATTGTTGTGTGATTCGACACAGAAGTCAAGTCAAGTTTATTTGTAAAGTGCTTTTAACAACAGACATTGTCGCAAAGCAGCTTTACATAAAATTATAGATTTTAAACATAGGAGCTAATTTTATCCCTAACAAATTTATCCCTAATGAGCAAGCCTGTGGTGACGGTGGCAAGGAAAAACTCCTTCAGACAACATGAGGAAAAAACTTTGAGAGGAACCAGGCTCAAAAGAGAACCCATCCTCATTTGGGTGATAACAAATAACACAATTATTAAAAACTTGCTTTTATAACTGTGTCCTACAGTATATAGTCACAAAGTACAACTATTAGAACCTTTACTGTAACAATTTCTCCAGAAAGACAAAGAAAATCAAAGTACTAGAATCTTTGCTGGCTATAAATTCATTAATTCATTCATTTTCTACACCGCTTAGTCATTGCAAGTCACGGGGAGCCGGTTGCAGTTGACTTTGGGTGAGGTCACCAATCCTATCGCAGGACTAACACAGAGAGACGGACAGTCATTCACAACTATGGGCAACAGACCCTTTGCACGTGATGTCATGCATCACGTGATAATTTCTCCTGGGGGACAACCAGACACCATCTTTCCTTTAAACAAGGTTTAATCTGTTTTAAATATGGTTCACTTTTAAGCTGTTTTTGGTTGTTCCAATTGTTCAAATAGAGAAAAGGATAAAAGGTATTACCATCTCCCTGGAACTTTGTCTTGAACTTCTGCTTGTGGCTTAGGAACTTGACTTGGGCATTTCTTTAGAAAGGAAATATCTCTGATCCAGGAGCAGTACATTTTTTTTTGCAGCAGCAGGAGGAAGAACCCAGGAGGCCTTTTTATCTGTAACTGTCAGAGAATCCCTTTGTTTCACTCCAGCTTCTATAGCCCACAGCAACAATGCTATGTGAGAACAGCTCTCTCCAAGGCCTGCCATACAGTCACAGCGTGTGGCCACCATCTTGCCATTTTCTTCACTGACAATCCACGGAGTTAAAGGTTTTTCGGTCATTCTTTGTGAGTGTTTAACCTGGAATAGAATATAGGTTGTATTCAGTCATGTGACTTTTGCTTGCGAGTTTACTTCTGGTGAATGAAGTGCTGGTCAGGCAAACCGATTTGGCCACCGTTATACAAAGAGCTAGTGAAAATTATCCATCTCTTGAGTTTCCCTGACATCTCAAACTACCTGGTGCCACAGACATCGTTCTACACAGACAAACAGATGAAAACCTGGAAGAGCATGGAGGCCTACAACTTTTTATATGTGGCTGGGTAAAAGATCTGGGGAACAAGACAAGATAAATTCTGTATCATTTTTGCCTGGGTAAATAGGAATTTTTAGGCTTTTTGTACGTGTCTTTGCAGTTGTTGCTAGGAAGCTACAAGAATTAGTATCGAGTGTAACAAACCACAGCCACTCGATTCGCAGTCCTCCCTGCTGTTCTCTTCCAACAAACAATAAGATACATCTATGTCGGTAACGGTAGGCCAAAAATGTACATTGTTACTTCAATCATTTTGAGGAATTTTGTATGGATCATAACCACTAATAAACTCTAATTTCCATGTTTAGCTATCCTTTGCTTCTTTCTGACTTTTATTATCCAAGTAATCTGGTAGTAAAGCTTTTTTAGCTGTAGTTTTCTTCAAACTACAGATGTCTGACATCTTCAATATCGCTTGTCTTCAGTATGTAAACAAAGTTCGCTTGTCCCCCAGGACAAGGGTAGCAACGGTTGCTAATGTAAGTGTGATGTCAGTGCAAGGGGTCTATTTAGAGTAATGAGTTGACCTAATCTGCATGTCTTTGGACCGTGGGAAGAAACTGGACCACCTGGAGGAAACACACGTAGGCATGAGGAGAAAATGCAAACTCCACATAGAAAGGCCCCAGTCAACTGGCCCTGGTGGCTCAACCATGCCATCCTGAGCCCTTTTTGATTTTCAGTAAATATTTTTAATTTTGATTTTCCTCAGGCTTACACTGGCATTAGGGACCAAAAAAATAAAATAAAATAAACGCATGTAACTCAGAAATTGATTACTGTGAGTTTGCTAGTGCCAAAGGGCACTGATTATTTTAGATTATCATATAATTGGTCTGCTCAATATGAACAATATTGTAGATTGATTTTCCTCAGGCTTATAGTCAATTACAGGCACGAGCTAGGAATCTATATAAGCACAGAGAAATCAAATTATCCATAAAAATGTTTAAAAATTATGTACAACATTCAATTTAACTGAGTTTTATTAATAATAATAATAATAATAATAATAATAATAATAATACATGTTCATTTTGTTTTGACATTTTCTGAGATATTTCACCCCAGACACTGATTAGATCTAAATAAATATAGATGAATTTGAATTGAACTTACAGTAGCAACAAAAGTTCCTTTTCATGTGATCACACTGAGATTCTTTATGAAGAAAGTCCGCATAAACAACTGCTTTACAACAATCAACCTGTTTAAAAAAATCACCAAATACTGTTTTAGCAAATACAAAAACAAAAAATATAAAATAATCATTTAACAGTATTTACCAGGGACAACATTATTAAACAACATTCAAATGGAAAAGCTAGAGAGCCATAAGAAAGAGCAAACAAATGGTGTTAAAGGGCCCATGGCATGATGGTTTGTTGATGCTTTAAACGGGCTCGTGGAGGCTTCCGGATGTTATATCCGCAGCCTTTCTCGAAATGAACCCTCGGTACGTAGATATAGCCTCCTGGGAGAAAGCCCCATTTCAGCACTTTTCCCAGTGCGTCGTTTTGCTAATGAGAAGCAGGAGGCGGGGAAGGGTAGACGGTGGGGGCGTGCCATGGGGGGAGGGAGAGGGGCTGCCGTCTGCCTCCCAAGCCGGCCGAGAGCGCTCCTCGTCGGGCACGGCCAGGCGGCCGAATGCCCTGGTCCGTCCGCCCTGTCTAAAAAAATGGTACAACCCGAGCCCATGGTAAAACTGGGACTTTGTCATTTTTTCCCACCTGAGGCCCATGGTAAAACTGAGCAGTGGGACTTTGTCATTTTTTTCCGCATGAGGCCCATGGTAAAACTGCACTTCCAGGAGGGACTGCCGTCTGCCTCCCAAGCCGGCCGAGAGCGCTCCTCGTCAGGCACGGCCAGGCGGGCGAATGCCCTGGTCCGTCCGCCCTGTCTAAAAAAAAATGGTACAACTCGAGCCCATGTACCTGGCTAACTGCAGGAAGCGGTTAGCTGCACAGCTAATGTAGCCATTGCTAGGCTAACGCACCGATTTTAAAACGCGGCAAAACGACCAGTTATACATTTAGTTGTTTGGTGTTTGTTGCTGATGCGGCAGGGATGCTTGGCCCATACCCAGGCTTCAGTGACAGTTGATGTGCAAAACCTGCCTTACTGTCCCAAGTTGTGGAAAAATTCATCAGGAAAATGCTTCCGACAAACATACACCGTCTTAGGTAGACTCGACGGCGTATTATTGGAGTAAATAAAATTAAGCCACTGCGTCTTCAGGGGCTCTCCTGTCGGCAGTAAAAACAGACTCCTTTCTGTGTTGTCACATCCATGTACAGCGCAATTTCCATGTTTTGTCTTCTATGGGCTCCTCACTACAAAATGTAGTCATGTGTTCTGCGCATGCGCAGTAGGCTTCGCGCATGCGCAGTAGGCTTGGTAGGACAAACAGCAACTTTTGAGTTGGGCGGGCAATCCATACAGTGGGTGGGAATCCAGAGGGGGGGGCATGGGGATCATCTCCCTTGCTGACGTAGGCAAGGGAAGTGTTTATCAATGAGCCGTTTTGACGCGCCATTCTCAAATATTGGGCATAGTTTGGTTTACACATTATGAAATTTCTAGCCACTGGGGTGACTTAAGAAGGTCAGAGGAACTCATTTTAACGTTAAAAAACCTCAGAAAGTGAAAATTTCATGCCATGGGACCTTTAATACAAATGGTTAATAATAATATGCAGGTGGAAAGTTCATGGAAATACAACCAATCATCTCCAGAGAGGTATGCCATGCAAGAAGTCTGTACAGTCCCAGACTAATGAAAAGGAAGGTAAGAGAGAAGCCAGCAGTCACTAGAAAGGAGTTGTAGGATGACCTGAAAGCAGCAGGAACAGCAGTGACACAGAGTACAATAGGCAATGAACTACACTGTAATCATGTTCTTTCCGACACCCAATGCAATACTCCTCTGCTAAAAAAGAAGCACAGAGATGTGTCTAAAATTTCCAAATCAGAACACTTTTGGAACAAAAGACCAAAGATAAATCGAATGCTTTGGCAATAATTCAATTTATCATGTTTGGAGAAAGAAGGGTTGTGCATATGATCCCATGAACACTATAACCACAGTGAAGTACGGAAGCTGGAGCATCATGATCTGGGGCTGCATCTCTGCAAATTGTACTGTGGCATTACAGGTCATTTAAGGAAATACAATCAGAGTGATGTTCCAGGACCTCGGAGAATTTAATCTCATCAGCCAAGAAATTGAGTCTGGCTGAAAGATGGACATTTTAGCAAGACCAAACAGACAGACAGACAAACATAAAAAAAAAAACCAGCCAAATTAACCCAAATAAAAAAGAAGAAGAAGATGCTTACATGGCCGAGCCACAGATTTTGAAATGGCCAATTCCTTGGGAAATCTTGGAAAATTGATGGATGAATTGCCATGAGGAATGAACCAAAGCTGCAAGAAGGGAATTACTTGTTATTGTAGATGTCTCGGGCGACACGGTGGTGTAGTGGTTAGCACTGTCGCCTCACAGCAAGAAGGTCCTGGGTTCGAGCCCCGGGGCCAGTGAGGGCCTTTCTGTGCGGAGTTTGCATGTTCTCCCCGTGTCCGCGTGGGTTTCCTCCGGGTGCTCTGGTTTCCCCCACAGTCCAAAGACATGCAGGTTAGGTTAACTGGGGACTCTAAATTGACCGTAGGTGTGAATGTGAGTGTGAATGGTTGTCTGTGTCTATGTGTCAGCCCTGTGATGACCTGGCGACTTGTCCAGGGTGTACCCCGCCTTTCGCCCATAGTCAGCTGGGATAGGCTCCAGCTTGCCTGCGACCCTGTAGAACAGGATAAAGCGGCTAGAGATAATGAATGAATGAATGAATGAATGTAGATGTCTCAGAGCTCTAACTGCCAACAATGGCTTCGATACAAAGTACTAATATTGATAACTTGTGATGTGTAACTTTTCACCCTATCAATTTGTTGTTTTTTAAACAGATCTTTGTATAGTAACATATCTTCATAATTTTTCTGTTCATGTAAGTCAAAAGACATCGAATGTGCATTTATCATTTATAGAAATATATTTTTTATAGTTACACTTTTATCTGTATATTGTATAGTTGATTGTTCTTAGAATCCATCATCTGTAGCCACTTATCCTGTTCTATAGGATCGCAGGCAAGCTGGAGCCTATCCCAGCTGACTATGAGTGAGAGACGGGGTACACCCTGGACAAGTCACCAGGTTATTGCAGGGCTGACATACAGAGACAAACAACCATTCACACTCACATTCACACCTACGGTCAATTTAGAGCCTCCAATTAACCTAACCTTCATGTCTTTGGACTGTGGGGGAAACCGGAGCACCCGGAGGAAACCCACGCAGACACGGGGAGAACATGCAAACTCCTGTTCTTGGAATCTTTTTTTCACATTTCATCCCATTATCTCTAGCCGCTTTATCCTTCTACAGAGTCGCAGGCAAGCTGGAGCCTATCCCAGCTGACTACGGGCGAAAGGCGGGGTACACCCTGGACAAGTCGCCAGGTCATCACAGGGCTGACACATAGACACAGACAACTATTCACACTCACATTCACACCTACGGTCAATTTAGAGCCTCCAATTAGCCTAACCTGCATGTCTTTGGACTGTGTGGGAAACCGGAGCACCCGGAGGAAACCCACGCAGACACGGGGAGAACATGCAAACTCCTGTTCTTGGAATCTTTTTTCATTTTTTAAAATTTTATTTTATATTGTACAGAGTGTCTTTTTCTTTTCACATGTCTGATAACTTGCTGCTGCAACAAAATTTCCCAACTTGGGATCAAAAAGTAAATCTATCTCTCTCTCTCTCTCTCTCTCACACACACACACACATTATTTATATATAAAAGCAAGGGCAGCACAGTGGTGTAGTGGTTAGCACTGTCGCCTCACAGCAAGGAGGTTCTGGGTTTGAGCCCAGCGGCCGACGAGGGCCTTTCTGTGCAGAGTTTGCATGTTCTCCCCGTGTCTGTGTGAGTTTCCTCCGGGTGCTCTGGTTTCCCCCACAGTCCAAAGACATGCAGGTTAGGCTAATTGGTGGCTCTAAATTGACCGTAGGTGTGAATGTGAGTGTGAATGGTTGTTTGTCTCTATGTGTCAGCCCTGTGATGACCTGGCGACTTGTCCAGGATGTATCCCGCCTTTTGCCCATAGTCAGCTGGGATAGGCTCCAGCTTGCCCGCGACCCTGCACAGGATATGTGGTTACAGATAATGGATGGATGGATGGATGGATGGATGGATGGATATATAAGCAAACACTCACTGGCCATGTTATTAGGCACACCTATACACCTGCAGTTTTATGCAGTTATCTAATCAGCCAATCTCTTGACAGCAGCACAATGCATAAAATCATGCAGATAGTTTCAATTAATGTTCACTTCAAACTTCAGAATGGGAAAATTTTTTATCTCTGTGACTTTCACTGTGGCATGAGTGTTGGTGCAGATGGACTGGTTTGAGTATTTCAGAAACTACTGATCTCCTGGGGTTTTCACACACAACAGTCTCTAGAGTTTACACAGAATGGTGCAAAAAACAAAAAAACATTGAGTGAGCAACAGTTCTGTGGGTGGAAATGTCTTGTTGATAAGAGAGGTCAGAGGAAAATGGCCAGATTGTTTTGAGCTGGCAGGAAGGATATAGCAACTCATATAATCACTCTTTACAACCATGGTGAACAGAAAATCATCTCAGCATGCAATAGCAGAAGACCACATTGGGTTCTACGCCTGCCAGCCAAGAACAGAGATCTTCGAATCAGGAACAAGTTCCTATTAAAGTGGCCAGTGAGTGTATGCACTGGAACTGTATTAAAAAAAACAAAACACTTTTTTTTTAATTTCCTGTCACTGTAGATACACATACATACATACATACATACATACATATAGTATAAATTTCTACATGGTTTTCATACCTTACAGCCTCAGAAGCACTTTACTGATGAAAGACATTTGCCTGAAACATCAAATTATGTGAATAAATAGATAACTAGAATCCTGTTAGAGTCAATAAAACTTCCCCTCTGTCAGATGATAAAACTTCATTTCATGCTTTTTGGTCTTTTTTTTTTTACACTTCAATTTAGCTTTCAATGGAAACTAATTTAACATGATAATGAAACATAATCAGAAATATATTACCAGATAATGGAGTGCTTCTAGTTACTGATAATGATTTTATTCACGCAATCAATAATATGTACTGCAGTAGAAATTTAGAAACTAACATTTCCACGAAAGCACTGCAGACTTTTCTCTTCTGGGAAGATGTATATGCTATAAGCAACCAATGCAATATAAGTAACATCTAAATCATTCAACAGAGCCATTGAAGACGTAATGTGACACTTTTATAGTCTATTCTTCTTAATGCAATGTTCCCTGGTTGACACCTGTCATATAATACAGTAGTTTACAGACCGCTCACCTGATTGATATCTCATTATAGATAGCCAATCTGTTTCTAACACAGTGATTGAATTAGAAATTAGACAGAAGGGGTAAATTAAATTATTTAAAGGAAAAATTTGTTCTCCTCAAACAGACAGTTATTTTATCCACATGCTAATGTTATAGGAGCACGGAATCAAACTTGGAACATTTTCTACTCTTTTAGGATCACACAAATTTTAAGAAATGAAATACTCAAATAACTATAGAAAGGCACCACAGTGCCACCACTGGAAGACATTAAGATTTAATATAAATCTGGAAACTATATTATAAAAGGAATTTGGTAGCAATAATTGATTTCAGTGTGGAGTTTGCATGCCTACTCTAAATTGCCCATGGATGTGAGTGTGAATGGCTGTTCCTCTCTCTGTGTTAGATTGGTGACCCATCCAGGGCACACCCCGCCTCTTGCCCAATGTCAGCTGGGATTGGCTCCAGCTTCCCCTGTGACCCATGGGCGGCATGGTGCTGTAATGGTTAGCACTGTCACCTCACAACAAGAAGGTTCTGGGTTCGAGCCCAGTGGCCGACAGGGGCCTTTCTGTGTGGAGTTTGCAGGTTCTCCCCGTGTCTGTGCGGGTTACCTCCGGCTGCTCTGGTTTCCCCTATAGTTCAAAGACATGCGGTTAGGTTAACGTGGGGTGGCCTTAGGCTGAGGTGCCCTTGAGTGAGGCACCTACTCCCCAACTACTCCCCGGGTGCTGTTAGCATGGCTGCCCACTGCTCTGGGTATGTGTGTGTGCATGTGTGTGTTCACTGCTTCAGATGGGTTAAATGCAGAGAGGAATTTCACAAGTGTACATGTGATGAATAAAGTTGTTGTTGTTCTTCTTAAGTGGTATAGAAAATGAATGAGTCTGCCGGGTTTTTCATAATGTGAGTATCACTGCCCAGAATTTCACCTGTGTCCATGTGGGTTTCCTCTGGGTTTTCCAGTTTCCTCCCACCTCCCAAAACCATGCAAATAGGTAGATTGTCCATGTTAAATTGCCCCATGTGCAAATTAGTATGTGACTAGCATCTCATTCAGTGTGTCCCTGCTTCCTTTACAGCATTCCTGGGATAGACTCCAGAACCACCCTGACCAGGATAAAGCATTTCTTAAAGAGGAATGAATGAATACATTTTCAGTAAAATAAGGTTTCAAAACACATGATCTGTGCTAAGAAGCCAGTCCTATTCCCTGATAAACGAACAGATAATTTAAGCTGAATCGTATAACACTTTCAGGAGTTCAGAATGTCTTTCCATCCAATTCAGAGTTTAATGTGGATCATAAACGTGTTTCATGAGTCTTGAAATGAGTGGAGCAAAAGTTAGCAAATAATGTATGAGCGCCTCCTTGTGGACATCCAAGGTGTATTGCAAGAGCAGGAACCAAAGCACAAACCAACGTTCCACGTTTTAATAGTGTTCTTAATTTATAGAAGCATGAGCAGCTTATAAATATAAATGTGCATAGAGATTGATGTCGATGAAGCAATAAAATGTATGTTTTATTCTGCTTCCTTTCCTTCTAAAAATGAATTAAAGCAGCTATAAAAGATATATACCAGATATTTCATCTAACTGGCTTTTTTTTAACTTATTGCTGCTGTTAGACAATATGGTATTTGTTTATTTGTTTGTTTGCAGCAAGATTTAAAGGGAAAATGTTGTTGTTTGTTGTTGATTTATAGAGGTAATTCCTATAAATCCAATGAGTTGTCAGAAACAGATGCGCAGGTTGTGATTTTGTTTTTTATTGGTCTTTACCATTGTATTTTCACATTTGGAATTAAAAAAAACCTTGGGTTTCATACATTTTTCGTTGGTGTCAGATTATTTATAACATATTGGTGATGAACACTGGTCAGAAGGGCCCCCTGGAAATTTTTGCTTGGGGCCACAGCAGACTCTAGAATCGCCTCTGGTCAGAAATACGTTTTGCACACCACCTAAATTTATAAAATGTAAATAATCTCATCTCATCTCATTATCTCTAGCCGCTTTATCCTTCTACAGGGTCGCAGGCAAGCTGGAGCCTATCCCAGCTGACTACGGGCGAAAGGCGGGGTACACCCTGGACAAGTCGCCAGGTCATCACAGGGCTGACACATAGACACAGACAACCATTCACACTCACATTCACACCTACGGTCAATTTAGAGTCACCAGTTAACCTAACCTGCATGTCTTTGGACTGTGGGGGAAACCGGAGCACCCGGAGGAAACCCACGCGGACACGGGGAGAACATGCAAACTCCGTACAGAAAGGCCCTCGTCGGCCCCGGGGCTCGAACCCAGGACATTCTTGCTGTGAGGCGACAGCGCTAACCACTACACCACCGTGCCGCCCAATGTAAAAAATAATAATAATAATAATAATAATCTTGTGAGGGCGGCACGGTGGTGTAGTGGTTAGCGCTGTCGCCTCACAGCAAGAAGGTCCGGGTTCGAGCCCCGTGGCCGGCGAGGGCCTTTCTGTGCGGAGTTTGCATGTTCTCCCCGTGTCCGCATGGGTTTCCTCCGGGTGCTCCGGTTTCCCCCACAGTCCAAAGACATGCAGGTTAGGTTAACTGGTGACTCTAAATTGACCGTAGGTGTGAATGTGAGTGTGAATGGTTGTCTGTGTCTATGTGTCAGCCCTGTGATGACCTGGCGACTTGTCCAGGGTGAACCCCGCCTTTCGCCCGTAGTCAGCTGGGATAGGCTCCAGCTTGCCTGCGACCCTGTAGAACAGGATAAAGCGGCTACAGATAATGAGATGAGATGAGATAATCTTCTGAACTCTACACATACATACACACACACACACTACAAAGCACATTACCGTTTGAAGTATTTTTTTCAAAGTATGAAATACAAATATATAAAGAAAAAAACCCCCTGCTACCTGTACATCTCATGAGTGCTGTGATGTGAGTGCACATCCAGGAAATCAGATCCACTAAAGGAACTTTCTCTGCATGGCCTTTGTCGTGACTGTGCGCGTGAGCATGCACAGCGTACTACCGCACTAAACAGTAGGCTACGGCACTGAGAGGTTACTATAGTTACCGTACTATTTAGTAGGCTAGTATGCGGTTTTGGACGTATAGCCCTGCAGCTTTCGGGTCCGTGCGCGTTGACAGCTGGAGTCGCGCGGCGCATGCGCAGTGCGCTCCCCACTGGCTCGGTGCTGAAGTTGGGCGGATTGGCAGAAAACACAGGGTGAGCGCTGATGGAGATAAAGCGGCAGGGCGTGCGTTCGCCGCGTGACACCGCGAATATCGGTCAAAAACAACCGTAAAGTCAACCATTCAGAAGAGTAACGCCGGGAAAAGAAGAGGGTAAGGCGAGGAAATGTTCTTTTTTACCGGTTTGAAAATGTCCCGCTAGCTGTTGGCGGCTAGCACCGCTCGCTAGCTGTCGCCCTTCGCTTCGTGTTTGAATCGGCTAACGGCTAGCTAACCGAAAAGTAGCCGTGTCCTGAACCAGAACCAGACGCGGTTCTGCTTTGTCGTGTGCTTGAAACTAAAACGACAGAATTGCATAATAATTCAGGTTATTTACGAGCTGAAAGAGATGTGTCTGTCTCCGTCCGTCCAGGGTTTTCCCCTCTTTACCTGCAGTGACTTGGGTTCAGATGCACAAATCAAATCTTTTCACAGCTGCAAAGTGAGGAGAGAGAGAGAGAGAGCTTCAGCAATACACACCTTCACATTACACAAACATCCTGCAGGGCTGCAATTATTCCTCACCGAGTGCTGCTGATTTCTCGCTCACTTTCAGCATACACGCTGAGGACTACACTGAAGGGTGGCTTTATTTTTGCGTGAAAAATATTGAAGCCCTTGTCGTTTTCCCACGCATCTATCTATCTATCTATCTATCTATCTATCTATTATCCGCCCACTATCTCTTCTTAAGAGTCCCCTTCCTTTTTCATCGCCTATCTGCTTTCTATCAGCTGTTTATTTCAGACCTGACTGATGATTTATGATGATAATGATGCACACCAAATTAATGAATAATCTTTCTTACAGAAGCACTGAAGATGAACCAAGTTGGGTTCTGCTTCACTTTGGGCCTGAACTGAGTTAGAGTTCTTCATGTGAAGGATGATCTGATGATGGGGATTTCACCTCTTAGACACTTTTTTTTTTTTTTTTTAAATTGGATATTTCCTTTCTTTTTCTTTCCTTTTTTTCCCCTGCAGATAAGAGAGAGCCAACATGGTCTTACGCTTCCTTAGAAATTTACAATACGCACCACTCAATTTGTATCAAAAAGCTGAGTGGTAAAGTGGGATTAGAGGCAGGGTTGGTATTCGTACCTTTTCACTTTCTGCTTTAATTACAGTATGTTCTACTACAGCGTTGTTGAATTCTTCCCTTACAGAAAAAACACATGAACTTCACATGTGGAAAATGTGTTTTGCACATGGGGAAACGTGGTTTTGGCCCAATTTTATGTGAATCACATGTGGGAATGTTTTACACATGTGCTCTACATGGTAACACATGTTATAAGATCTGATACCATGTATACCACATGGGAAATTCATGTGGGTTTTTTTCTGTAAGGGTTCATTCTGAGCAGTCAGATGTTGATTTATTTTTCTAAAACAGCTTCTCGGACAAGAATTCCCATCACAGGTTTGTATTAATGCACTTGTTTGAATAAGTTATCATTTCTTAGGTCCTGGTCACACTACAGCTCGTGATGGGGTTGTGAATACTTGGCGATGAAAAATTGGTAGCGTCGCCATCAATTGTGCAGTACATGGCAAATGTTCTCTGAGCTTCATGAGGGTTTTTTTTTTTCTTTGTGTGTTTCCACCTCGTGAGTGGCTAAAAATGTTGTAAAAAATTTCAACGCATGCATTGAAATTTGGTGGCTTTTGTTTGTTTGTTTGTTTGTTTTTCATCGGGAAACTAAGTGGCGAATGCTTTGGGAATATTTCCGAAGCTCTGGGAACTTTTTGTTTAATTTCTTGAGATGCGTTTGTTACGATTCCGTGTGATTAATGCACACGGGAGGCTCAGCATAGCCTAAACTTCACCAAGACTGAAAAAGTGCATTTACGTTCTGGGATCCTTCGGTGTGTATTGTGCACATGCTTGTGACCTAGCCGTTAAGGGAAACACCTGATGCTGATTTGAGTGTAATCAGTACATGCATATAAGGACACTGCATGTACTTGGAGACTTGGCAAGTATTCTGTCAGGTATGGGGTGACAGACGGGTCTAAGTGTAGGAAGAGGGTTTATTAGCAGGTATGATATTTACAAAACCGAAAGCAGAGTCATAAATATGACTAGAAACAAATGTGACCGTGACGATAATACTTTGCAAAGCCTCTGTGTCCTTATACACACGTGCTGATTGCGCTCAAATTAGCATCAGGTGTTTCCCATAATGACTGGGTCCCATGAACAGGGTCCCACTTGAGCGTGCAAAGGCGTGGCAGTTAAGTGTTTGCCTGCTGTGTGACTACAGCTTTTAGCTCGGCTGTATATCACCACCAAAACTCATTTTCATCGATAACCCATCAGAAAGTGTTGCGAGCTGTAGTGTGACTGGAGCTTTAGTTACTGCTCTTTCAGGGATTTAACTTGTAAGGTGGCCATCCAATTAATCTCATTATGCATTCAAGGACTAAAAGTATATAATCGTTGATATGAAGTTTGTTGCCTTGGGGAAGGCTCTACAGCAGGGGTGTCCAAACTGATCCATAAAGGGCCTTGTGGCTGCCGGTTTTCATTCCAGCCATGCAGCAGCACACCTGACTTGGCTCATTCAATCAACTGAACTGTCTTCACACAGTCAAATACTTGCAGCCACACCCACCCTTGATTAAAGGGTGGGTGTGTCAGTTGATTGAATAAGCCAAATCAGGTGTGCTGCTGCATGGCTGGAATGAAAACCTGCAGCCACATGGCCCTTTATGGATCAGTTTGGACACCCCTGCTCTACAGTGTCGGTGCTTTGCTGTCCTACCTCGATAGAATACTTTCTGATGGCTTTCCACTCTATGGTTTCTTGGTAATATGGCAAGCTGTATATTGTTTTAATGTTATCTTCAAGAGCCTTTTTTTTTTTTTTAAAAGAAGACTGATGAGGTAATAGTTGTTTATCCACTGTAACATGGTGCAAGTGTTACTTTTGAAACTTGACTCCACAGCTTTAAACGTAACTATAAAGGGTTAAAAAGCTCAATTTGTTCATTAATGAAAAATTGTAATCGTTGGCAAATGTCTGTGGCAAGAGGAATAAAACACTTCAGAATGTGCTGTTTGAGTGAAATAACCACATTCATATTGGTAACTCCCATCACGCCACCTCATTTGACTATTTTCCTACAATAGCATGCCCCAGTATGTTTTATTGCTTACATTTTATTAGTACAACCACATTGCCTTTGTTCATTTGAATTCGTACTAGGGCTGTTAATGATTGACTAAATTCTTATTGGCAAACAATCAAGCGTTACAAAGTAAAGGAATAAATTGCAAGTTTCGCACATTTTTCGTAACAGCAAGTAAGTTTTTTACTGTCTATGGGCCTACTATGATGGCACATGAAAAAAATGAAAGCATGCATTGTAAGGACTATGAAAATGTCTTTTAGGTTTCATACCTACCAACAAGTCCTCTTATATACGGTTTCGTTTAAAAAGTCAACATTCAACCTTACTGAGAGGCAAAAGTTCCAGTGGATTCCAACCAACCGTTACTGTTGCATTGGCTAGGGGAAATTGCGATGACCAGTGAGCAAACAATCATAAAACTAATGTGACCTAAGCGTTAAAGACATGATGCTACTAAGTAGAACTGATTGTGAAGATTTCTGTGGACTAACTTTTTATTTATTTATTTATTTATTTATTTATTTATTTGAGCCTAGATACTACATTACATGCCATTCCATCCAGGCAAATCATCTGGGTGAACTATACGCAGAAAGCAGGGATGGTCGATGTATCACAACCAACTGTTGGACTGCCATTATGTTTTGATTTTATCAACATATGTGGCCAAATAGCCCATTTGGCTAATCTTCAGACGCAAGATGTTGCATAAGCCTATTGCTAAATTATACCGGTACCTGCGCAAATGTGATTATTGTTCATATGCTTAAAAGTTTAAAGGTCCCATGGCATGAAATTTTCACTTTCTGAGGTTTTTTAACATTAAAATGAGTTCCTCTAACCTTCTTAAGTCACCCCAGTGGCTAGAAATTTCATAATGTGTAAACCAAACTATGCCCAACATTTGAGAATGGCGCATCAAAACGGCGCATTGATAAACTCTTCCCTTTACTATGTCAGCAAGGGCGATGATCCCCACGCCCCCCTCTGGATTCCCACCCACTGTATGAATTGCCCGCCCAGTTGTAGTGAGGAGACCATAGAGGACACAACAACATGGCATCACCTAAGCGAGCGAAACATGGAAATTGCGCTGTACATGGATGTGACAACACAGAAAAGAGTCTGTTTTTACTGCCGACGGGAGAGCCCCTGAAGACGCAGTGGCTTAATTTTATTTACTTCAATAATACGCCGTTGAGTCTACCTAAGTGGTGTATGTTTGTCGGAAGCATTTTCCTGATGAATGTTTCCACAACTTAGGACAGTACAGGGCAGGTTTTGCATCAGCCACAAACAGCGAACAAGTAAGTGTGTAACTGTTAAGTCGTTTTGCCGTGTTTTAAAATCGGTGCCACGTTAGCCTTGCAATGGCTACATTAGCTGTGCAGCTAACCGCTTCCTGCAGTTAGCCAGGTACTCTGCGCTACAAAACCAAAAAGCATACAGCATGCTCTGTTATAATAGCCAATCAAAACAGTTTTTACAAAGACACCCACTGAATTTATTTTATTTCCTCGCGTCGCACCTTAATGACGTCAGCGCGCGGTATTTTTCCCTTCGCGGTTTGTTCCTTCTCTCTCGCCATAGTAAGACACCCACATCCGCTTGTTCTGACCCACTGGAGGTAGCGGCACAGTGCTGTTAGCCAATCAGAGGTAACACGTTTACATGTCATGAATATTAATAAGACCCGCCCCCACCCTCTACCCTTCTCCGCCTCCTGCTTCTCATTAGCAAAACGACGCACTGGGAAAAGCGCTGAAATGGGGCTTTCTCCCAGGAGGCTATATCTATGTGCCGAGGGTTCATTTCGAGAAAGGCTGCGGATATAACATCTGGAAACCTCCACGAGCCCGTTTAAAGCATCAACAAACCACCATGCCATGGGTCCTTTAATGGTAAAGGTAGTTGTTCAATACAATTCTTTTATTGAGGAATGTGTTATTTGCATATTCAGTGTCAGTAATGTGGGTGGGGTGTAATCAATAATCAGTTCATTAATGTCAGCAACTGGGGGCAGTTATGGCCTGAATGTTAGAGAAGCAGCCTTTGGTCCAAAGGGTTGCTGGTTCGATTCCTGGGACTGGCAGAAAAAATGTGAGGGGAGAAGAGTGAGTGAATAGCACTTCCTCTCCTGCTGTATCATGGCTGAAGTGCCCTTGAGCAAGGCACCTAATCCCCAACTGCTTTCTGGGTACTGTAGCGTGTGTGTGCTTGCTGCTCACTTGTGTGTGTTCACTGCTTCAGATGGGTTAAATGCAGAGGAGGAATTTTGCTGTGCACAAGTGTACATGTGACACAGGCTGCTTCTTCTACTTCTTCTAAAACGGTTAATCAAGAAAATCCCTTTAAACGTGCAACCCGAAGTCATACAAATGTCTTCTGAGCTCAAGATCCCATTTCTAAAAAGAAGCTAAAGTTAAAATATTCAATATGATGTCTGCTCTAGTGTGGAACAAGGATCATTGTGTTGCAGTACCTTTAGGAACCTGGACCCACGTCTGAAATAGACATCAGCAATTTAACCACCATAACCCTTTGAAAAACTCTCTAAATATCAGCTAAAACTATCAAAGTTCTTAAATAATATTTAGGATGGCTATTGTTTTGTGGATTTTAGCATACATTTCTGTGGCTTGTGGCAATAATATAGAATTGTACATGATCATAGTTGATTTTAGCTTGGGTTTTACATTATAAGAAAGAAAGACTGACAGTGACACATTAGGTTGGTTACAAATTGGTTCAACTTATTCACATCTGTAAAATACAGGCCTAGGTGATATCTCTGGGAGTGGTTTTGATGTATTACATGTTGCTTTATTTTTGCATGGTGAGGTTGACATTTACATGGAATTGCCCACAACAAGGGCTGTCCTCTTTCACATCCTAGTTCAGTCAGTTGGATATTGATCACTGAAAGCATCTGTATTGTTAATTAACATGAATGTTTGTTTGTTTCATTTTTGCACACAAGTAACGTTTTTTTCTTATTTTTAGATGTTTTATCCTGGTGTACCTTGCCCTTGATAGAAGAGGATTTACCTGTGAATAGCAGGTGTAGCAAACCTACCTCTACCTACCACCCCTTCTCTTCAAGCATCCTCAACCAGTGATGGTAAGAGGAGAAACGAGAGAACACCAGTGCGTTTATATCCTGGCACCATTCCTAAATCAACATTCAACTGTATCGCCATGAGGTTTCTGCCTGATCTGTAGATGGAGAGCTGCTAATTTGCATGGTAGGTTTTTGCACATTGATGTTTAAAAAAAAAAAAAATCCTTTGTGAGCTTATGGAATGAAGTCCTCCTGTATAAAAACTGTGCTTTTCAACACCAGGGCTGTGGAGGAAATCGCATCCGTTTTTGTGAAATGGCATACAAACTCAGTTTGTTCCACACACTGGACTGAGTCTTCTGAAAGCGTCACAACACACAGATCCTCTTAAAATGTTCAAGCAAGCATTAAACTGAACGTCCTCTCCACCAGTTAAGACCATCTTAACTTTACAATGCTTTAGTGAAACTGGGCCTTGAACACATGTTGCTCTGAGTTTCTGACGGTGCTTTTTCAAAACGCACTAAAGTGGTAGAACCCGGGTACAGGACACACTATTACATAGTAGGCGTTATTTATATTAGTGTCTTGGGCTGCAACTAAGGATTAATTGATAATCAATTCATTTTTATTCACTAACCCTACAACAGAACTCTTAACTAAATAACCGGTAACTAACTAACTGCATTACAGTATCACTGACGTTTATCAGATAATCTGTTGCAGCATGAGAAGTGCTTATGTTGACCAGATGTGAGAGACAAACTAATGCAAGGTGATTATTTTTGTGCCTTTCTTCCTCCTGAGTCTGCACGCTATCGTAACTGCATTTCAAGCGCTGATTTGTTCAACCCTGGTCTGACATGTACAAAATAAGTGCAAAATACATATCTGCTATTTGTCTTGCTAACTGAACCACTCCACTACTAGATAAATTTTGCTTGCTGTGTATGGAGACAAGCTAAATCATTTTCAGTGTGTATAATCAACTCCAAAGCTTTGGAGGTGACTGTTTTAGGTTTCAGTGCCTGGAGTCAGCAAATCGACTTCAAGGTGAAACAAAAGCAGGGTGGTGATTTGATAAGTTGACGCAAAATTGGTTAAAAATAAGTATTGTGCATACTAAGAAATGGTGTATATGTACTAAGAAAATTAAACAGTGTAGGGGATGTCTGCATTACAGAGTCAAAAAAGTAGCATTTAATAACGATTCGCCAAAAGCAAAGTGAATATCAGGAATTATTATACATACAGGACACTTTTTTTTTTTTTTTCTTCAATGGAATAAAAAAATTTATTTTCTTCACGGTCCAGTTTCCATCAAATCCTGCGCTCTGATTGGCTGGCAAGCAGGTCCATATCCTACGATACAGACCCTAGTTATGGACCCCGGTTACGGACCTCTGGTGACTCGCTTGTTCACAACAACAAACATAGTAGCAATTTTTGTCAACACTTATTTTTGCATTTCTCAGGAGAATAGCATTAATTTTACAGCATGGATAGCGATAACGACAGTGTTCACAGCGAAAGCAAGTTTTACTACCCTGAGGAAGAAGAAATAAAATAAAACATTGCAGGAGAAAGCTAAAAATCTGTAACTGCTGCTAACACCGAGCAAAAACATGACTGAATCCTGAATGACTTCAATTGTATAAATAGGGGACTACATACTGTAGGCGGCAAAATGTAGGTCCCCCCCCGCCATGGAAATGCACTTGTATACCGAGGAAGAAGCCATTTGCATTACAGCTGTGAATGAGTATTCAAAATAATGTCTAAAAGAAATTTCTAAGAGAGAGCTAAAAACCTGTAACTTGCTAATGCTGAGCAAAAACATGGCTGAATCCTGAATGACTCAATGTTGTTGTATAAATGGGGGACTACATAGGTGGCAAAATGTGGTGGTTTGTTTGTTTTTTGTTTTTCCCCTTCCTTCCTTCTCTCTCTCTCTCTCCTGCCATGGAAGTGCACTTGTATACCGAGGAGGTTGCAATTTGTATTACAGCCGTGAATGAGGATTCAAAATGACGGCTCGGTTTTCCCTTTCGGGTGCTCTCATTTTCTGTTAGAATTTGGTAAAGAAAATTTATATATTATTTGCCAGCTTAAGGTCGGTCTGTATGGTGAAATACCATGACCTTGGTCAGTACTTTCAAGACCTCAGTCACGGTATTTCACGATACGGACCTCCCAGCTGGTAAATAACATATGTATTCTATTCCCTTCTAGCAGCTTTCATTCATTTGGTTCGATAGTATGCAATATTGTTAGCATATCGCTTATCCTACATGTAAGTATTATGTCACCCTACCCAGTGGAGAATGAGCATTGAATATGGTTTGATATTGCATGGTTGACAAGACAACACGATGTCGCACGTCAGGAACATAAGACTTCCGTGCTAGCGAGCGAATGTGACAATTTGTAAGCAAACATGGCAGCCAGGTTTGCTTCATTAAATACGGAAGATTTTGAAAGAGAAAGACACGAACACCTGAAAGGAATTTATTATTATTATTATATTGTCTGGCGGGGCGGCACGGTGGTGTAGTGGTTAGCGCTGTCGCCTCACAGCAAGAAGGTCCTGGGTTCAAGCCCCGGGGCCGGCGAGGGCCTTTCTGTGCGGAGTTTGCATGTTCTTCCCGTGTCCGCGTGGGTTTCCTCCGGGTGCTCCGGTTTCCCCCACAGTCCAAAGACATGCAGGTTAGGTTAACTGGTGACTCTAAATTGACCGTAGGTGTGAATGTGAGTGTGAATGGTTGTCTGTGTCTATGTGTCAGCCCTGTGATGACCTGGCGACTTGTCCAGGGTGTACCCCGCCTTTCGCCCGTAGTCAGCTGGGATAGGCTCCAGCTTGCCTGCGACCCTGTAGAAGGATAAAGCGGCTAGAGATAATGAGATATTGTCTGGCTTTCTGATGTTTCATATTTTCTTTACCTTGATGACACTTTGCATAATATTGGCATTATCTTAACCAGCTTCATGAGGTAGTGGGAGGCTTTTTTTTTTTTTTAATTAACAGGTGCCTTGTCAAAAGTTAATTAGCGAAATTTCTTTCCTCCTTAATGCGTTTGAGATCAAACAGTAAATGGTAAATTATAAAAATACAGTAAATAGCCCTATTCCACAACTGTAGTAATCCATATTATGTCAAGAACTGCTCAACTAAGTAAAGAGAAATGACTATTTTTAAGACATGAAGTGTCCTTTTTTTTTTTTTTTAAATAAAAATAAAGGAAAAAAAATATTGAATTATAAAGTGTCCAAACTTTTGATTGGTACTCTAAGTGTAGCAGTTAACCAGCCTCATTAAACTATGAATGTTTCACCTGTTTTAATAATGCCTTGCTGAAATTAATGAATGTGCATGTGTTTTAGTACAGTGTAGATAGACAAAGATGCAAATACATGCACAAATTAAGTATCTTGTGGGTTTTTTTAATTTAAATCAATTCACTTAAATTTTAAAGGTTTTTTTTTGTGTGTGTGTGTTTTGTCCATGTTTTGATATAATCATTAGAGATTAGCCCTTTGTTTAGAGGAGAACACCGCGAACTGGCCGAGTGGTTAGCGTGTCTGCCTCTCAAGCAGGCAATCACGGGTTCTACTCATGGTCGGGTCATACCAAAGACCATCATAAAAAATGGTCCCAACTGCCATCTGGTGAGGCATGCTGCCATACAGATGCAAGTAGGGAGTCAAACTCTTGTGGTTACCAGAGGACTGTAACCCTAGCTATGTAATAGGCGAGAGGCAGAAGGCTATAAAAACGGAGATCCACGCCGCCCAATGCGCCTCAAGGGCTTGGTTAGTACTAGGACCGGGAGACTGCCTGGGAAGACCAGGCCCTGGTATGGGAGGGACTTTGACTTGGAGGAGAATACTAATGGAGTAAAGGAGCATACACACAGGAAGAGACCAAAGAATGTCAATAAAATTCAGTGACTTGTAGTGATGACATGGGAAATAACCATTGGTGGCGCGAAGCAGGCGGGTACCGAGTTACACTATTCTCAAACTAAGGCGATGCAATTAAGGCAGCTACAAATGGGAATGAAGGATGCAGATATGTTGACTGATGGATGACTCCAACGTTGAGGTCCCCCAAACATTTACTACAAGAAGACGTCTATGACTTTGGTTCCTACCACTTCAACCACATCAAAATGTCATTATTTAGCTCATAGATTTCAGATTTGTTGTTTTTTGGTGAAATGTTTAGCTAGTCGTCTTTCTTTATAAAGCTGTAGGTGATGGGAAGAATGCAGTAAATTAGTTTCTTGTTGCAAGACAAGGGAGAGAGGTAGCTATTGTGCTAACTGGATACCTCAATACTCAACTTGCCAAACAGTCTAAAATGTGCTTTAACAAAGTGTTACAGAAACCATAAAAAGGTCCGCTTTGAACTGTGCTATCAGTGAACTAAAATAAATTAAACATGAGTGAATTATCACAGCTGAAGCGTAGCTCTGTCCATATGTATACACTGAGATATTTATGGTCTTTTGTAGTGAATTAGCCAGGTAATGCTTGTTTCACTCAAATATTTAGTTTGGGAAATGCACAAGAGGGATCCCTAGAAACGAAAGCCTGGAAGCAATGGGCAACAAGCGATTCACTTTATACTGTATGTGAACGAACCTCGCAATCAACTGTTGGCTACAAAGTGACGCGTGACAAGCTCATGTGTGTACACCCGTTAACAAGATGTGAAATGTTCAGATTTTTTTTTCTTCACATGAAATAATTGAAGTAAATGAAAATGTCAAATGGTATTTTTTACAGAACTTCTCGTTTACAAGCCACATTTTAAGGTGATTTTTTTTTTTCTGTTGATTTTATATCACCTGATGAATCAATTATGAAAATATTCTTTTTACAACACTCCTAAATATTTATTGTGCTACTCTATGAAAGAAATAATTTATGCTGTTGCTACTTGTCATAACTAATCTGCATTACCTTGCTAAAATCTCAATTAAATTAGTTATTTTGTCATGGTTATCTTGTAGGGAATTTGGATTGAGTGTCCAAGCAGGAGTAGAGAAGACCTTTTGTCTTCCCCTAAAATACAGAGGAATTTTTTTTTTTGAAGGTAATTGAAAATGAATTAATTGGCACTCGTTGAATGTAGCTGTTACATCATCAATATACACGATCTGCCTTTATCAAAGTGACACGTTCATCCTGCTGTGTTGGCAGAGAGAGGTGAAATCAGTTTCATCCAATGATGTTAGTAGCTAATACAATGGAGAAAGATGTTTTCAAAACAAGATTGTATCTGCGTCATTTGTAGAATGATTTTTCCGGAGTTCGCCGCTATTGCTTGGTCGTAGTTATTAATCACTAATGTGGTACTGTGGCTTGATTAATCACGTTGTGTGTCGAGTAAACAGGAAGGCCTAGGTTTATGTTGTCCCTTTTTATTCTTTATTTCTATTGTGCATCTTTTGAAAGTCTTAACTTCATTTTTTTTATAATATTATTATTATTATTATTATTATTATTATTATTGTAGAGACATGGGTGTATGGTAATGTAGGAAGTAGAAGAGCTTTAATTCTAGTCGCATCAGCGTTTATTCTGAATGTATGTTGAACTTGCAAATGATTTACTAACAAATTTTCCCATCCATAGATTATTTTCACACATCTGGTTTGTGTGCGACGGAAGTGATCACTGCAGGGTGGCCGTGGGTCCTTAAAAAGTCTTAGTCTTAAATTTAATTTTCCTAAAATAAGGTCATTAAAAAGTCTTAAATTGTCTTAAATTTCAAACCCCGTGGTCTTAAATTTTCAATCTTAAATTTATGGAGATTTTACTCAGTCATATCGTTAAAATGTGGTACACTTTGGATGGGGAAAAAGTTTAATCATTTTTGATGCTCACAATTATACTGCGCAGGCTCCGAATCCACCGGTTGCTAGACACACGCGTGCTTGACAACCACTCAGTGCCTGATCTGTTGATGGAGGGTAGTCCGAGCCACAATGGGTAAATGTAAATTTAATGATAACTGGCTGCAAGATGCAAAATACTCGTGGTGGCTGTAAGACTAAGTTGGGCACAATGGATAAGAGCGGTGGACTCTCATATGAAGAGCGCCAAGCACGTTGCTTTTGCTAAAGGCTGCGGACATCAGCCTCAAATATCCGACTTCAGCGCTGCCACCACTAATGGTCATGGAGAAGAGGATAGATCTGCAAGATGTAAGAATATTGTGTGTGTGTGTGAGAGAGAGGGAGAATATATTCTATTGCGTGCATGTGAGAGAATAGTATTGTTTGTGTGTGGGTATCGTTTTAAGAAGTGCAAGTGAGCATACCTTTCAAGTGAGTGAGCCGAAGTTTCAGGTGTACGTGCGTTCACATTGTTTAACTGTTGTTTTCTGCATTGTTGTTTGACCAAAGATGGAATTGAACAATTCTGCTTACAGTGTGACTCCCCAAGCAGAGAAAATAATAATTAAAAAAACCTGTTGCATTGGATTCTCTGTGTGTGTGTGTGTGTGTGTGTGTGTGTGTGTGTGTGTGTGTGTGACTTCATTCACATTTTCACATTGTTAGATTGGATTCAAACGTTGTGACTGCATTCTGATTGTCACATAGTTACAAGTTTATCCGATCCTTATATTGTGTTCTGAGTGTGTGAATGCCTGTCAAGGAAAAGAAATGAAGTACTTCTACTAGAATAGTGTTTTCTGGTGAATGTTTACAAGAACAATAAGTTACATTAAATTATATAGTTTTTTTTTTTTTTTCAAAAGAGTACGTTTTTGCATGACTTTAGATTTGGTCTTAATTTTTTTTGGAACATGGTAAAGTCTTAAGTCTTAAATTTAACTTGGACAAACCTGTAGACACCCTGTCACTGTAGGGAAACCATGATGGCAACGGCACTATTTAGGCATTATCGTGTTTCTCCAAACCACCCACTCTCTTTTTTTTTTTTTTTTTTTTTTTTTAAATCTCAATTCAGGAAGCTCAAATGCATGTTTTGTCTTTTGAGATTTTATCAAACATAATCATGCAAAGTTCTCCCGTACTGTTGTGGCTTACCTTCATGTTTTCTATCAGTCACATTTAAGTTCACATGACCTTGGTGCAAAACGACAAACTCCCCCCACCCCCCCTTCCCCAAACGTTAAAGCGAGACGGCCTTTCGATTTCATAAAATTGGTGAAATTTGGTTCCCTCTGAAATGTGGTCATTGTGATCTATGCTTATTTCTGTAATATCTCACAAAATATCAGGCCATTCTGTGGCTGGGAAGTAATTTAATTTGAGGGGATTCTCGAGCAAATAACGTGCATGAAATCGTACAGTCAAGCAGACAGAGGAAATCCGTGTGCGCATGCACAGGTTTACCTTTGACCGTGCACTGACATGACATCATTGTCGCTGAACAAACAGCTGATCACACAGAGGTGCTCGCTGACCGCCAATATTTATTAGTTTGGTCCTGCGTTTCCTTTCCTTCGCAACATAACATCTTTTTCCTCGCTTTCCGTTGCTGTAGTCGGGCTTTCACGTTTCATTCGCGCACTCGCATCCTCTTTTTCTCTCCTGTTTCAAATTTGTATCCCACAATGCCTTGTGCGAACAGGGAAAGCCCACCACGTGATGCATGACAAAGTATCTTGAATTAGGTCATGGTGAAGCAGGAAAAAAAAAAAAAAAACAGTGGAGAATTTAAGGCCATGTGGCTCTAAATTCATTAATTGCTCTATTAGGGGAAAACAAACCTAATAAAATTGGAAGTCTGTGATTCGAATTCAGTAGCTTTCAGTCCACTAAACAAAAATAATTGGGTGTCGGGGGAAAATTCTTTATGACCTAAATTTGAAACATCTGAAGGGTAGTCTACCTTTAAGTCTAATGGCTCCTTTTATCTATGTACGAATCCTATACAGTGGATATAAAAAGTCTACACACCCCTGTTAAAATTGCAGGTTTTTGAAATGTAAAAATTGAAACCCAGATAAAATCATGACCGATTGTTTGTTTTTCCACCTTTTAATGTGATCTCGCAACCAACAAAATTTAAAGGGAAAAGTAAACGGAAGTGTTTGGGGTTTTTTTTGGGGGGGGGCTTTGTTGCATAAGTGTGCACACCCCTTAACTCAGCCTTTGTTTAAACGCCTTTATGCTTATAGTACACCACACAAAGGTAGAAAAAGATCTGGCATGATTTGTCTTGGTGGCTTGTTTTTATTTATACATACACCTCGCAAAACCTGTGTAGTATTTAATATCCACTGTATCTTGCAAGGGAAATCTTTTTTTTTTTTTTTTTTTTTTTTTTTTAAATTGTTTGAATAACTTTTAGTTGTATGTGTTGTTGTTGTTGTTCACAGGCCACAATACAGATTTATTTATTTAGACCCAGTGTATTTTTGCTCTGCCTCCAGTGTTTGTCATAGGCTCTGTATCCAGCGCAACCCTGACCAGGATAAAGCAGTTACTGAAGATTGATGAATGAATAATTTTGTTAGGAAAAGGCCAGCATAAGGCACATATGTTTCTCTTCAGGCCTCAATTAGAAATGATTTACTTAAGTTGGTGACTTGGTTTCAAAAGTTGTCACTAACTTTGTGAGGAAAGTTCTGTGTATTCACAGTTGGTTTACACAAGTTGAGTGAGATGACTTAAAAAAAAAAACGAGATTCTTTTCTTCCCCCCAAATTGCATTATCCAAGAACTTTTTTTAGTTCTTGGATAATGCAATTGAAAAATGATGCAAATTATTTCAAAGACTTGTGTTTCATAGAATGGACTTTTGAAGAGTGTAGATGGGGAAAAACAGTAACGGTACAATCTGTCTAAAGGATATTTAAATAAAGGATATTTACAAGAACCGTTGTTTGCCTGATCTGCTATAGATGGTGCTGATACTATATTTACACAACTTGATGAGCACTAAATAAATAAACCCAAAGTAAATTGGCACCATGTCTTGTGATATGAAATGCCACTGCATCAGTAATTTAATTCCCCCAGAGTCTCCTTTTGTTGTATGGAACGGCACTAAAAAAAAAAAAATGCTTCAGCTAATGCTGCATTCAACTCAAGGTTGCAACTTGTAATTCCCAACCTCCAACCAGTAAAACCCAAACTGGAAATTCCTGCACGTCACCTTGAGGTAGTCTTCTCAACTTGGCGTTCCTTCCCTGTTTAATGAGTGACGTCGAAATGCACGATATGATTTGAAACGGGTGATGTCAACAGGTGATTTGTAATCATGATTTGGTACAAAATCAGTATCCAGGAAAGGCCTTGTCTTTGAGGAGCGAAGATGGGCCAAGGATCTCCAGTTCGTCAACAAATGTGTAAATTTATTGAAGTGTTTAAAAACTATATTCCTCAAAGAAAGCTAGAGAGATTGATATTTCACCCTCTATGGTGTATATCATTTAAATGATTGGAGGAATTTCGGTGTGTAAAGGGTAATGGCAGAAGGCTAAGCTGAACACTAGCGATCTCTGATCCCTCAGATGGCGCTGCATCAAGAACCAGCATTCATCTGTAACTGATATAACCACATAGGCTGGGGATTACTTTGGCAAACCTTTGTCAAGCACTACAATACAGAGTTACATCAACAAATGCCAGTTAAAACTTTATTGTGCAAAAAGGTAACCTTATATTAATTGTGTCCAGAAGCACCGTTGACTTCTCTGGGCTCGGAAGCATCGTGGGTCTTTTGGGTTTTGGTTTTTTTTGTGTGTGTGGGGTGGATACCATGTGCTCCAGACCAAAAGGAAGGACCATCCAGACTGTTGCCAGCAACAAGTCCAAAAGCGAGGGTCTGCCATGGTATGGGGTTGTCAGTGCCCTTGGCAAAGGTAACTTGCACTTCTTTGAAGGCAGCATTAATGCAGAAATTTACATTGAGATTTTGAAGCAACATGCAGTGCTTTGAAAAAGTATTCATACCCCTTGAACTTTTTCACATTTTTCCACCTTACAACCATGAACTTAAGTTTTTTTTGTTTTGTTTTTTTTTAATTGAGATTTTATGTGATGGACCAACACAGAGTAGCACATAATTGTGAAGTGAAATGAAAATGATAAATGGTCTTCAAAATTTTAAACAAATAAAAATCTGAAAAATGTGATGTACATTAGTATTCATCCCCCCCTGCGTCAATACTTTGTAGAGCCACCTTTTGCTGCAATTACAGCTGCAAGTCTTTTGTGGTATGTCTCTACTAGCTTTGCACATCTAGACACTGAAGTTTTTGCCCATTCTTCTTTGCAAAATAGCTCAAGCTCAGCCAGATTGGATGGAGAGCGTCTGTGAACAGCAATTTTCAAGTCTTGCCACAGATGCGCAATGGGATTTAGGTCTGGACTTTGACTGGGCCATTCTAACACATGAATATTCTTTGATCTAAACCATTCCATTGTAGCTCTGGCTGTATGTTTAGGGTCATTGTCTTGCTGGAAGGTGAATCTCCTTCCCAGTCTCAAGTCTTTTGCAGCCTCCAACAGGTTTTCTTCCAGGATTGCCCTGTATTTAGCTCCATCCATCTTCCCATCAACTCTGACCAGCTTCCCTGTCCCTGCTGAAGGAAAGCATCCCCATAGCATGATGCTGCCACCACCATGTTTCACAGTGGGATGGTGTATGCAGGGTGATGAGCAGTGTTAGTTTTCCACCACACATAGCGCTTTGCATTTAGGCCAAAAAGTTCAACTTTGGTCTCATCTGACCAAAGCACCTTCTTCCACATGTTTGCTGTCCCCCCTACATGGCTTCTGGCAAACTGCAAACGGGACTTCTTATGCCTGTCTTTCAACAATGGCTTTCTTCTTGCCACTCTTCCAAAAAGGCCAGATTTGTGGAGTGTACGACTTATAGTTGTCCTGTGCACAGATTCTCCCACCTGAGCTGTGGATTTCTGCAGCTCCTCCAGAGTGATCATGGGCCTCTTGGCTGCTTCTCTGACCAGTGCTCTCCTTGCTCGCTCGTAGGTTTGCAGTTGTGCCATACTTTTTTCCATTTTTGAATGATTGAACAGTGCTTCTTGAGATGTTCAGAGCTTGGGATTTTTTTTTTTTTTAATAACCTAACCCTGTTTTAAACTTCTCCAGAACTTTATCCCTGACCTGTCTGGTGAGTTCTTTGGTCTTCATGATGTTTGTTCTTCAGCGTTCTCTAACAAACCACTGAGGCCTTCACAGAACAAGTGTATTTATGCCGAGAGTAAATTACACACAGTAGGACTCTCTTAACTAATTAGATGACTTCTGAAGGCAATTGATTGCACTGGATTGTATTTAGAGGTATCCGAGGACAGGGGGATGAATACTAATGCACACCACATATATTTCAGATTTTTGTTTAAAATTTAAGACCATTTATCATTTTCATTTCACTTCACAATCATGTGCTACTCCTATGTTGGTTTATCACATAAAATCTCAATAAAAAAAACTTAAGTTTGTGGTTCTAAGGTGGAAAAATGTGAAAAAGTTCAAGGGGTATGAATACTTTTTTTCAAGGCACTGTATGCTGCCTTCAAGACATCTTTTCCAGGGATATTTCAACAAAACAATGCAAAACCACGTTCTGCACACATTACAAAGGGATGGCTGCAGAAGAATAGGGTGCCTGTCCCCTCTGTTGCCAATAGAGAATGTGAGGCAAATTTTGAAACAAAAAAAAAAAAATGACCCTGTACTGCTGCATACCTTAAGACCTGTTTGCAGAAAGAATGGGACAAAATAACACCTGAAACACTTCATCACTTGGTGTCTTCAGTCCCTAAACATCTTTGAAGTGTTGAGAAAGAATGGCAACATTACAAAGTGGTAAATGCTTTACCACCCCCACCCTTTTTTGAGATGTGTTGCAGGAATCAAAATTGAAATAAGTGTTTAAAAATGGCAGTAAAATCCATGAGATAAAACATCAAATAATGTGCCGTTGTATTGTTTTGAGTGCAGTACGGGTCAAAGATTATTTACAAGCCACTGTTTCCAGTTTTAATTTCATTGTACCTTCCCAGCTTTTTCTGATTTAGGGTTGTACTTCAAATGGGCTGTGTTGTAACATCTGTCTCGAGGGTGCTAACACTGTGCAGTCAGCCATCACTGTGCTTTTTGTTCGGCATCACTTGCTGCGCTGGAATGTGTGTACAGTAAAGTGCACAAGAACACAAAACACTTCCATGGGGACTGCTAGGGAAAACAGGATAAAGGTACCAAAACGCATGCAAAGCTGTATGACCGTATGCAGTAATAAGGACGTTTTTCAGACTTCCTGGAAACAAGCTCAAATATAGTTGAAGCAACAGTCGCCAAAGAACATGCACATTTCTAGAGTAGTCCCAGCTTGTGACAAACAAATACACCAAATATGGTGTCAGTATACACAAGCTTAGCCAAAATATGACCTCAGTTTTATTCCCAATAGCAATCCTCCAATGCACAAAACACCACAGTCCACGTTGCTAAGTTCATGGTCTTGTGTGGTGTTTGGCATCATCGCTGTTGCCAGTGTTGATACATTATAGGTATTAAAAGTGACTATGTATTTACTCAGTATTTTTAAATTGTTCTCCATGTCTAAATTGAAGGTATGTGACTGTTTGGTTGGGGTGAAATGCACCTTTAACAACCCTTGTGATTTGGTCCAAGGATGTAACAAGCTATATTCCCTTTTTTGGTGGGCTCATTAATATGTTGGTGAGTTCTGCTGATTGGCTGTATTGCAGCCAGACTCTCACAAGTATCACATTGGCTAGGGTTGCCAGATATTTTCTTATGTAAATCTTATTTGGCATAATATAACTCTCAAGGCAATCTAAACTTTTTTGTCAACTTCCAACAACCTAGCATTTTCAAAGGAAATTTTTGCAGGCTAAATGTTATTAGAAATTGGCCAAACTTTAATACGATCACTCTGGCAACCCCTTCACTGCAAAGCTGCTCAAAGTTCTTCTGACTTAACACCTTTTATCATGTGATGAAACTTTGCTGATGGGACTTGCGGGATAACTTGGCCCACATCCACAGGGCACAAATGATCACTGAATGGTTTGACGAGATTGAAAATGGTGTAAAAATATATGCTATGCCTTTCACACTCACCAGGGACATCATTTATAAACGATGCGTACGCACAAAAGAATGCGTACGCCACATTCTACGCAAGCTTCGGTATTTATAAAAAGTGAACTTGACGGTAAAATGTGTGCACCTCCACGCAAGCTTTGACGCATGCGTACGCGCACAAAAAAGGGAAACGCGGAAAATGCGACCTCAGAAGGAAACGAGGAGAATGACAGTTTAACACTTAACATAACATCGTGCATCAAAAATGTGACTGACTTAAGATTTTATAATCCTTAATTTTGTGCACTTGTCTGGGTGCAGGTGATTTTTAATGTGTAAATCCTGAAAGTATTTGTAACCATTCTTAGACCATTTTCTAAATATTCAACCCTTTACTCATTCAGTTATGTTGTAGGTGACAGTGGGTATCCGCTGAAATGGTGGCTGCTCACGCCATTTATGAACCCCCAAACGCCTGAGGAGACCACTTACAACCTGCGCCACAGCCAGGTGCGCGCTGTTGTGGAGCGCACCATCGGGCTCCTGATGGCGTTGTCTGGATGCCACGGGGGGAGCGCTATGTTACAGACCTGAAAAGGTCTGTAGGATTGTTAGGGCCTGTGCTGTACTGCACAATGTGGCACAGCTACAAAACGTGCCTTTGCAAACTGAAGAGGTCAACCTTGATCTCGACCCCGATCCCTATCCCCAGGCATTCCACCCAAACGCAGGAGCCATGCTCCAGCGCGAGGAGGTGATGCGCCGCTTGTAAATAATTGGGTATGGAAACAAATGATTACTTTTTAAGAAATTCTTTAATGCTGGCATTTAATGCGGACAACTCATTTTTTTTTAATTTCTTTTAACTCCCGGGCGACCTCGCGGACGGGATCCACATGTTCCCGCTGCACCTGCAGCACTGCATCTGTTAGGACACGGGTGCTGGTGGCTGGTTTCGGCATGGATGCACATGCATCGGAGGCCGTGGACGTCCTTGGGACCTCCGCTGCCACAGCCAACACACTGCTGGCCTCACTGGCACACCCAGCAACTGCGAGGGAATTTTTTTTTTTTTTTGTTAATAAAATACTTTTTCTGGATGAAGACTCGTTTCAATTAATTTCACACCCATTTCAAACAAGGGGGCACATGTGCAATGTGAGGTGGTTCCTTGATACACAACCAAAAAAAATTACATACCCCAGTCCTCGGCTGGTTCATGTGGTCCAGCATCGGTGTCGCCCTCCTCCTCACGCACAACTCCACTCAGGAGGGTTTCCCCTATAATGCCAGCCAGTTTTTGATCCAGTGGGGTGAGCTCCGGCTCCCCTTTCCCCCCCGCCCGTTGCACAGACGCTTTAGCGGTGTGCCGCAATCCTCTTCTTGGCGTCCACCTTTATGTTGGACCCTTCCCCCCCCCCCCCCCCCCCTTTTCCTTTTTTTTTTTTTTTTTTTTTTTTTTAAACCTCTGCCATAGTACGGCCTTGTGAAGCTACAGAATTGACCGCATCGGCCACATCCTGCCATTCACACGTGTTTCTTTTTTTTTTTTTTTTCGCATTTGTAACTCCTGTATTATGGCCTCCAAACAAAACAGCTCGACGCTGCTCCACTTCATCTACTAGCACTTCAACTTCACAGTCGGTGAAGTTGCGCTTCTTTCTTTCCTTCTGTTTTGGGCATGTTGTCCACAGATATCAATATTCATTAAGGGTGTTTCGCTGAATATTTATAGGCAATTGTGGGTGTGTCTTGAGGCACACACAGGTGCCGCAAACTTAGAGTGGATTGTGATTTATAAAGGGAAATTGGCGTGGAACGTGCATGCGCACGGTTTTATAAATCAGAATATTTCTGTGCGCACGCACATTCTGAGTTTCGTGCGCATGCCATCTTCTGGCGTAAATCCTGCGTGAAGTTTTATAAATGAGGCCCCAGATCTTGAGCCAATTGAACACTTGTGGGAGATTTTAGACTAAAGTTAAACAGTGCTCTCCACCACCATAATCCAAATATCAGCTGAGAGATTAGCTTTTTGGAAGAATGGGGATCATCCCTTGAGCACGGCTTCAAAAATTTGTAGAATGTGTCTTAACAGGGCTTTCCCCAAGGGGAAAATAAATAGAGCAGTGTTAGATGCTTCTGGGGCATGTTCCCCTGGAAAATTTTGAAATTGGGGACTTAAGATGGTGCATTCTGGTGGCCTCTAGGGTTGATTTTAGGCACTGTTCAACATTTGCTGTTTTACCTGGTCAAATATGCAAGGGGGGAAAATTTACATTTGAAATGAAGAAAACCCTGGAACCAGTCAGTTCAGAGAAATAAAATTAAATATTGCACAACAAAAAATGCATAATATTAAACAATATAGCACACCTTCATTTTCCAATTCCAGGATGCCAGGAACAGAATCAAGGTCAAAACACACAACACCGCCATCTAGTGACCAGCGACGAGAACATGGTGTTGTGAATGGCAGTGCATGCATGCAGCAAAAAACTTTTAATATAGAAAGGTTTTTTTGAATAGAAATACTGTTTATATATTTTATTTATTATATATAAAATAAATTGCAGTATCTTTCTAGTTCTATAGTTAAAACTCATTTTCAGAGGGAAATCAGAGGTATTTAGGTGTGGAAAATACTCTGCATTGTTCAATTTGTTTTTTTGGGGTGTGCAAGTGACCGCGCGGTGCTGACGTCTTAAGGCCAATTTATGCTGACAACCCAGTCCTCGCAGATGGCGTCGCAGATGGCGTCTGCGAAGCCCCCCCCCCCCCCCCCTTCACAGACGCTCTGCACGCACCTCCCAAAAATTGTGACCACCGCAGACAGCGTTGCAGACAAGAGGGCTCTGATTGGTCCACTCTACATTTGCTGTACATGCACTTCCGCTTCCCTACTTTCCCGGTTTGGTTTGTTTTCACTACCGCCATTTTTAAAAACACGAGTGAAGATGGAGCAGCACGAAGAGCGGTTGATCGAGGAAGTGAGGAAGTACGTACATCTATACGACTCCAGTTCTAGTCATTATAAGTAACCGGAGGATAAACACTCCACTAACCACACCCACCAACTACTCCAAGCGATTTCGCACCCCCTTGCGTTGTGGCGGTGAATAACATCGTGCACGCCTATTACTCCCCGCTCAACGATAAATTACAACTGTCTGCGAAAAGCTATCTGCGAAAGCCTTGTCACAAGAGCATGCAGAGGCCCTTACAGCACAACGGAGCACCGTGTATCCACACTTTGGGGAAAACCCTGGTTAAGGCATGTTTAGTTGTGGTGCACCACCTTACTTAAACACCTCTGTGTATGGGTGTAGTGTCTGTTTGACTGAACTAATGTCATTGAAAGTGGTGTAGCAGGTAGTGTTGGTGCCTCACAGCTCCATGGGTTCAGGTTTGATCCTGAGCTCTGGGCATGGTCTGTACAGAGTTTTGCATGTTCTCTGTTGGTAGGTGAACTGGCTTCTCATAATTGCCTCTGTCTAAAGGAGTCAATGAGTCTCTGGATTAGGGTAAAGTGCTTACTGAAGATGAACGAATGAATCTGTGAATAGACTGGCATCAACTAAATACAGATCCATCTTTCATAAGGTCTTTTTGCTTTTCTGTGTTTTTGATCAGCTTGTGTCCCTGACTTAATTGGAAATAATGATGCAGTAAGCCATGAAATAATGCAGAAGGCATGAAACGGTCCTATTTTTGTTTACTTTACAGCTTGCTTAGTTCCTTGGTAGTCTGTAACTAAATTGGGTTATTCACATCATAAAGATGCTGTAAAATCTAGTTCCTGTAACTAGATGCCAGGGATGAATCCATTTGACCGGTGTTCCATATCAATGTCTGGATGTACAGCAGCTTCACTCTGGATCTGGGGTGTGTGTGTGTGTGTGTGTGTGTACACAAAGTTGCACAATCTATGCACTCTGCTTTATTAAATTGTCTCTTTATATAAAAAAAAAAAGACTGACTTGGATTTGAAATCACTTCCAAATCATGGCGACGTATGCTAACCCAAAACTCATGGTGCTAATTCAATTAGCCACACCCAAAATGTTGAGCCATGGTTTAGAAAAGTACACTGAGGCTCTTTGTCCATTGGTGACTTTTTGTAAGGTACTGTACATTTCTTACACCACATAGATTAGGGGGGGAAAAAATTACAGCCTGCAAGTACAGGTTAAAACGTACCAAACATGCCCTCTGAACCACTCCTAGTTTTGTTTACTCCAACCCACTGAAAGCTTCCTTGTTTGCATATTTCCAAAAGTAGAGTACAACAGGCATAAACAAAGGAGTTCCTCAGCGTGTTTTGCATTAATATGCATATTTTCCAATGCCTAACTGGTACTGTCAATGCTTTGCATGTCCTACCTTTAATGATGTTTGATCATATCATTATGCACAACACAAAGGTGCTTACTTTAGCTGACCTTGGATCACTATGAGAAATGCACTTGAAGGCAACATTATGGATTTGCTGGTAAGACCATAATGTCTTTTACACGATGATGGATTCCACCGAATTGCATTCCCCCCCCCCCCCCCCTTTTTTTTTTTTTTTTTTAAATGGATGAAGACTTGTCTGTCTTGTATTTTGTACAAGAGGGTAGATTGGTTATCCATGGATATGTACAGAATGCTGCACTGTATTCCTATTACTGAGGACAAGTACAGTGGCATGCAAAAGTTTGGGCACCCTTACTGAAAATGTGTTGCTGTGAATAGTTAAGTGAGCAGAAGATGAACTGATCACCAAAAGGCATAAAGGTAAAGACGACATTTCTTTTCAGTGTTTTCTGCAAAATTTGTGTATTTTTTTGTACAATTGGAGAGTGGAAAAAAAGAAAAGGAACACCATGCAAAAGTTTGGGCACCCCAATACATTTGAGTTCTCAGGTAACTTTTGCCAAGGTTCCAGACCTTAATTAGCGTATTGAGCTGTGGCTTGTTCAAATTCTTTGTTGGGAAAGGTCAGATGATGCAGATTTCAAAGCTGGATAAATTCTGACTCCTCAAACTTGTCCCTAAAATCAACAGCCATGGGCTCCTCTAAACAACTCCCTTGCATTCTGAATAATAAAATAATTGATGCTCACAAAGCAGGAGAAGGCTACAAGAACGTAGCAAAGTGTTTTCAGGTAGCTGTTTCCTCAGATTGTAATGTTATTAAGAAATGGCAGTTAACAGAAACAGTGGAGATCAAGGTGAGGTCTGGAAGATGAAGAAAACTTTCTGAAAGAACTGCTCGTTGGATTGCTAGAAAGGCAAATAAAAACCCCTGTTTGAATGCAAAAGACCTTCAGAAAGGTTTAGCAGACCCTGGAGTGGTGGTACACTGTTCTTCTATGCAGTGACACCTGAACAAATATGACCTTCATGGGAGAGTCATCAGAAGAAAACCTTTCCTGCATCCTAGCCACAAAATTCAGCGTCTGAAGTTTGCAAATGAACATCTAAAGCCTGATGCATTTTGGAAACAAGTCCTGTGGACTGATGAAATCAAAATGGAACTTTTTGGCCACAATGTGCAAAGGTATGTTTGGAGAAAAAAGGGTGTCAAATTCCAGGAAAAGAACACTTCTCCAACTCTGAAGCATGGGTGTGGATCGATCATGCTTTGGGGTTGTTGCAGCCAGTGGCACAGGGCACATTTCATTGGTCAAGGGAAGCATGGATTCGAATAAATACCAGCGAATTCTGGAAGCATGGTAGCCGCGGGGTCTTAAGTCTTAAATTTAATATTCCAAAGTTAAGGCCTTAAAAAGTCTTAAATTGCTTTGCCTAAGACTTAATTTTTTAAACACGGGTCTTAAATTTACTCATACTATTCTACAATGTGAAAACGTGGGTTTTGCGTAACATCAGTGAATTTCTTGGAGTATGCGCAAAGAAACAATATTGATACATTCTCGCGCCGGCGCAACCATCGGAGTCCGTGGTGGAGAGGAGACTCCACGAATCGCAGCATGGGGAAGTGTCGTTTTAATCAGCAGTGGCTTTCAGATGAAATATATCGTGATTGGGTGAGGGAGGTTCCTGGAAGCGACATTGAAGCAAGATGCTGTGTTTGTCGAAAGACCTTCAAGTTGTCCACTATAGGTCATTTTCGCTTTAGAGTCTCGCATGAAGAGCTCAAAGCACATTGCATCTGCCCTCCACCGCCACCAGCCCATTGCTCAGTTCTGCACGGTTCAATCTCTGAATGCACCTGGAGTTGGCACTAGCACCACTGTCGAATGTTAGCAGCATCAGGCAAGCCAGACAGCATTGGCAAGGCTAGCAACAACACAAGGGCCGAGCAGTGGCATGATGGGTGTCGGTGGAACCCCGACACTTCGATCAGAGGTGCTCTGGATTTTAAAAATAATTACGGAACACCACTCGTACAGCTCGACTGAGGGCATAAGCGAACTCTTTAAGGCTATGTTCCCAGACTCAGAAGTCGCTACAACATTCTCCTGTTGAAAAAAACAAAACGTCTTGTGTAACAAAATTTGGTCTTGCTCCTTATACTGTGCATCTCAAAAAATTAGAATATTGTGAAAAAGTTCAATATTTTCCATCAGTTTATTTAAGAGAGTGAAAGTTTTATATATTATAGACTCACTACACAAACTAAAATGTTTCAAGCATTTTTCTATTTTAATCAGTATGGCATACAGTACAAAAAAAATCTCAAAATATTAGAATATTTCATTTCGAGTTTGAGTAAAACAGTATGAACACAGTGTATCTCTCGGTCTAGTTCAGTACACACAACCACAATCATGGGGAAGACTGCTGACTTGACTGTTGTCCAGAAGATGATCACTGATGCCCTCCACAAGGAGGGTAAGCCACAAAAGGTCATTACTGAAAAGGGTGGCTGGAAAAGGTGCACAAGCAACAGGGATGGCCGCAGTCTTGAGAGGATTGTCAAGAAAAGTTGATTCAAGAGCTTGGGAGAGCTTCACAAGGAGTGGACTGAGGCTGGTGTCCGTGTATCAAGACCCATCACGAACAGACATCTTCAAGAAAGGGGATACAACTTTTGCATTCCTAATATCAAGCTACTCCTGAGCCAGAGACAATGTCAGAAGTGTCTTATCTGGGCTAAGGAGAGAAAGAAATGGACTGTTGCTCAGTGGTCCAAAGTCCTCTTTTCAGATGAAAGTACATTTTGCATTTAATTTGGAAATCACGGTTCTAGAGTCTGGAGGAAGAGTGGAGAGGCACAGAATCCAAGGTGTTTGAAGCCCAGTGTGAAGTTTCCACAGTCTGTGATGATTTGGGGTGCCATGTCATCTGCTGGTGTTGGTCCACTGTATTTTATCAAGTCCAAAGTCGACACAGCCATCTATCAGGAGATTTTAGAGCACTTCATGCTTCATCTGCTGACGAGCTTTTTGGAGATGCTGATTTCCTTTTCCAGCAGGACTTGGCACCTACCCACAGTGCCAACTACTACCAAATGGTTTGCTGACCATGATATTACTGTGTTTGATTGGCCAGCCAACTTGCCTGACCTGAACCCCATAGAGAATCTATGGGGTATTGTCAAGAGGAAGATGAGAAACACCCGACCCAAAAATACAGATGCGCTGAAGGCCACTATCGAAGCAACCTGGGCTTCAATAACACCTCAGCAGTGCCACAGACTGATCACCTCCATGCCACACCGCATTGATGCAGTAATTCATGGTAAAGGAGCCCCAACCAAGTATTGAGTGTATAAATGAATATACTTTTCAGAAGTTGGACATTTCTGTATTGTAAATCCTTTTTTTGATTGATCTTAGGGAATATTCTAATAATTTGAGATACTGGATTTCTGATTTTCGTGAGCTATAAGCCGCCATCATCAGAATTAAAACAAAAAAAGGCTTTAAATATTTCACTTTACATGTAAAGAATATAGAATATGTGAAAGTTTACCTTTTTGAATTAAATTATGAAAAAAAGGAACTTTTTCATGGTATTCTAATTTTTTGAGATGCACTAGTATAACAAAGGAGTTGGTCAAAGACGTTAACGAGGCAAGTGGTGGATTCGTCGTAATGTTCGAAAAAGTAAGTGTTTTTTTTTCTTTTTATCAAGCTTGGTTAATTAAAGTAGGTGTAGGTACAGTTGTTATAATTTTTATCATAGGTTTATCACAGTTGTTATAACTTTTATCATAGGTTTCCACTCGTGTTATGTTGCTTAACTTTATGGGAGCCACAGAGAAAAACAGGCTGAACTTAGAATATAGATGAGGAGATTGTTGCCAAAGGTGTTCAGCTTAGAAACCTATAGGTACTATTGTAATTTCATGTTATTGTGATCTACTGGCACCTCTCTCTCTCTCTCTCTCATATATTATGTATATGTCTATCGCTCGCTCCTGTCTGTCTATTTCCTATCTATCTGTCGGGGTGTGTGTGTGTGTCTGTCTCTCTCTCTCTCAACTGTCTACCACTCTGTCCTATCCATCTATATCTCACTATTCTATCTATCTTTTTATCTTTCCTCTCTCCTATCTATCCATGTCTGTCTACCACTTTATCTATCTATATTGTCTATCGCGCTCTCCGATCAATCTCTTCTCCATCTGTATACCTCTTTCCTATCTATTTATCTCATTGTGTCTCTTATCTATCCACCTCCACATCTGTCTTCCCTCCCTCCCTTGTTTACTAGGAGTATTTACATTTCTTTTTATTCTTCAAAATGTAAAATGGTTGAAGCAAGTTGAATGCTGGGAAACTAAGACAGAGTTTGTCTGTTTATCATCTCTGGGTGCATGGTCATAATTAGTTTAGAGACAGTTCTTTAGGCCTTGAGTTGGGCCCTCAGTTTGGCTTTTTGACTGGTGAGTGCACACCAATGTATTGGTATGCCAATTGCATTTTTGTGCACCTTTAAGAGACTAGGTTTACCTCTTTTTTTTTTTTTTTTTTTTTTTTTAAATCTCTCTCTTCCCATCTATCCCCCTCGTCTCTTATCTATCTATGCCCCTCTGTATCTCCCTCCCTCCCTCGTTTACAAGGGTACAAAATGTAAAATGGTTGAAGCAAGTGCTGGGAAACTAAGAGTTTGTATGTTTAGAGTGTTGTGAATTATTTTTATTTTTTTTTAATAAAATATCAAAACAAAATACATCCACATCACTATTTTATTTTAAGTATCACCTCTGGGTGCATGGTCATAATTAGTTCAGAGACCGTTCTTTAGGCCTCGTGTTAGGCCCTCAGTTTGGCTTTTTGACTGGTGAGTGCACACCTTTTGGCATTAATGTGTTGGTATGGCTACTGCATTTTTGTGTACCTTTTTAAGGCTATGACTTGGACCCTACGTTGTGCTCCTTTCTTCCAGGTTTAGCCTTTTTTTGTCTTGAATGTGAAGATTTGACAAGCATGACTTAAGTATACAACTTTTTTATAATAAAAGTATTTTTACTTGAAACATTTGTCTTTATTGGGAATTTGATCTGGTGTTCTACGACCGCATAATGGGTGCGATGTAGGTCTTAATTCTCATTTAAGTGGTCTTAAAGGTCTTAAAGTCTTAAATTTATGGTGGTTAAACCTGGGGAGACCCTGGGAAGCAAACATCACACCATCTGTAAAAAAAAAAAAGTTGAAGTTAAAAAGAGGATGGGTCCTACAATAAGATGATGATGATGATGATGATGATGATGATCCAAAACGTACCTCAAAATCTATAATGGAATACCTCAAGAGGCACAAGCTGAAGGTTTTGCCCTGGCCCTCACAGTCCCCTGACCTAAACATCATTGAAAATCTGTGGCTAGATCTCAAAAGAGCAGTGCATGCAAGACAGCCCAAGAAACTTGTAGAACTGGAAGCCTTTTGCAAGGATGAATGTGTGAAAATCCCCCAGGTAAGAATTGAAAGATTATTAGCTGGCTACAAAGTGTTTACAAGCTGTGATTCTTGCCAAAGGGGGTGTTACTAGGTACTAACCATGCAGGGTGCCCAAACTTTTGCTTTGGGCCCTTTTCCTTTGTCATTTTTGAAAATGTAAAAGATGAAAATAAAAAAAAATTGCTTAAAATATAAAGGGAATGAGTCATCTTTAACTTTATGCCTTTTGGAGATCAGTTAAGCAAGTTGAAGATGAAATGTTCACAGTAACAGCAATTTTGACCAGGGGTGCCTAAACTTTTTTGCATACCACTGTGTAATTGTAGAAATTGCCATGCAGTATGTATATGTAGTTATTTGAGCTGAATACCTTTCGTATGGCAGACACATTCTCTGTGGTTCTGTCACACATCTGAAATTTTTGAGCTGTTTTGAGGTTGTCTTTACATGACAGGCCATTGCTTTTTTATATATATATATATATATATATATATATAAAATAAAATCTCAGTCGCTCATTTAAACTGAATGACTAGCAACATATTGGTAACATGAGACTTGCAAGCTTAGAAAAAAATGGTAAATGTAAACCCCTTAACCCTGAACTCTTGCCAGATTGAGGTGGGGTTTACATTAGACCGTATCAGCCGATCATCAGATTAACATTTTTAAAACGATTAGCATGCACACAGCAACGCCAATACACGATTCGCGTGCACACAGCAACGCCAATACACGGATACGCTCGGCTCTGCAGGCATCCTGCACTCCAAATCACTCCGCCCTGAACAGCGAGTGCCCTCTGGAGGGTGCGCACTCCAGCCCTGCGCAGCTCACAGAGCGCGCGAGTGAAGTGCACGAGCAGTGATTCGGGACTGAGCCACTGTGTGTGTGAGATCTCAGTGCATATTGGGTATGCGCGTCACTTACCACTTGCAAGTGGAAGGATGGCAAGCCTAAAGACAATCATAACTACACAATGGGCAGTATTTGCATCAGTATTTGCAGTATTTTCATACTTTTATACTCTTTAATGAAAGGTGATACAAGGCGGAAGTCCGCGCCGTTTTTCAGCAGTCACGTCACATGACCAATGCCAGCGAATCAGGAAGGTGGATGTCACAGTGACGTTGTCCAATGACGACGCCAGCTAGAGCTCAGCACAGTGTATCCGTGTATTCTCGATGTTTACACAGCACCGGACCAGACACGATCTGGATTGAATATGTGGACCCTGGCGGATTCCCGTTTCCCGGCGTTTTAATGTAAACGGACGGTGCATCCGCGAAGAAAACGAGACAGATACGGTCTAATGTAAACTTGGCTTGAATGTGTGTGTGGCATGTACACGCTATGCTTGATGTGATGTGTCGGTATGAATCAGCTTTAACGATCCCAAATTATTTGTCTTTTTGAAAGGACCCTTAAAATTTCCACAAAGGACCATACAGTGAATGGTTTCTCTTTCACACAAGGTTTCAAGTAAAACTGTTTGTTTATTAACCATCCAAAGAGGATGGACAGGGGTAGCTCAGTAGGCTGGTGGTTGAAGGGTTGAGCTCAAATCTCATCACTGCCACGAAGTCATGACGGAGTCTTTTATTAAAACACTTAACTTTGACTTCGTTCGACTATGTTATTTCTCATCAGGAAGCCAAATGAATAAATAAACAAGCTTGCAAGTGTGCGGCAATTAGAAATGTTGTGAAATACAGAGAGCAGCACTAACAGCAAATCATAAGAGAAAATGTGTTGGTCCTTTTGAATTGTAGACAGCTTCCACTTTGCGTGCAGGACTACAAAGTTATAGGAGCAGGAAAACTACAGCAGTTCAGCCTCGAGATGTTTGTTTTAACGGCTAAGAGGTTTTGTTAAGACATTGTGTTTCAGATAAGTGCTCCTGTTCAGACATGTTCACGCAGCTGTCTGTCCAGTAGCTACCATGACTTTAGACTATAGACCGTTACTTTCCTGTTTAAGCATATTTTAAAGTATTCTCTGAGACAACTCGTGTTTGTAGCTTTAAACAGAACGTATATTTTGTTTTTGAAGTCCTGCTAGCCAGTAGGATTTCTTTCAGCAGTTTCCCCTGATGTTACTAGTTTCAGTTTAATTTGATTAGTATCGTGCATGTCTGTCTTCCTATGGAATAAAAAAGCAGCATCATGAAACTGAAACTTATGTGGTGCTGTAAGGAAACCTGCACAAACCAGAGTGTTGGATCAGCAGCCTTTGTGCATGTTGAAGTAAGAGTTTTTTTATATATATATATATATATATATATATATATATATATATATATATATATATATATATATATATATATATATATATATATATAAAACATATATAAAACGGGGTAGTCTAGTCAGTGGCTATACGCTTCTATTAAAAGGAGCCCAACTACACACAATAAATAGAAACTAAAAAAGAAACTAGTTATAATCCATATCAAATTGCAATATCCACAGTATGTACATATCAAATATTCAAATTAGTAACAAATGCACAAACACTAAGCTTAATCTATTTAAAACAATACATCCATGATAAAAGTATTTCTTGGCCAGCTCAGTTCTTACCGTTTGGTAAATATAGTGGGGTGGGTGGGGGAGTAGGAAATATAAAGTTGGATATATATATATATATATATATATATATAAAATTTTATTAAACTTTTTTTTTTCTTGGTCTTGGCCATTTTCCCAAAGCTCAATGCCCAATCATTTGACTTGACTAATAATTTTTTTCAGATTTGCAAATCATGCCTTTTCCTGTATCGCACATTAACTTGTCAATGACAGACATCGCTAAAGTTTTCTTGCATTATAATTAGACCAGAAAGCCCCCCCCCCCCCCCCCCAAAAAAAAAAAAAACACCTCCATATTTTAAGGTTCCAAGTTTAAAAAAAAAAAATCAAACATTTGTAATACTAAACTTACACATTTTGTATTTAAAATCAAATTTTGTTTTTGCAAGATTTAATTGAGTTAACATGAGGTGTTGTGATGTTTAACCAAAGGTTGTCCTGCTGTTTGTTTAGCCGCAGAGTGTGAGTGGAGTTGAGATGAGGAAACAGCAGCAGGCCCACATTGAAGGACCCCCTCAAGCCCCTGGGCACCCGAGACCGAACACCTGCTGTCTGTGCTGGTGCGGCTGCTGTAAATGCCTCTGGTATGTCACGTCCTGTTACGGGGGGGGGGGAAAGCCAGATACGCAAATGATGCTAAACTATTAATTGCTATGTATATTGTAGCTATCGTGGTGCTTTGCAGCTTCCACTGGTATTTGAGCCATTATTATCATTACTAATTCTAATCGAATCCTGGATATCATTTCAGTACAGGCAGGGCATCACAATATTCCAACTGGGATGCATCAATACCCTTAGGGGGGTTTCCCCGACCATGTATGTGTTTGTTGTTTTTGGTAATCCTCTATACTGATGCAGAAATGAGTAATCTACTTGGTATTACTCAGGTTTGTGAAGGAACATTTTATTTCAGATCTGTTTACGTTGCCCCAGGTTAAAATAGTTGCCATGAAATGCACTCGCATGCGTCTTCATACTCTTGGGCTGCTATGACTGTTTATAAGGTACGTTTTTGTTTTCAATGTGTTTGAATCCCTTGCTGTCAATAACAATACTGGCTGTTTGTCAAGAACATCACACTAAGAGCTGTTTTCCCTCACCTAGTGTTGTCTGTAGACTACTTCAGCTTCACTTGCTGCTGTGTGTTGAGGAGTTGTATGGGTTTGTTTTAAGCTTAAGATTGCTTTAGGAAGATGCAGTAATTCCTCCTCTTGATAGTTTCACTGAGAACAGTTTTCAGATCTTGGTACCGGAGCATTTTTCCTGTAGGAGTAAATGAGCAGGGTATTGGGCTATGATATGATATGATATCTGTATTGATGCACCCCGAATGTAAATGTTAATTAATAGTTCACAAGTATGCATTTGCATAAATGGAGATTTAGAAATATTAGCAGCTTCATTCAGGGTTCTCATAGGTATTACCTTCTCGTTACTGACTACCGTTTTACTGGAAATGTATTTGCTACTACGACGCTGCAAATTCCATTTGGGGATTAATAAAGCCACTTACACTGTATATACACCGATCAGCTATAACATTATGACCACTGATTGGTGAAGTGAAATAACATTTGATTATCTCATTACAATGGCTCCTATCAAGGGGTGGGATATTTTTTAATATATTGGGCAGCAAGAGAACAGTCAGTTCTTGTTGATGTGCTGGCTAAAACAAAGGTGTCCGCATTAACTTTTTTCAGCAGTTCGTGATGCAGTAGCTCTTCTGTGGGATTGGACCATATGGGTTAGCCTTTGTGCCCCGTGTGAATCAATGAACCTTCCACACCACCCGTGATTCTTTCCCCAGTTGTCCTCTTGGACCACTTTTGGTAGGTACTAAAGGCCAATTTATGCTGACAATGCAGTCCTCGCAGATGGCGTCTGCGAAGCCCCCCCCCCCCTTTGCAGACGCCCTGTGCGCACCTCCCAAAAATTGTGACCACCGCAGAAGCCTCGCAGACAAGAGGGCTCTGATTGGTCCACTCTACATACGCTGTACACGCACTTCCGCTTCCCTACTTTCCCGGTTTGGTTTGTTTTCACGACCGCCATTTTTAAAAACACGAGCGAAGATGGAGCAGCACGAAGAGCGGTTGATCGAGGAAGTGAGGAAGTACGTACATCTATACGACTCCAGTTCTAGTCATTATAAGTAACTGGAGGATAAACATTCCACTAACCACACCCACCAACTACTCCTAGCGACTTCGCGCCCCCTTGCGTTGTGGCGGTGAATAACATCGCGCACGCCTATTACTCCCCGCTCAATGATAAATTACAACTGTCTGCGAAAAGCTATCTGCGAAAGCCTTGTCGCAAGAGCATGCAGAGGCCTTAACCACTGCATACTGGGAACACCCCACAAGATGTGCCATTTTGGAGATGCTCAGACCCAGTCATCTCTCCATCACAATTTGGCCCTTGTCAAAGTTGCTCAGATCCGTACACTTACCCATTTTTACCTGCTTCCAACACCTCAACTTCAAGAACCTACTGTTCTCTTGCTGCCCACCTCTTTACGTGTGTATGGGTGTGGGTTGTTGTTTTTTTTTTTTTTTTTAATAATTTTTGTTTGCTACATTTTTGGTAGTATTTCCTTTAATACCCAAGACTTGCATAGTATCACGCATTTTTTAATATAATTTAATTCCAAAGGCCAAATGTACCTACTGTCTTCATACAAATATATAGCCGTGTACCTGATACTGTACCATTTTTCAAAGCTATCATTTATGAACTATTAATCTAATTCTCTACCTGGTTTTGGACAGTGGACCCTGAAAACTTAAGTGTTCTAGGTATCCTACTCTGTAAAAACTTTTCTTTTAGTTAGTAATGGGGCTGCATTAAAATTGAGTTCACTGAAACACGTATAGTAGGTTGGCACAATGAAGCAACCAGTTTAACCTACTACATGAATGTCAGTGAACTTTAAAAAAAAAAAAAAGTAACTGGGCTGCCTTTAAAATTAAGTTAAAACAAAACTTTTTACAGTGTACTAATCATTACTTGGCCTGTGTGTTGCCAGAAACTGAACTCGTAGTATATACACAATTATGAATTAATGCCCGCTATGTGACTCCTACACTAAATGCTGATTAGTCACATGTTTGAACAGACCTGCACTGTGAGATATAATTTTTTTTAAGCAAAAACAGTGCAACCTACAGTAAATACTACTGATAAACAATAGTTCTTCTGTTCCTCTGAAATACAGTACTGTGCAAAAGTCAGTTTGTAGCTGCTAGAAAGAGCTAGCTTTTTTTTTTTAAAGCCATTCTTGAGGTGCTTCATTCTTGTACATGGTTTTCAGTGTGAACAGATTCAACATGGATGTTAAGCTATTCACCAGGCTGTTCTCTGGTGAAGATTTGTCCTTTGAAACCTTCTATTTTCATAAAAGATGTGATTTGAAAATTGGATCATCATATGCGGAAATACATTTTGGGCAATTTAAAATATTCTTCTCTCATAGCACCTGGGAAATTCTGCTGATTTTTACAAACGCATCCATGTCATGCATGTTAGTCCACTAACGGCAATCTGTTATCTAATCTTTGTGCTATTAGCTACTCACATCTGGGTCATTGACTCAGTTTGTAACTTTTAAAATGAATCACAGATGAAGAAAAGCATGCAAATGCAATGTTTCTTGGCAGTCCTAAGCCACCATGGACGTAATGAATAGCTACCTAATGTATGCTCATGCAATGCCATTTTTTGCTTTAGTTAAAATAGAAACTTTTTTTTGGGGGGGGGCTGTACTTCTAAATGGAGTTCTGTTTTGGGTTTTTTTTTGTTTGTTTTTTTAAACTATATTTACTATATTTTTCTATTTTTAATTTTAATTCATTTTTCTTTTTTTAGACAGACTAGAGATCTTTCGAGCTCCTTTTCTATTTTCCAATGATAGGGGAATTTTCAGGTCCCCCCCCCCCCCCCCCCTTCCACTTTAATCCCTTCACTCATGTGAACACATCACAAGAAATAAAGAAAACATTAAGAAGGAGGGGGCAAACCTGTGTTTATAAGGTCGGGTTTCCACAACCATTTCCTTATTATGCTCTGTATTTATCAGCTGTGTAGGCCTCTATTTCTGTCCCTACATCACATGCAAAACAGCTGTGTGGAACACTTTATATATTTAGAGTGCTCTCAGCATGTGCGGACCCCTTTGGCGAGCAAGCCCAATTATACTTGCACAATAGAGACTTTGAGAAATGAAAGGCAGCCTCTCTTGTCCATGAAACCAAAATAGAAAGTCTTGAATGGCTTTGGGAATTATCAGATCAGTTAGCTGAGTGAGTGAAAGTTGCTGGGGGTGTTTTATAATCTTTTTCATACTGATATTTTTTTTTTCTGGGAATTGTTTACCCTTTGGAGATTCTAGTTAAAATTCTTTTAAAGACACTTTAGCACAAAGTGAAAATCTGTCTGAAAGCCCCATCGTTACTCCTGCAGCTCTTGGGGCCATTAGCAACATATCCGGAGTTCCTGTTCCTGTGTCTTCAGGGCATTGATTCAGACCTTGAACTCAAGCCATGTTCATTAGATGAATGGATCATTGTGTAGCCAATGGCTTACCTGTGTGATGAAGGGAAGGACTGCTTTGCCTTCTGTTATTCACCCTAGCATAGCTAAATGGTCCATTCACTTCTATAAGTGGAACTGAAATCATTCTTCAGCACTGCTGCTGTTCGATGCAGCTGTAGGATTTCTTTCCAGCCTTTCAGTACATCCCTGGGCCTGTAACATCATGCCAAAAAGAAACATGTCGTATAGCTTAACGAGCCTCACTTTCAAGGGAAATGTGGCCCCCACATGTCTGATCACAAATTTATCAGGAAAAGTTTTAGGCTATGTTTCACAGGCCAGCCATGTGAATCAAATAATTATTTAATCATCAAATTATCTTAATGCCCAAAAAATAAAAATCTTCCTCGTAACTGATATCCCCCCCCCCCCCCCCCCAAAAAAAAAAAAAAAACCTGTGCTGGATTTTTAATTAGCCTTTCTGTAAAATGGCATAAGTTTTATTCTTGTGAATTAAAAGTAGACGGCCTTTTGGTTTCATAAAATCGGTGAAATTTATTTCCCTTTGAAATTTGGCCATTGTAATGCATGTTTTTATTTCTATATCTTAACAGGCCATTCTGTGGCAGGGAAGTTATTTAATTTGAGGGGATTCTCGAGCAAATGCACATGGAATCACTGCTTGACTGTATGAAGCGAGACCAAGGAAGTCCGTCTGTGCATGCACGTATGAAGGGAGTTTTCTACGAAGGGAAAGTCTTTAGGACAGAGCACTTCCAATTTGTTGGGGGTATTTATTTATTTGTAGAGTTGCAAAATTCCGGGAATTTTCAAAGGTGGAAACTTTCCATGGGAATTTTTGGGAAAAGACTGGGAATTTTGAAAGTGGACGTCAATTAAGTAAGTAGAAAAAATATTGTAGCATAATCTTGGTTAAAAGAGGCAGATTTATGGGAATAAAGTTGTGCATAGCACGCTGTTACTCACTCACATGGACAAAACGTTATTTTCTCAGAAGCTATTGAAGCCACACCCCTTACATGCATTTTGCAGCCCTCTATCACATGCACAATAACTTCTAGAATTCTGAAGAGCTAGAACTGTTTTAAATACAAACTACCGAGATCACACATTACAGACAAAGGACTACATGCCATCAAGTAAGTTTTGAGGATGTTTGAGGATTTTTTTTTTTTATCTGTTATGGTATTTAAGTAAAAATGAAAAGGTATAGTAGAATAAATCTAGTGCCAATTTACTTGTAAATTAGAATTGTGCCATTTCATTGAAGTAGTTAGCTTGTGATGCTAGTTACAGCAAATTGTGCTAGCTTAATGGGAAACCAGATAAGCTAAATGAAAGCTTCCTATGAACATTTCATGTAAGAAAACTAAATTTAATGCTAGCTTACTGGTAAAAATAAATGTAAATGCAAGATAATTAGAACATTACATAGCTACAGCAAAATGTGTTAGTGCTAGTTTAATGGGACATCAGATGTGCTAAAATGTTAAGTGTAAATGTTTTGTCATCTTATTTCACAGAAAAATGCCACGCGTGCTATCCAATGTGTGGAGGCATTTCACACCTGTGACGATAGACAGGAAATCTTTGTTCATGTGCAAATATTGTGCCAAGAAATATGTTAAGAATGCTACGAAAATGCAGAATCATATTTAATAAAATAATTAAATAATTCCCCTAAATTACCGTAATTCCAGTGTTGTTTTTGGGTTTTTGTTTTTTTTTTTGAAAATTCCCAAAATTCCCATACCAAAGTTTCCATGGAAACTTTCCGGGAATTTTTCACCCCTTTGCAACCCTATTTATTTGTCTTATTAACTTCGAGAATGGAAAAGAGAGGCTGCTGAGGGAATGACTGTTTTTTATAGCTGCTATAATGTAAATGGTACCGGGAACAAACTCCTCTCCACAACATTAATTAGATTAGATTTAAATTTGTCATTAGCGTACAGGTACAAAGCCAATGAAATGCAGTTAGCACTAACCAGAAGTGCAAAATATAGAATTATTTACAGATAAATGCCAGAAGTCAGCACTGCAGCATAGTGATGCTATGTGTTATAGCGATGGACAGTGGAGCGTTACAGTATACAAATGGATCGTTTGTAAATATTTAAATGCATATTTACAGAGGGGAAGTGAACCAGATTAGTATGCAAGGCTGTATGTACAGTTAGCAGTATTGAACGCATATGTACAGTTTGTTTATTAAATGTAACAAAAAGGCACAGCTTGTTCATTAATAACCTGAAAATTCTAAACGTGGGTAAATTTCTGAGGCATAAGAACAATAAAATATTTTGGGAAGTGCTGTAATAGGAAAATAATATGGCTTTAGGGCGGTAACTCTGGCTCTGCTTTGTGTCAAGCTGCATCACATCACTGAGTACATGTTGTTGTTTTTATGAAATTTTATATGTATAATATAAAAAGTACAAGATCACCTAATAAAGATAAAATCAATAATATTTATTCAACACAAGCAGCACAAAATCCAGCACTACAAAAACACATGAATATGAAGGTTTTGTCATCCAGCCACTGCTGTAAAATGTTTATGCATGCGTGATGCAGAACCCGCATTGCCAGGAAGTGTGATGTAGTGCATGTCTGTATGAAAATGGCGTGTGTGATGCCAATCTGTTAGAGGATGCATATTTTTATTTATTTTAATCTGATAAATTAAATCAAAATATTACTTGAAAATAATGTGTTCTCTTTTTTCTTCCTGGATTATAATTGACTGACTGACTGGTTTTCCTCACAGAACTGTGCTTTTATTCAGCCCCACTGGTTCTTCCCCTTTAGGAATGAAGAGCGTAGAGAACGTCCCGAGCAGCAAACATGTACAAAAATGGACAGCATAGAAGCGACAGAAGAACAGTAAGTAATCAGTGACCCTTTTTTTTTTTAAATTCTCAGCTTAACATTGGTCAGGGGTCTATTTCAGTGGTGGATGCAATGTGACCCCCCCCCCCCCCCCCCCCCCAAAAAAAAATAATAATAATGATTTGACGTTACGGGCGGCACGGTGGTGTAGTGGTTAGCGCTGTCGCCTCACAGCAAGAAGGTCCAGGTTCGAGCCCCGTGGCCGGCGAGGGCCTTTCTGTGTGGAGTTTGCATGTTCTCCCCGTGTCCGCGTGGGTTTCCTCCGGGTGCTCCGGTTTCCCCCACAGTCCAAAGACATGCAGGTTAGGTTAACTGGTGACTCTAAATTGACCGTAGGTGTGAATGTGAGTGTGAAAGGTTGTCTGTGTCTATGTGTCAGCCCTGTGATGACCTGGCGACTTGTCCAGGGTGTACCCCGCCTTTCGCCCGTAGTCAGCTGGGATAGGCTCCAGCTTGCCTGCGACCCTGTAGAACAGGATAAAGCGGCTAGAGATAATGAGATGAGATGAGAGATTTGACGTTGCATTTATAGCCTTATTGCCTGTGTGTTTGTTTCCTCCCATGTTGAAGGCATCCCACACTGGATGAAGTTGTAGCCTGGGCACGAAGCTTTGAGCTCATGATGCACTCATCAGAAGGCAGAGACGTTTTTAGGCAGTTCCTCCGGTCGGAGTACAGTGAGGAGAACCTTATGTTCTGGATAGCCTGTGAGGAATTAAAGAAGGAAACCAACCCAACAGCTATAGATGAGAAAGCAAGGATCATTTATGAGGATTATGTATCTATCCTGTCACCAAAAGAGGTAGGATGTCAATACACGACTCTGTATTTTGTTATTCTGACTGGCATGTCTGTAAAGGCTATAGAACCACCATCACGGAGACTGAAGCTCTATTGGCACATCGTTTCATTTCCTGACACATTCATTAGAACTTGCTGCCAAAGATGTAGGTGTAAACAAAGCCTCTAATTGGTGATTGTTATATTCTGTTTCCATATAAATTGGATTAGAAACCGTCTGAAATGCAGCTCTGGCAACAGCTCAAGCGTTCTGACTTTTTTTTTTTTTTTTATAAATGTTGAAAAAGTTGGCCAGTGATTCTTCAAAGCTACTTTGTGCTATAAAATTCCTAATACTGCATTTTAGCATGTTTGTAGCATGGTGATGCACTGAATACAATCTTGTACTGAAATGTGGAGGTTTGTAGTATAAATTCACAGTGGGGGGGGGTTGAATGATTTTGAGGCTGTGACAGTTTCAGGGTTGCCAAAACCATCCCAAAAATGTAACCAAAACAAATTTACAACTGCTATTCCAAGCCATTTTTTCAACTCTAGCTGAAAATCACAAATGCAGCAGGTTTTATTATTTATACTGTGTATTTTTAAGTCAGTGAAACTTTGATGCATTCCTACTGTTTCCAGTTTAAATAGGACATCGTGACTAATAATTATTACATAGACAGACCTAATAACCATTGCACATTTTGTATAGGAACTATGTGTTGTAACATCGGAATACACTGCTACGTTTTATCTCTCAAAAATGCACAAAAGTACAGTTTACTTTTTCTCTGATCCAATCATGTGAATCTAGAGTGACTGACTGACTGCTGTGGAGGTGTTTTTAAACACTATGATATTAATGGACACCTAGAAGCCCTTCCCCAATCTCACATTAGTAATCTCCTCTCGATTCCCTCATGTGAATGATGCTCTGATGCTGTGGCCTCACTTTCTCTCAAGGTAAATGGAGAATGGTTTGAGTTTGGTAGTGACAAGTACAGGGGTAACATGGTTAAATTAAGAGTGCTACTGAAAAAATCTCCCAAATATAGTAAAAAAAAAAATTACACTTTCAGCCCGTAAGAGGTGTTGGGGGGGAACTAAAATTAAATATGTCGACATTGAACTGTGAAATTTAACATGTTACAAAATAATGATTTATTTAGAAAAAGACTTAAAAATGTTTGCTCTCCACAGCCTGGTCAAGGGCTCTATTATCTAGAGATTGTAAGTTCGAATCCCAAAAATGCCACAGTGATCAGTGCCCGGGTGTCCAAGAGCGCAAAACTGGCCGTGCTCTCTACATGGGAGGAATGCCATACTATGGTGGGGTTTACATTAGACCGTATCAGCGGATCATCAGATTAACGTTTTTAAAAACGATTAGCGTGCACACAGCAACGCCAATACACGATTCGCGTGCACACAGCAATGCCAATACACGGATACGCTAATCACATGACTAATTTGGCATGTAAGTTGAAATGTGTCAGTGCGGCTCATCGCTTCCTCCTCAGCGGCTGCGCTCCAAATCACTCCGCCCTGAACAGCGAGCGACCTCTGGAGGGTGCGCACTACGGCCCTGCGCAGCGCATAGAGCGAGTGTAGTGCACGAGCAGTGATTCGGGACTGAGCCGCTGTGCGCAAGTCACTTACCACTTGCAAGTGGAAGGATGGCAAGCCTAAAGACCATCATAACTACACAATGGGCAGTATTTGCATCAGTATTTGCAGTATTTTCATACTTTTATACTCTCTTTAATGAAAGGTGATACAAGGCGGAAGTCCGCGCCGGTTTTCAGCAGTCGCGTCACATGACCAACGCCAGCGAATCAGGAAGGTGGATGTCACAGTGACGTCATCCAATGACGACGCCAGCTAGAGCTCAGCACAGCGTATCCGCGTATTCTCAATGTTTACACAGCACCGGAGCTGACACGATCTGGATTGAATACATGGACCCTGGCGGATTCCCGTTTCCCGGCGTTTCCAGGCGTTTTAATGTAAACGGACAGTGCATCCGCGAAGAAAACGAGACAGATACGGTCTAATGTAAACTTGGCCTATACCTCACCATCCATTACATTGGTCCTAGCCTGTCATGGGCATTGATGAGCTCATGCATGTAGAAAAGGGCAGATGGTGCTTTCCTTTGAGAGTTGTTACGCTGCCCTGTGGCCTCAAAGCAATATGATAAATGAATTTTATTTTATTTTATTACTAATGTCACCATAAACAATTATTGTAAAGCAACATAACGGACAGATTTGACTTGATTAGAATCACTAGTTTTAAATCCTAGTGCATTAAAGGGGAACTGAAGTCATTTTTAAACTTGCTTTATTTCTTAACGTGGTGTTCAATTACGTTTTTGGTTTTAGTAACCTTATATCGTGACCTCGTATTGGCAACTAATTGCAATTTAAATATTATACTTATCGGCCTATTTGGTTTTTAGCCATGTTGAATTTGGTTCGTTTGATCCGCAGCAGGCGTCGCTTATCCGCGTGATCTTCTCGAGATTTGTGCGAGACTTCAAAACGTGAAGTGTCAGCCAGGTGTCAGTGCCGCCATTTTGAAAACTGTTTTCCAAATGAAATATTGCACAAAAACGAGTTTAAATGACTATTACTGCCTACGTTTTTCAAACTTTCCAGATCGCTATCAAAACAAACAAAACTTCCGGCTTAATTACATCAGCATTCGAAAGACGGTGCATGCGTCTTTTGACAACGTTGGCAGATGTTGGTCACTTTGATTTCCGCTGTAAGTTTTACTTCCGTCCTACGATGTCTCACACAGGTCTCAACGAATCTCGTTTACGGCCATTGCTTTGACATATGGACTGATATTACATAGCGCATTTCAAACACTCAGAACTTGTTATAGCAGTGACAAAATAGCTACCAAAAAATGCATTCCTGTATTTAATAAAATGAGAGAGACTTTTGATGATAAATTTGCTTTCAGTTCTCCTTTAATGCAGAGCTTGGTAATTGTGATGTGGTCACAAGTGTGCATATACAATTTTACAACAGCTTTGAACATGGCTCAGCCAATCATATTTTAAAATCAAAACAATCTGTTTTGTACTGTTTGTTACTATATATGTAAGTGATCTCTGTGTCGCACCACAGGATTTTTGTACCAGATGCTCCGTTTACAGAATGCATAGAAACGGCATTGAGAAGTTCGCAATATTTTTCGCTGGCTGATCCAGTAGCTATCAATGAATAATCACCTCAATAGCGCCCCTACAGGATACATTTACCACTTTTAATATCCACGACAGTGTTGGACTGAGGCTGGTTTTAGAGGACTTGAGACAGGGACTCGTTTTAAATGACTACCATGTAGTTACTGTCCAGAACCGGAAATGAGTCAACACTCGACAGCGTCTATTCATTGTACGTGTACTGACCGATTCTGAGTCCTGGTCTCAATGGTTAACACTGCATGTTCAGAGATTAGAAAGAATAAAAACTCATTTTATGACTATCTTGTATCAACAATAGTTCTAGCTTTGTTGGGAACATTTTCCCTGTGTCTGAAATCGCTTCCTACTCACTATATAGGGCACTGTATAGTGCAGGGGTCGGCAACCTTTTTGCCAGGTAGTGCCAATTAGAAATGTTCTTGTTAGTTAGTGTGCCATTCAAATAGGTGTTGTTAACTATGTGTAATTAGACACCACACATTTTAGACGCATATGGATATTTAATGCATTAAGCAAATGTAAAACACCATTGCACTTGTTTTATGCCATTAACCTCATACACTTTAACCCACTTTATGCCAGTTGTTTGCTGCACCCTTACGTTTTCTGCCATTTCATCAATTCGTCGCTCAACAGTTCTGGCTGATATGGGCATGTCGTTTTTTTTTTTTTTTTTTTTTTTTTTTATATTCTTGATTTTATTGTCTCTTTATTTGGCAGCCTCTCAAAAAGACTATCCGAGCCGGAGAGAAAGGCCTCCTTAAAGGTCTCATTGCATCGTTTTTTCATTAATTCTGCGGTGGTCTCTAGTATGAATGAATGCCCTGTGAGCCGGTTTTGGTGAAGAAAAAAAAATGCTGTGGTTCTCCTGTTTCAGGCTGTTCTAGTCTGGTGGAGGAGTGGGTGGTGGGAGAACGACAGGATTTCAGCTCTTACTCATGAATATTCATGACATGTAAACGTGTTACCTCTGATTGGCTAACAGCAATCAGTAAACGTGTTACCTCTGATTGGCTAACAGCATTGTGACGCTACCTCCAGTGGGTCAGAACAAGCGGATGTGGGTGTCTTTGTAAAAACTGTTTTGATTGGCTATTATGGTTTTGACCAATAACAATGTAGATAACCACGAATTTTACATCACATTCAACGAGATTTAAACGAGACTAAAGATGGCGACTTGCAAATAATGTGTAAACATCGTTGGAGTTAATAAAGTTTGAACAGCATGAAGGAACATACCCCAACCCTCCGAAATTAAGAAAAAACAATTCTCAACGGGTTTGGCATAATATAAAAAGGTCGTTTTTTACTCAGAAAAAATGGAAATCTGCCGAAAAGCGGAAAACTCTCATCCCTGCCTAGCTTGTGACCATGTCATGCATGCTAACGTGGAGAATATGAACATGCTATTTTGTAACAAAAACCTTCGAACAAAAAGCTCATGTTTTATTTACAGTTTGTGAGCTGGTGGTCGATCGTCTTGACAGCACAGATCCAAGTATTAAAAACAACCTCGAAGCAAAACCACTACTGAAGGCGCCGAAGTTTGAAAAGTCACTGTGGTTGAAATGATCAGAACACAGTACTAACGCTGCATTATACTTCGCTGATGGTGTTCCAAAGAAAAATTCCAATCATTTCTTCTTCAGCTCTTCTATCCTGCAACGTTGCTCCGCTTAGGTTTCATTTCTGTCGGCGGCTCCAGCCCGACTTTGGACGCTCATAACTCAGGCAGGGGAGCTCTGAGCCTCCCCAAATTGGCAGCCAGCGACCTCTGCCCTCTCCCTAATGAACCAGCGCTGCCAGGGCGGGCTAGTCCCGTGCCTCGGGACGTAATTCGCCCCAAGGCGAGCCGTGGCGCTCCGCTTAGGTTTCGTTTCTGTCGGCGACTCCAGCCTGACTTTGAACGCTCGTAACTCACGCAGGGGAGGTCTCAGCCTCCCCAAACATTCAACGTTGATGTGTTACTGCCACAAATAACACAGGCACGAACTTGTTCAGCCATGTTTTCAACTTGCTGTTAGGTCCTCTTCGTTAGCTACTGACAAGATGGGCTCTATCTCTCCTCACGCTTAAATCCTAACTTTCTTCCCGTGGGTGGTCGCAAGCCAAGGTGGGCGAGGCCATGAATACTAATTTTTGAAGTGACGCAAGTACGTAGGGCTTTTTCAGATTCGCTCGTTTTTCCTTCATAAGCTAATACAGGGAATGGGAGTAGAATTACATTTTCACATGCAGCATGCATATGCAACTCGGAGTGAACTATGGTATTTCAAAAAGAGCCAGTATTAAATGTTTTTGGTTGAAGGGCACTTTTAATGTATTCACCGTCTGTGAATGGCTTTCCATGTTTAGCTACTGTATGTAGTGAGAAATTGTATAGCTAGCTTCAGTGGCATTGTTTTTAGCTGAGGTAAAGACTTTTAAAGTGTGGGCTTGCTTCCCATATCTGCACACTGTGCGTGAGATTGATTCGTCCCTATCTGTCTGATCTCGGAAAGTCTTTTCGTGCTTTGCCTCGAAATGACATTTAACACTGGATGCTCGACACAAAACACTTTCAAAACACAACGTGCACACAGCACGGTCCCTCTGAGAAACGAACCCATATTCTTTGGTCCACGAGGAGAGGAAAGCCCGAACTGTCGGCTTCTTTGCCATCTTAGCGCAACTGCTGCATTAAGTGGGCCCATCTCGTGAGAAACATGGGGAGGGAGAAGTGTTGCCAGATTGGGCAGTTTTAAGTGCATTTTGGTGGATTTTGAACATATTTTGGGCTGGAAAACGTCAGCAGTCTCTGGCAACACTGGGAGGGGGGGCGCTATATTGTGTAGTCATGCTAAAAGAGCAGGCTCGCCATGCAACAGCCAATGACAGTTCACATTTTTAATGTGTTCAATAATTAGGTTTGTGTATCATCGTCAGTGTGCCACTGGAAATTCCTCGGCGTGCCAGTTGTGGCACACGTGCCTAGGGTTGCCAACCCCTGGTATAGTGGGAACACCACTTTGTAGTGCTGTCTGAAAACTTAGTGAGGATTATTTACACCCTATATAGTGCACTCAAAGTATCCCACAATGCATCATGAATAGTGTAAAACTGATGGTCACTAACCAAAGCAATATATCCCATCATGCATTGTGGTCACACTGAAAGAAATCAAATTAAAAGGCAGTGGCAAAAAAGAAAGTATTCAGCCATGATTTTAAAAGAACTGAAAGATGCAGGGACTTTGTATTGATTAATATGGGGAAATGCGCTCAGTATAATATGTATTTATCCCAAAAATACACGTGTGTACTTATTTTGAAAACATACCAGCCGACTGATCTGGCACGTTTTAATTGTGCGACAGTAATGATGACGTAAACACCAGCGTGATGGACTAGTGTCCGAAAATGTTTTCATTTTACCTGTGAGCGCTCTATATAGTAATTCCCTAAGCGATTTCGGACACAGGGTTTGTACAGGTTAAAGTTGGTCCCATGTTAGAAACTGAACATCAGCGACTGATATTCTGACATAATTGGCACAGTGCCAAAAATGAATTTGGCATGGTGCCAATTAATCAGTGAGGCATCATAGTAAATTTACCTATCACTGTTTTGCCAGTCCATAGTAAAAGTAGCGTCATTCTGGTTCAAAAATGCACTTTAGACCTAGCTGAAACATGATGTCCATCTTGGACATTTTGAAGGCTTTCTACCTGGAAAATGGGTCATTTTGGGTTGCGTGCGCATGAGTTCATGTCAGATTTACAGTGACTTCCCTTGAACCAATTTCACTTTGGTTTGTATTTCCTGCATACATGTATTTCCTGCATGCTTGTTGGTGTAAGGTAGCAGATAGAACTCCATCCATAATCTGAGCATCTGGTTTGAAAATCTGGTGGACTGACGCACATGTTGTGTTTTGTAGGTCAGTTTGGATTCCCGGGTGAGGGAGGGCATCAACCAGAGCCTGGCAGAGCCCAGCAGCTTGATGTACGAGGAGGCCCAGCTCCAGATCTACATGCTCATGCACAGAGACTCATTCCCACGTTTCCTCAACTCCTCTGTTTACAGGGACCTCCTGGAACGAAAGAGAGCCTGCTTAGATACCTAAGGTTCCAGCCAAAAACTCGAGACAAAAAAAAAACCGTCCTAAGGTGCCACTACGGAAAGGTCTGAGGTTTCCTATACATAGAGCGAGTAGTTAAGCAATTCTTACCGTCCAGTAGTGAGCCTGAAGTTCACTTCCTGTTTAAGTGCCAATATGAGCTGCTCAGCCAACTGTGACAAAAAGAATTGTGTAAGGAAAACCATCCGAGCCCTGTTTCCTGTTCTTTACCTCTCTCTCTTTTCTCCACCTGTCATCCTTTCACTTGCCTCATGTATTTGAGGACAGCTGAATATTTTTTTTTTTTTTTTAAATGATTGAGTTCTTACAGCAGGTAACACCTAATGTTGCATGATACAAGATTTTTGGAATTGGTTCTAGCTTTGACATTTAACTCCTGGCAGGACTGCAGTGGTTTTCAAATAAGAAATGTACTACTTATGCTGTCCTGAGGAGAGAGCCTTTAACGCTCTTGTAAGCTAAGGGAAAAATGTAGTTTTGACACTTTTTTTTTTCCCCCCCCTTTTCTCTGTTGGAAGCATTTACCACTGTCATCTATCTGCCCCATCTTTTGTCCGTCTTAACAACTTGACTTTTTCACTGGGATATGTAAGGGCTAGTGTTGTGGTTGGGCAGCTAAACAAACCATAAATATGACTTTCCTCTGCAAAAATCACAATGCCTCTATCGATTAAGGGCACAGAAGCTGCTGACGCTGACCAACAACCACAGTTAGTTAATTGTGCGTGTCCTCCCACTCCACTCGTCCCTGAGGGAAGCACAGGTACTGAATGTCGCTCGTAAGCATTGCTGGATTAAGAGTTTTGCTTGAAAATAAAGCCGCAACATCTCAGAGGTATGTGAGGGGAATTAGAACTGTCATTTACATTCAAATGCCTTTTTTTTTTTTTAAACCAAGTCTTAAGGTTGTGAACACTGCCTTGTTTTTAAAGGCGTCACTGTATTTGAAATAATGACTTATGTCTTTGTTCAGGCAATGCACAATGACACATTTTCTCAGAAGTGATGTTAGGTAACATGCTTCTGGTTTTAATATAAAAGTTTGGGGTATTTTGTGGACTGATGTGTATTGATGGTTAGCTGATTATTATGTAGGCTTCATGGACTTGTCTGTATGAAGCATTTTGACTGTTGGCCGCTTTGTGGTACTCGTGTTTTAAAGAGGCCAGCAGGAGCACTGCACATCCTGTTAGCATCCTGTTAGCATGCGTTTATGTGTTTGTGCACTGAATGTCAGAATACACAATCTGAATAACCACTACGGATGAAGTTGCGCTAACAGTTTTTGAAAGTGTTTCTATACAGTTCGAATTTTTGTCCCTGAAAATGACGGTATTTTCAGCTCCGTTTTCTTAGATTCAGACTTCAGTCTTGCGCTGTCAACGTGATGCCAATTTATTTCCTGTTGCAGCGGCCAGTGCATGACAAAACAGTATGTAAATGCCTGCTTGGTATCACCACATTCTCGTCTCTTAGCTTTTAATAAGAGTAAATTATATCCTTGTTCAACACGCTGTGAGTTTGAAGATGGCACTTTGATGAAATGGTTGGCTAATGAGAGGCTGTTTTTTCATTTTTGGGTTTTTTTTCCTTTCCTGGTGCTTGGAAAAGCACTTGAAGTGCCAATCTCTAGCTGTACAATAATTCACTGAAGACCTTTTGTCACTCAACCAGCATTGCACTGATGCCATTTTTAAAATCACTGTTAAAGCATTAGTGGATTCACACATCAGCATCAGCCAATGCGAAGAGAGAACTAGGTCAGCCTGCGAGCCTTTACACGTCTTACTGAAAACAACTTGCATGCGTTTCCAGGTTTTGGACTTGAATTGTGTTGGAGAGGTGTGTTTTTGTCACTCACTATTCAAAACGTGAACTCGCTGACTCGAAAGACAATAAGGGAAATTTACTGAATCTAACTTGTGTGTTTTAATATATTTTTAAAAATTACAGCTGGTGTTGGAAGGGCAGAGAGATGTCATCAGAATCAGTGTTGAGTCATCTGAGGTTAGTACAAGTGCTTTGGCTTCTTAGATATCAGTGAGAGTCTGTGGTGAGCATTTTAATAAAAGTGGAACAAGGGTGTGTTCACCGTGCCGTTGTAAGCCCTTCTCTTCGTTCAAAACGACATGTGCCACCCTGATTTTAGTGTTGGCATACGTCACGTATTACCAGTTTAGAATTTAAAGCATGCAGCCTCTTTTAATGGTTCTCACGTTTAATACACACCTATTTCTATTCACTTTTTTAATTAATGCTGAAGCATTGGGAGGGAAGTCATGGACTTGAACTGCGTTTACATTTTAACAGTGTGCCATGCAGTTTGTGAACAGTGAGTAAGCAGGGCACAGAGTTTGAGACGGTTGGCTGGATATTTTTTGGATACGTCACAAAATGTATTTAAAAGCTGAAAGCAGTGTGCTGCAGATGTTTTGGTGTTCAAGCCAAAAAAAAAAAAAGTGATTAATCCATGACAAGTTTGTTTTAAAGCTTCACGAGAAGGAATAATTTCTAAGGTTATGCTGTAATACATATTGGACAAAAATAATCAGTCACATAAATGTTTCATTTGGCTTAAGTTACTGAACGGACAAAGAGATTTGGATGGACTGGTGTCTCGGATACGGCGTAATATTGGATATACTACTAAAATGTTTCAGTTAGTGTTCACATAGGAACTGATGTGTGATGTCATGGATTAATTGACACGTTACTTTTTTTTTTTTTTTTTATACTTTGGCTTGATTTTTATCCTGCCACAAGAGACGAGTTTTTTTTTCCTTGAAGGCTGTCTCGGGGAACAGCAAGCTATTGACGGATAGTCGCAAAACACGGCATTGTTTGAAACTCTTTCTGCATTTCTTGCTGAAAAGCTCCTTTTTAAAAAATAAATAAAATCTGCGGAATGGACTCTTAGATCATGTGTGATCAGAGGAGCTTTGTAGTGACTGATATGTCTCGGAAGAATTTCATTGGGTTTCCTCTACCTCTCATGTTGCATTTGTTTTTATTTTGTTCACATTGAGTTCAATTTGTTTCTTTTGATCTACTTGAAGCCTAACACTGTAAATGACGTGCACATGTATACTGAGGTTTGACAAAGAGTAGCTATTTGTTTTTGTTTTTTCACTCAGCATAATTAGATAAAGATTCAGGAAACACACTGTTTAAGGGCTAATCTCATTTTGCCTATGCAAATATGTTAAGTGTCAGATTGATGGGAGAGACAATGGTCGAGGGACGTTTTTCAAGAAATCGGATGGAACATGGTTTACATTTCCCTTTGCTGAAATTCTTCAGTCTAGGTCGGAAAATATGTTTTGTTTTATTTCTGTATATAAATATATAACGTATATATGAAAACAGTATACCTTATTGATTAAAAAAAGATACTCCATTAACATTAAATAAATTTGTGTTGTGTCAGCTGTGGTTGTTTCTTAACAAATGTGAAATGCACACACTCAATGTACAAGTGTCCAAAAAATATATTTTCCGGCACAGCCTTCTGTATGACACAGGAAGGCTTCGGGTGCGAGGTGGCGTCAAGCTCATAAATTACAATCCAGTCATATAGAATGAACCAATCAACACTCAACCTGTGTTTCTAGTTTTTATGGTGCGTCAGTCCCTTTGACACATGTCGAAGGGCTGTTTTAGGCACTTTACCATGCTTTTCAAGATGATCTTGACCTCGTCTCGTCTCGTCTTCTTCCGCTTTATCCGGGACCGGGTCGCGGAGGCAGCAGTCTAAGCAGGGAAGCCCAAACTTCCCTTTCCCCAGACACCTCGGCCAGCTCCTCGGGAAGAACACCGAGGCGTTCCCAGGCCAGCCGAGAGACATAGTCCCTCCAGCGTGTCCTGGGTCTTCCCCGGGGCCTCCTCCCGGGGGGACATGCCTGGAACACCTCCCCAGGGAGGCGTCCAGGAGGCATCCGAAAAAGATGCCCGAGCCACCTCAGCTGATTCCTCTCGATGTGGAGCAGCAGCGGCTCTACTCCGAGCTCCTCCCGAGTGACTGTGCTTCTCACCCTATCTCTAAGGGAGCGCCCAGCCACCCTGCGAAGGAAACTCATTTCGGCCGCTTGTATCCGCGATCTTGTCCTTTCGGTCATTACCCAAAGCTCATGACCATAGGTGAGAGTCGGAACGTAGATCGACCGGTAAATTGAGAGCTTCGCCTTTTGGCTCAGCTCCTTCTTCACCACAACGGACCGGTAAAGCGACCGCATCACTGCGGAGGCTGCACCGATCCGCCTGTCGATCTCACGCTCCATCCTTCCCTCACTCGTGAACAAGATCCCGAGATACTTAAACTCCTCCACTTGAGGCAGAACTTCTCCACCAACCTGGAGAGGGCAAGCCACCCTTTTCCGGTCGAGAACCATGGCCTCGGACTTGGAGGTGCTGATTCTCATCCCAGCCGCTTCACACTCGACTGCAAACCGCCCCAGTGCATGCTGAAGGTCCTGGTTTGAAGAAGCCAACAGGACAACATCATCCGCAAAAAGCAGAGATGAAATCCTGTGGTTCCCAAACAGGATTCCTTCTGGCCCCTGGCTGCGCCTAGAAATTCTGTCCATAAAAATTATGAACAGAACCGGTGACAAAGGGCAGCCCTGCCGGAGTCCAACATGCACTGGGAACAGGTCTGACTTACTGCCGGCAATGCGAACCAGACTCCTGCTCCGTTCGTACAGGGACCGGACAGCCCTTAGCAAAGAGCCCCGAACCCCATACTCCCGAAGCACCCCCCACAGAATACTACGGGGGACACGGTCGAATGCCTTCTCCAGATCCACAAAGCACATGTGGACTGGTTGGGCAATCTCCCATGAACCCTCGAGCACCCTATGAAGGGTATAGAGCTGGTCCAGTGTTCCGCGACCAGGACGAAAACCGCATTGTTCCTCCTGGATCCAAGGTTCGACTATTGGTCGAATTCTCCTCTCCAGTACCCTGGAGTAAACCTTCCCTGGGAGGCTGAGAAGTGTGATTCCCCTATAATTGGGGCACACTCTCCGGTCCCCTTTCTTAAAAAGAGGGACCACCACCCCAGTCTGCCACTCCAGAGGCACTGTCCCTGACCGCCACGCGATGTTGCAGAGGCGTGTCAACCAAGACAGCCCCACAACATCCAGAGACTTGAAATACTCAGGGCGGATCTCCTCCACCCCCGGTGCCTTGCCACCGAGGAGCTTGCAAACCACCTCAGTGACTTCGGCTTGGGTAATGGACGAGTCCACCTCTGAGTCATCAGCCTCAGTCTCCTCAGTGGAAGACATGACGGTGGGATTGAGGAGATCCTCAAAGTATTCCTTCCACCGCCCGACAATGTCCCCAGTCGAGGTCAACAGCTCCCCACCCGCACTGTAAACAGTGTTGGCAGAGTACTGCTTCCCCCTCCTGAGGCGCCGGACGGTTTGCCAGAATTTCTTCGAGGCCGACCGATAGTCCTTCTCCATGGCCTCCCCGAACTCCTCCCAGTTCCGAGTTTTTGCCTCCGCAACTGCCCGAGCTGCAGCACGCCTGGCCTGCCGATACCCGTCAGCTGCCTCGGGAGTCCTGGAGGTTAACATGGCCCGATAGGACTCCTTCTTCAGCTTGACGGCATCCCTTACTTCCGGTGTCCACCACCGGGTTCGGGGATTGCCGCCACGACAGGCACCGGAGACCTTGCGGCCACAGCTCTGAACAGCTGCGTCCACAATGGAGGTAGAGAACATGGTCCACTCAGACTCAATGTCCCCCGCCTCCCTCAGAAGCTGGGAAAAGCTCTCCCGGAGGTGGGAGTTAAAGACCTCCCCGACAGAGTGCTCGGCCAGACGTTCCCAGCAGACCCTCACCATACGTTTGGGCCTGCCAGGTCTGTCCAGCTTCCTCCTCCGCCAGCGGATCCAACTCACCACCAGGTGGTGATCAGTTGACAGCTCAGCCCCTCTCTTCACCCGAGTGTCCAAGACATAGGGCCGGAGATCAGATGAAACGACTACAAAGTCTATCATTGACCTCCGACCTAAGGTGTCCTGGTGCCACGTGCACTTATGGACACCCCTATGCTCGAACATGGTGTTCGTTATGGACAAACCGTGACTAGCACAGAAGTCCAATAACAAAACACCACTCGGGTTCAGATCGGGGAGGCCGTTCCTCCCAACCACGCCCCTCCAGGTGTCACTGTCATCTCCCACGTGAGCATTGAAGTCCCCCAGTAACACAATGGAGTCCCCAGTCTGAGCACTCCTCAGTACCTCTCCCAGGGACTCCAAGAAGGCCGGATACTCTATACTGCTATTTGGGCCATAGGCACAAACAACAGCAAGAGCCCTCTCCCCAATCCGAAGGCGCAGCGAGGCGACCCTCTCGTTCACTGGGGTAAACTCCAACACATGGCGGCTGAGCTGGGGAGCTATAAGCAAGCCCACACCAGCCCGCCGCCGCTCACCACGGGCGACTCCAGAGAAGTGGAGAGTCCAGCCCCTCTCGAGGAGCTGGGTTCCAGAGCCCAAGCTGTGCGTGGAGGTGAGCCCGACTATCTCTAGCCGGTACCTCTCAACCTCCCGCACAAGCTCAGGCTCTTTCCCCCCCAGCGAAGTGACATTCCATGTCCCAACAGCCAGCTGCTGTGTCCGGGGATCAGGTCGTCGAGGCCCCTGCCTTCGACTGCCACCCAATCCACATTGCACCAGTCCCCTACTGCTACCTCTGTGGGTGGTGAACCCACAGGAGGTCGGGCCCACGTCAGCTCTTCGGGCTGAGCCCGGCCGGGCCCCATGGGCAAAGGCCCGGCCACCAAGCGCTCGCATACGAGCCCCAACCCCGGGCCTGGCTCCAGGGTGGGGCCCCGGCTGCGTCATCCCGGGCGACGTCACGGTCCTCGGATTTTTCTCCATAGGGGTTTTGGTGAACTGCTCTTAGTCTGGCCTGTCACCTAGGACCTGTCTGCCTTGGGAAACCCTGACAGGGGCATAATGCCCCCGACAACATAGCTCCTAGGATCATTCAAGCACACAAACCCCTCCACCACAATAAGGTGGCAGTTCAAGGAGGGGATCTTGACCTATCTACCTTTTTTCTTTTCTTCTTCTTCTCCCCCATTCATTCTATCCTCGTATCTAACTCATGGCACTTTCTCAGTTCAGTGGCTTTAATTCAATGTGGAAGTGTTTGACTTCGTACTTGCAAATGGCACCTCATGTCAAGAACACTGTGAAATGGAAACCTCACAGAGGAAAGATTAAGAACAAAAGCTCAGACATTACACTGTCAGAAACTGGTACAGTTGGAGTCCATTTCTGTCCCCCAAGGTACAATCTACACTAATGTACCCCCTAGTGATCATTATTGGACCTCAAGGTAACATGCATCCCTTTTTAGGGCCAAAAAGTGACACGTATGTTCCCAAGGAGTATATAAAAGGTACAAGTAAGTACCTTTAGAGGTTCCTGTCCCAATGACGAGCCATTGTACTCCTAAAGGTACGATGACGTACTTTATTTTCTGAGAGTGTAGGACTCTGTGATAGTGAGGGGAAGTACTGCCACACTCGCAGAAGGGGTAGTCAGCTGTGCGTTTCCTTGTTGCTGGGGTCGTCGTGGTGGTCTTTAAATTGTATTTTTTAAAGTGTCTTTAACCTGGAAATATGGATGTAGTGTAGCTTTAAGAATGATTTGAATGTGTGAACTGTAATTACCTTGTGCAATGCACTAAATATACCTTTCTAGGTAAAAGATGCGTACTAAAGGTACTGAAGATAACAAATTTAGCACTGTGACCAAGAAACATACAGTTAACAACTTTTCCCCCCTGAAAGTGTGAGAAACAACGCTTGATGCTGTCTGTCTTACACTTCTTTTTAGAGAAGTGTCTGCCAAGTACGTTAGGCTGTTGTACTGATGCGTAAAGTGCAGTACTGTGCAAAAGTCTTAGGCACATGCAATGAAATGCTGTAGAGCAAAGATGCCTTCAAAAATAATGAAATTAAATGTTTCTACATTTAAAAAAAAAATAGTCTCCGGTACAATGAGTGCAGTTTTATAAGGAAATGACCTGAAGGTTTTACTGAGCATCTTACAGAACCAGCCACAGTTCTTCTGGACATTTTGACTGTCACACTTGCTTCTTAATTTTCCTGCTCGGATACAAACTTTTTTTTTTTTCTTAAACTGACTTGATAATGTAGAAGTCATAAAATAGAAATCTCTAACAGTTTGTATAGGGGGGGAAAATAGGGTGCTGACTTTTTTTGCACAGTACTGTATATCCATCTATGATAAATCGATTTTAAAAAAAAATCATTATACTAGATCCAACTAATAGTTGCTCTAAAATGTTAATGACCTAATGGTCATGGTAATATTTAGTCTCTATACACTGAGCATTCAGCCAGAGGGTCAATATCGTTTACTGGAAGAGGAAGACAGGCCAATAATGCCATGTGACCACACCCCAAGAGAACATATTGACTCGGTGTTGCACCTTAGAGCCACACCCTTCCATGAGCGTGTTTACGGCTTTGAGAGCCAGCAAAAGCACTGAAATTGTATTGGTCATATTCATGAATGCGTGCACTAAGAACACTAAGCAGATAAACAAACTTCCCTTCTATTTTTATTCATTAGACTTTCAGAATTCATGAGCACTGATGCCGAGACTAGGCTTGCACATTGTCCTGGTCACTGCATAGCAGTTCAGTTCCTGCTATGCCATGTATTCATATTATATTTTAACAACTATTCCATGAAATCAAGTCGTACACGAGTTGGCTATAAGCCATGTACGATGAGATTGAGTGAGTGGAATAACTGTCTTATTCTATCCACATTCACTGGATTTTGAGAAATGGAGCATTTTTTATTTTCTGCAAATTTGATAAGTAACTTTATACAAAACGTCCAAAATAATTTCCGCTTAGAATGTAAACAAACCTGCGAAATGATGCAGCATTTTTCACAAAATACTACTATAATAATTCTTGAAAATAAAGATATACATTCTTGCCATCAAATGCTTTTTGTGGTTTTGCTTTCGAGTAGTTTTTATTTCGTCCTCGGTTGGTTCAGCAATACGCCACCATTTTTTGTTTTTCTCTCCTCATGGTATATGACCTAATAGCCTAGTAGTAGAGCAGCCAATCAGAGTGCATGATTGCTCATATCCAGTGAATGTGGATAGAATATACTGTATTAATCACGAACAATATATACTGTACGCATGCTTTTTGTGTAGTTCATTCATTACAACACATTGACGACGGTTTTTTTTTTTTTTTTGCCACCTTTTGATTTACAAGTGCAAATTGTAGCACTGGTGCATACTGTATTTGCACCAATTTACAGATTTATTTCCTGCTAAATGTTTACTTAATCTGCCGACATGCGGTGATAACATGGACAATTGACAAGGATGAACTTTTATCACTTGCAAAGAAAAGAAGGGTAAAAGGTATGGGGTGTGTCTGTATGCAGGAGGATCACATTCAGTTTGTGAAACATTTTATAAGGAGTGAAGAAGGTGGAGAAAGCTTGAGGTTGTATTTATTTAACTTGGACATAATTGTGCAGCAGCATGCAGAGTGCATGAGCAGAAATACACACTACAGTTCACTAATTATATTAATTTTTCATCATTTTATTGGATGAATTTATAAAGTGTAAACTAGATACATATAACAGTTGATATTAAGGACTGGGACAACAATTTGAAAAGGGTGTTTTTGGTTGAGAGAGAAAATAAATTGCTACAGAGCCAGTAGCAACTAGTGGGGTTTTGTTTGTTTTTAATATACATCTGCATCTGATGATGCCAGGAATGTTCTATATAATCTATATTTGTGCTGTTTAGTCCAAATACAGAGGACCTATCTGTTATAGCTTCATAATTTATTACTTTTTTTTTTGTTATAGAGATCATACTGCCTAGATTTGCAATTCCATTGAGCAGAGGCATTATTACTGACTTAGGAATCTGTCCAGAGATCTGGCATGCATCACTGAATACTCAAGAGCTCACTCAAAAAAACCTCCCATAATGAGAAGTAATCGAGGCAACAAAGAGGTCTGTAGATGATTTCAACGTTTAAAAATGATTTTTTTTTTTTCATTCCAGCCGTTCTGAAGTGCCTTTATAAGCAAACTTTAATCTTTACTTTTTGTTACATGGGAATGTGTGTCCGTACAGATAAAATCACATAAATGGGGGGGAAAACAAAACAACTGCTCACTGAAGTGAATGCAAATCTAATTCTCTCCAGCATCAGTGCTGTTCTACTTTTCAGCCCAAACTTCTGTAGATGAGTACCTAACGCATGCTGTTTGAAATGTCTGTGTACTCTGGAATTACATTTTACACCAGTGTAATTCTTAAAATGCACCCAAAAAGCATTTTTTGATGTGTTTTTAAGTTTATTATGGCTGGAAGGTTTCTGTCTAGTTGTATTGACTTTTCTCACAACAACCAGGATGTGATTCCTTAAAGCAGCTACATAAACAAATCCCTGGACTTAAATAGGAAGACGAACTTAAATAAAATTTACTGACACTTCTGCTTTTGTAGGTTCGGTAAGACTATTCCTGCTACTCAAACTGCACCAGTGTCTTCCAACAAACTCCTATATCCTCAACCAGTATGTGTTCTAGTAAACGTAGACATCTTGTAGAGCTTTGGGTTGAAATGAAGGTTGAAAAGTTTTAGAATAATTACACTGACATTTGACTTAGATTTTTGGGGAATGTCACATTCACTGTTGTGACTAAATGAACCACAGAAATAAGTAATTGCATGTACATGCTGCCAGTAGCTATATATGGAGGATATTACATGAGTGCGTGAAGAGATGTTTATCTTCAAGTGGTGAACATATTCACAAGTGAAATTTTCAATGCTCGGAGGTATAAACTTAATTTCTTCACACCACCGTGTACTGTTTATATTATATGGACACATCCACAGACGCACAAAAAAATACGCATGTTAAGAATTTTGAACCAGTTTGCCATTTTGATAATGCACATCTAATGTGCGGGAAAAAACTGGGAGTGACATCAGAGTGAAAGATCAGGAATTATTATACATACAGGACACTTTTTTCCGATGGAATAAACATGTATTCTATTCCCTTCTAGCAGGTTTGATAGCATGCGGTATTGTTAGCATATCACTTCTACGTGTATTATGTCACACTCTACCCAATGGAGAATGAGCGCTGAATATGGTTTACGATATTGCATGCTTGTCAAGACATGGCGTCACACGTCGCAGCTAATGCGACTATTCAATAAGAGTTTTCTGCTGCGCATGTGCAGAACCATTTCTTTGTGTGCTGGGAACGAGAAAGACGCGTTGAACACCCGAAAGGCTGCCAAAACTTCATTCGATATTCTTTACCCATATTTTTACAAGAGAAAAACATACCAACGGACATTGAAAAACTGGAAGAGTGTATTGGGGTTTTTTATTATTTATTTATTTTTCATGGTGTATCAGATATATTCCATTCCTCTAGCATGATGCTGAACTCCTCCTTCGACTTGTTCAGTATCATGCTAGCTGAGTGGAATATATCTGTTATACCATGAAAAAAAAGCCCGCCAATATTATTTAAATGTCACCTTAGAGCCACAATGTATTTCATATGAAAACTGTGGGGGGTTTTCAGCATGAGAAGATAAACTTCATTTCTTTAGGCCAACTTGTGTTTTTTTTTTTTTTTTTAAATAATATAGACACATTCACAAAAGTACTCATTTATCAAAACAATTCTTCAATTTCCTCATGAGACGCATAGAGATTTGTCACGAGTTTTGGTTCTCCATGTCCCGGCTGTAGCTCGTATGAAAAATGAGTGGTGTATTTCCCAGTCAAACACTTGTCCATATTATGTATACTTGTACATGTTTGGTTTGTTTGTTTGTTTTTTTGTCAGCAGGGTGCTCAAAACCTGTTTCGGCTCACAATCAGAAGCTGCATTTAAAAAAATAAATAAAAATTAAAAAAAAAATAGATGAGTAATCCCTGATGTAGCTTGAGTGGGTTTTTTTTTTTTTTTTAAATAAAGTTGATCAGAGAAGAAATTTTTCAAGTCCGGCAGAATTTATACACTTTTTTTTTTTTTTTTAAATTAACGTTATTACTGCTTTTGTTGTCCGGGATAAAAATAACCAGTACCTTTTTTGTATACGTGGGTGTGACTTTACTTAACAAATGAAAGATAAATATAAATAGTTGACTTATTGAGAACACAGCATACTGTATGAGTATGTCTTAAAGTACTGCAGTCTGCAGAATTTCTCCACTGAGTAATGTTTTTTTCTTTTAGTTGGACTTGGGGGAGGATCTGGGTTTGTTTTTTGTTCGTTTGCTTGTTTTAAATCTATAACATGACCTTGTAACCATGATGTACCAAAAGCCTCAGTATTGGATTTAACTTGAATTTTCATACTATTCCATCAATAATAGGAATGATTAAAATTTCATGTCAGTCAGCTTATTGGGTGATTTTGATGATGGTGCAAAAAGTTATTCATCCTAAAGCATATTATTTAGGAACTACAATGAAACTAAGATGAAATGTACAGAGTTAGGAGATTGAAGATCTGGGACTTGGTGACGCATCCTGGGAGTTCAAGGTGTTTAATAAGATTCTGTTTGTGCTTTTTGTTTGTAGGTGTATAAACATGGGTGTGAACCTTGTAGCCAAATTGAAAATACTAGTGCTTCTGCTCTGTGTAAGATTTACAGTACTGTATTTCATGAGCTATATAAGCCAACTTTAAGAAATAATTATATGTATCTGTTCAAAAAATGTTATTTTTAATAAGTAGGTGCTTGTACACTGTGGCCAAATGTTTGTAGACACCTGCCTGTAAGTGCCATGTGTCTATTTTGGATACAAATTTGTAAGCATACAGTTGTAGAGAGTAACTTGTATACCGTGCACAAAGTGAGGTCTGTGAAGACACGGTTTGTTGAAGCTGGCGTGAAGGAACTTGAGTATCCTGCACAGAGCCCTGACCTTAACCCTACTGAACACCTTTCAGGATGAACTGGAATGCTGACTACACACCAAGTTTCCTCGCCCAACAGCAGTGCCTGACTTCACTAATGCTCTTGTGACTGAACGAGCAAATCCTCACAGCCATGAGCCAAAATCTAATGGAAAGCCTTCCCAGAAGCTCAGAGCGAAGGTTATAATAACAGGAAAGGGGGCATACATCTGGAATGGAACATTCAAAAAGCACATAGGCATGAGTGTCAGGTGTCTACATACTTTTGGTCATGTACTGTATCTCGGCATGGAGGAGGGAGGATTTCACCAAAATTGTAGCATCTACTGTATGTGGAGGGAATAATGGACTGTATGGCAAGTATAATAATGTAGTGGTTCTAAATCCTTCACGGGGGATCCTCATGGGCTCTCTTTTGAGAAGCAACTGCATCAGGTCTATAAATGAAACCCTCTTTCTGGGAACTACGTAAAGGCTACAGTGATTTTCTGATACTCTAGAGTGCACGCTAAAATGTTCAGCGTTGTCATTGTGTGGGAAGCCAAGTTATTAGCATGGACATGTTTTGTTCACGATGTTCCTTTCAGCATAAACACTACCTTTTTTAATTATATTTATGTTGTATAACATCCTAAACTGAGGTACGTTTAAGGAAGCGCTTTAGCTTACTAATTCATCTACTCCCCCCCCCCCCCCCAAAATCCGATTCAAATCCAGTGTCATTTTTGCCTGTGTGGTAAAATCTATTTATTTATTGACTGCACAGTTGTGTGTTGTCTATGCGAGTTTTAAATATGAGCACTAACATGCATTTCAATACCAGATGATTTCATCCATTCCTCTATAACTGGCCTGTCATATCTGTCTTGTGCAGGGAGGCAATGCCTGACTCGTAGCTGTATATGAAATCTCAAAATAACACTTTTTTTTTCCTTCTCCTTCAGTGATGCTGAGCCAATCGTTTTGGGATTATTTATTTATCTTGTTTACAGATTACAAGTGGCTTTTGTAGAAGATGGACTGATTGGAGAGAGATGTTTGATATCAAACACTGTAAGGCTGTAGGCTATTCGTGTGTGTGTGTGTGTGGTGTTTTTTCAGATCTACTAACTATATTCTACATTTACCAACCACTTCATTAGGAATACAAGTACACCTGCTTATTCAGCCAGTCAGCCAATCATGTGGCAGCAGCACAATACACACAGTCTTAGTCAAACACTTCAGTTAATGTTCACACCAAACATCAGAATGACCAGGTAATGTGATGGTTTTTCCAGTCCCTTCAGCTGTCCAGGTCCCCCACAGTTGTAAAGAAGGGCTAGTTGATCACATTTTCCCTCATTATGATGATCAATTAATTTTCTAAAACAATACAGATAAAACCGAAATCATGCTTATCGGCCCCAAATCTTCATTGTCCATATCCTCCAGTTTCAGTCTTAACATCGACGATTCACTTGTTAAATCTTCATTTGTCATTAGAAACCTTGGAATATTGCTTGACCCCCTCCCTCAATTTTGATCCCTGCATTAAATCCCTCACCAAGACTGCTTTCTTCCACCTCCGGAACATTGCCCGTCTTCGTCCCTTTCTTTCCACTAGTGATGCTCAAACTTTGGTCCACTCCTTCAGTATGTCCAGCTTAGATTATTATAACTCCCTTTTCATTGGCCTCCCTACTAAATCCCTTCAAAGACTACAATACATTCAGAACTCTGCAGTGAGACTCCTCACGCATACCAAACGATCTGTTCATATCACCGCCATTCTTACTCAGCTTCACTGGCTACTACCTGTTCTGTCCCATATTAAGTATAAAATCTTATGACTCTTCAAAGCTCTCCATAACCTTGCTCCTTCTTACACGTGATCTTTTGACCCCTTATACTCCATCCTCAAAACCTCAGATCCTCTAGCTATAACCTCCTTGCTGTTCCTCGCACTAGACTCTCTACCTTGGGTAGCAGGTCCTTCAGCGCCATGGCCCTCAAGCTCTGGACTTCCCTTCCTCAACCCCTCCATGACTGCTCTTCTCTTCCTTTTCTTCAAATCTCATCTCAAAACTTTTTGTTTCATGAACACTTCACCACTAGTACATAAACTCACCACTCCTTAGCATTTTCCCCTTTGACCTATGTAAAACAACTTTGAGTTTGAGAAGGGCACAATATAAATTTATTATCATTTATTAATTTGAGCATGGGGGCGGCACGGTGGTGTAGTGGTTAGCGCTGTCGCCTCACAGCAAGAAGGTCCTGGGTTTGAGCCCCGGGGCCGGCGAGGGCCTTTCTGTGCGGAGTTTGCATGTTCTCCCCGTGTCCGCGTGGGTTTCCTCCGGGTGCGCCGGTTTCCCCCACAGTCCAAAGACATGCAGGTTAGGTTAACTGGTGACTCTAAATTGACCGTAGGTGTGAATGTGAGTGTGAATGGTTGTCTGTGTCTATGTGTCAGCCCTGTGATGACCTGGCGACTTGTCCAGGGTGTACCCCGCCTTTCGCCCGTAGTCAGCTGGGATAGGCTCCAGCTTGCCTGCGACCCTGTAGAAGGATAAAGCGGCTAGAGATAATGAGATGAGATGAGAATTTGAGCATGAACTGAAGCTCTTTACCAGTATCTACATGTATTACACTGCAGAAAGAAGATGGACTGATTGGATAACTGAATAAAAGTGATCAGGATAAGTTTATTAATTGTTTAAGTGGAAAAGTTGAATCGTTATTTGGAGTGCTTATACATGATCGTTTTTCCCATCCCTGTGAGGGGTGCCAAAAATTCCAGAGTTAACTGCAGAGAAATAAAGGTGTTGTTAATTTTTAAATAACCTTAACAAAAAGATAGTAATTAAAATAAATAACTTCAGTAGGTTTGTTGAATTTTTTTTTTTTTCTGCCAAAATCTCCTGTGCAAACTTTACAGCATGTTTGAGCCTCTTATCAAACAAGAATACTCGAAGGTCTTTAATGATGGTGCCTTAGTGTTTCCATTTCAGCGATGAAATTTTGTCCATGAAATCCTTCATAAATAAATATTCCTGTGCAGTGGGGTGGCTTTTGGTTCTTGCATCAATCACTCCGTTATCATATAGTGATGTTTCCCGGTTGAGAAAAGGACCTTCATAGAGAACTTTTCTGAGAAAAACCTTCCATCCTAGCTTCCTACATCTTTTTAAAAATGTCTCTTCGTTGCATTAAGCAGCTTTCAGTAAGATCATCCTTTTTCTTTTTCCTTATGAGTCAAAAAGCAACGGAAATGGCATGTCCATTACTGCTGTGTATGTGTACATTTTAAAAAAAAAAAGCTAAAGTACATTTGTGCCCTGATCCAGGAAGTTGCTAAATATAGAGTCCTAATTTCTCTGTGCAATCTGATAAATTGGGCATGTAATAAATGGATATCTAGCGGTTGATGCACAAAAAAATTTGCTTAACATTTATGTTCAAAGAATAATAACTGGCATATAATAAAACCTCAACAAATAAAACCGGGACAGTACAATAAAAACAGCAAATAAAACAGCCTGTTTTCATCACGTCAGGAAAAAGAAACAATACAAAGTCAAAACTAGAAGGGCACTCGGGTGCATACCTAGGCCAAGCAACATATCTAGATTTGTCTCAAAATCTAATCAATTGCTCCTTGGCCTATGACTCCCCTTTCCTCAAAATTTCATCAGAATCTGTTCACAACTTTTTGAGTCATGCTAGGAACAGACACACAAACAGAGGTGAAAACATAACCTCCTCCACCAACTTGGTTTTGAAAATCACAATGCAAAAGGTTCTCCAAATTATTAATATTCATAATTTTGGAAAATTAAAGGAACAGTCCACCGTACTTCCATAATGAAATATGCTCTTATCTGAATTGAGACGAGCTGCTCAGTACCTGTCCGAGCTTTGCGCGACCTCCCAGTCAGTCAGACGCGCTGTCACTCCTGTTAGCAATGTAGCTAGGCTCAGTATGGCCAATGGTATTTTTTGGGGCTGTAGTTAGATGCGACCAAACTCTTCCGCTTTTTTCCTGTTTACATAGGTTTATATGACCAGTGATATGAAACAAGTTCAGTTACACAAATTGAAACGTAGCGATTTTCTATGCTATGGAAAGTCCGCACTGTAATGACAGGCATACTAACACCTTCTGCGCGCTTCGACAGCGCATTGATATCTGAGCTCCGTATCAATGCGCTGCCGAAGCACGCAGAAGGTGTTAGTATGCCTGTCATTATAGTGCGGACTTTCCATAGTATAGAAAATCGCTACGTTTCACTGGTCATATAAACCTATGTAAACAGGAAAAACGCGGAAGAGTTTGGTCGCATCTAACTACAGCCCCAAAAAATACCATTGGCCATACTGAGCCTAGCTACATTGCTAACAGGAGTGACAGCGCATCTGACTGTGTCTGACTGACTGGGAGGTCGCGCAAAGCTCAGAGAGGTACGGAGCAGCTCGTCTCAATTCAGATAAGAGCATATTTCATTATGGAAGTACGGTGAACTGTTCCTTTAAAATTTAAAACCGAATGCTTTATAAAAAAAAAATTAGTCATGATTTTGAGAAGCCTAGTCAGTATTATTTTAAAAAGACTCAGTTTTGAAAAACTTGATTATGAAAACTTGAGTCATCATTTTTGAGAAGCAGTCAAACTGAATCATAATTTTCAGACTCATTGCTTGTTATGAAATCAGAAAGTCAGAGTTTTGCTTGCATGCATACAGTACATACATGAAAAATACAGTCTCATATAAGCAATCCTGTGGCAGCAGCACAATGCTCACATGTTCAAACATCAAAATGGGGAAAAGTGTGATCATCATCCCTGTGATTTTGACTATGGCATGATTGTTAGTGCCAAATGGGCTGGTTTGAGCATTTCAGAAACTGCTGAGAATTTGACACTGCAGAACGGCATGAGGAACAAAAAGACATCTTGTGAGCAGAGGGTCTGCAGGCTGAAACACCTTATTTGTGAGAGAGATCAGAGGAGAATAATCAGGGGTGGGTTTCCCCAAAGCATCGTAGCACAAAGATCATTGTTAAATGGTCAAGCAAGCAGCACAATGAACACACTCTCTCCTAGTTGAGATGCTCTTAGCTTTAAGAGGCTTTTGGGAAACCCACCCCAGACTGCTCCAAGCTGACAGGAAGTCTACAGTAACTCAAATAAGCAGCCTCGTTGATGAGAGATGTCAGAGGAAAATAGGCAGATTTGTTCAAGCTGCCAGAAAGGATATAGTAACTCGTATAATCACACTTACAATCCCGTATTCTGAAATGTTTTTCTAGTGTTCATTACTATTTGCTTTCTGTACTGTGATCTCGTAGGGAGAACTTCTTGGCTGATGTGAACCATTGATTGGCCCTTTTGATTTACTATTATAGTGCTTTGTTGCCTGGAGTTTGCATGTTCTCCCCGTGTCCGCGTGGGTTTCCTCCGGGTGCTCCGGTTTCCCCCACAGTCCAAAGACATGCAGGTTAGGTTAACTGGTGACTCTAAATTGACCGTAGGTGTGAATGTGAGTGTGAATGGTTGTCTGTGTCTATGTGTCAGCCCCGCGACGATCTGGCGGCTTGTCCAGCGTGTACCCCGCCTCTCACCCATAGTCAGCTGGGATAGGCTCCAGCTTGCCTGCGACCCTGTAGAACAGGATGAGTGGCTACAGATAATGGATGGATGGATGCTTTGTTGCCCATGTTAGTTCATGACCTAGTCATACCTCATCATAGCACCCATCCATTATCTGTAGCCGCTTATCCTGTTCTACAGGGTCACAGGCAAGCTGGAGCCTATCCCAACTGACTATGGGCGAGAGGCAGGGTACACCCTGGACAAGTCGCCAGGTTATCGTAGGACTGACACATAGACACAGACAACCATTCACACCTACAGTCAATTTAGAGCCACCAATTAGCCTAACCTGCATGTCTTTGGACTGTGGGGGGGAAACCGGAGCACCCGGAGGAAATCCATGCAGCCATGTGGAGAACATGCAAGCTCCACACAGAAAGGCCCTCGCCAGTCGCTGGGCTCAAACCCAGGACCTTCTTGCTGTGAGGCGACAGTGCTAACCACTACACCAACCGTGCCGTCCGTTCATCATAGCACGTTCTCATCTCATCTCATTATCTCTAGCCGCTTTATCCTTCTACAGGGTCGCAGGCAAGCTGGAGCCTATCCCAGCTGACTACGGGCGAAAGGCGGGGTACACCCTGGACAAGTCGCCAGGTCATCACAGGGCTGACACATAGACACAGACAACCATTCACACTCACATTCACACCTACGGTCAATTTAGAGTCACCAGTTAACCTAACCTGCATGTCTTTGGACTGTGGGGGAAACCGGAGCACCCGGAGGAAACCCACGCGGACACGGGGAGAACATGCAAACTCCACACAGAAAGGCCCTCGCCAGTCGCTGGGCTCAAACCCAGGACCTTCTTGCTGTGAGGCGACAGTGCTAACCACTACACCAACCGTGCCGTCCGTTCATCATAGCACGTTATATATAAATATATATGTAATCTTTACAACTGTACTGAGCAGAAAAGCATCTCGGAACACCCAACACATCAAACCCTGAGGTGGATAAGCTACAACAGCAGAAGCCCACATTAGGGTCTACTCCTGTCAGCCATGAACAGGAATCTGAGGCCATCAAGGGCACAAACTCACCCAAACTGGACAGCTGAAGACTGGAAAAAAACCGGCTGGTGATTTTTATTTATTTATTTATTTATTTATTTATTTATTTATATTTTATCTTCATCTGTCCAGTTTGGGTGAGTCTGTGCCCATGTTAGTCTCAGATTCCTGTTCTTGGTTAACAGGAGTATGGCACCTGATGTGGTCTTCTGCTGTTGTAGCCCATCCACCTTGAAGTTCAATGTTTTGTGCATGTCTGCTCACCATGTTTGTAAAGAGTGATTATTGGAGTTACTATATCTCTCCTGGCAGCTCAAACCAACCTGGCCATTTTCTTCTAATCACCCACAGAACTGTCGCTCACGCAATGTTTTTTTTTTGTTTCTCACACCATTCTGTGTAAACTCTTGAGACTGTTGTGTGTGTGAAAATCCCAGGAGATCAGTGGTTTCTGAAATACTCAAACCTCAAACATCCGTGCCATGATCATCATCACAGAGATCACACTTTTTCTGCATTCTGATGTTTGATGTGAACATTAACTGAAGCTCTGTATGATTTTATGCATTGTACTGCTGCCACGATTGAGTGATTTGGATAACCGCATAAATGAGACGGTGTACAGGAGTTATTCCTCGTATTGAAGTGGACGGTGAGTGTATATTCTAGAGGCTTTGATCCATCCGTCCATTTTGGCATATCACTACAGTGACGTGGCCGTTCTGACGGCTTCAGCTGTCAAAGTGTCTAGGGAACATTACAGTAGTGGTTTCCTGTTGCCTTCTACTGGATTATTATAGAGGTTTTCTCTTCTCAACCATTCACACTCACGGACAATTTAGAGTAGCCAGTTAACCTAACCGTACTGTATGTCTCTGGACTGTGGGAGAAACTGGAGCACCTGGAGGAAACCCACACAGCCACGGGGAGAACATACAAACTCCGCACAGAAAGGCCCTCGCCGGCCACTGGGCTCAAACCCAGGACCTTCTTGCTGTGAGACGACAGTGCTAATCACTTGCACCACCGTTCTGCCAGAAGCTTTGATATGGGAACAGAATAATATTCTTTAAAGTTAATTGTCTAAGATGACTGCTAGCATGGATGAAATGATGAATAGTTAAAATGAGAGTTCGTAGAAAAGACCAGTGAACAGTTTTCTTTTATTACAAACATGTTGGAGTGGATTCCTATGGTTGAGAAAGTGATTCTCATGTTTACAAGCCTCCTAGCATTTAGGATTTAACAATACCAATATCATTAGTTTTTTTTTTTCTTTTTTATCAGACATCTAGTTTTTGGGTTTGTTTACCTGACGTTTCGACGTACGACTGTCGTCTTCCTCAGAGTGTCACCGGATGTTAATTGGTGACGCATCTTTTATCAGCTGATGTTTCTGAAGGCGTGGCCTTCCTGTCTGGATTGACAGGTCGGTCACGCCTTCTACTGTCTGTTTGTCCCCTGCAAGATGGCACTCCAGGTGTGGGAGAGCATGTACGCTCCCTCATCCCGGTTGATGGTCCTCGGGCTTCGCTTACGGATCTCCATGGCCTCCCTGATCCAGCGCTGATGTTTGTTATCTTCTGTGCGGATGACTCTGGCATTCCCCCAGTCCATAATATGATTTTCCCTTTTACAGTGATCTGTTATAGTAAGCGAAGCCCGAGGACCATCAACCGGGATGAGGGAGCATACATGCTCTCCCACACCTGGAGTGCCATCTTGCAGGGGACAAACAGACAGTAGAAGGCGTGACCGACCTGTCAATCCAGACAGGAAGGCCACGCCTTCAGAAACATCAGCTGATAAAAGATGCGTCACCAATTAACATCCGGTGACACTCTGAGGAAGACGACAGTCGTACGTCAAAACATGTCAGGTAAACAAACCCAAAAACTAGATGTCTGATAAAAAAGAAAAAAAAAACTAACTATATTTAATATAAGACATAATGAACGTAATCGAAATACCAATATCATTAAACAAAAAATACAACATGACATACACAGTATATTCATATTGTGTACGCACAGCGAAATACTGTCATTAACAGACGATTCTGAATCTCATTCAGTGGAGTCATTTATCTACGTACGTGTCTAAATCATTAGACGATATATGTACTCAACAGTCCGAATGACATACAGACCCATTTAATCAGATATTTTTATTGGATGAGGTCATTTTTGTGAGGTACTATTGACACTTCAGGTTTAATTAATCATCAAAGTACCATCTTAATTAACCAAAAAAAAAAAAAGCACATGCTGCAGGAACCAAAGACTGTCTTATAACAGATGTGTCAGCTTTTGATGCTGAAAATATTTCGAATCCACCATCACTGTATTAAAATCTGAAAATTGAGAAAAGGTCTTAATGAAGATATCAAGTGTGTTAAATTTTTGTAGTTAAATTCTGAACATTAAACTGTGCAGAGGAATTAATTTATTTTAGTGTCCATGCTTTTGGGAGCCATTGTGCATATATAAAGCAGCGACACAGTGATCATGTTGACATCTAATGTCCAGTGATGAACTGCTAAGGAAATTATATTTATTTCATTTTTGCATTGGATATTCAGTGCAGTGTCTGAGCAAGCATTCCACTTCTCGCCTTGTCAGTATTATTTGTCTCTATTCAACTCCCTAGCGATGACGGACAAATTTCAAGTGATTGTTGGTCGGTTTTGTCATTTTTATTTTCTGTAAAGGGAGGCTACATGCTTCAGTGAGGTCTTATAGTCTGTGGATTTTGTGGCTGAAGGTAGTGTTGGCACCTCACAGCTCCAGGGTCACCAGTTTGGTCCAGATATCAGGTTACTGGCTTTGTGGAGTTTTTTTCCAGGTTGTTCGTGTCTGTGTGGGTTTCCTCAGGGTTCTACAGTTTCTTCCAACCTCCCAAAAACATGCCATGCCAGTAGTGTGTATGTGTAATGTACTGGCATCCCATCCAGGGTGCATTCATGCCCAGTGATCCTGGTTATAGGCTCCGGATCCTCTACTACAACCCTGACCTAGATAAAGCATTTGTATCTTGAGCACACAAGTCATAATCTTCTGATCACAGTCCCACAGGAAATCCAGAGTTCCCACCACACTGAACACTTTCAGTGCTCAGATCTGCTACACTTAATCCAACTCAACACACTCGACTTCTTCTGGAATGCTTACTTCCCCTGTTCTATAGTAATACCTTTTAATACTGAACCTTTATAATGATTTAGTTTATAAATCAAGTCTTATGAGTTGTGTGGACAAGTTGAGAAGCTCTCAGGTGCTCTTCTGCTCTGGTTTCTCCTGGAAGCCTGAGCCCGAGCCCGAGCCTGACATTTCCTGGCTCTTCTCACCCGATGCTGTGTTGTCTTTTGGCCCTGAAGTCACACTGGATGTGGCGTCTATGCTCTCGTATGCTTCTGATGTCCACTGTCAACAACAAAGAGGACATTATTAATTGTACACAACTGTTTCCATCTCACGGACACAAAGCCATCATTTTTAAATGGAATATCTCAAGTATCTCTAATGGGGGAAATAGAAATGCAAAGGCACAGGTTAGAGTGGGAATCCGAGACGTAGGACCTGTGGAACTTTGTTGTTCCAGAGTTGAGTCGTTAGTGTGTGTTCATTAGAGAAACAATTTCTGGTAGGACTACAACAACAAATCAATACAGTTCAAGAGCAAACAATTAGGCTATAAGTAGTTAAACTGATAAACATGAAATGATTTTATTTACGTAACTTACACAATGTCTATTTTTAATATGCAGTATATGTTGTGGGCGGCACGGTGGTGTAGTGGTTAGCGCTGTCGCCTCACAGCAAGAAGGTCCGGGTTTGAGCCCTGTGGCCGGCGAGGGCCTTTCTGTGCGGAGTTTGCATGTTCTCCCCGTGTCCGCGTGGGTTTCCTCCGGGTGCTCCGGTTTCCCCCACAGTCCAAAGACATGCAGGTTAGGTTAACTGGTGACTCTAAATTGAGCGTAGGTGTGAATGTGAGTGTGAATGGTTGTCTGTGTCTATGTGTCAGCCCTGTGATGACCTGGCGACTTGTCCAGGGTGTACCCCGCCTTTCGCCTGTAGTCAGCTGGGATAGGCTCCAGCTTGCCTGCGACCCTGTAGAAGGATAAAGCGTCTAGAGATAATGAGATGAGATGAGCCCTGCTTTCGGTTCACAGTGAGAGTGCTGGGAGTTAATCTCAAAAAGGGTCCCTGATCTGGGAGTCAATCCCAGAGCTTCAGAGAACGCACCAAAAATGAGTCTCCTTACACAAACCCAGCAAGCAAAATGAATTTAGCATACAGTTAGTGAGCCAGCGTATATTAGCTCATCCAGTCCACAGGCGATGAGCTTATACCATCGTGTGTTATTCGTCGTCCGTCCATCGTCGTCCACATTTCATGAAAATCGCTTCTTCTCTCTCAGTTCTTCACTGATTTGTATTCTTTTTGTCAGGAAGGTAGGTCTGCCTGGGGTGCATGTGGCTTCGACCCAAGTTTGCATAATTGCAATTAATAATGAAGATATGGAGTAATTAAACCCTAACAAGCAGTTTCCACACAAATCGCTTCTTCTCCCTCAATTCTTCACTGATTTTGATTCTTTCTGGCATAAAGGTAGGGGTACCTAGGGTGCATATAACTTCTATCCAGATTTGCTTAATTACAATTATGAGTGAAGTTATGGACTAATTAAACCTTAATGAGCAGTTCAACAAAAATCACTTCTTCTCAGTCAGTTCCTCACCATTTTGGATTCTTTCTGCCAAATAGGTCGGTATTCCTAGGGCGTATATAGCTTGTAACATTTATTGCATAAGGTGGCTCACTTTAGATCGTTCCTTCTGGACTAGACGGGGCTGGAGTGAGCTACGTCGTCATTGACGGTCTCGTTGGCCTTTACAAAAACATCAGGACTTGAGATGCAGTAAGACTCTCTTCCAGTGATTAAGACCATCACTGTATGCAACACTGATGTGATAATGTGTGCTGAACCAGTAGAGAAAAATGTACAGAATACCATGACCTCATGCTATTCTGGCTGTCTAATTAAAAAAAAAAAAGTGGTTGATTATAATCAATTGATAATATTCTCATGCTGTAACAGATTACAATACAATACACCATTTATCAGATAGTGACCTATTATTTAATTAAGACAGGTTAAGAGTTGTGAAGTTGTATTAGTGGATTGAAATGCTGCAAAAAATCTCTTTTTTTTTGTATTTAGTATTTTCTAAAAGATTCCAATTAATCAATAACTTGAACAGATTAAACCATTAGCAACAAGAAATCATCAATTGCAGCCCTAATTTTAGCCCTTAATTTTTTTTAATTATCAGCAGGAATATAAAATATATAGAGGATATTACACGGTGACGTGAAGATATTAAGTTTATCTTCGAGTGGTGAACATATTCACAAATGAGTGAAGTGAAAATATTTTCAACACAAGAAGATAAACTTCATATCTTCACACCACCATGTAATATTCTTTATATTATATGGACACATCAACACAAAGAAAAATGCAAGTTAATCAAAAGAATTTTAATTTTGAACCGGTTCGCTATTTTGACAAGAAGTGTCTAGTCAGTGGGAAAACACTGGGAGTGACATATTGGGAATTACTATACATCCAGGACACTTTTTCGATGGAATAAAAATGTGTTCTATTCCCTTTGAGTGGGTTTCATTCATTTGATTCGATAGCAGGCAAAATTGTTAGCATATCGCGTATCCTACGTGTATCCTACGTGTACTCTACCCACCGCAGAATGAGTGTTGAATATGGCTTACAATATTCCATGGTTGTCAAAACAACATGACGTCACACATCAGAGATGTAAAACTTCCGCGTTAGCAAGCGACCATAACAATTTGTAAACAAATATGGCCGCCAGGGTTGCTTCATTAAATACGGAAGATTTTGAGAGAATTTTGAAAGAGAAAGATGTATTGAACACCTGAAATGAATGTATATGTATAATAATAATAATATTGGCTGGCTGGGCGGCACGGTGGTGTAGTGGTTAGCGCTGTCGCCTCACAGCAAGAAGGTCCGGGTTCGAGCCTCGTGGCCGGCGAGGGCCTTTCTGTGTGGAGTTTGCATGTTCTCCCCGTGTCCGCGTGGGTTTCCTCCGGGTGCTCCGGTTTCCCCCACAGTCCAAAGACATGCAGGTTAGGTTAACTGGTGACTCTAAAATTGACCGTAGGTGTGAATGGTTGTCTGTGTCTATGTGTCAGCCCTGTGATGACCTGGCGGCTTGTCCGGGGTGTACCCCGCCTTTCGCCCGTGGTCAGCTGGGATAGGCTCCAGCTTGCCTGCGACCCTGTAGAAGGATGAAGCGGCTAGAGATAATGAGATGAGATGAGATATTGGCTGGCTTTTTTTCGAGGTATATCAGATATATTCCATTCAGCTACTCGTCTTCGACTCGTTCAATATCATGCTAGCTGAATGGAATATATCTGATATACCACTCAAAGCTGGCCAATATTATTCAAAGGTGTCACTTAGATCCGCGATGTGTTTCATATGAAAAATGCGAGTTTTTCAACACGAAAAGATATAAACTTCATATCTTCAAGCCAACGTGTGATGTTCTTTTTATTATATGGACACGTTCATAAACAAAAAGTATCCAAATTTATCAAAACAATTAATCGATTTCCTTACAAGTGACATATAGAGATTTATGTCACGGTTTTGGTTCTCCATGTCCTGGATGTAGCTCACAAGAAAAATACGAATGGTGTATTTCCCAGTAAAACACTCGTGTCCATATAATATAAAACATTATGGTTAAGCAGTGTAAATTGCTATAACAGTATGATAAGTCACACCACCTTCCTCATACGTGTGTGTGAAGCTGTACCTGTGTGTGGCGTACTGATGGTCCCGGGGTGATGATATTGACTGAGCTGGATGACTGTGTGTCACTGCTGTTTCCTCCCTCAGCGGCGGAGAGACCCGACATGACCAGACCACTGGAGAAGCTGCGCTTCCCGAACAGCAGGCTGAGAGTGGAGCTGGAGGAGGAGGCCTGACTGCAGCGTGGCTGAGTTGAGAGTGCGGCGCCCGCCGCAGACACACGCGGCACCTACAGTCATCATTATCATTATCAACTTTAGTTGTAGAGCAGGTCTTCTATGTGGAATGCAACTCAGCATAGAAATAATGGAAGTCATTAATATTATTACAGTATAACAGAGCAATTTAATGGAGCTGTTTGTAACTTTCAGAGCCCTCTGTTGCCTGCAAAGTGAATTACAACCGCAGTGAAAACACTGAGGAGTCACTGGAGAGTCGACTGCACTACAGACATTAGTGAGATACAGTGCATAGCAGAAGCATTCCAGTAATATCTTCAAATAGACTGGTCACATGCAAGTGGCGTCTAATTTTAGATTTAGAAACAAAAATTCTTCAAGGATTACATTTTTTGGGGGGGGGATCATCAAGTCCATTTTTATGGACTTGATGATCCCAAAACTGTAATCCTTGAAGAATTTTTGTCTCTCTACCCTGTATATGGGAGTGCAAAATAAACTTCCACGTTTATTACAGCTCTGAACATTTTCAACTTAAAGCTATTTATATAGTCATAGTCTAATTCAGGAAGGTCGACACACTTCTGTTTCATTTCATTTTGTGTTTTCTCAAGTCTTCCCCATGCTGATGAATGACATGGCTAAGAAATTAAAGCAGTAATTGTGACACATATGGCTTTATTTAAAACACACACACACAGTACCAGTCAAAAGTTTGGACACTCCTCCTAACTCAATGTTTTTTTTTCTTTATTTTTATTAATTAAAAGACACTTCTTGTCTTAAAGTAATGATGGATGTCGTTTCTCTTTACTTAGTTGAGCGGTTCTTGACATAATATGGATTACTACAGTTGTGGAATAGGGCTATTTATTGTCTCATCTCATCTCATTATCTCTAGCCGCTTTATCCTTCTACAGGGTCGCAGGCAAGCTGGAGCCTATCCCAGCTGACTACGGGCGAAAGGCGGGGTACACCCTGGACAAGTCGCCAGGTCATCACAGGGCTATTTATTGTATTGTTATTATTTACTATTTGATCTCAAACACATTAAGAAGGCAAGAAATTGCACTAATTAACTTTTGACGAGGCACCTGTTAATCAAAAATCATTCCAGGTGACTACCTCATGAAGCTGGTTAAGATAATGCCAGTAGTATGCAAAGCATCATCAAGGTAAACGCTGGCTAATTTGAAGAATTGAAAATATTAAACGTTTTTTTTTTTTTTTACTTTTTTGTTTACCCCATAATTTCATACGTTATTTCATAGTTTTGATGGATGCATTGGAACGAAGAGGAATGAAGGTGAGCAGTAGTAAAACAGAATACATGTGCATCAGTGAGAATGGGGATGAGAGTGTAGTGAAGATGCAAGGAGTAGACGTAAAGAAAGTTGGTGAATTCAAGTATCTGGGGTCAACTGTGCAGGAAAATGGGGGCTGTGATAGTGAGGTGAGAAAGAGAGTGCAGGCAGGGTGGAGCAGTTGGAGAAGGATTTCAGGAGTCATTTGTGATAGGAAAGTCCCAGCAAAAGTGAAAGGTAAGATGTATAAGACAGTAGTGAGACCAGCTGTGATGTATGGATTGGAGACCGTACCCTTAACGAAGAGACAGGAGGCAAAGTTGGAGCTGGCGGAGTTAAGGATGTTAAGGTTTGCGACAGGAGGTTGGACAGGATAAGGAACGAGCACATCAGAGGGACAGCACATGTGGAGAGCTTGGGAATTAACTCTTTACCCCTTAATGACAACCCTGTGTATATCCCATAATGACGACGTATGACGCCTTGTCTAAAACCTTGTCTTTAGACTTTTTTTCTTGTAAATATGTTCTAAGGGTGAACAGTATATACATATATATAAGGGTGGCTGTAGCAACTGCTTTAAGGGGTAAAGAGTTAAGCTAAGAGAGATGAGACTGAGATGGTATGGGCACATCCTGAGAAGAGATGCAGAGCATGTTGGAAGGAGAATGTTAAGGATGGAGCTGCCAGGCACACGAAAACGAGGAAGGCCAAAGAGGAGATACATGGATGTGGTGAGAGAGGACATGAAAGTGGCAGGTGTGGTAGAGAAGGATGCGGAAGACAGGGAGCAATGGAGACGAAAGATCCGCTGTGGCGACCCCTAATCGGGAGCAGCCAAAAGAAGAAGAAGAAGATTTCATAGTTTTGATGTCTTCAGTATTGTTCTACAATGTAGAAAATAGTGAAAACACAGAAATCCCTATGAATGACTAAGGGTTTCCAAACTTTTGACTGGTACTGTGTGTTTTTTATATATATGAGAGAGAGAGAGAGCGAGACAGAGACACGTGTTTTACTGGGAAATACACCACTCGTATTTTTCATACAAACTACATCCAGGCCTTTGAGTAACATTTTTCAATTTGTCACTCGTGAGGAAATCGATTAATAGTTTTGATAAATTTGGGTACTTTTTGTTTATGAATGTGTCTATATAATAAAAAGAAAAATCACACACTGGCTTGAAGATATGAAGTTTATCTTCTTGTGTTGAAAAACTCACATTTTTCATACGAAATACATCACGGATCTGAGTGACGTATTTAAAGAATATTGACTGGCTTTGGGGCGGCACGGTGGTGTAGTGGTTAGCGCTGTCGCCTCACAGCAAGAAGGTCCTGGGTTCGAGCCCCGGGGCCGGCGAGGGCCTTTCTGTGTGGAGTTTGCATGTTCTCCCCGTGTCCGCGTGGGTTTCCTCCGGGTGCTCCGGTTTCCCCCACAGTCCAAAGACATGCAGGTTAGGTTAACTGGTGACTCTAAATTGACCGTAGGTGTGAATGTGAGTGTGAATGGTTGTCTGTGTCTATGTGTCAGCCCTGTGATGACCTGGCGACTTGTCCAGGGTGTACCCCGCCTTTCGCCCGTAGTCAGCTGGGATAGGCTCCAGCTTGCCTGCGACCCTGTAGAAAGATAAAGCGGCTAGAGATAATGAGATGATGAGATGAGATGACTGGCTTTGAGTGGCATATCAGATATATTCCATTCAGCTAGCATGATATTGAACGAGTGGAAGATGAGTTCAATATCATGCTAGCTGAATGGAATATATGTGATATACCACAAAAAAAGTCAGCCAATATTATTATTATTATTATACATTTTTCATATCAGTATTCTCGAAGGCCAATGCTAGCTTACCCGCAAGTTAGCGCTGTGAGCATGGTAGTGAAGTCACCTTCCAGCCGCTCTGGCGTTCATCATTTGCACAGGCTAACAACTGAGAAACTAAGATTTCTGTCTCCAGACTCTTCTTCCACACACACTCACCATAGTACTTTTCATTCAGACTTAAGTATTCATTTCCCTGTGTAATTTACTTAGTTACTTTTAAAATCAACATCGACAGCTACACACAACGGAGCTGGCAGCCAAAATTCTCTCAAAATCTTCCGCTTTTAACGAAGCAAACCTCGTGGCCATGTTTGTTTACAAACTGTCACAATCACTCACTTGGCGGAAGTTTGACATCTCCGATGTGTCTCTTTTCCAGTTTTTCGATGTCCGTTGGTATGTTTTTCTCTTGAAAATATGTGTGAAGAATATATAATGAAGTTTTGGTAGCCTTTCAGGTGTTCAGCACGTATTTAGTTTCAGGCTGACAAAGAAATGATCATGCGCATGTGCAGCAGAAAAGTTTTGTCACTGGATCTTTGCATGAGCTCTAACGTGTGACGTTGTGTTGTCTTGACAACATGCAATATTATAACAATACTGCACACTAATTCTCCATTAGGGAGAGTGGCGTAATACATGGAGGATAAGCGATATGATAACAATATTGCATGCTATCGATAAACCCACTAGAAGGGAACAGAATACATGTTTTTATTCAATGAAAAAAGTGGTCCGGATGTACAATAATTTTCAATAGGTCATTCATGAAGAAATCGATGAACTGTTTTGATAAATTCGGGTACTTTTTGTTTGTGAATGTGTCTATATATCCATCCATCCATTATCTGTAGCCGCTTATCCTGTTCTACAGGGTCGCAGGCAAGCTGGAGCCTATCCCAGATGACTATGGGTGAGAGGCGGGGTACACCCTGGACAAGTCGCCAGGTCATCACAGGGCTGACACACAGAGACAAACAACCATTCACACTCACATTCACACCTACGGTCAATTTAGAGGCACCAATTAGCCTAACCTGCATGTCTTTGGACTGTGGGGGAAACCGGAGCACCCGGAGGAAACCCACACGGACACGGGGAGAACATGCAAACTCCACACAGAAAGGCCCTCGCCGGCCGCTGGGCTCAAACCCAGGACCTTCTTGCTGTGAGACGACAGTGCTAACTACTACACCACCGTGCCGCCCTGTGTCTATATAATAAAAAGAAAATCAAACGTTGGCTTGAAGATATGAAGTTTATCTTCTTGTGTTGAAAATATATAATTCCTTCACTTCATTCACTCATGAAATATACATTCACCACTCAAAGATAAACTTCATATCTACGCGTAACTGTGTAATCTCATCTCATCTCATTATCTGTAGCCACTTTATCCTTCTACAGGGTCGCAGGCAAGCTGGAGCCTATCCCAGCTGACTACGGGCGAAAGGCGGGGTACACCCTGGACAAGTCGCCAGGTCATCACAGGGCTGACACATAGACACAGACAACCATTCACACTCACATTCACACCTACGCTCAATTTAGAGTCACCAGTTAACCTAACCTGCATGTCTTTGGACTGTGGGGGAAACCGGAGCACCCGGAGGAAACCCACGCGGACACGGGGAGAACATGCAAACTCCACACAGAAAGGCCCTCGCCGGCCCCGGGGCTCGAACCCTGACCTTCTTGCTGTGAGGCGACAGCGCTAACCACTACACCACCGTGCCGCCCTAACTGTGTAATATGATATATATATATGTGTGTGTGTGTGTGTATATAATATATGTTTGATAAGGCTTTTCTTGCTTGTTTTCAGTGTAGGATTTGTTACTTAACCATAAAGACATTTTAGAACCTTCTTTTATCCATCTTTATTGGGATGCCAATAATTCTAGAGCTCACTGTATAGTGCTTAATTTAACAAAAACTGGTATAAAGGTGGTATGGTGGTGTAGTGGTTAGCGCTGTCACCTCACAGCAAGAAGGTCCTGGGTTCGAGCCCAGCGGCCGGCGAGGGCCTTTCTGTGTGGAGTTTGCATGTTCTCCGCGTGGGTTTCCTCCGGGTGCTCCGGTTTCCCCCACAGTCCAAAGACATGCAGGTTAGGTTAACTGGTGGCTCTAAATTGACCGTAGGTGTCAATGTGAGTGTGAATGGTTGTCTGTGTCTATGTGTCAGCCCTGCAATGATCTGGCGACTTGTCCAGGATGTACCCCGCCTCTCGCCCATAGTCAACTGGGATAGGCTCCAGCTTGCCCGCGACCCTGTAGGACAGGATAAGCAGCTACAGATAATGGATGGATGGATAGATATCAAATAAATATTAGGATTTTTTTTCAGTTTGCACATGAGCTTTGAGATGAACCCAGCTATCCTGGCCTTGCTAAGAGAATATGAACTCGCCTGATGATTTTTTGGGATAGTGAGTTCATCTCATCTCATTATCTGTAGCCGCTTTATCCTTCTACAGGGTCGCGGGCAAGCTGGAGCCTATCCCAGCTGACTACGGGCGAAAGGCGGGGTACACCCTGGACAAGTCGCCAGGTCATCACAGGGCTGACACATAGACACAGACAACCATTCACACTCACATTCACACCTACGCTCAATTTAGAGTCACCAGTTAACCTAACCTGCATGTCTTTGGACTGTGGGGGAAACCGGAGCACCCGGAGGAAACCCACGCGGACACGGGGAGAACATGCAAACTCCACACAGAAAGGCCCTCGCCGGCCACGGGGCTCGAACCCAGGACCTTCTTGCTGTGAGGCGACAGCGCTAACCACTACACCACCGTGCTGCCCCGGATAGTGAGTTCTGCATATAAAAAACACAGAGCACCTGGGAGAAGACAGAGGCGATGGAGGAGGTGTTGAAGGACAGCTGACTGTTGGAGAGGCGCTGCACGACGCCGTTGGAGCCCGAGCCCTGCTGGAGATCCAGGATTGGCCCCGAGCGACTGGTGACTGGGGCTCGCTGACACTGAGGCTGCACAGAGCCACTGCGGTACTCACGGCGTCCTGCAGAGGGAGACACAACAGAACATCAGCAGGTTCAAGCGAGAGATTAATCTTGAGGATATTTTGAAGACTTGAAGCATTCAGTCAGTGTGACTGACAAAATATAGAAGTCCCACTTTAGTATTTCATAATCTTTTAAAATCATTTGTGTTACTGAAGTAGAACTGGTGAAGCTTAACGGTTTTAAAGGTTGGATCACAAGTTCAAGCTCATTCATTTAACACTAGTAGACAAATATGTGATGGGCAAAGCATTTTGTATTTCTCATATTAGAATAATGTGTGAATGACTATGAAGTAAACGTCAGCCACTGTTATAATACTTCCCTGTATCCAGTATATTAAAAGAACAGCAGAAACATAAAGTTAAATAAAGAGGTTTAATTGCGAAGGTTTGAAGGAAAAATATACTATTTTCCATCTCTGCCATGCAAACTTTATAATTAATATTTGTAGTTTTCATTCATTCCTTCATCTTCAGGAAGTACTTTATCCTAGTCAAGACTGTTGTTGTTGCCAGAGTTATCTCTTGAACACTGAGCGTGAGGCAGAAATACACCCAGGACGGGCTGTCAGTCCTCCACAGGGCACCATGCACTCATATATTTAACACGTCACCAATCCACCTACTTACAGTGCCTTGCAAAAGTATTCATCCCCCTTGGTGTTCGGCCTGTTTTGTCGCATTACAAGCTGGAATTAGATTGGATTTTTGGAGGGTTAACACCATTTGATTTACACAACATGCCTACCACCTCAAGGGTGCAAATTGTTGTTTTATTGTATAGCAACATGACAACCAAGGATCACTCCAAACAGGTCAGAGACAAAGTTATAATAAATATCCCAAACTTTGAATATCCCAGGGAGCACCATTAAATCCATTATAGCAAAATGGAAAGAATATGTCACCACTACAAACCTGACAAGAGAAGGCCGCCCACCAAAACTCACAGACCGGGCACGTCCACCAGGTCCATCGGGTACCGTGTGCTGGTACATGCACGTCCTTCGCACGTACAGTACTGTGCAAAAGTCTTAGGCACATGTAAAGAAATGCTGTAGACCAAAAATGGCTTAAAAATAATGAAATGAAATGTTTCAACATTAAAAAAATACTATAAACAGTAAGCAGTAAGCCATAATAAATGAAACAAAGTCAATATTTGGTGTGAGATGACCCTTTGCTTTAAAAAAATAATGGTAATCTCCGGTACAGTGAGTGCAGTTTGATAAGGAAATGAGCTGTAGGTTTTACTGAGCATCTTACAGAACCAGCCACAGTTCTTCTGGACACTTTGTCACACTCGCTTCTTCATTTTGCACCAAAACCCAGTAGCGTTTATTATGTTTTCTTTTTTAATCTGAAAAGTCCTCTCTTATGTAAAATGCTGCTCAGATACAAACATTTCTTTTTCTGTAACATTTAATTTTGTGCTGGAAAATGAATGTTTGGACTCTAAAATGTTTTTGTACTGACTTGATAATGTAGAAGTCATAAAATAGAAATCTAGAACAAAGTTTGTATGAAAAAAAATAGGGGGCCTAAGACTTTTGCACAGTACTGTGTGTTACATACAGACATCGTATGGTCAAAAGCCATCAAAAAATCAGGTTGATGCATTACCAAATTCTCTTAAGTATGGAGCTTAACATGTTATTGGTTCATAACATGAGAAATGTCCATAATTATAAATAAAGAAATACACAAAGGCAGTCTGACCTGTACTGTGGTGTCGGGTGCGCGAGCTGCGTGGACGCGGCTGGTGTGTGCTGGCGCTTTGGGATGTGACGGAGTTGTGAGTATGACTAATGGAGGAGACAGCACAGTCCACATCCTCCATGTTCACGCCACTGTTACAACTCGTCAGATTGTCCTTCCTTACACTGACAGACAAGAGCAGAGATATTAGTGAAAATGACCGTGTGTTTATATTATAGACATCTCCAATCATGCACTGTTAACGTCACCAGAACAAAATTTTTTCACTTAAAAGATCAGGCAAAATGACATTCATATCAACCTTAAATCTAGTAACTGTGTGCTACTGTTTAATTCTTCAATCTATTGCTAGGCTTTATTTTTCTTTTACCTTCTTTCATTATTCAGCGTAAAACTGCAATTTTATTTCACATGAATTTTTGTTACATTACTAATAAAATGCACACTGAGCTGCATTTCAACTGGAAGAAAAGTGATCGCTCGTTCTGACCCACCGGAGCCATCGGGAGCAGAGCCACGTGCGGATGCCCTTGAGGCTGAGCGTGCCACCCCAGATGCTGCCCGTGTGCTTGTGTGTTCCTGCGTACGAGGTGGTGAGGGCAGACACGAACATGGGGTAACCCAGCGGCTGGTCACATGACGAGTTGATCATATTCCGCAGTGCCTGCTTTGAGTTCTGGATGCTTCCTCGCTCTGGATTACGGTTACGCAGAAAGATCAGCTCCTGCTGCTGTCCTGCCCACAGCCCACGCACACACTCTTTATTGATCTGACAGACAAACAGAGATGCATAATGGCTATTAGAGCACTTTATCGTGAGTAGGCAGGGATGAGAACCAGATTGAGGCAAAAAACGAATAAAAAGAACTTGTTCTGCAGCACTACAAGCGTGACCAACTCCTCAGGACAAGGCAGCGTTTTTAGTGTTTTCAGCTAAAATACAGTACCAGTCAAAAGTTTGGAAACGCCTCTAATTCAGTGGTTTTTCATTATTTTAAAATTTTCTGAATTGTAGATTAATACTAAAGTCATCAACATTATGAAGAAATATATATGGAATTATTTGGTAAACAAAAAAGTGTTAATCAAACCAGAATATGTTTTATATTTTAGATTCTTCAAAGTAGGCACCTTTTGCTTAGATGACAGCTTTGCACATCTTGGCATTTTCTCAGGCCAAGTTTACATTAGACCGTATCTGTCTCGTTTTCTTCGCGGATGCACTGTCCGTTTACATTAAAACGCCTGGAAACGCCGGGAAACGGGAATCCGCCAGGGTCCACGTATTCAATCCAGATCGTGTCTGGTCCGGTGCTGTGTAAACATTGAGAATACGCGGATACGCTGTGCTGAGCTCTAGCTGGCGTCGTCATTGGACAACGTCACTGTGACATCCACCTTCCTGATTCGCTGGCGTTGGTCATGTGACGCGACTGCTGAAAAACGGCGCGGACTTCCGCCTTGTATCACCTTTCATTAAAGAGTATAAAAGTATGAAAATACTGCAAATACTGATGCAAATACTGCCCATTGTGTAGTTATGATTGTCTTTAGGCTTGCCATCCTTCCACTTGCAAGTGGTAAGTGATATGCGCTGAGATCACACACACAGCGGCTCAGTCCCGAATCACTGCTCGTGCGCTATACTCGCGCGCTCTGTGAGCTGTGCAGGGCCGGAGTGCGCACCCTCCAGAGGGCACTCGCTGTTCAGGGCGGAGTGATTTGGAGCGCAGGATGCCTGCAGAGCCGAGCGTATCCGTGTATTGGTGTTGCTGTGTACACGCAAATCGTGTATTGGTGTTGCTGTGTGCACACTAATCGTTTTAAAAACGTTAATCTGATGATCCGCTGATACGGTCTAATGTAAACCCCACCTCAGTCAGCTTTACGAGGTAGTCACCTGGAATGGCTTTCAGTTTATAGCTGTGCCTTGTCAAGAGTTAATTTCTTGACCTCTTAATGTGTTTGAGACCATCAGTTGTGTTGTGAAGAGGTAGAGTTGGTATACAGTGAATGGCCCTATTTGAGTACTGTTCTAATCCATATTATGTCAAGAACTACTCAACTAAGTAAAGAAAAACGACAGTCCGTCATTACTTTAAGAAATGAAGGTCAGTTAGTCCGAAAAAGTTTGGGATGAGTTGGACCGCAGTGTGAAGGCAAAGCAGCCAACGAGTGCTCAGCACCTCTGGGAACTCCTTCAAGACTGTTGGAAAACCATTTCGAGTGATTACCTCATGAAGCTGATTGAGAGAATGTCAAGAGTGTGCAAAGCTGTAATCAAAGCAAAAGGTGCCTACTTTGAAGAATCTAAAATCTAAAACATATTTTGGTTTGATTAACATTTTAAAGTTTACTAAATGATTCCTTATGTGTTGCTGCATAGTCTGGATGACTTCAGTATTAATTTGCAATGTGGGAAAAAAAATAAATAAAAACATCAAATTTGAAGGTGTTTCCAAACTTTTGACTGGTACTGTATGTTCTTAGAATCTCAGAATCTTTTTACATAATAGGTATACTGTATTATCATACACCACTGTTTCTCAAAGTATGGTCCGCGAGTTGATGTCGTAAAATATCACGTTTTATCAGTGTCTCTCAAATCACCTGTGTGACTCCAAAAGCAAAGTTATGAGTAGCACAGATGAATTGTTTTCTATATTGAATAAAGTCCTATGTAAATTCAAATATACTGTTGAAGTAGGCTCATTGTTTTTTTTGTTCAGGATCTTTAGGGGATGGGGCGGCATGGTGGTGTAGTGGTTAGCGCTGTCGCCTCACAGCAAGAAGGTCCTGGGTTCGAGCCCCGTGGCCGGCGAGGGCCTTTCTGTGTGGAGTTTGCATGTTCTCCCCGTGTCCGCGTGGGTTTCCTCCGGGTGCGCCGGTTTCCCCCACAGTCCAAAGACATGCAGGTTAGGTTAACTGGTGACTCTAAATTGACCGTAGGTGTGAATGGGAGTGTGAATGGTTGTCTGTGTCTATGTGTCAGCCCTGTGATGACCTGGCGACTTGTCCAGGGTGTACCCCGCCTTTCGCCCGTAGTCAGCTGGGATAAGCTCCAGCTTGCCTGCGACCCTGCAGGACAGGATAAAGCGGCTAGAGATAATGAGATGAGATATTTAGGGGGTTAAGTGGTCAACAATTTTTTTTTTTTAATGGATAAAGTGGTCCTTGGTCTGAAAAAGTTTGAAAAACACTGGCATACATACAGTACGTGTATGATTTTGGATTACTGTCCTGAAATTACCTTGAGATTTAATTCCCGTTCCAGTGAAAGACACCAATACACTGCTATGTACAGTACCACATTTTTGTTAACCACATAATTCTATGTGTTATTTCATAGTTTTGATGTCTTTAGTATTGTTGTACAGTGTAGAAAATAGTCAACATACAGAAAAATCTATGAATGAGTAGGGGTGTCTAAACTTTTCATGGGTACAGTACATTACATTACAGACATTTAGTAGACGTTCTTATCCAGAGCGATGTACGATATACCCAGAGCAGCCTGGGGAGCAGTCAGGGTTAGGTGCCTTGCTCAAGGGCACTTCAGCCATTCCTGCTGGTCCAGGGAATTGAACCAGCAACCTTTTGGCCCCAAACGTGCTTCTCTAACCTTTAGGTCACGGTTTTGTTCATTTAAATAAAGAAAGAAATACTGTATGTATTTATTTAAATTCAGTGTAATTTCACATCTAATAAATACAATATAAAAATAAGAAATATCACCAAACTGAGTAATCAATCAAGAGTTCTGGATGCCCCATCATTGCTCTTGATTTGACTGATTAAGCTGTCTGCGCTTATATCAGAGCTAAAATAATTACTTTAATTCAGTGACTAATCTTTTGTTATGTTGGATAAATTTCAAATTGTTTGCTATTGTTTCGACAGAATCTATGTGCGTCACAGATCATAAGACAGCTGATCTGTAGACCAAATAAATTTCTGTGAATTTATTAGGTTTACGTTCATTTCACTATGGCACACAACCTTCTTCTTCTTCTTTCAACTGCTCCCCTTCGACTGTTCCGCATATTTGATTTGGGATAGTTTTTTACACTGGATGCCCTTCCTGACACAACCCTCCCCAGTCTATCCAGGCTTTGGACCGGCAATAAGTATGCACTGGCTTGTGTAACCCCAGTGGCTGGGTATTTTACCTAATCTGCATGTCTTTAAACTGTGGGGGAAACCAGAGCACCTGGAGGAAACCCACACAGATACGGAGAGAACATGCAAACCCCATACAGAAAGGTCTCTGTCGGCCGTGAGGTTAGAACCCGGAACCTTCTTGCTGTGAGGTGAAACTGTGTTGCCTAACCAACCAACCAACCAACGACTTGATCATAGCAAAATATTCACTGCAAGTGGAAAGTTTTCTTAACTAACTAGCAATTACACCTTTTTCAGTCTTTATGTAGACTGATTGTTTCTTTTTTTTTTAACTGGCTCCTTACCTGCATAACATGATCTTTCCAGATAGTAAATTTGGAAGGTTAATAAAAGATATAGTATTACCACATTGTTTTGGAGACCGTTACAATATTTATATTAAAGTTGTTGCGTCAAAGTGTGTGAAAGGCAGAAAATACCAGTTTCTGGCTGTTTGACAGAATTCAGCCACAGTAACAATAGAAGAAGAAGAAGAAGCAGAAGAAGTCTTTCTTTATCACACTTAAATTCAAGCACACACTCAAGCACAGTGAAATTTAACCTCTGCATTTAACCCATCTGAAGCAGTGAACACACACATGCACATATCTAGTTATGCTACAGTCCCCGGGGAGCAGTTGGGGGTTAGGTGCCTTGCTCAAGGGCAATTCAGTCCAACCTTCAGCCCAAGGCCACTCCATGTTAACCTAACCACATGTCTTTGAGCTGTGGGGGAAACCTGAGCACCCAGAGGAAACCCACGCAGACACAGGGAGAACATGCAAACTCCACACAGAAAGGCCCCTGTCGACCACTGGGCTCAAACCCAGAACCTTCTTGCTGTGAGGTGACAGTGCTAACCACTACACCACCGTGCCGCCCAATAGTATTATTATTAAGTTGAAGATTTTCATCTATACAGCGATCAATTCCATAAAAAGGTTTTAAAACGTTTTACTGCACAAAATTCTTGGACATATGCAAGCTTTCAACTCCTTCAGGAGCCTTCATCACGGATGGGAAATGACGTCACTTCCCATCCCCGATGAAGGCTCCTGAAGAAGTTGAAAGCTTGTGCAAGTCCAAGAATTTTGTGCAGTAAAAAGTATTATTATTTTTTAAAAATACTTCTATTGTGCAAATTTAGATATCAATATGATCAAATGTTGGGCGGCACGGTGGTGTAGTGGTTAGCGCTGTCACCTCACAGCAAGAAGGTCCAGGTTCGATCCCCGTGGCCGGCGAGGGCCTTTCTGTGTGGAGTTTGCATGTTCTCCCTGTGTCCGCGTGGGTTTCCTCCGGGTGCTCTGGTTTCTCCCACAGTCCAAAGACATGCAGGTTAGGTTAACTGGTGACTCTAAATTGACCGTAGGTGTGAATGGGAGTGTGAATGGTTGTCTGTGTCTATGTGTCAGCCCTGTGATGACCTGGCGACTTGTCCAGGGTGTACCCCGCCTTTCGCCTGTAGTCAGCTGGGATAGGCTCCAGCTTGCCTGCGACCCTGTAGAACAGGATAAAGCGGCTAGAGATAATGAGATGAGATGAGATGATCAAATGTGCATTACAAGATTAAAATCAATATGACAGACACAAAATAGCTCATGGTAATGTCCTATGGTAAAACGCCCTATGATTCCTATAAAAACTATAAATAATAAAACATCCTAATAATAACTACGATAACCATCCTATATTCAAAAAAGATCTTCAAGACAGATTTACGTAATGAAAAAAAAACTACACTTGTTCCTCCTGGATCCGAGGTTCGACTATTGGCCGAATTCTCCTCTCCAGTACCCTGGAGGCTGAGAAGTGTGATTCCCCTATAATTGGAGCACACACTCTGGTCCCCTTTCTTAAAAAGAGGGACCACCACCCCGGTCTGCCACTCCAGAGGCACTGTCCCCAACCGCCACGCCATGTTGCAGAGGCGTGTCAGCCAAGACCGCCCCACAACATCCAGAGACTTGAGATACTCAGGGAAGATCTCATCCACCCCCAGTGCCTTGCCACCGAGGAGCTTGCAAACCACCTCAGTGACTTTGGCTTGTGTAATGGACGAGTCCACCTCTGAGTCATCAGCCTCCACTTCCTCAATGGAAGACGTGACGGTGGGATTGAGGAGATCCTCGAAGTATTCCTTCCACCGCCCAACAATATCCCCAGTCGAGGTCAACAGCTCCCCACCCGCACTGTAAACAGTGTTGGCAGAGTACTGCTTCCCCTCCTGAGGTGCCGGACGGTTTGCCAGAATTTCCTCGAGGCCGACCAATAGTCCTCCTCCATGGCCTCACCGAACTCCTCCCAGTTCCGAGTTTTTGCCTCCGCAACTGCCCGAGCTGCGGCACGCCTGGCCTGCTGATACCCGTCAGCTGCCTCAGGAGCCCCGGAGGCCAACATGGCCCAATAGGACTCCTTCTTCAGCTTGACGGCATCCCTTACTTCCGGTGTCCACCACCAGGTTCGGGGATTGCCACCCTGACAGGCACCGGAGACCTTGCGGCCACAGCTCCGAACAGCTGCGTCGACAATGGAGGCAGAGAACATGGTCCATTCAGACTCAATGTCCCCCGCCTCCCTCGGAAGCTGGGAGACACTCTGCCGGAGGTGGGAGTTAAAGACCTCCCTGACAGAGTGCTCGGCCAGACGTTCCCAGCAGACCCTCACCATACGTTTGGGCCTGCCAGGTCTGTCCGGCTTCCTCCTCTGCCAGCGGATCCAACACACCACCAGGTGGTGATCAGTTGACAGCTCAGCCCCTCTCTTCACCCGAGTGTCCAAGACATAGGGCCGGAGATCAGATGAAACAACAACAAAGTCAATCATCGACCTCCGACCTAAGGTGTCCTGGTGCCACATGCACTTATGGACACCCCTATGCTCAAACATGGTGTTCGTTATGGACAAATCGTTACTAGCACAGAAGTCCAATAGCAAAACACCACTCAGGTTCAGATCGGGGAGGCCGTTCCTCCCAATCACACCCCTCCAGGTGTCACTGTTGTCGCCCATGTGAGCGTTAAAGTCCCCCAGTAGAACAATGGAGTCCCCAGTCTGAGCACCTCTCAGTACCTCTCCCAGGGACTCCAAGAAGGCCGGATACTCTATACTGCTATTCAGCCGGTAGGCACAAACAACAGCAAGAGCCCTCTCCCCGACCCGAAGGCACAGAGAGGCGACCCTCTCTCGTTCACTGGGGTAAACTCCAACACATGGCGGCTGAGCTAGGGAGCTATAATAAAAGTCGAGTTTGCAGTCAAGTGTGAAGCGGCTGGGATGAGAATCAGCACCTCCAAGTCCAAGGCCATGGTTCTCGACCAGAAAAGGGTGGCTTGCCCTCTTCAGGTTGGTGGAGAAGTCCTGCCTCAAGTGGAGGAGTTTAAGTATCTCGGGATCTTGTTCACGAGTGAGGGAAGGATGAAGCGTGAGATCAACAGGCGGATCAGTGCAGCCTCCGCAGTGATGCGGTTGCTTTACTGGTCCGTCGTGGTGAAGAAGGAGCTGAGCCAAAAGATGAAGCTCTCGATTTACCAGTCGATCTACGTTCCGACACTCACCTATGGTCATGAGCTTTGGGTGATGACCGAAAGAAAAAGCTCACGGATACAAGCGGCCGAAATGAGTTTCCTTTGCAGGGTGGCTGGGTGCTCCCTTAGAGATACTGTAGGGTGAGAAGCACAGTCACTCGGGAGGAGCTCGGAGTAGAGCCGCTGCTCCTCCACATCGAGAGGAATCAGCTGAGGTGGCTCGGGCATCTCTTTCGGATGCCTTCTGGACGCCTCCCTGGGGAGGTGTTCCAGGCATGTCCCCCCGGGAGGAGGCCCTGGGGAAGACCCAGGACACGCTGGAGGGACTATGTCTCTCGGCTGGCCTGGGAACACCTCGGTGTTCTTCCCGACGAGCTGGCCAAAGTGTCTGGGGAGAGGGAAGTTTGGGCTTCCATGCTCAGACTGCTGCCTCCGCGACTCGGCCCCAGATAAGCGGAAGAAAATGAGATGAGATGATAGTTTCTTAGTTTTGATAGCAGATGGTTGAAGTAGTATGCGATTATTCGATCCTAAACTATCCTGTGAATGATTCTTAATCTTAATCATATTGCATATATACTCAGGGGCAAGCCCATGTATTGCTTTAAAAATAATCATAACTAGTTTAAATTTAATTCTAAATTTCACTGGTAGCCAGTGGAAAGAGACCAAAACAACTGCAATAGTCAATGCAACATATTATTAAAGCTTGAATTAATGTTTGTGCTGCATCATTACTGACATCCAAAGGGTGTTCCAAGATCACTACACATATGTGTAAATGATATATTTTCCTTTAAAATGTCTTACCTTGATGACTTTAAAGCTGAGGTAGCGTTTATACAGCATGATGATCTTGTACTCGTCGTTGCCATCGTCCAGTGTGTGGCGTAGCGTCAGCAGTGTTTCTCTGCTGGACAGCACAGCCTTACGCCATGCTGGGTCGCCCTCATCACATATCACCAGCGAGCTCCGGTATGTGCTGATGGCCTCGTACAGCACAGCCGGCTCCTCACTCTCCTCCAGACTCGTGAAGTGGTCCTGTCATCCATATACACAGCAACAGATATGAATGAGTTTGTTTCAGAAGATGAATAGAGCCTTTAGAGGTTGCTTTCATAGATGTGTACAGTGCTGAAAACTAAACAAGGTCTGAAGAGCATGTGATTCCCAGGTCAGTGTTTCCGTTCTTCACTTTAGTGGGTTAGTAAGTATGGAGGAAACACTTATAATCTGTGTATCTAACGTATACATATTAGCATGATTGTTGGTTTATCTGACAAAAGAGACCTTTTACATAAACCTTTACAACTGTGCTTATAATTCACATAAAACTCAGATCAGTTTTCATTCATTCATGAATTCATTCATCTTTATTAATTGCTTTATCCTGGTCATGTTTGCAGTCGATCTGGCTTCTGTTCCAGGAAGACTGGCATGAGGTGAGATTATACCTGTGATGAGATGGCAGTCCATCACACCTCATCTGTTCACACCAGTGTTGTAGTCGAGTCACTAAACCTCATATCCGAGTCCAGTCTCGAGTACCCAGTGTTCAATTCCGGGTCAAGTCCAAGTCATTAAAAAAATTTCAAGTCGAGTCCAAGAGCAAGACTCCAACCGCACCATTTGACGGTGGCTGTTTTAGCTCCATTAACATTAGTTTGTTCCTGAACGTGACGTATGAACAGGTGAATGTGCATTTTCTTTATCAGGGAGTGTGAAGTATTCTGTCAGAGACGGTTGGGAGATGGATGTAAGTGCAGAAGGTGTGTTTATTAATGCAAGTGAAGACAGGTAAATAATCCAGAACGGCAGGCAAAATCGTAAAACAGTGAAACAGGCAATAGGTCGAGCGAGACACAAACAGGCTATCGTAGACTCGGCAGAATCAAAGACGAGAAGCAGGAAATCTGGGATCAGGAAACCAAACAGGAAATAAGGCTCGGTAATGTGTCAGCAACGCACCTTAATACTTCACAAAGTAAGTGCGCTTTCACAGCTTTTATACAGGCGCACTGATTGCGCCTTAATTCTGTGCAGATGCGAGTCGTTTACGATGTGAGCACGAGAATCCGCTTGGTGCGCGTGCTGTCCGGAACGTGCACAAGAGCCTATCTGATGCACGCACCAAGGTGCGCAGGTGTGACGCTCTTGCACGAAATTAATATAAAAATTAATGTAGATATAAATATGTTATGCCAAATTATTATAGCATGTTACAAAAAATAAAGAAAAAAATCAGAGTCCTCATCTCCAATTTACGAGTCTGAATGCAGTTAATGCACGAGTCCAAGTCCGAGTCATCAGTGCTCAAGTCCAAGTCGAGTCACGAGTCCTTAAAATTAGGGCACGAGTCGGACTCGAGTCCAAGTCCTGGACTCGAGTACTACAAGCTTGGTTCGCACTCCTGGACTTTCATTTAAATGTCTCACTCCTGGTGTTTACTCGTGACATGACTGATCCTCCTTATTGTCTTTGGTATCCTGGTTTGACTCTGTCTTGTTTTGGTTACCAATTCTGTCTCTGCCTTGTTTAATCTGTTTGCTGATCGCCTGACCTGTCCCTGTTCTACACTTGGGTTTGCTTTGCACTTTCAGCTTGTCTCAAGTGTTTTAATAAGACCTGCATTTGCATTGAATACATCTGTATTTAAAATGATTCCACTTAAGAAATCTGCACAACCCATTATTAGTCCTAGTGAGCTAAGACATACTGCATGTTCCTAAGTCATCATAAGATTAACCCTTTCCTAGCATTACGCTGGCGTTCCGTTCCACCGGCAGACTGGAACTCGACTTCTCGGACATTTTCAATCAAATTAATTATTTTATTGCTGCACGTCTGTTATAAGATTAGTCAGGACACTGGTGGTTATCTGTGTGTAGGAGTACCGTGACTCTGTGTTTAGCTGCTGGTGAGGAGAGCGATGGAAAATGGAGGGGTATGAGCCCCTTGCTGTGCAAACAATTCACACCTCTCCACAGAGATAAAATGGACAGCATAAATCAAGCTTTTTTGATAGTATAACACTGTATACAATTGCCACAGTAAAATTATAACATTTAAACCTAGTAGGCTAGGTAAAAAACAAATATTTATGGAAAAACTGCAAATTTTTAAAGCATGGAGTGTCTATTTTCATATGAGACATTAACCATAACTGTGGAACATGACATCACAAATAAATACAATGCTGAACACGAGCACCTCCAAAACAGACAGAAATTCCTTTTTTTTTTTGCCTCTGGTAAAGAGTTAATGATCGCAACTTATTTTGCGCTTTCCTTTTTTTATCTTAGAGTTTATAGAAATTCTTACGAATACTTTATTACAATTTGGAGCATAGCTGTAATAATTAATAAAAAGAGGACGTCATTTTAATTTCCTTTTCTTGCTCCCTATCTTCTTAGCAGTACTGCACACATTCATACCTGATGAAGTTTGAGGCTCATCCTAACCGCCGGTGCAACCACCTTCTGGAGAAAATCCATGTCAGCAAAGACCCACTCGTCTTTCGTGGCGATGCGGAAATCTCCTTTAAACAAGGTGCTAAAGCCGTACAAGAAGGACTCCAAACTGAAAGAGAAACAACAATGAGAGTTGTTATACACCTGATCCATAATTAGACTGACACACTATATAACATGAATGAGTGTATCTAGTTCACTCTATCCTCAGATGCAAAAAGTAACACTTTATGTGACAGTATAACCAGAACTTCAAGGACGTAGTAGCTCATCTGGCCTGCCATCAAAACAACCATGCCTACCCAAAACATCTAACAGAACTGAAATGTGATGGTGTGAGAGAGGACCAACCTCCACGACAAATAGTTTACAACAGGAAAATCTACAAAGGACTAAATTTTGTTCCCCAAGTGAAGATCGACCCAAAACATTGATCAGAACTGAATTCGCATGATAAATGACAGAGGAGATACAATTCTAGTCAGAAGAAAATTGGTTAAGTTGAACTAATTACTAATTTGTTCGCAAAAAATTGACAATACAATGTCCAAGTTTTTTGCAGAAGGTCTAGTCCTTTCAAATAAAACAATCAGAACTGAACTCCATTGAGAAGTGAGGGAGGAGATATGATTCAAGTGAAAGTAAACAAAGTTGTAAACAAAGTTATAAACAAATTGTTTATAACAAGAAAATCAATGAACAAATGACCAAGTTTTGTTCCCCATGGAAAGATCTACCCAAAACATCAATCAGCACTGAAATCAGGTGAGAACTGCGAGAGGAAATATAATTCTAATGAGAAGTCCCAAAACTAATCAAGTTGACCTAATTAGCAGTTTGTTAGCAAAAATTTGACAATACAATGACCAAGTGTTGTGCAGAAGCATCTAGTTCTTTCAAATAAAACCATCAAAACTGACATCCATTGAGAACTGAGGGAGGAGATATGATTTAACTGAAAAGAAACAAAGTTGTAAACAAATTGTTTTACAACAGGAAAATCAACAAGCAAACGACCAAGTTTTGTTCCTCAAGGGAAAATCTACCCAAAAGATCAATCAGAACTGAAATTGGATGAGAAATGAGAGAGAAAATTCAAGTCTAGTGAGAAGCTTGGAAAATTTGATAATTTGGCCTAATTACGAACTCGATAGCAAAAAAATTGACAAAACAACGACCAAGTTTTGTGCAGAGTGATGAGTTCTTTCAAACAAAACAATCGGAACGGAAGTCCGTGGAGAACTGACGGAGGAGACATGATTTAACTGAATTGTGGATGACGGATGTCATACCATGTCAACAGCTCATCGGCCTTATGGTCAGATGAGCTAATAAAGGCTTACACTAAGCCATTCACAAAGAACTGCATCAACATTTTACAAACAAAAACTTGCATACAACTGAGAAGTTCAGGGTTTTGCTGAAGAACCCAACAGTATTCTGAGCAGTGCTGGGATTTGATCTAAGCCCTGCTCCAATCAGTAGGCCAATGCCTTAACCTTTGAGCCACCACTTCTCTATGAAGCAGTTATAGTAAGGAATGAAGAACGTACCTGTTGGACATGTTATGTGATGCAGTTCCTAGAGATCTCCTGCCCAGGACTGACAGAGCAAAACACAGTGTGACCAGCAGAGAATCTTCATCACAGTCCACTGGCTGAGGACAGAAAGGTTGCCATTAAAAAAAATCTCTTTTTAGCATAAATGTACACATACCTCCGCCAACTTTGTTGGAGGAGGTTATGTTTTCGCCTCTGTTTCTCTTTTCCCAACGTACCTCAGAAAGTAGTGAACAGATTTTGATGAAATTTTGAGGAAAACTGAACTATGGGCCAAGGAACAATTGATTAGATTTTGATGCAAATCCGTATATGTATGCAGAGCCAGGATTTTTTTTTGTTTGTTCCCAACGTAACTCAAAAAGTAGTGAACGGGTTTTGGTGAAATTTGGTGTCCAGATTTAGTCTTATCCTAGATTCAAGTGATTTGATTTTGATGTTGATAATATGTAGCTTGGCTGAGGTACGCATTCTATCAAGTACCCTTCTAGTTGAAATGATATGATGTGATGTGTCTCAAAGCTGTAGTTATACCTTTGAGACATTACTCCAAAATGTAAAACATATCAAAATCTTTCAGTTTAACCAATACTGTGACAACAGTATCTCACTTGCTCCATCTTGCCAACGCAGTACTGGATCCACTCGAGATAGACATTGCAGTAGCTGGCCCTGGTGACACCTTGCAGGCAGTGGACATAGTCCTCATCAATCTTAACGCTGAACACCACTGGGTCTCTCTCTATATGGTGCCATTTACTGTAGGGCTGCAGGGCTTCATGGATCAATTGCTCCTTAAGCCATGTCTGTAGCTTCGGGTTGATCACTAGATAGTAGATGATACTCTAAAGACAGAAAATGTAGCATAGACATTCTTTTGGGTCATATCAGCTACCAGATTATAGTACATTCCTCTATATATTCCTTTACTTATATGTTACAGTTACTGAGCTAAAGTCCAGTGATCCACAGCGCGGTTGAGTTCTTGATTCTGATTAGTCAGATGTTGATTAATTACAGTGGATATAAAAAGTGTACACACCCCGTTAAAATGATAGGTTTTTCTGATGTAAAAAAATGAGACCACGATAAATAATTTCAAAACTTTTCCCACCTTTAATGTGACCTACAGTATAACCTGTACAATTCAATTGAAAAACAAACAAATCCGTGAGGGGGGAAAAAACATAAAAAATAAAAAACGTACAATAAGCTGGTTGCATAAGTATGCACACCCTTAAACTAATACTTTGTTGAAGCACCTTTTGATTTAATTACAGCATTCAGTCTTTTTGGGTCGGAGTCTATCAGCCTGCCACATCTAGACTTGGCAATATTTGCCCACTCTTCCTTGCAAAAGCGCTCCAAATCTGTCAGATTGCGAGGGCATCTCTTGTGCACAGCCCTCTTCAGGTCACCCCACAGATTTTCAATTGGATTTAGGTCTGGGCTCTGGCTGGGCCGTTCCAAAACTTTTAATTTTCTTCTGGTGAAGCCATTCTTTTGTTGATTTTGATGTATGCTTGGGGTCATTGTCGTGCTAAAAGATGAAATTCCTCTTCATCTTCAGCTTTCTAGCAGACACCTGAAGGTTTTGGGCCAAAACTGACTGGTATTTAGAACTGTTCATAATTCCCTCCACCCAGGGGCGTATCAAGCTTTCCAAAAGTGGGGGTGTTCTGGAATGGGGAAGCCATATCATTAGAAATCGGTTTATGGCTATATACACGCCCGGCGTGTACACTGTGATGTACTGTCAATGACCGATATGGAACTTTTTCATACCCATGGTCCATGGATGCAAATGAAAGGGAGGACAGCAGAAAGCCTATAAATCCAGTTGACTCCAGCCAAGTTCTGCATTTCATGCAGAGATCTATCATGTTGGGTTTTGGTGTTGTTACTGCCAGGGCTATGTAATTATTCAGTAAGTGAAGGCAAAAAGTATTGAGTGATAATTCTAGGTAACAGGATACTGTTCTATAACAGAGATGTCAGTATTGCTGCCTACACTGGTATACACTGATATAAACAAAACCAAAAACTTCACATAGCCCAAGAAGTCATACACAGTGTATAGATCATACACCATCATGCATAACAGTTTGGACTGGGATCACTTTGTGTGAGCAGGAGGCATGGCTAATCAGTTCATGTTGGAGAAGTGCAGCATCCTGGAAGGATCTCTTTAGTATAGCATTCAAATAAGACGGGGCAGTTCCTGCTTTTAATGTCTTTAATTATTCAAACTCGTGTACAAAACTTGTTTGCATCATGCATTACATCAGGTTTAATGCATAAAATTTGAAAATGATGCAATAGACTACACATACAACAAACACTTAATGGCCAAATAACATTACTGTACAACAATTATTGAACATTCATTCGATTTGAAATGCCTTTAAATCTCAATTGAAAAACTCTTCTATAAAGTGATAAGCAGTTATAATGCATGAAAAGTATACTTGGTACAAACACACACACTCGTAATAAAAAACTTGCCTCAACTGACTTTACAACTAGTAACTACTATTAACACAATCTTTTAGGGCATGGCACCTGGGACAACTGTTTGAACGACGGCATCGCAAGCGCTTTGAGAAGGGTCTGTCTGCAGAGCCGCAGAGCCAGGCACAGTAAGCACCGCATGCGACGTCAAACCTGGAACGGTGAATCAGGAGCGGTAAAACTGGTGTTGGCTCTGCAGCTCTGCAGACAGATACTGTATTATTGAGCGCTTTCGGCACGCTACGCAAACTGGCTATTATATTCACGCAACTGCTGATTGGTCGGGTGAGAAAAACTGTTTTGAGTCCGTTGCGTGGCTGTTTTTTGTCTAACATTATGGCAATAGTTTACTTCCTTGTTACACATTTTATAGTAGCTGTATAATTTTCATAATGATGTCATTTTAATCTGACAAAAGTGCGGGGGATGAAATTGTGTTTCAACAAAAGTGGGGGGGATGAAACGTACGCATCCCCCGCGGGTGATACGCCCCTGCCTCCACCTTGACTAAAGCCCCTGTTCAAGCTGAAGAAAAACAACCCCAAAACATGATGCTGCCACCACCATGCTTCACCGTGGGTATGGTGTTCTTTTGGTGATGCGCAGTGTTGTTTTTACACCAAACATACCTTTTGGAATTGTGGCCAAAAAGTTCAACCTTGGTTTCATCAGACCATAACACATTTTCCCACATGCTTTTGGGAGAGTTGATTTTTTTTTTTTGCAAAATTTAGCCGGGACTGGATGTTTTTCTTTGTAAGAAAAGGTGACCCTACCGCATAGTCCAGACATATGGAGAATACGGGAGATTGTTGTCACATGTAGTACACAACCAGTACTTGCCAGAAATTCCTGCAACTCCTTCAGTGTTGCTGTCGGCCTCTCGGCAGCCTCCCTGACCAGTTTTTCGTCTTGTCTTTTCATCAATTTTGGAAGGACGTCCAGTTCTTGGTAATGTCGCTGTTGTCCCATATTTTCTCCATTTCTTGATGACGGTCTTCACTGTGCTCCATGGTATATCTAATGCCGTGGAATTTTTTTGTACCCTTCTCCTGATCCCTTTCAACAATGAGATCCCTTTGATGCTTTGTAAGCTCTCTGTGAACCCTGGCTTTTGCTGGAGGATGCAACTGAGTAAATGTCTGAACTTTATTTGGGGTTAATCAGAGTCATTTTAACTGACGGTAGGTGTGAACCCAAAAAGACTGAATGTTGTAATGAAATCAAAAGATACTTCAACAAAGTATTAGTTTAAGGGTGTGCACACTTATTCAACCAGCTTACTGGACATTTTTTATTTTTTATGTTTTTCCCCCTAACAGATTTGTTTGTTTTTCAATTGAATTGTACAGGTTATAGGTCACATGAAAGGTGGGAAAAGTTTTGAAATTATTTATCGTGGTCTCATTTTTTGTTTTTTACATCAGTAAAACCTATCATTTTATCGGGATGTGTACACCACTGTATCTATAACAGCACAGCTCAGCTACTAGTGAAAAAGCATATAATTGTTGATATGGTGACATTTTTTGCGAGGAGATGTTTGTTTAGCAGTTTTGAAAAGAGTCTCCAGTGTCTGATATGAAGCTGATATAAACTTTACACTTTCAGGACTGAAGACTTGGCAGATTCTCAGTAACATTTTTTTAACTAACTTGTTTCATGGATGTTCCTCAACATAGATGAAACTATAAATGGTTAAAAGTATGGCATTCTCTCATCTCATTATCTCTAGCCGCTTTATCCTGTTCCACAGGGTCGCAGGCAAGCTGGAGCCTATCCCAGCTGACTACGGGCGAAAGGCGGGGTACACCCTGGACAAGTCACCAGGTCATCACAGGGCTGACACATAGACACAGACAACCATTCACACTCACATTCACACCTACGGTCAATTTAGAGTCACCAGTTAACCTAACCTGCATGTCTTTGGACTGTGGGGGAAACCGGAGCACCCGGAGGAAACCCACGCGGACACGGGGAGAACATGCAAACTCCGCACAGAAAGGCCCTCGCTGGCCACGGGGCTTGAACCCGGACCTTCTTGCTGTGAGGCGACAGCGCTAACCACTACACCACCGTGCCGCCCTATGGCATTCTCTCATAAACAAAAATTCTTAGCACTGGCAAATTAGTGTGGCACACGAGGAATAAAACACTTCAGGATGTGCTGTTCCTGGAAAATAATCATCATCATCACTCCAGCCACTCATTGTTTATTTTCCTTTAACAGTACACCCTGTCATGTTTTATTCCTTACATGCTGTATGACACAGACCAGGCATCTGGGATGCTTTAAATTATAATCCATGCCTCTAGGTTCCATTTAGCTACGCTGAGAGGTTTGAACGTATCTGTGACATAGCAAATGTTATGCGCATAATGACAGTGATGAGAACATTTGGCTGAAAGGAAGGTATAAATAAATGTGGGATTTTTGTGCATACATTATTATGAACAAAACATATCGGTAATTATTGTGACATGAACATTCAGTATCAGCACAATGACTCATATTTCTATTTGTGTATTTTAACTTTTGCTCTACTTTGTCAGTTTCAGTACAGCAAATCTGATCAATATAATCATCGATACCCGTATCTAACTCATAGGTTGTGTAATAAGTGTAAAATTATGTTCTGTGACTTCTCTTCTTTCACTACCTTCAAATCTCAATTGAAGACTTATCTTTTCCGTGAACAAAGCTATTGTTCATTTGGCCAATGCTCTTTCCTCTTTTACTGCTTAGTCTTTTTTCCCCTAAAGCAACTTTGGGGTTGTGAAAGGTGCTATAGAAATTATTATTATTATTATTATTATTGGTTGAATTAACCAACTGTACAATAGTAAGTAGTACCAAAGATCAAAATAAAAATACAATGTAGGGTATACAAAGCTATTGTTCATTTGGGTAATGCTCTTTCCCGAAAAAATTTACACTGGGCAGCTTGGTGGTGTAGTGGTTAGCACTGTCGCCTCACAGCAAGAAGGTTCTGGGCTCGAGCCCAGCGGCCAATGGGGGCCTTTCTGTGTGGAGTTTGCATGTTCTCCCCGTGTCTGTGTGGCAGGGCTTTACATTAACTTTTTTGCTCACCGGCCACTGTGGCTAGTGGTTTTCCCGAGTCACTAGCCATTCAGCCTTTTCACTAGCCACAATTTTGTTGCCAGGAAATCGCAGTTTTTTCTTCACCATGATACGTTAAAGTTCGGAAGATCTAGATTTAATTATGAATGGCAGCGTATAATGTATCTCTACAGTAGCACTCAAGTATTCAGTGCTGTTAAGGTAGCTCCCTATATGAAAACATGCAACCAATTCAGACAAAAATATAAACACAGTATTCTGTTTATTGAACTCAAATTCAAGCCCCTTACAATATGAAATATCGTATAATATGAAAAATAACATTCAGTACAACTGAACTGATTCTAATATTAAAAGTCCAATTCAAAACATTTATCATTGAAAAACATTTGATGTTTTGATATGCAAGTATTGTGTATTATCAAGTATTATTATGTATATTATGTATTATCTATTAATTGTGTGTGTGTGTGTGTGTGTGTGTGTGTGTGTGTGTGTGTGTGTGTGTGTGTGTGAACATGTGTAGAGAGAGACATTAAATGTCCTCATTACATTCATCATCAGATGAGTCTGAATGGTCAATGAAAAATGTTCACAGAGGTAAAATCACAGAGGTCCGTGATGTGCAAAGTGCGCGGCGAAAAATTTTCAACATATTTAAATGAGAGGGGTGAATTACACGTCACACAAGAGATCTATTCCTGAAATTACTTTTAATGGTGTTTGAACTGAATATCATCAGTTTTGAAAAAAATCATGTATGTGGCAAGAGTAAGAATAATTTAAGCTTGTTTAATGGTTTGATCTGGCCCAAGCAATGAGGACAAAAGATACCTTAACCATGTAGCCTATGGAAGTAAGATACATTAACAATCTGGCATCCATTACACCTACACAAAAAAAAAAAAATTCTGGGAAAAAATCAGTATACACCACCATGCTTTAGGCAAAGTTATCCAAGGCAAACATAAGTTGAAACTTTCCACTCTATTGCTTTGGCTTATCGAATGATTTATTTTTAAAATCACAAACAAGGTAGGCTACAACTGCGCTGCTTCGAAAATGTCAATTTAACAGCTTCATGAAAGTGCGCTGATGGTTAGCATGGAAACCCCGTGTCTCCTGCACTGCATTCCTCCCCCGAGTTGCGCGCTCATTCGCTTTTGTGTTCTTGGTCTCAGAGCCGTGCGCACCAAACACACACAGAAGACAGAATCAACGTTTAACATAATTAACAATGCACTTTTTACGGAGAAGTTTTAATGTTATTCTTTATTTTTTTTATCCAGTTGAATATTTAGCATACAAATGTATTTTCAGCTCTTAAAAATGACGGAGGTCCGGACCGCGGGGGCCTCAGAGCTGGCTACGGCCATGGAGATGAACAAGACGCTAATAGGAAGATAAGACAGTTCAATGACAAATGGAAGTTCGAGTGAGATTGGCTAGTTCATCGCAAAACCGAAAATACCATGTACTGTGAAGACTTTAGAAAGTCTGTCAAAGACAGGCACCAGTAATTTTAAACTCAAAACTATAAAGGCCATGAAAAGTCAAATGCACACATCGGTACTATAACATCAAAACCGGTGAAGATGGCTGTTCACTACAGGACAGCATTGCTTTCAGTCCCTGGCTGTCATGAAGTCGGCTGAGCTGGAGAGGATGGAGCTGCTGTTTAGAAACGTTCACGCGATTGGAAAGAAGTTGATCTCGCCCCAGCTATCAACTTATGGCCTGCTGGAAGCCTCAGGTCACGAAGACCATTTTTCATGGACCATTCAGACTCATCTGATGATGAATGTAATGAGGACATTTAATGTCTGTCTCTACACACACACACACACACACACTATTAATAGATAATACATAATATACATAATAATACTTGATAATACACATAATACTTGCATATCAAAACATCAAATGTTTTTCAATGATAAATGTTTTGAATTGGACTTTTAATATTAGAATCAGTTCAGTTGTACTGAATGTTATTTTTCATATTATACGATATTTCATATTGTAAGGGGCTTGAATTTGAGTTCAATAAACAGAATACTCTGTTTATATTTTTGTCTGAATTGGTTGCATGTTTTCATATAGGGAGCTACCTTAACAGCACTGAATACTTGAGTGCTACTGTAGAGATACCGGTACATTATACGCTGCCATTCATAATTAAATCTAGATCTTCTGAACTTTAACGTATCATGGTGAAGAAAAAAACTGTGATTTCCTGGCAACAAAATTGTGGCTAGTGAAAAGGCTGAATGGCTAGTGACTCGGGAAAACCACTAGCCACAGTGGCCGGTGAGCAAAAAAGTTAACGTAAAGCCCTGGCTCACTTATGCGTGTGTTCACTGCTTCAGATGGGTTAAATGCAGAGGATGAATTTCACTGTGCTTGAGTGTGCATGTGACAAATAAAGTCGTCTTCCTTCTTCTTCTAAAAAAAAACCTAGAAATTTAGGGAAAGGCCAATGGCTAACAAGATTTGCGAAACTCAAATATTCTCACTCGATCAGGCTGAATATCATCTTTCTAATTATCGTTTCACTTTCCCATATTACTGTTTTTTGCATTCTGTTGCAGTTTTTCTATTACATTTTCATCATCGAACAGTTCTTTAATATCATCTTTCAGTTGTTTTATTCCTCCTCCTAAACACCCTATTATCACAGGGGTTACTTAACCTTTAAATTGTTCTCGTCTTTCTCATAATTTGAAACACAGCTGTTGGTATTTTCGTTTCTTTTGGTTTCGTTTTTCTTTCTTGTTGGATTAATTCGGACACGACATATCCACGATATATATATATATATATATATATATATATATATATATATATATATATATATATATATATATCACTTTCTTTCCTGTACCCTCTAGTGTCAAATCTGGTCATCTTGCTGTACAATTTGCTCTCATTCTATGTTCCCAATCCCCAATACATTTTCTTTCCGTTTCTTTCAAATACTTTTCCTTTCTGCCATTGGAATCCTGCGAGCAGATGCTGAACTGTCTCCTTGTGTGCTCCGCATAATCTGCAATTCTCTTGATCGTCAAGTCCTCTTAGCTTCTTCCACGCTCTTGTTTCCACGAAAGATCGATGCTGTCTTTCTTGGATCCGTATCGCATTTCAGCCATCCGTGGTCTTCTCTGTTGTCTCCTGGTGGTGTTTCACGCTGTAGATTTTTCTTTGCCAAACTTTCCATTTTGTTCATTGTTTCTTCTTTGATGTTCTTCTTCAACTTGTTCCATACTACCTTCCAATTATTGCATCTTTCATTGTTGACTCGTATGCTTTCAACTTCAATTTCAACTTCCTTCTGCACTTTACTCATTGCTTCCTCTGCTTCGCTCTTTATGGATGTCTGTTCCTTGTGATATTCATTTTTCCATGTTGTTCGTATCCACTCATTCATTCATTGATGTTGCCATGTAGCATGCTAGTTTCGCTTTTTTTTTCATCGTACACTACCGTTCAAAAGTTTGGGGTCACTTTTAAATTTCCTTATTTTTGAAAGAAAAGCACTGTTCTTTTCAATGAAGATCACTTTAAACTAATCAGAAATCCACTCTATACATTGCTAATGTGGTAAATGACTATTCTAGCTGCAAATGTCTGGTTTTTGGTGCAATATCTCCATAGGTGTATAGAGGCCCATTTCCAGCAACTATCACTCCAGTGTTCTAATGGTACAATGTGTTTGCTCATTGCCTCAGAAGGCTAATGGATGATTAGAAAACCCTTGTACAATCATGTTATCACAGCTGAAAACAGTTTAGGTCTTTAGAGAAGCTATAAAACTGACCTTCCTTTGAGCAGATTGAGTTTTTGGAGCATCACATTTGTGGGGTCGATTAAATGCTCAAAATGGCCAGAAAAATGTCTCGACTATATTTTCTATTCATTTTACAACTTATGGTGGTAAATAAAAGTGTGACTTTTCATGGAAAACACAAAATTGTCTGGGTGACCCCAAACTTTTGAACGGTAGTGTATACTTCTTTGAAGCTCTTTAACCCTCTTCCTCTGTCCTCTCTTTTCTGTCCTCTGGCCTCTCTTTTATTATTATTATTATTATTATTATTAAAAGTAAAACCATAATCAAGGACTGCGTATCTGTAAGTGGATATCAATTTATGATCAAGTATATGATGTACAACAAAATCATTGACCACATTGCCGCCCAACTGTACAAACTTCAGTATGGTTTTTTGAAGGGGTTATCTACTATTAATCAGTTATTAAAGGTTTTCCATGAGATAGGCCAACTTCTTGACACCAGAATTCAAGCTGACGCAGTACACCTAGACTTCGCCAAGGCTTTTGATAGAGTAGATCACCACCTACTGCTCATGAAGCTGCGGCGGTTTGGTATTATGGGTAAACTTTTGGACTGGTTCAAGGACTACCTCTCTGATTGCTATCAGAGAGTGATAGTCTTGGGCAAAACATCGGAGCCACTTCCAGTACTCTCTGGAGTGCCACAGGGCTCTACACTTGGGCCCTTGTTGTTCCTTGTGTTTGTCAACGATTTACCCTGCGTAGTCACGTCATCGTCTGTTGCATTATACGCCGATGACACTAAGTGTTATCATGCAATTAACACCTCTGAGGACAGTGCATGCCTGCAAAACGATCTTGACAGCATATGTAGTTGGTGTGATCTCTGGAGGATGGACCTCAATCTGTCTAGGTGTGGGCTTCTGTCATTCACGAGAAGCTCCAAGCCTCTGCTGACCACATACCAACTGAAGAATGTGCCTGTCAAAATGACTGAGTCACAGAAGGACCTTGGTGTTACAGTCACACCATATCTCAAGTGGAACTCTCATGTCCAATTGGTTTTAGCTAAAGCGAGTAAAATGTTGGGCTTTGTTAGAAGATCTACTTTTAAGGTTAGAGATATCAAGGTGCAGAAGTCACTTTACATGTCTCTGGTCAGAAGCTGTTTGGTGTACTGTTCTCAGGTCTGGGCTCCGGAATCAGTTATCCTGCTCTACTCAGTTGAGAGAATCCAGAGACGCGCAACTAAGTATATTTTATCTCTTTCATTTAGATCACATGTTAACTACAAGGACAGATTGTTAAAGCTAGGACTCCTTCCTTTGTGTTGCTGGCATGAGTACCTGGACCTTGTTTATCTTTTTAAATCTATGTCAACAGACCATAATATTTCTATCGGTGTACCTAGAAGGTTTACTAGGCGATTAGATTTGTCTAGGGGAACTATGTTAAATGTACCCAAGGCTAATACTGTAACTTTTCAGACCAGTTTTTATATTTGAGGTCCTAGAATCTGGAATATTTTACCCCCGCATTTAAGGAATTTGAATCAATCACTTTCACAGTTTAAGAAGGACCTTTTTTATATTGTAGTAATTTAACTAGGCTTTATTTTGATATTGATAGACCACAGACTTTTAAATCTGTGTGTGTAAAATGTCATACACGTCGGCCAATCTCCACCCTCGGCACCAGCTTGTGCTGCTATTAGTCTGTATACTTCTAGGCCGTCCCCCCCCTTTTTCTAATATGTTTTATTTATTTATTGTACTATTTAAATTTTTGTAATTTTGCAGGACCTCAGGTATTGGAGCTTATTGTTTTGTTGATGGATTCCCTGCCATTTAATCGGCAAAGTTTATAAATTAAAAAAAAGAAAGAAAAAAACCCTTGAAAACAGCCCATGATTCATATGACACAATTTCGTAAAAATATGGTCAGAAATGAGAAGTCACTCCTGTTTAGATGCCTAAATCAATTCAGTGGCAAATCCCAATACACATTTCCTCAGTCCATGCTATTTTGAATCAGTGCAGTTGTATAAATACCAAGACTAATTTGAATCAGTGAATCTTTATACTCCAAGTTTTTTTACATGTTGTCAGTGAATCATGGAAGAAATAAAAACAATCCAAGACAAAATTCATCAGCTGTTAAAATCATGTGTTCTGTCTGAATCCAATCTGACTTTTTACCTCACCCGCGACAAAGTAAGCAGTGCGAGGTGCGAGGTATTGTAATCAGTGTGGTTTGTTTGTGTGTCTGTCTGTTAACAATCTAGCGTCTGGATGGGTGCATCAACTGACTTCAAATTTTCAGGGTAGGTGGACAATTGTACGTAGATTACCTGATTAAATTATGGGAGTAATCGGGTCAAGGTGAAGGTCAAGGTCACCAGAAAGGTCAACCTTTCGGTCAAAATAACATATTTTCCATTGTAACTCAAAAACGATTGCCGATAGACAAAGGTTTACTACTATGAGTATATAGGAACTCCCATATGGCCTTTCATTTGTCACCATGACCTTTGACCTTGGATGACTTTGAAATGTCGAACTCAAATTCATGGATTTTCATAGGACTATAACCTAACAGCTGATGATTGAGAAATATTACCATTATTAACATATACAGTGGTGCTTGAAAGTTTGTGAACCCTTTAGAATTGTCTATATTTCTGCATAAATATGACCTAAAACATCATCAGATTTTCACACAAGTCCTAAAAGTAGATAAAGAGAACCAATTTAAACAAATGAGACAAAAATATTATACTTGGTCATTTATTTATTGAGGAAAATGATCCAATATTACGTATCTCTGAGTGGCAAAAGTATGTGAACCTCTAGGATTAGTAGTTAATTTGAAGGTGAAATTAGAGTCAGGTGTTTTCAATCAATGGGATGACAATCAGGTGTGAGTGGGCACCCTGTTTTATTTAAAGAACAGGGATCTATCAAAGTCTGATATTCACAACACACGTTTGTGGAAGTGTATCATGGCACGAACAAAGGAGATTTCTGAAGACCTCAGAAAAAGTGCTGTTGATGCTCATCAGGCTGGAAAAGATTACAAAACCATCTCTAAAAAGAGTTTGGACTCCACCAATCCACAGTCAGACAAATTGTGTACAAATGGAAGAAATTCAAGACCATTGTTACCCTCTCCAGGAGTGGTTGACCAACAAAGATCACTCCAAGAGGCGTGGAATAGTCAGCGAGGTCACAAAGGACCCCAGGGTAACTTCTAAGCAACTGAAGGCCTCTCTCACATTGGCTAATGTTAATGTTCATGAGTCCACCATCAGGAGAACACTGAACAACAATGGTGTGCATGGCAGGGTTGCAAGGAGAAAGCCATTGCTCTCCAAAAAGAACATTGCTGCTCATCTGCAGTTTGCTAAAGATCACGTGGACAAGTCAGAAAGCTATTGGAAAAATGTTTTGTGGATGGATGAGACCAAAATAGAACTTTCTGGTTTAAATGAGAAGCGTTATGTTTGGAGAAAGGAAAACACTGCATTCCAGCATAAGAACCTTATCTCATCTGTGAAACATGGTGGTGGTAGTATCATGGTTTGGGCCTGTTTTGCTGCTTCTGGGCCAGGATGGCTTGCCATCACTGATGGAACAATGAATTCTGAATTATACCAGCGAATTCTAAAGGAAAATGTCAGGACATCTGTCCATGAACTGAATCTCAAGAGAAGGTGGGTCATGCAGCAAGACAACGACCCTAAGCACACAAGTCGTTCTACCAAAGAATGGTTAAAGAAGAATAAAGTTAATGTTTTGGAATGGCCAAGTCAAGTCCTGACCTTATTCCAATCAAAATGTTGTGGAAGGACCTGAAGCGAGCAGTTCATGTGAGGAAACCCACCAACATCCCAGAGTTGAAGCTGTTCTGTACAGCGGAATGGGCTAAAATTACTCCAAGCCGATGTGCAGGACTGATCAACAGTTACCGGAAATGTTTAGTTGCAGTTATTGCTGCACAAGGGGGTCACACCAGATACTGAAAGCAAAGGTTCACATACTTTTGCCACTCACAGATATGTAATATTGGATCATTTTCCTCAATAAATAAATGACCAAGTATAATATTTTTGTCTCATTTGTTTAACTGGGTTCTCTTTATCTACTTTTAGGACTTCTGTGAAAATCTGATGATGTTTTAGGTCATATTTATGCAGAAATTTAGAAAATTCCAAAGGGTTCACATACTTTCAAGCACCACTGTAGGTATAAAATAAGTGCTGCCAGGCGAGGTTTGTTTTGCCTGGCAACACTTGTTACTATAAATGATCTGTCATATGTATTTGTTACAGACCTGTGGAAACAGGTGTAAGGTAACACTAATGCAGGTGATACCTTGAGGTAGTAGGTGATGAGCAGTTTGCGTAGGTCATAGAGCTGCAGCATGGTGGCTGCATTGTTCTCACTGATGCTGTAGCTCTGAAGCACGTACTTGGTGGTAGTGAGTTCCCAGGCGAGCCAGCGCAGATTAAACGCAGCGTTACATGAGAGAACGTGGGTCAGGTGACCCGGTTCACAGCAGCAACAGCCCTCGTCCTCCTCCACGCCCTCAGTAATGGCCTCCACCTCTCGCTGCTGACAGTATGTGCCTGATCGCAATGTAAAGAACAAAAGGAAGGGATTTTACGAAAATATTTAAAATATTCTACTTCTTGTGATTTAAGTGATTTTATGTTTTTTTTTTCTGAAAGCGACAGTGACAGACAAGATGGACAGATCAAAAGAGAGGAACCAGAATGTGGTTTCCTAAAAAAATTCCATTTGAAAAGTATTTAAAAAAAGAGGTTACTCAAGGATTCATAACAGTTCCAGATTTCTAATGAGGTTTTAGTTGGTTCGTTTTCTAAACAGTGTTCACATCCAGAACACAGTTCACCAGTTTATTACCTCTGCTTCAGAGTACATATGAAAACTTTTCTAGTGTCTACACTGACTATGTTTTTAATTTCTCCCCAGTCCTGGGTAAAGTCTGAGTAACAAGGCTGTATTTTTAGAATTAAACCTGACACTGACAAACTGTAAAATATATTGCATCTGCTGAACTGCATTCTGCATTGTTTTGATAATAAATGAGGGTAAGCCTCTTGCCTCTGTCATTTAATACAGTGTTTCTCAACCACTGGGCCATCTAGTGGGCCGCAAATTTCTTTTTCAAGTTGAATCTATTTTTAGTAGGGTACAATTGCTGGGTTGCATCTGACATCACATCTGCCTGATTAGATATGCAAGACATGCAGTGGTGGCCAGCTGAGCTCACTGTTCACAAAGCGTTACCATCGCTGCGGCACCTTGCTAGTCGTTAAAATGCCCTATGCTTGCTTTGTTTTAGGGTGTTCGAATCAAACAAACCATGAAACTGATCAAAGTTTCTTCCGGGTTCCCCATGAAGTGATAACGGGTGAAAGAGGAAAGGATTTTACCAGAAGACGATGAGAAAGGTGGCTCTTGGACCTTTCGCTATGATGGAAGGGAGCTGAGTAGAAGAATGCTCGAGTTTGCAGTGATCACTTCATGAAAGGTTTATAAATTCCTCTGATGTATTTCGTTGGGATTCGCAAATCATTTTTCTCGCCATTTTCTGTTATTTTGTGATGTTTTGAAGTTAAGGAGACGCTTAAGTTCTCAGATGTGTTTTTGTTTACCATTTGATCGTGGTCACCATATTGTAAACTAACGCATATATAATATGTGTAATACCCAGGTCTTTAAAGGGGTTTCTATGGATCTTTGTGAATGATTTACCTTGAAGAGAAGAGCAGGGAGGATTGAGAATCAAGTGGCTGTGGTTTGTTTATACCTCATACTAAAACTTGTAGTTTCCTAGCAACTATCGCAAAGACGCATACAAAAAGCCCAGAAATGCCTCCTTACCCAGGTATAAACAATACAGGATTTATCTTGTAGTGTCCTGATCCCCAGATCTTTAACCCAGTCACATATAAAAAGTTGTATGCCTCCATGCTCTTCCAGGTTTTCATCTGTTTGTCCATGTAGAACAATGTCTGCAGCACCAGTGCTTTAAGTGGGCCGGTATGCACTGGTACACAGTACCGCCACTTCTAGATTTTAACCCCTGGCATACCGGGACTTTTTACAGCGTACTGGGACTTCTCACAAGCTCACAGTACCCTTTCCTGTCCTCCCTATATCAGAGTATTTCATGGCGATTCATTATGACATTTAAACTACATTACCCAGGGTGCACTACGCGACGCTCGACTCTCTCGACGCTTGCGGGATTACGTGACGCTCACTCGCTTGTTCACTGAGAAGTCGGAAACAACAAACGGGAAAAACAAAGAAACAAAAACAGGACAGTAATGTTGGCATGGCTGCAAAAGGGCACAAAGAGAATGAGAGTTGAAACGGAGTCGGATGATGACAGCTGTTCGACAGTCAAATTCTACCATGGCAGAAAATGCAGGTGGAGAGCAGCAAGCTAACACTAGCGCATCTGCTAACAGCAAAGAGCCTGTTGCTATAGCAACACCTGTTGCTACCGATACTCCAGCCAACTGCAACGTTAACAATAACCTCCTTCAACATGAATGGCCAGACTGTTGGTCAAAGGATCAAGTACAGTATTTTTGCTCACAGAACAACTGGCTTATTTGTAAAGACAAAAAGCTTGGGTGTAAGATATGTAGCTGCCCGACTCATATGCCAACAGGTGAATATGGGGAGTATCGGCACTTATTTTTTTCCACTTAAAACACTGTGCAGCACCAGGTAGTCTGAGATGTTGAGGAACTCAACAGATGAATAATTTTCCAACTCGCAGGAAAAATCCTTCTTTGTTAGCGCGTAAGGACCTAATCCCATTCAGTGGTTTCCATATCCATTTCTTTTGAGTGTACTTCTTGGTTTTAATAACTCGCTTGTTTGCTAAACACAAACATGGCAATAAGTTCTTGTGTTAATAGACCAGACTCCACTTTTGGATCATTAATCCCTTTTGACTGAGAATGACTTGCATGCATGGTTTTATGTTGGCTTCTGGCACATCCATACAGTTTTAAATACAATACCTGCAATTAAAAACAGTTTGTTTTCATCATATTTATTTAATTCCTGGGCTCCCATCTGTAACAGGGCGTGATGTTACATCCCATTAATACACTTTACAATAGATTATTAGATTCTAATAGAATAGATGAGTCAAAATAATTGGGGATCTTTTTAATGGGCCCTGACTCATTACAAGTATGAATAGGTCGGCCTTAAAGTATAAAAGATTGAGAACCCCTGATTTAATAAAATATGCATGTTGAAAACATTGTGAAGTTTTCCATTTCTCTCTATACCTACTTACCCCTGAACTCAAGACCCCTCAGCTGGAACGTGACGAGGCCATTGCCAACCTCAATGAGGTGTATGAGAGCGTTGAGGTAATCGGACGCTAGGATGAAGCAGTCACCTGTGCTGTAGTTCCCCCAGCGGCCCAGTAGCAGATCTCCACACAGAGAGTGCTGCAGTGAACGTGTCAGGTACTCATAGAAGATCGAGTTCAGATTGTTATCATCACAACCTGGAGGGAGAAATTATTTCTTATCAAGGGAATACAGCTAGTCGATAGTTCTAATAATAATACATTTACACCAAACCAATTGTTAAGCGTTTTTCTAGAAATTTACTAAGAATTTTAAGTGTCATGTTTAATATCAGTTGGCAGAAAAAAATGATCTGCTAATAGAAAAAACAATTTCATGCTTCAAATGTTTAGAAATATCCTTAATAATCTAGTGATTATATTATCATTACGGATATTAGATAGATTCAATTTTATTCTGTCCACATTCATTGGATATGAGCAATCGCACACTCTGATTGGCTACTCTACTACTAGGATATCAGCTCATATACCATGAGTAGAGAAAAACAAAATGGCAGAGCGTGTTACTGAACCAACCGAGGACGAACTAAAAATTCTACTCGAAAACAAAACCCCAGAACATATTAAAAAAGCAGCAAAATATGGAATAAAAGTATTTGATGGTAAAAACATATCTTTTGTATTTTTCAAGAATTATTATTATAGCATTTTTCACAAATTGCTCCTGTCGTTTCGCTGGTTTGTTTACATTTTAAGCGGAAATGATTTTGTCGGACGTTTTGTATAAAGTTTTTATTTATCGAATTTGCAAAAAATTTAAATAAAAATGCTCTGTTTCTCAAAATCCAGTGAATGTGGATAGAATAAAACAGTTATTCCACTCAATCTCGTCGTACATGGCTTATAGCCAACTTGGTGCTACGTGCCTCGTCGGCTATCAGCTCAGGTACGACTCGATTTTGGGGAATAACTGTTAAATATTCAACATACTGTAGATAAACTCGATACACTTTTGCAGCAGTGTTGGGACAGGATGCTTTCATGACTACGTGAAACAAGGCTTTATATATATATATATATATATATATATATATATATAAAATCCATCAGGAAGAGCAAGAGCCTTGTTTTCGAGTTAAGCATGTAAAAGTTATTTACCGGTATCCTTGTCAATCTGAGACATCAGTTGGCTGTTGGAATTATCAATACGTTTTGTGCTGAAAATGACAAATCAGAAAAATCAGTGAATAAATAATAAGTGTAAAGTGATAAAAGCATAGTTGAAATAATAGGCAAGTCTCTAGACTGCTGTGAAATCACTGTGGGAAAACAGCTGACATTCCCAAATTTCCCTTAGGGGAAGTCCATGAATCATCCAATTTCGCTGTCTTTTTCTGTACACATCAGCCTCATCAAACTACTCAAGCAATAAAAAGTAATTTTGTAATAATCTTTAAAAAAAAAAAAAAGCATGTAGACACTAGCAGAATATTCAGTGCAGTAATCTGATCCATAAGACGTGCTTCCTAAAAGAGCTTATGTATCTTCAATGAACCCTGCATTTTTGAGTGCAAGAGGTTCTTACTTGTAGTTTCTCTCCCAAAACTTGACGGGACGTGGGTAGGATGTGATGAAAATAGCACTTCCTAGAAATGGGCTCAGTGGAGTGTAAAAGACTGTGGTGATTAATGTCTGCACCAAAAGCATGGCAGAATCTGAGCACCTCTTATTAAGGAAAATCAAAACATCTGAGTAACTAATGAGTAAATGGTTATTTAGCATTCAAGCATTAACAGTAACTTGAAGGGCTGTAAATCAAAAATATTATGACAGTGATATTTACGGACTGAAAGTTACACATATTCATGAGAAAAAGCGTAATATAGAGATCTTGCAGTCACGTGACCGGAAAGTACACAACCCCCATCTTGTCGGTCAAAAACACCACTGAATACTGCTGCACTCGTGTACAGAATGGATCAATTTCAACCGATGGACTACACGGCTCATTTTTCTAATGAACAGATAACTAGATATATGTCTAAAATAAACGATCTACAGATTTGTGACCCTTATGGCTTACCGGACGGAGTTTTCACGACCGGATTTTGAACTGCCAGCGGAATACCCGGACGTGTATGATTACCTCATTAACTTTCCCTCACTGTTCAGTGGTGAAGCACTGCATGCTTATAAATCTCTGGACAGTTATCTCTACAGAAATTCAGGATTTGTCAGCGACTCAGATGTGGCATCTTGTAAACAAGAAAATAATCCTCATTGGATGGGTAAGTCACTTAAGTATTGAGTATAGCACTGACCAGCCGATTATAGAATAGAATAAGGTAATTCCAAATCGTCTGTCTTGTTTACATGGATCTGGCATTGGAGAGGTAGAGGCTTGGCAGTGGAGGTTTGAGTAGCTGTTTTCTGAGCTTAGTCAACAGGCCGGCTCTGCCTGTAGCCTCGCTTTTGCTTCCGCTCCCGACGCCGCCTCCTTCCCTTTGCTTCCAATAACAATCCACGGAGACCCCGCTGGTCTCGCCATCTCGTCCGGAATGTTATCACATGGTTGTGCGAAGATATGAAGTTTATCTTCAAATGGTGAATATATTCACGACTGGATGAAGCGAATGAATGAAAATATTTTCAACACAAGAAGATAAACTTCATATCTTCACACCACCATGTAATATTCTTTATATTATATGGACACATCCACAAAAAAAAAATAGGCAAGTTAATCAAAAGAATTTCAATTATGAACCAGTTCACCATTTTGACAACACACATCTAGTTAGCGGGAAAACACTGGGAGGGATGTCATCAGAGTGAAATATTGGGAATTATTATACATATAGGACACTTTTTCAATGGAATAAAAACATGTATTCTATTCCCTTCTAGCAGGCTTCATTCATTTGGTTGGATAGCATGTAATATAGTTAGCATATCACTTATCCTACATGTATTACGTCACTCTACCCAGTGGAGAATGAGCGTTGAATATGGTTTACGATATTGCATGGTTGTCAAGACAACATGACGTTACACGTCAGAGCTGATGTGAATATTCAACGAGAAAGTTTTCTGCTGCACACAATCATTTCTGTGTTCGTCGAGAAAGATGCGTTGAACACCCGAAAGGCTACCACAACTTCGTTAGATATTCTTCACGCATATTTACAAGAGAAAAACATACCAACGGACACTGAAAAGCTGGAAAAGAGACACGTCGGAGATGTAAAATTTCTGCACTAGCAGGCGACTGTGACAATTTGTAAAGAAACATGTCTGCCAGGTTTGCTTTATTAAATATGGAAGATTTTGAGAGAATTTTGGCTGCCAGGTCACTCCGTTGTGTGTATTTGTTGGTGTTGATTTTAAAAGTAAGTAGGTAAATTACATAGGGAAATGAATACAAAACAGAAATCTGGAGTGTGCATACTGTAGGTATTCAATCCCCCCTCCCCCCCAAAAAAAGTCAATACTTTGTAGAGCCACCTTTTGCTACAATTACAGCTGAAAGTCTCTTGGGGTATGTTTCTATCAGCTTAGCACATCTAGCCACTGGGGTTTTTGCCCATTCCTCAAGGCAAAACTGCTCCAACTCCTTCAAGTTAGATGGGTTGCATTGGTGTACAGCAATCTTCAAGTTATGCCACAGATTCTCAATTGGATTGAGGGTCTGGGCTTTGACTAGGCCATTCCAAGACATTTAAATGTTTCCCCTTAAACCACTCCAGTGTAGTTTTAGCAGTATGTTTAGGGTAATTGTCCTGCTGGAATGTGGACCTTCGTCCCAGTCTCTGGCTGAATGATTTTATTTTATTTTATTTAGGTTTTCCACATGTACATTTACAATAAAATACACATTTAACTATTATAAAGACATAAAAAACCGAGGATGACACAAAAAAGTCTAATAAAATGACTTATTTCCATTGTGGTCCTCATAAAAAATTACAAAATGGTGACAATATGATAAAGGACAAAAATTACAAAAAATGTGTAAATAAAGAAAGTGTATAAAAATAACTGTGGCAGCGGGGGCGTGGTCAAGCGCCGGTCTGTGACAGGAGGGTGGAGCCAGGGAAGGTGAGTGGCAGAATCGCTACACCTGACTGTAATTAACCTGTGTTTGTGTGTGTTTTCCCAGTAACCGCTCCCTATTTAAGGAGGCAGAGAGAGAGGAGAGGGAGCGCAACCCGGGACCAGACGAGTGTGTGTGTGTATATGAATGAGAGTAGTTAGACTGAAAAGTTGTACAAATAAAGTGCCTTATCTGCCTCCAAGCATTGTCCTGCCGTCCTCTGTGCTCCACCCACACTCGATACGCGCTACAGTGGTGCCGAAACCCAGGATTAAGGTGGAGCACCAACACAGCAGCCCCATGGAATCCTCCCCGTTCGCGGACTTGGTCCACGCCCTCGCCACGGCTCAGCAGAGCCAGCACCAGGCACTTGTCACGCTCCGAAAGGAGCAGGAGCGCCGCTTCGAAGCCCTGGTGCTGGCCGAGCAGGAAGATCGAGAGGCGTTCCGGCATCTCCTCGCGTCAGCGGGGTCCACCAGCGCCCCGGCCACGGGCCCGTCTCCCCTCACCTTGACCAAGATGGGCCCGCAGGACGACCCCGAGGCTTTCATCACATTGTTCGAGCAGGTCGCTGAAGCCTCGGGGTGGCCGATGGAGCAGCACGCGGCGCGCCTCCTCCCCCTCCTGACGGGAGAGGCGCAGCTGGCCGCACTACAGCTCCCTGCCGACCGCAGGCTGGCCTACGCCGACCTTTGCCGGGCTGTCCTCCAGCGCGTGGGGCGCACGCCGGAGCAGCAGCGCCAGCGCTTCCGCGCGCTGCGGATGGAGGAAGTCGGCAGCCCGTTCGCGTTCGGCCAGCAGCTCCGGGATGCCTGCTGGTGGTGGCTGAGGGCCGAAGATCGCGATGCCGAGGGAATCATCGACCAGGTGGCGCTGGAACAGTTCATCGCCCGCTTACCAGCTGGAACCGCGGAGTGGGTCCAGTGCCACCGCCCGGCGTCGCTGGATCAGGCCGTGGGACTGGCGGAGGATCATCTGGCAGCTGTTCCGGCGGCAGGACAGCGGACGACATCATCTTCTCTCTCCTCTTCTCTCTCTCTTTCTCCCCCCCCCTTCTCCTGTGTCCCGTCCTCGCCCCATTCCCCCACCGCGGAGGCCCGCCGCACCCGTGGTGCCCTCCCGTTTCTCCCTTCTGTGTCTGTCTCTCCCCCCCCTCAGGTGAGTGAGCCCCAGAACACAGCTGCAGAGGGAAGGCCCGGGCCGGTTTGCTGGCGCTGTGGGGAACTGGGCCACCTGCAGCAACAGTGTGCAGCGATGGAAGTGGGGGCGGTGGTGCGGATCCCCGACGCGCCAGAGGCTGCCCTCGATCGGGCCGGAGCGTATCGCATACCGGTAAGTGTACAAGGGGCTACATATCAGGCGTTGGTGGATTCGGGTTGCAATCAGACCTTGATCCGCCAAAGCCTGGTGCAAGACGAGGCATTGGGGGGAGCACAAGGGGTGATGGTGTTGTGTGTGCACGGGGATATTCACAGCTACCCATTGGTGTCGGTCCACATACATTTCAGAGGGGAAAAATCGATAGTGAAGGCGGCGGTTAATCCTCGCCTTACCCACTCTTTGATCTTGTTGACTGATTGGCCGGGATTTCGGGGTTTAATGGCACGCCTAGTAAAGAGTGGGTCCTGCCGGTTAACAGGGGAAGGTCCCGGTGTCGCTTTGGCTGGAGCTGCGGTCGCAGAGCCGTCTACGTCATCTCCGCGACAGAGTGAGGAGCCACCGGCCCCTCCTCTTTCTATTGGGGAATCCCTCGCGGATTTCCCACTGGAACAATCGCGAGACGAGACTCTGCGACACGCGTTTGACCAAGTGAGAGTAATCGATGGTCAGACGCTCCAGCCGAACGCCACCCCATCCTTCCCCTATTTTTCCATTTTGAAGGATAGGTTATACCGAGTGACGTAGGACACTCAGACAAAAGAGCGAGTCACCCAATTGTTAATTCCAAAGAGCCGCCGGGAATTGGTATTTCAGGCGGCTCACTTTAATCCCATGGCTGGACACCTCGGGCAGGATAAGACACTCGCCCGGATAATGGCCCGATTCTATTGGCCGGGGATTCGCGGCGACGTCCGTAAGTGGTGTACGGCGTGCCGCGAATGCCAGTTAGTAAATCCAGCGGCCATTCCAAAAGCGCCCTTGCGCCCCCTACCATTAATCGAGACCCTGTTCGAAAGAATTGGGATGGATCTCGTTGGGCCATTAGATCGGTCAACACGAGGGTACCGCTTTATATTGGTTCTGGTGGACTATGCAACGCGATACCCGGAAGCGGTGCCTCTTCGCAGTATCTCAGCACGCAGTATTGCGGAGGCCCTCTTCCACGTCATCTCCCGGGTTGGAATCCCGAAAGAGATTCTGACTGACCAAGGCACCTCGTTTATGTCACAAACACTGAGCGAACTGTATGGGCTACTGGGTATTAAGCTGATCCGCACCAGCGTTTATCACCCACAGACGGACGGTTTAGTTGAACGGTTCAATCACACCCTCAAGAATATTATCAAAAAATTCGTAAGTGAGGACGCACGTAACTGGGATAAGTGGCTCGAACCCTTGTTGTTTGCAGTGCGAGAGGTCCCCCAAGCCTCCACGGGGTTCTCCCCGTTTGAATTATTATATGGGCGTAAGCCGCGCGGCATCTTAGATGTCCTGCGGGAAAATTGGGAGGAGGAACCTTCACAGAGCAAAAACGAAATTCAGTACGTTATGGATCTGCGCGCAAAACTCCACACGCTCACCCACCTAACTCAGGAGAATTTGCGGCAGGCCCAGGAACGGCAAGCCCACCTGTACAACAAGGGCACGCGCCTTAGAGAGTTCACTCCGGGAGATAAGGTACTCGTCCTGTTGCCCACGTCGAGCTCCAAATTAATCGCCAAGTGGCAAGGACCCTTTGAGGTCACACGGCGAGTCGGGGACGTCGACTATGAGGTTAGGCGAACGGACAGGGAGGGGGCACTACAGATCTACCACCTCAATCTGCTGAAACGCTGGAACAAGGAGGTCCCCGTGGCGTTGGTGTCAGTAGTTCCGGAGAAGGCGGAGCTGGGGCCGGAGGTCCAAAAAGGGTCATTGGCATCACGTACCTCTCAGGTCCCCTGTGGAGACCACCTCTCCCCGACCCAACTCACGGAGGTCGCCCAGTTGCAGGCCGAGTTTTCGGATGTGTTCTCGCCCCTGCCCAGTCGCACTAACCTCATAGAACACCACATAGAGACGCCCCCGGGGGTGGTAGTGCGGAGCCGTCCTTATAGATTACCTGAACACAAAAAAAAGGTGGTTCGGGAAGAACTTCAGGCCATGCTCGAAATGGGCATCGTCAAGGAGTCCCACAGTGACTGGAGCAGCCCGGTGGTCTTGGTTCCCAAGGCCGACGGCTCGGTCCGATTCTGTGTGGACTATAGAAAAGTCAACGCGGTGTCTAAATTCGACGCATACCCAATGCCTCGTATTGATGAGCTGCTCGATCAACTAGGCACGGCTCGCTTTTACTAGACACTGGATTTGACGAAGGGATATTGGCAGATCCCCTTGACTCCATTATCCCGGGAAAAAACGGCCTTTTCCACACCGTTCGGCTTACACCAGTTCATCACACTTCCGTTTGGGCTGTTTGGGGCGCCTGCTACGTTTCAGCGGCTGATGGACCGGGTCCTCCGGCCCCACGCCACCTATGCGGCCGCTTACCTAGACGATATCATCATTTATAGTAATGATTGGCAGCGGCACCTACAACACCTGAGGGCCGTCCTTAAGTCGATGAGGTGGGCGGGACTCACTGCCAACCCGAAGAAGTGTGCGATTGGGCGGGTGGAAGTACGGTATCTGGGCTTCCACTTGGGCAACGGGCAGGTGCGTCCCCAAATTAATAAGACAGCAGCGATTGCGGCCTGCCCGAGGCCCAAGACCAAAAAGGGGGTGAGACAGTTCCTGGGGCTGGCTGGCTACTATCGTAGGTTTATACCTAATTATTCGGACGTCACCAGCCCGCTGACTGACCTCACTAAAAAGGGGGCGCCAGATCCGGTCCAGTGGACGGAGCAGTGCCAGCGAGCTTTCTCTGAGGTAAAGGCTGCACTGTGTGGGGGGCCACTTTTACACTCCCCTGACTTCTCTCTCCCTTTTTTGTTGCAGACCGATGCGTCGGACAGAGGGCTGGGGGCCGTTTTGTCCCAGCAGGTGGAGGGGGAGGACCACCCAGTCCTATACATCAGCCGGAAGCTGTCAGTGCGTGAGGGGCGCTACAGCACAATTGAGAAGGAGTGCCTGGCGATCAAGTGGGCGGTCCTCGCCCTCTGTTACTACCTGCTGGGGCGCTCTTTCACCCTCTGTTCGGACCACGCGCCCCTCCAGTGGCTCCACCGCATGAAGGATGCCAACACGCGGATCACCCGTTGGTATCTGGCACTCCAACCCTTCAACTTCAAGGTGGTCCACAGGCCGGGGGCGCAGATGGTCATGGCGGACTTCCTCTCCCGTCAAGGGGGGGGGGGAGTCGGCTGCGGGCCGGACGGGCGCCCGGCCTGAGTCGGGTGGTGGGGGTATGTGGCACCGGGGGCGTGGTCAAGCGCCGGTCTGTGACAGGAGGGTGGAGCCAGGGAAGGTGAGTGGCAGAATCGCTACACCTGACTGTAATTAACCTGTGTTTGTGTGCGTTTTCCCAGTAACCGCTCCCTATTTAAGGAGGCAGAGAGAGAGGAGAGGGAGCGCAACCCGGGACCAGATGAGTGTATGTGTGTATATGAATGAGAGTAGTTAGACTGAAAAGTTGTACAAATAAAGCGCCTTATCTGCCTCCAAGCATTGTCCTGCCGTCCTCTGTGCTCCACCCACACTCGATACGCGCTACAATAACATTAATAATATTAATAGTAAATAAATTTAAGAAATATAACTATCAAGTTTTATATATCACAAAATATCACAATTGTTATCACAGACTTATTATTTACACAGAAATTGAATGACAATTTACAAACATATTAAAAGTACATGGGAGAGTCCATTTTTAATGATTCTAATAAAAACCTTTTGACTTGTTTCTTAAACGTTTGTTTATTGGTGAGCGTTTGAACACTTAAACATGTTTTCCTCCAGAATTGCCCTGTATTTAGTGTCATCCATCTTTCCTTCAGTCCTGACCAGCTTTCCTGTCCCTCCAAATGAAAAACATCCCCACAGCATGATGCTGCCACCACCATGCTTCACTGTAGGGATGGTGTTCTCAGGGTGTTGGGTTTGCGCCACACATGGCATTTCCCATATTGGCCAAAAAGTTCAATTTTTGTCTCATTTGACCAGAGAATCTTCTTCCATGTGTTTGGGGAGTCTGCCACATGCTGTTGGGCAAACTCCAAACGTGTTTTCTTCACCAATGGCTTTTTCTGGTCACTCTTCAATCAAGCCCCACTCTGTGGCATGTACAGCTTAAAGTGGTCCTATGGACAGATACTCTCATCTCCACTGTGGATCTTTGCAGCTCCTTCAGTGTTATCTTTGGTGTCTTTGTTGCATCTCTGATCAATGCCCTCCTTGCCTGGTCTATGAGTTTTGGTGGGTGGCCTTCTCTTGTCAGGTTTGTAGTGGTGACATATTCTTTTCACTTTGGTATAATGGATTTAATGGTGCTCCCTGGAATATTCAAAGTTTGGGTTATTTTTTATAACCCAACCCTGATCCATACTTCTCCACAACTTTATGCCTGACCTGTTTGGAGGCTCCTTGGTTTTCATGTTGCTTGCTTAGTAGTGTTGCAGAGTCAGGGTCCTTCCAGAACAGGGTGATTTATACAGACATCATGTGACACTTTGATTGCACACAGGTGGCTCTTAATCAACTAATTATGTGACTTATGGAGTGAATTGGTTGGACCAGCTCTTATTTAGAAAAATCCCAGTGGCTAGGTGTGCTAAGCTAATAAAGACATACCCCAAGAGACTTGCAGCTGTAATTGCAGCAAAAGGTGGCTCTACAAAGTATTGATTTTAGGGGGTGAATACCTATGCACACTTCAGATTTGTTTTTTCATCTTAATTATTGTTTGTGTCACAATAAAAAACAATGTGCACCTTTAAAGTGGTAGGCATGTTGTGTAAATCCAATGGTGCCAACCCTCCGAAAATCCATTTTAATTCCAGCTTGTAATGTGACCAAACAGGACAAAGACCAATGGGTATGAATACCCATTCATACCCATACAGCAAGGCACTGTATAGAGATTTATGTCATGGTTTTGGTTTTCCATGTCCCAGATGTAGCTTGTATGAAAAATACGAGTGCTGTATTTCCCAGTAAAACACTCATGTCCATATAATATAATTATTTTTTTTTCGCGGTCCAGTTTCCATCAAATCCTGCTCTCTGATTGGCTGGCGAGCGGGTCCATATCCTACGATATGGACCCCAGTTACGGACCCCGGTTATGGACCTCTGGCGACTCGCTCGTTCACAACAACAACAAACATAGTAGCATTTTTTGTCAACATTTTGTCAACATCTTTTTTTTTAAAGATTTATTTATAAGATTATCAAAAATCTTATAAATTTTTGCCAGCATTTCTCAGGAGAATAGCATTAATTTTACAGCATGGATAGCAATAATAAGAGTGTTCATAGCAAAAGCGAGTTTTACTACCCTGAGGAAGAAGAAATAAAAGAAAACATTTCCGGAGAAAGCTAAAAACCTGTAACTGTTGCTAACACCAAGCAAAAACATGGCTGAATCCTGAATGACTCAATTTTGTATAAATAGGGGACTACATAGGCAGCAAAATGTAGTTTTTTTCCTGCCATGCAAGTGCACTTGTATACCGGGGAGGAAGCAATTTGCATTACAGCCGTGAATGAGGATTCAAAATGGAGGCTTGGCTCGGTTTTCCCTTTCGGGCGCTCTCGTTTTCTGTTAGAATTTGGTAAAGAAAAAAAATTAATATATTATTGACCAGCTTAAGGTCGGTCCGTATGGTGAAATACCGTGACCTTGGCCTTGAATACTGACCTCGGCCCAGAGGCCCTTGCGCAGTACTTTCAAGACCTCGGTCACAGTATTTCACCATACGGACCTCCCAGCTGGTAAATAACATATACATAGGAAGATTGCAAGCACTGTGATAAACATCTATTATCTAATACATTGACAATATATTGCTTTATATTGTGGTGAAATGAAACCGTGAGACCGTGGCACTGTGCTGATGTACTGTAACACAACAAAATGAGCTTAAGTCCAAGTTCAGACTCACACCTAACTGATACATGCCTTAATTTTACTCAAACTGAACTGTCTGAATAGTGATTAAGTCTACAGGATTGAATGCTGATGTGGGCAATTTCGGTATTCAATCATCACTATACATGTTTAACTCAACTCTGAACACAGCCCCAAATATGCATATGGTATTCTGTTTTTCCATTCGAATGTTAGCAAATAACATTTTTTACATGCAGTAATTACAGCATGCAGGTCAGACTGTAAGGATACGTGGCACGGAGAAGGGCTGGGCGAAGGCATGAAAGGCGCTGCCCCATGCTATCTGCCAGGGAGCAATGTAGACTAGAACAAAGTGCAGCTTGTGCAGAAGATCCCAAATCTGCAGACAAAACACAGAGCAGCTGACAATAAACAAACCCTGTTATTTTGGGCCATTCAGCAAATTCTGAGCTGACTCTGCAGTCAACGTGGGTAACTGATATGACACTACAAGATGCTAAAAAACAATGGAGTGGCTTGTCTGAAATCCACAGGAACGCTTAAGACACAAATTAATGCACTATTACTCTCTAAATAATGATGCAGTAGTTCAACTAAGCATGTCAAAATGATCTAAGGAGCTTGTTAAATGCCCTGAACTCTGGAGCTGTGAAGTGAAAATGCTCCCCACTGCACGAACATGCCATTATCCATTTGTATGTAATATACAGCAATTAAAATTTGGTTTGATTTTGGACAGCAATCTAGAATATTCTGAAATTATTCTGGGCATAATGCAGCCTGTCCTAAAATTTGCCCTGAGAAGTCACTTCTGCGTGCAGTAATGTCTCAGCCAGCACCTTGTGGAAGACTATGGACATGAGGAAGAAGTTGAGCAGGAAGGTCTCAGAAGCCCTGCTGTAGTCAAATTCGAAGAAAACGATGGTGAAGATGAGCGTGAGGAACTGGTAGCTGGGGTTGCAGAAGGACGAGCGCAGAAGCTTCATCCCAGCAACTGTCATCAATAAGACATCACAGCTGGAGCGAGACACAGACACCTGAGAAACTCAGGTGCAGGGGCAAGACACAGCCAAGCAAAGCACAGAGACATCAGGACAGGACGGGGAAGCTAACAGCTAACGCTGACAGGTGCTAATGCTAATAAGAGGTAAAACTGCACAAGAACTGATGCTAATAGTACGTACATACACATATAAATGTCTTTAGATTTTTAAAAACTCAATTTTTTTTTACTTATTCAAATCCATAAAAATGTTGAGTGGTCTTTATTTATTTATTTATTTATTTATTTATTGATCAACTACATAGTCACAGTGAGCATTCCAAACTGAGCTCTGTTATTCTGTTATGTTTTTTCTGATCTACTAGGACACATGACAATTTGACATGAGCTTCCCTTTTTAAAATGTGATGCTTAAGTGTGTAAATTATGAGCGCGTTTTGTTTTTTTGTGTGTGTTTTGGGTTTTTTTTTAAATCCAATGCTGCACAGACACTTACTGTATACCCAGCTTTTTCCGGTGGCTGAGGGCGAAGCCGTCATTAGTAAGGGCACTGAGCACAATGGCAGGGTACACAACATACTTCTCAAAGCTCAGGAGCCCTACATAGAGCCTCTCGAACCACATTAACTGAGCGTCCTCTGAAATGCATCCATGAAACACACACACACACACACACACACACACAGTGAGGCATTGCTTACTCTATACAATGGTGCAGGTTATGAATCCAAGAACTATATCTGCAAAACATGTCTGGAATTTAATGACAAATGATCAAAAAATACATCTAGTGGATGACATTAGTAGATACGCAGGAAACATTGGCCTTGTTATGAGTGCCAAAAAAAAACAAGAATATGTTAAGTGGAGAACACGAGTCTCCAACAGATGTCTTCATTGACCAGAAGAAAGTGGATGAAGTAGAGAACTTCACCTATTTAGGTAGTTCCATCACCAGCGTAAACGACATAGACTACAAACTGAAATGTCGTATTGGGAAGGCATTAGCAGCTTTCAACCAGCTGAACAAGATATGGAGCAACAAGAAATTCTCCCTTAAACTCAAACTATGGTTCTATAACTTAAATGTTCTATCCACATTGCTATACAGATGCGAAACCTGGCAACTGAAAACCAGCCAAGATAGAAAACTGGATGTGTTTGACACCAAATGCCTCAGAAAAATCCTAGGCATCAAATGGAACAATTTTGTGTCAAACAAGGAGATAAGAGACAGATGTTGGCAACCTCCTGTATCAACAACTATCTGCAAGCGATGCCTCCACTGGCTAGGACATGCATCGAGACTCCCCACGACAAGACCTGCAAACCAAGCCGCCGAATGGGTCCCAACAGGCAAGAGAAAAAGAGGGCGACCCAAAATGAGTTGGTGACAAACAGTGGAGATGGACCTACATTCGGTCCATAAAAATTGGAAAGATGCCAACAGAATAGCGCAGGACTGGTTGAAATGGAGCGCCTTGACTGCCTCATGCATCACTACGCGTGGGAGCGACTAAGTCTAAGTAAGTAAAATAAAAAAATATGAAAAAATTATGAAACTTTTTACCCCAGAAAACTGGAACTGTGCTTTTTCCATTGTCCACAGGCCCAGTACCGAAAGGTAAAATTTCAAAACCTTTTATGTTGATGAACTGAACAATGGTGTTATGCCAAAATGCTGGAATAGTTGCTTTTTCTGCCATTACTATGACCTGTTCATTTGTCTCTAAAGTTGGTGGAGAATTAACTAGAACTAAAAGCCCAAGTCCTGTTTGAACCAGTTCTTATTATTTAATATATGGGGGGCCTCCAAAGAGTCACATCTACGAAGGAAATGTGTAAAGCATGTGTAAAACACACAACATGAAATTGGACATCATAATCCAGCTACTAATAGTGCAAGTAAACTGTCTCACTAATGTTACTCTGAACATTAACCCCGGTCTCATCTGATTAATCGCTTACTCATATTAAAGTATTATTCATGATTCAGGAAATGTACAGTGTCTTGCAAAAGTATTCATCCCCCTTGGTGTTTGTCCTGTTTTGTTGCATTACAAGCTGAAATTAAAATGTTTTTTGGAGGGTTAGCGCCATTTGATTTACACAACATGCCTACCACTTTAAGGGTGAAATTTGTTTTGTTTTTTTATTTTAATTGTGACACAAACAATAATTAAGATGAAAAAACAGAAATCTGGAGTGTGCATAGGTATTCGCCCCCTTTCGTATGAAACCCCTGAATAAGAGCTGGTCCAACCAATTCACTTCATAAGTCATATAATTAGTTGATTAAGATCCTCCTGTGTGCAATCAAAATGTCACATGATCTGTCACATGATGTCTGTATAAATCACCCTGTTCTGGAATGATCCTGAAACAACATGAAAACCAAGGAGCACTCCAAACAGGTCAGAGACAAAGTTGTGGAGACGTACAATTTAATTCCAGCTTATAATGCAACAAAACAGGACAAACACCAAGGGGGATGAATACTTTTGCAAGACACTAAGTTTATGAGCGTGAGGAATGGAAGTCTGGACCCACAGTACTGTAAGTCCAGTAGGATTAAGGGGTTAAATGAAGATATAGAATAAGGGGCAGTACTTACCTGTGGGTTCAAACTGGGAGTACTCTTTACTCTTCAGCACTGGATGTGAGATCCACAACCAGGGATGATGTTTGCGTAACTGAGGGATGAGATAGTGGGTTACAAAGCCCACGGTTGCTGCCAGGGCATACAGTACTATGGTGACAAAGGGCTGCATTTAAAACACAAAAAAATGTTATTTGAAATGTAGCAACCTCATTGGCTATGCATATACTATAATAATGATCTCCGAAAACGATTGCATGATTACTTCCAGGACAAAAAAAAAAAAAAAAGGAACGTATTCTGCTTGGACTTGGAGCACTGACCAACAGCTGACCATTCATCCAAGTGCACAATCTAGTGACTGCACAATAAGGTTAATGATATTGGTTGATTTATTGTAACTGGTTTCTTTTTCCCTTCTATTGTTCATAACTAAAGCTTATTGCATTAAGATTTGGGAATCATACATTAATGAAGTCTGGGGAAAACTCTGTCTATGCCATCAGCGCTCATCTACAAACGATAGATAGACAGATAAGAAAAAGAGACACTGTACAACATAAAATAGAATTTAGAAGGAAAAAAATGTCATTACATTACAGGCATTTAGCAGACACTCTTATCCAGAGTGATGTACAGCATACCCAGAGAAACCTGGGGAGCAGTTAGGGTTAGGTGCCTTGCTCATTCCTGTTGGTCCAGGAAATCGAACCAGCAACCTTTTGGTCCCAAAGCTGCTTCTCTAACAATTAATCCATGGCTTCCTATCTACTTCCCGAATATGTAATGATTTTTAATAAATAAAAGTCCATCCATCCATTATCTGTAGCCACTTATCCTGTTCTACAGGGTCGCAGGCAAGCTGGATCCTATCCCAGCTGACTATGGGCGAGAGGCGGGGTACACCCTGGACAAGTCACCAGGTCATCACAGGGCTGACACAGAGACAAACAACCATTCACACTCACATTCACACCTACGGTCAATTTAGAGCCACCAATTAGCCTAACCTGCATGTCTTTGGACTGTGGGGGAAACCGGAGCACCCAGAGGAAACCCACACAGACACGGGGAGAACATGCAAACGCCACACAGAAAGGCCCTCACCGGCCGCTGGGCTCGAACCCAGGACCTTCTTGCTGTGAGGCGACAGTGCTAACCACTACATCACTGTGCTGCCCTCTAAATAAAAGTCAATATATTACAATCAGAAGAGCTCACCCTTAAAGATAGGAAGACGGTACTGGCAGTAACAGCAAAAGTCAAAACTGAAGCGACAGTGCACACGACCAGATCAGAGATCAGTATCTCTCTCTAAGAAAGGAAAAGAGTCGTGATCAGGCAAATAGACCAGCAGCGCTGCATCTGCACCACATGAACCATAAATGTTCTTACCACTGAGTTCTGGAGCTTTTTTGGAAGAGGATCTTCATTCTCAGAGGGCTCTTCTTCTACCTCGCCTTCACCCAACACTGGCATGAATTTGGACTTAAACAAAGTGCTGAGGTGAAGGACAGAGAAGAGTATTTAGTAATCAGGTGTGCAATATCAGATGTAGCTGGCTCTTGCAGAAATGTCTAATGATAGTCTAGCTGAGAAATCCACTATCCAAATAGGGTTTGCTTACAATAGTACAGAGGGGTCACTGCTTTGTCGACTGAGATGATACGACAGGGCTACCAGCAAAGCACAAAACCCAGAGAACAGGGCTGGGATGTGCTGCTCATTCCAAGGTTCCTGCACATGTTAGCAATGACAATGAGAAAGAAGTAAAATTCACCCCATGGAGACATTTTTATATGAATTGAGTGTGCCTGACTAAACATATGCATCTGATGTGCATGAATTGGCTTTGTTGTTAGTAAGTGTATGCAGCGGTATAAGCCTCCGTTGCTGGTTCGTGAACCTCCAACAGTTCTGGAGTTTTATTTTAAGGCCTATTTTGATCTACCATCATGCTCACACAATTCATTCCACACAAGTCAACTCAGTGCAGAATTATAAATGGTTTTGTGTCAGACCACATTACATTACACCACCCCACCACTGATGATTTTCCTATAACATCACACCTCATTGTTTTATTCCTTATTTTTTACCGATACAGTGTCTTGCAAAAGTATTCATCCCCCTTGATGTTTGTCCTGTTTTGTTGCATTACAAGCTAGAATTAGAATGGATTTTTGGAGGGTTGGCACCATTTGATTTACACAACATGCCTACCACTTTAGAGGGGTAAATTGTTGTTTTATTGTGACACAAACAATAATTAGGATGAAAAAACAGAAATCTGGAGATGTGCATAAGTATTCGCCCCCTTTCGTATGAAACCCCTAAATAAGAGCTGGTCACTTCATAAGTCACATAATTACTTGATTAAGATCCACCTGTGTGCAATCAAAGTGTCACATGATCTGCACATGATGTCTGTATAAATCAACCTGTTCTGGAAGGAACCCTGACTCTGCAACACTACTAAGCAAGCAACATGAAAACCAAGGAGCCTCCAAACAGGTCAGACATAAAGTTGTGGAGAAGTATAGATCAGGGTTGGGTTATTTAAAAAAATCCCAAACTTTGAATATCCCAGGGAGCGCCATTAAATCCATTATAGCAAAATGGAAAGAATATGTCACCACTACAAACCTGACAAGAGAAGGCCACCCAACAAAACTCACAGACCAGGCAAGGAGGGCATTAATCAGAGATGCAACAAAATAACCAAAAATAACACTGAAGGAGCTGCAAAGATCCACATTGGAGATGGGAGTATCTGTCCATAGGACCACTTTAAGCCATATGCTCCACAGAGTGGGGCTTTATGGAAGAGTGGCAAGAAAAAAGGCCATTGATTAAGAAAACATGTTTGGAGTTTGCCCAACAGCATGTAGCAGACTCCTAAAACACATGGTAGAAGATTCTCTGGTCAGATGAGGCTAATATTGAACTATTTGTTCATCATGGTAAACGCCACATGTGGCACAAACCCAACACCCTGAGAACACCATTCCTACAGTGAAGCATGGTGGTGGCAGCATCATGCTGTGGGGATATTTTTCATCTGCAGGGACAGGAAAGCTGGTCAGGACTGAAGGAAAGATGGATGGCACTAAATGCAGGGCAATTCTGGAGGAAAACCTGTTTGAGTCGGCCAGAGGTTTGAGACTGGGACGAAGTTTCACATTCCAGCAGGACAATGACCCTGAACATACTGCTAAAGCTACACTGGAGTGGTTTAAAGGGAAACATTTAAATGTCTTGGAATGGCCTAGTCAAAGCCCAGACCTCAATCTAATTGAGAATCTGTGGCATAACTTGAAGATTGCTGTACACTAACGCAACCCAGATAACTTGAAGGAGTTGGAGCAGTTTTGCCTTGAGGAATGGGTAAAAATCCCAGTGACTAGATGTGCTAAGCTAATAAAGACATACCCCAAGAGACTTGCAGCTGTAATTGCAGCAAAAGGTGGTTCTACAAAGTATTGATTTTGGGGGGTGAATACCTATGCACACTTCAGATTTGTTTTTTCATCTTAATTATTGTTTGTGTCACAATAAAACAACACTTTGCACCTTTAAAGTTGTAGGCATGTTGTGTAAATCAAATAGTGCTAACCCTCCAAAAATCCATTTTAATTCCAGCTTGTAATGTGACAAAACAGGACAAACACCAAGGGGGATGAATATTATTGCAAGACACTGTATGTTATTGATTGTATTAATTATTTGTACCAATGCATAATAGTTAGCAGATTAATTGACATACATTTAGAGCTCACAAATGAGGCATTTATTCATATTTGTGACAAATGAAACCAATCACTCAGTTGTATGTAAACTTTAATCACATTAATTGCCTTTAGTCACACTAATCTTGGCAGTGGGCGGTCGGTTTAAACTTGGCAGCAAGTATGTTGGCTTTCTTTACTAGGCCCTTAAACAAAGTGAGTGTTCCAGCATTGACACCGTCAGGTGGGAGACAGTTCCACACTGGTATGCAGTGAGCAAAATTAGAATACTTGTATGAGTCGATAGTCATTGTCGTCAGCTGTCCATCGCTAGCGATGATGACTGCTTCATTAGGATGTACAGAAATGGAGATGGGCCGTGAGGCCCGCACCAGAGCTCCTCTCCTAATGAAGCGCCTTGCACAGTAAGGTAAGACAAACAATGTCATGCCCCCATCGTGTTGTCTCTCTGGACCTCCAGCCCTGATGCCAAGTGCTGCACAAAAGTGCCACAGACCTGACGGGTATGGAAGTTGCCCCGCAGTAACAACTGACTTGCCGGGTGGTGCCATCTGTTGGCCATTTGAGTGGCTCTTCCGCGTGCCATCTGGTGGTGTGCCACTGACCCTGTTGGGTTCATCTGCCACACTGCACCGAAAAGCACCCTGCTGCCAGCGCCTTATTGGTGATGTACTTTTTAACCCATAGCTGGAACCCAGGCAGGTGCTACCACTCCGGATCAGAGCAGACCTGGGGGCAGTGGTGATTAAGGAGTAACTCCACTTTCCCCAATACTCAAATCCTCCCGGACCTGAGACTCACCACTGGTTGCAGTTTAAAGTCATACCCTGGACTAACGAGTTGATAGTAGCAGTTAGAAGCTTGTATGTCTTGCAATGTGTCTTTCTGGCACAGGAGGTATTAATAGACATGTCACGAGGAAAAGGTAAATCGACTAAGTTATACTGGATCTTGTAAAAGATAGAAAGGTCTATCAGTGTCATTTGCTCATGAAGCTTGTTGAGTAAAGAAAATACAACCCTGATTCCAAAAAAGTTGGGACAAAGTACAAATTGTAAATAAAAACAGAATGCAATAATTTACAAATCTCAAAAACTGATTATTGTATTCACAATAGAACATAGACAACATATCAAATGTCAAAAGTGAGACATTTTGAAATTTCATGCCAAATATTGGCTCATTTGAAATTTCATGACAGCAACACATCTCAAAAAAGTTGGGACAGGGGCAATAAGAGGCTGGAAAAGTTAAAGGTACAAAAAAGGAACAGCTGAAGGACCAAATTGCAACTCATTAGGTCAATTGGCAATAGGTCATTAACATGACTGGGTATAAAAAGAGCATCTTGGAGTGGCAGCGGCTCTCAGAAGTAAAGATGGGAAGAGGATCACCAATCCCCCTAATTCTGCGCCTACAAATAGTGGAGCAATATCAGAAAGGAGTTCGACAGTGTAAAATTGCAAAGAGTTTGAACATATCATCATCTACAGTGCATAATATCATCAAAAGATTCAGAGAATCTGGAAGAATCTCTGTGCGTAAGGGTCAAGGCCGGAAAACCATACTGGTTGCCCGTGATCTTCGGGCCCTTAGATGGCACTGCATCACATACAGGCATGCTTCTGTATTGGAAATCACAAAATGGGCTCAGGAATATTTCCAGAGAACATTATCTGTGAACACAATTCACCGTGCCATCCGCCGTTGCCAGCTAAAACTCTATAGTTCAAAGAAGAAGCCGTATCTAAACATGATCCAGAAGCGCAGACATCTTCTCTGGGCCAAGGCTCATTTAAAATGGACTGTGGCAAAGTAGAAAACTGTTCTGTGGTCAGACGAATCAAAATTTGAAGTTCTTTATGGAAATCAGGGACACCGTGTCATTCGGACTAAAGAGGAGAAGGACGACCCAAGTTGTTATCAGCTCTCAGTTCAGAAGCCTGCATCTCTCATGGTATGGGTTTGCATTAGTGCGTGTGGCATGGGCAGCTTACACATCTGGAAAGACACCATCGATGCTGAAAGGTGTATCCAGGTTCTAGAGCAACATATGCTCCCATCCAGACGACATCTCTTTCAGGGAAGACCTTGCATTTTCCAACATGACAATGCCAAACCACATACTGCATCAATTACAGCATCATGGCTGCGTAGAAGAAGGGTCCGGGTACTGAACTGGCCAGGCTGCAGTCCAGATCTTTCGCCCATAGAAAACATTTGGCGCATCATAAAACAGAAGATATGACAAAAAAGACCTAAGACAGTTGAGCAACTAGAATCCTACATTAGACAAGAATGGGTTAACATTCCTATCCCTAAACTTGAGCAACTTGTCTCCTCAGTCCCCAGATGTTTACAGACTGTTGTAAAGAGAAAAGGGGATGTCTCACAGTGGGAAACATGGCCTTGTCCCAACTTTTTTGAGATTTGTTGTTGTCATGAAATTTAAAATCACCTAATTTTTCTCTTTAAATGATATAATTTCTCAGTTTAAACATTTGATATGTCATTTATGTTCTATTCTGAATAAAATATGGAATTTTGAAACTTCCACATCATTGCATTCCGTTTTTATTTACAATTTGTACTTTGTCCCAACTTTTTTGGAATCAGGGTTGTACACTTGTAGATCTCTGATCGATGTTGAACACGAATCTGGCCGCACACCTTTGAACTGATTCTATGGTTGCAATTCCCTTTGCGATATCAGGGCTCCAAGCTGTACAAGCATACTCAGTGATGGGTCGTACAAGGACTCGATATGCATGTTCTTTAACTTTACGCAGCGCAGAGTGGATATTACATTGTAAGACAGCAAATACGCGATTTGCCTTCTTTTGTACTTCCTCACATTGTTTAGTCCAGTTCAGTGTACGTACATGATCTGTATACCCCAAGGTGCTTATGTAGTTCACAGTTGGGTAAAATAGCCTATGTATCTCTTTAAGTAAAGTGACATAAATAGTCACATCCACAAAACTGGGTTGTAAGAAATAGGACAGGAATTTTGCAGCTTCACCTGACATCAGAAAAATACCATTTTGGTTTTGGGTGAACATTATCCATAATTATTATACATACAGGACACTTTTTTGATGGAATAAAATCATGTATTCTATTCCCTTCTAGTGGGTTTCATTCATTTGGTTTGATACCATGCAATATTGTTAGCATATTGCTTATCCTACGTGTATTACGTCACCCAATGGAGAATGAATGTTGAATATGGTTTATGATATTGCATGGTTGTCAAAACAACATGTTACACGTTGGAGCTGATGAGATATCCAATCAGAACGTTTCCTGCTGTGCATGCACAGAAGCTTTTTTTTTGTTCGTCGGGAAAAAGAATGACGCATTGAACACAGGGCCGTAGCCAGCATTTTAAAATCACTGAGGTCCGTGATGTGCACGCAAAGTGCGCGCCGAAAAATCTTCGACATATTTAAATGAGAGGGGTGAATTACACGTCACACAAGAGATCTATTCCTGAAATTACTTTTAATGGTGTTTGAACTGAATATCATCAGTTTTGAAAAAAAAATCATGTATGTGGCAAGAGTAAGAATAATTTAAGCTTGTTTAATGGTTTGATCAGGCCCAAGCAATGAGGACAAAAGATACCTTAACCATGTAGCCTATGGAACTAAGATACATTAACAATCTGGCATCCGTTACACCTACACAAAAAAAATTCTGGGAAAAAAATCAGTATACACCACTATGTTTGAACAAAGAGTAGGGGTAACTTTAAACTTGTTGAACAGTTTGCCTTATCAACTGCGTACTTGTGTCGCAGTGTCTAGAACTGCGTTCTTTTGGGGGTCGCACTCACACACTCTCATAGCCTGCCCTATCTTGTTGGGTTTTTTTTCTGTTCTTGCTCTCCCACGCACACAAGATACAGACGCAGAGGACCCAATCCCACCAAGATCCTCTTACCCTCTCTAATATCACAAGGCAAAGTTATCCAAGGCAAACATAAGTTAAAACTTTCCACTCTATTGCTTTGGCTTATCGAATGATTTATTTTTAAAATCACAAACAAGGTAGGCTACAACTGCGCTGCTTCGAAAATGTAAATTTAACAGCTTCATGAAAGTGCGCTGATGGTTACCATGAAAAAACGTGTCTACTGCACCGCGTTCCTCCCCCAAGTCGCGCGCTCATTCGTTTTTGTATTATCAAATGTATTATCAGCTCTTAAAAACGACCGAGGTCCGGACCTCGGTGGCCTCATAGCTGGCTATGGCCATGATTGAACACCCGAAAGGCTACCAAAACTTCATCGGATATTCTTCACACCTATTTACAAGAGAAAAACATACCAATGGACATCGAAAAACTGGAAAAGAGACACAACAGAGATGTAAAACTTCCATACTGGTGAGTGGCTGTGACAATTTGTAAACAAACATGGCCACCAGGTTTGCTTTATTAAAAGCAGAAGATTTTGAGAGAATTTTGAAAAAGAACGACGCCTTGAACACCCGAAAGGAATGTGTATGTATAATAATAAAAATAATATCGGCTGGCTTTTTATCGTGGTATATCAGATATTCTATTCAGCTACTGTAGCATGATATTGAATGAGTCGAATATCTGATATACCACTCAACGCCAGCCAATATTATTTAAATGTCACTCCACTCACGTCAGAATAAACATGTTAATTTAATTTACTTTAATAACTAGGTAAGAACAGGAAAAACTGGCCCATGACTGGCCCATTCATCCATCCAGCTTTTCTCACATATCATCTTATAATTACAGGGCAGTAACAGTATAACACAGAATGTGTTCAAATTAAACCACACCTTGAGAGCGCCAAGACAAAATCCATACAGTAATGTTAACACCAACAGACTCCTGCTGATACAGTAGATGGCTGAGTAGAGTCCAGTTGCAGCTAAGAAGAAAAGAAATGGTCAGTGACAACCTTGTTAAATTGTTTATAACTTGTACTAAATTACAGAAATGTTTTACAAACCTGTTCCACCAAAAAAGTGTATATCAATTTGCTCGAGAAAGTAAATAACAAATGTGTTGATTTGTGGGAAGAGGCCGAGAAGGAAGGTTATCGGAAAGCAGTATGTAAATCCTAAAAGGAGCAAAGATAAAAGTAAAAGTAAGTATACATACATACACGTAGAATACAAATAGTAAAATACATTCTATATTAAAATAAAAATATAAAACATATTCTTTTTTTCTCTTTTTTACAGTTTGTCATTGACACTTCCCACCAATTTACTTTCAATTAAATTTCTTTAAATGTAATACTAGGGCTGTACTGTATACAAAAAAAATCATATTAAAATCACAATCATAATTAATTTCTCAATAAAATGTGATGCATTGATTCTGCACTCAGAAAAAATGTATGCAAAACAGAGTGCCAATATTTCTCCTTACTCACCCCGACCAATGACCATATCTACTGTACCACATGACGTCACCCCAAAAAAAGGGGAAGAAATTTACTCAAACTTATTTGTCCTAAACAAGTGTTTAACATTATCTATTGACTATTAAATTACCAGTAAAACAAAAATATCGTACTCAAAACCTTTCAGGGATATATTCCTCATAGAGCATGTTTATAAAGGCATAATTTCACCCACAAGTAGTTCATGAGCTGCTATGGGCCGAAGAACAGCCAACGAATGACTAATTATTCTATCCACATTCACGAGATATGAGCAATCGTGCGCTCTGATTGGCTACTCTATTACTAGGATATCAGCTCATATACCATGAGTAGAGAAAAACAAAATGGCAGAGCGTGTTGCTGAACCAATCGAGTATGAAATAAAACCTCTACTCGAAAACAAATCCCCAAATAATACAAAAAAGCAACAAAATATGGAATGAAAGTATTTGAGGGTAAGAGCGTCTTTTTTTCACAAATTATTATTATAGCATTTTTCACAAAATGCCACTCTCGTTTTGCCAGTTTGTTTACATTCTAAGCGGAAATGATTTTGTCGGACGTTTTGTATAAGGTTTTTATTTATCGAATTTGCAGAAAATAAAAATAAAAATGCTCTGTTTCTCAAAATCCAGTGAATGTGGATAGAATAAAACAGTTATTCCACTCAATCTTGTCATACATGGCTTATAGCCAACTCGGTGCGACGCCTTGCCAGCTATCAGCTCATGTACGACTCGATTTTGTGGAATAACTGTTATTTAATGAGCCATTAATACTGCTGGTTTCATTAACTTTGTGAGGATGTGCTATGTTCTCAGCATGCTAATTATAGCTATAATTTCACCCCCGGCTCTGAGCCAAACGCCATTATTTTGAAAAAAAATAAGATAGAACTCGACGCTAATGGCGTCAATGGGGATGCCTCCGCCCAGTAGACTACATGCCTTATTAAGTTGTGATTTGGGGATGGACATTTGACCTCACAGTAATCATGACCTGGAGAAATTACTTGTATCAGCCTTGGAGACATTGTGTTCACAAGGTTTTCGGACAGACATTTGACATCACAGTGACCTTGACCTTAGACCTTTTGATCTCAAAATCTAATCAGTTTATCTTTGTCCCCAAATGCACAAATGGTGAAAGTCTGGTGAAATTCCTTTCATTTGCCTTGGAGATATTGTGTTCACAAGGTTTTCGGACAGACATTTGACCTCACAGTGACCTTGACCTTAGACCTTTTGATCTCAAAATCTAAACAGTTCATGTTTGTCCCAAAGCGCACAAATGGTGAAAGTTTGGTGAAATTCCTTTCATTAGACTTTGAGATATCGCATTCACAAGGTTTCGGGACGGACGCATGTGGACAGACATTTGACCTCACAGTGACCTTGACCTTAGACCTTTTGATCTCAAAATCTAATCAGTTTATCTGTGTCCCCAAATGCACAAATGGTGAAAGTCTGGTGAAATTCCTTTCATCTGCCTTGGAGATATTGTGTTCACAAGGTTTTCGGACAGACATTTGACCTCACAGTGACCTTGACCTTAGACCTTTTGATCTCAAAATCTAATCAGTTCATGTTTGTCCCAAAGCGCACAAATGTTGAAAGTTTGGTGAAATTCTTTTCATTAGCCTTTGAGATATCGCATTCACAAGGTTTCGGGACGGACGCACAGACAGACGGACAACCCGAAAACATAATGCCTCCTGCACCTTACGGTGGTGGAGGCATTAAAAAAAAAAAACATGGGCAAGGGGCTAAGGAGAGAGGCGTAAACTCCTGCGAATGATGAGTCTCAGACAGCATAAATTTGAAAATGAGCCCAATTACACAGATTCTCACTCAAGGGTGGGGGATGGGGGAGTGGGCTATCCACCTCTGATTTGAGGTCATTAACATGTTTATATACAGTACTGTGCAAAAGTCTTCGGCACCCTATTTTTTTTTCATACAAACTTTTGTTCTAGATTTCTATTTTATGACTTCTACATTATCGAGTCAGTACAAAAACATTTTAGAGTCCAAACATTTGTTTACCAGCACAAAATTAAATGTTACAGAAAAAAATGTTTGGATCTGAGCAGCATATTACATCAGAGAGCACTTTTCAGATTAAAAAAAGAAAACATAATGAAGGCTGCTGGGTTTTGGTGCAAAATGAAGAAGCGAGTGTGACAGTCAAAGTGTCCAGAAGAACTGTGGCTGGTTCTGTAAGACGCTCAGTAAAACCTACAGCTCATTTCCTTATGAAACTGCACTCACTGTACCTGAGACTTTTTTTTTTTTTTAAAGCAAAGAGTCGTCTCACACCAAATATTGACTTTGTTTCATTTATTATGGCTTACTGATTACTGTTTATAGTATTGTTTTAATGTTGAAACATTTCATTTCATTAGATAAGTCCCAAACGGATGACTCTACGTCAGCATCGGCCTTGCAAGGTTCAGGATTATTTTAACCAGTAAATGCCCTTTTGAACCCATGCATTTCTGATTTTTATCTCATCTCATCTCATCTCATCTCATTATCTCTAGCCACTTTATCCTGTTCTACAGGGTCGCAGGCAAGCTGGAGCCTATCCCAGCTGACTACGGGCGAAAGGCGGGGTACACCCTGGACAAGTCGCCAGGTCATCACAGGGCCGACACATAGACACAGACAACCATTCACACTCACATTCACACCTACGGTCAATTTAGAGTCACCAGTTAACCTAACCTTCATGTCTTTGGACTGTGGGGGAAACCGGAGCACCCGGAGGAAACCCACGCGGACACGGGGAGAACATGCAAACTCCACACAGAAAGGCCCTCGCCGGCCACGGGGCTCGAACCCAGGACCTTCTTGCTGTGAGGCGACAGCGCTAACCACTACACCACCGTGCTGCCCATCTTAAAACATTTAATAAAAAAAAAATTGTGCAGCCCTTTAATACATAATACTTACCAATTAAAACATCTTGTAGAAATCGGAGCATGTCTGACATTACAATCGTAATGCCGTACAAGGTGAACACAGGGAGGTCTGATCTTTTCAGCTTCAACTCCAGAATCCAAATAAGGCCACAGAACATGCAGAAATATGCAGCTCGACTATAGGCAATGATTTGATTATGTCCCTAAAAACAACAGCCATAAAAGGTGATGAGTCCTAAATGAACCCCAATACATGCCATAATTAATGTTGTTCTGATTCGGTTGAACTCACGTGAGTAGGTGATGCTGCGTCTGGCTGGACACTCTGCAAAAACAAACAACAATTCATAACAGATAACAAAGCAACAAGTCATCATTTACCAAACAAAGTTTTATACGTTAGCGACAGTTCGTTATGGTTAATAATTAACACAGAGAGCTACATTACCTTTAATAAAGAGTACTGACAGCTGGCCATGACGAGACAAAACTGGAACACCCAGAAGTCCTTAAAGCAACCCTGGTTCAGGAGCACAAAACCAAGAAAAGCAACCAGGGATGCTAAAACCACAGCAGCCATGTTCTCCTTCCAGTCCTGATTCCTGTAAGGACCATGAAAGTGTTTTGTTTCGTTTCAGATGCCTTATATCCAAGCTAATACACACCAGTAAGTTTCTGACCTGTCCAACAGCGCCATTAAGGTCAACCGATCATACAAGATGTCGATCCATTTCCCAGGGAAAACTTTCAGCTTATAGTAGAGCTTCCGGGACGGCTTTTCCTCGGTAGTCGTGTCAGAGGAGTCGTCAAGAGAATCCTCCTCCTGCAGTCAAAAACTGTAAGCACACTGATGACCGATCTGTCTTCATCTGAAAACTGCTCATTTTACAGTTTACACAGTTTTCATGTGAAACATCATAAGAAGAAACAGAAAACTCACAAGTACAAATCTCTGTCGAATTTTCTCAAGAGTTTACATTATATATATAGTATTTGGCAGATGCCCTTATCCAGAGCAGCTTATGTTTATCTCATTTGTTCAACTGAGCAGTTGAGGGTTATGGACCTTGCTCAATTAATAGCACTTTCCCCTCCCTCTCGAGCAAGGCACCTCATCCCCAACTGCTCCGCAGGTGCTGTAGTTTTGCTGCCCACTGTTCTGGGTCTGTGTCTATGCTCGTTGCTCACTTGTGCATGCATGCATGTGTTCACTGCTTCAGATGGGTTAAATGCAGAGGAGGAATTTCACTGTGCTTAAGTGTACATGTGACAAATAAAGGCTTCTTCTTCTCCTCCTTCTTCTTCAAAGGCCTGGCAGTAGCAGCTTGGTGCTGCTGGGATTTGAACTCCTAACCTTCTGACCAGTAGTACAACATCTTAACCCTACCTATCACTTCCCTAGACATTTACAATGATATGAATGACCATTTCAATATCTATTACAGTGGCGCAGTGGTTAAAGGAACAGTCCACCGTACTTCCATAATGAAATATGCTCTTATCTGAATTGAGACGAGCTGCTCCGTACCTATCCGAGCTTTGCGCGACCTCCCAGTCAGTCAGACGCAGTCAGACGCGCTGTCACTCCTGTTAGCAATGTAGCTAGGCTCAGCATGGCCAATGGTATTTTTTTGGGGCTGTAGTTAGATGCGACCAAACTCTTCCACGTTTTTCCTGTTTACATAGGTTTATATGAGCAGTGATATGAAACAAGTTCAGTTACACAAATTGAAACGTAGCGATTTTCTATGCTATGGAAAGTCCGCACTATAATGACAGGCGTACTAACACCTTCTGCGCGCTTCGGCAGTGCATTGATATCTGAGCTCCGTATCAATGCGCTGCCGAAGCGCGCAGAAGGTGTTAGTACGCCTGTCATTATAGTGCGGACTTTCCATAGCATAGAAAATCGCTACGTTTCAATTTGTGTAACTGAACTTGTTTCATATCACTGCTCATATAAACCTATGTAAACAGGAAAAACACGGAAGAGTTTGGTCGCATCTAACTACAGCCCCAAAAAATACCATTGGCCATGCTGAGCCTAGCTACATTGCTAACAGGAGTGACAGCGCGTCTGACTGCGTCTGACTGACTGGGAGGTCGCGCAAAGCTCGGAGAGGTACGGAGCAGCTCGTCTCAATTCAGATAAGAGCATATTTCATTATGGAAGTACGGTGGACTGTTCCTTTAAGACTGTTGGATCACAGCAATCAGAGTCCTATTCTATTTTATTCTATTCTGTTATTAAGTATGTGCATCTATTCTGCTTTATTTTGTTGTACTATATGCTACCTTATTCTACTCTAATACATTCTATTGTATTCTACGCATCTCTTCCATTCTACTTGACTCTTCTGTTTGATTCTCTTCTACTCTATGCTCCGACTGCGAGATAGCCTAGTGGTTAGCGTGTCCGCCTCTTGACCAGGAGATCGTCAGTTCTACTCACGATCTGGTCATACCAAAGACCATCATAAAAATGGTTCCTACTACCGTCTGGCAAGGCACACTGCAATACAGGTGCGAGTCAGGAAGTCAAACTCTCACGGTTACCAGAGGACTAGCCCGTTACTGTAACCCTAGCTGTATAGGTGAGAGGCCGAGGGCTATCGAAACGGAAATCAGTGCTGCACCCGCCTTAAAGGGGAACTGAAGTCATTTTTAAACTTGCTTTATTTCTTAATTAATGTCTTATTCAATTACGTTTTCGGTTTTATTAACCTTATATTGTGACTCGTATTGGCATATCATATTACACTTATCGGCCTTTTCGGTTTTTAGCCATGTTGAATGTAGTTCGTTTGGTCCACGGCAGGCGTCGCTTATCCACGCGATCTTCATGAGACTTGTGCGAGATTTCAAACATGAAGTGTCAGCACCACCATTTTGAAAACTGTTTACACAGCGGCCAGATCGCCATACCATTCCAATTTAGATTCATTTCAAGATTTGCCAGCTTCATCAGTGATGGAGATTATTCCATACAACTTCGAACCATTGGTTAAATGAAAAAAAAAAAGCTTTCGGACACTAGTCCGTCATGCTGGTATTTACGTCATTACTGTCGCACAATTAAAACGTGCCAGATCAGTCGGCTGGTGGGTTTTCAAAATAATAAATACATGCATGTACAGTACAACCCCGATTCCAAAAAAGTTGGGACAAAGTACAAATTGTAAATAAAAACGGAATGCAATAATTTACAAATCTCAAAAACTGATATTGTATTCACAATAGAACATAGACAACACATCAAATGTCGAAAGTGAGACATTTTGAAATTTCATGCCAAATATTGGCTCATTTGAAATTTCATGACAGCAACACATCTCAAAAAAGTTGGGACAGGGGCAATAAGAGGCTGGAAAAGTTAAAGGTACAAAAAAGGAACAGCTGGAGGACCAAATTGCAACTCATTAGGTCAATTGGCAATAGGTCATTAACATGACTGGGTATAAAAAGAGCATCTTGGAGTGGCAACGGCTCTCAGAAGTAAAGATGGGAAGAGGATCACCAATCCCCCTAATTCTGCCCCGACAAATAGTGGAGCAATATCAGAAAGGAGTTCGACAGTGTAAAATTGCAAAGAGTTTGAACATATCATCATCTACAGTGCATAATATCATCAAAAGATTCAGAGAATCTGGAAGAATCTCTGTGCGTAAGGGTCAAGGCCGGAAAACCATACTGGGTGTCCGTGATCTTCGGGCCCTTAGACGGCACTGCATCACATACAGGCATGCTTCTGTATTGGAAATCACAAAATGGGCTCAGGAATATTTCCAGAGAACATCATCTGTGAACACAATTCACCATGCCATCCGCCATTGCCAGCTAAAACTCTATAGTTCAGAGAAGAAGCCGTATCTAAACATGATCCAGAAGCGCAGACGTCTTCTCTGGGCCAAGGCTCATTTAAAATGGACTGTGGCAAAGTGGAAAACTGTTCTGTGGTCAGACGAATCAAAATTTGAAGTTCTTTATGGAAATCAGGAACGCCGTGTCATTCGGACTAAAGAGGAGAAGGACGACCCAAGTTGTTATCAGCGCTCAGTTCAGAAGCCTGCAGCTCTGATGGTATGGGGTTGCATTAGTGTGTGTGGCATGGGCAGCTTACACATTTGGAAAGACACCATCAATGCTGAAAGGTATATCCAGGTTCTAGAGCAACATATGCTCCCATCCAGACGACGTCTCTTTCAGGGAAGACCTTGCATTTTCCAACATGACAATGCCAAACCACATACTGCATCAATTACAGCATCATGGCTGCGTAGAAGAAGGGTCCGGGTACTGAACTGGCCAGCCTGCAGTCCAGATCTTTCACCCATAGAAAACATTTGGCGCATCATAAAACGGAAGATACGACAAAAAAGACCTAAGACATTTGAGCAACAAGAATCCTACATCAGACAAGAATGGGTTAACATTCCTATCCCTAAACTTGAGCAACTTGTCTCCTCAGTCCCCAGACGTTTACAGACTGTTGTAAAGAGAAAAGGGGATGTCTCACAGTGGGAAACATGGCCTTGTCCCAACTTTTTTGAGATGTGTTGTTGTCATGAAATTTAAAATCACCTAACTTTTCTCTTTAAATGATACATTTTCTCAGTTTAAACATTTGATATGTCATCTATGTTCTATTCTGAATAAAATATGGAATTTTGAAACTTCCACATCATTGCATTCCGTTTTTATTTACAATTTGGACTTTGTCCCAACTTTTTTGGAATCAGGGCTGTATTTTTGTGATAAATACATCTTATACTGAGTGTATTTCCCACATTAATCAATACAAAGTCCCTGCTTCTTTCAGTTTTTTTAAATCAAGGCTGAATACTTTCTTCTTTGCCGCTGCCTTTTATTAAATCAAATTTGAGACTTTTAATTTGATTTCTTTCAGTGCAACCGCAGTGCATGATGGGATATATTGCTTTGGTTAGTGACCATCGGTTGTACACTACTTTTCGTGATGCATTGTGGGATATTTTGAGTGCACTATATAGGGTGTAAATAATCCTCACTAAGGTTTCGGACAGCACTACAAAATGGCGTCCTCACTATATAGTGCCCTATATAGTGAGTAGGGAGCGATTTCGGACATGGGGAAAACTTCCGGCTTGATTACATCAGCATTCGAAAGAGGGAGCGCGCAGCTTTGACAACGTTGGCAGATGTTGGTCACTTTGATTTCCGCTGTACGTTTTACTTCTGTCCTATGATGTCTCGCACAGGTCTCAGCGAATCTCGTTTACGGCCATTGCTTTGACATATGGACTGATATACCGTATTACAGAGCATATTTCAAACACTCATAACTTGCTGTAACAGTGACAAAATAGCTGTCAGAAATGCATTCCTACATTTTATAAAATGAGAAATAGAATTTTGATGATTAAAAATTTGCCTTCAGTTCCCCTTTAAAGAGTTAGTACTGGGACAGGAGACTGCCTGGGAAGACCAGATTCTGGCATGAGAGGGACTTTGACTTTTTGACTCTATGCTCCATTAATACGTATACCATTCTATTCTGTTCTCTTCATAATCATGTATTATACTGTGCTCTATTCTATTCTATTGTATTCTACTCTACTCAAATTCATTCTACTGTATTCTACTCATCCATTCTACTTGACTATTTTATTTTATGCTCTATGGCCAGTATTAGCTCTGTTTACAGGTAATGTACAGTACTGTGCAAAAGTCTTACGCACATGTAAAGAAATGCTGTAGACCAAAAATGGCTTAAAATAATGAAATGAAATGTTTCAACATTTAAAAAATACTATAAACAGTAATCAGTAAGCCATAATAAATGAAACAAAGTCAATATTTGGTGTGAGACAACCCTTTGCTTAAAAAAAAAACAAAAAAAACGTAGTCTCAGGCAGGGCCGTAGCCAGGATTTTTCAAATACCGAGGTCAAACATGGCTGACAGCACCGAAGCCCCCCGGCACAACTTAAATAAATAAATAAATAAATAAATAAATAATAACCAAGGATAGATTTGGTGGTGGACACATTTATTTTAACAATTCTAAAACTGTGGCACCATAACTGTGGTGTTTTATCTGACATAAAAGTAGAAAGGTAGTGAACTCTTGAACTGAGTATACATACCTAAAGTACCAGTTACCTAAAGTATTGGCATTATTTACATTGACGCATACACATGACAGAAAGGGTGTGAACTGCTGAATTGTAAGCTTTAGTATTACACCTTATAATAATAGTGTGAGAGTGTGTGTGTGTGTGTGTGTGTGTGTGAGAGAGAGAGACTGAGAGAGTTTGTGTGTTATTTGTGGGTGTCCGTATGCGTAGAGACATTCTGAGCAGTAATGTAAAGGCATCAGTCTATCTGGCTGTCTTGAATTGAGATGCATTTGCATGCATTCTCTGAAACAGAGTGTTCTCACCATTGCCTGTAATGTAAGTTTGGCCCACAACACATTTACTTTAACAATTCTAAAACTGTGCCATCAGAACTGTGGAGTTTTGTCTGACATAAAAGTCAAAACTGAACTGAACTGAGTGTATTGCTCAGCTACCTGAAGTATTGGCATTATTTACATTTCATTATCTTAAATTACATTAGAATGTAGGGCTATTAGTTCTGTGTGAAGACTATGTATTAGAGAGAGTGTGTGAGAGTGTATTATTTGTGTGTCTGTATTTGTGTGTCTGTGTGTATGTGTGTGTGTGTGAGTGAGTGAGTGAGTGAGTGAGAGTTATGAGAGAAAGAGAGAGAGTTACTCGAACAAGCCCGTTTAGTCAGCCCTGCACAGGGCTGCCTGTGACAACGTAGTTTTGAATGTTTCTCGAAATGCTAACTAAAATGTAATAGGCAATGACAATGAAACGTTTCCCCTTGGAAAGTTGGCATGACACCGCTGAACGGTCTGCCACTGCACTGACAATATTTTCTCACCTTCCCTCCTTCTCTTTCCCTGCTCTTCTGTTGGCTGTCCAAACCTTAATTTAGTTTGTTGCAACGTTTTCATTTTGCACTCGGGTAAAGCTCTATAATGCGATGTGACTATTAGCCTACGTTAGGTTAGGTAGGCATATGTGATAGAGCGTAGACTACACCCTGCCTGTTTTATCCAAAACCCAACTTCTCCGGCCGACACTAGTATAGGCTACGTCGCGTGACGCTGAGTTAGACACGGCAACGATAGAGATAGAGGCTGAGAGATTTCAGATGACATTAGACAAATGTGAATTTTATTGGGGGGGGGGATACAGATGACATGTGGATGCGGACGCTGCGTTTTACATTGATCACTGCTCGAATTCAGCGTAGACCAATTTGAAATTTCTGAAAAAAATACCGAGGACATGACCTCGGTGTCCTCAATGGTAGTTACGGCCATGGTCTCAGGTACAATGAGTGCAGTTTTATAAGGAAATGAGCTGTAGGTTTTACTGAGCGTCTTACAGAACCAGCCACAGTTCTTCTGGACACTTTGACTGTCACACTCGCTTCTTCATTTTGCACCAAAACCCAGCAGCCTTCATTATGTTTTCTTTTTTAATCTGAAAAGTGCTCCTTTATGTAAAATGCTGCTCAGATGCAAATATTTATTTTTTCTGTAACAGTTAATTTTGTGCTGGAAAACGAACGAACGTTTGGAACTCTAAAATGCTTTTGTACTGACTTGATAATGTAGAAGTCATAAAATAGAAATCTATAACAAAGTTGGTATGAAAAAACATAGGGTACCAAAGGCGTTTGCACAGTACTGTATATCATTTACTGATCATATTTTTCATTTCAGTACTTTTAGTAACACTGACATTTATAAAAACTCATGTCCCTCAGTGTATGGTAGTATAACACATGAGTCTGTGGTGACGAAATGCATTCTCCTGTCCAGCTGGAAGATGAGAAATAGGATTTCTTGCCTGAAATATCTCAGGGTGTGTTCTCCTGGGTCGAAGCCGGTGAGCTGGAATGATGCGGCGCTGAAACGGACAATCAGGATGCCCACCCACTAACCCATCCTGGCACTCCGAGTTGGAGGACGTGGAAAGGAGATCACTAACAGAAGATAATAAGGGAAAGCTAATCATACAGGTCAAGATGTAGATTTGAGTTTCTTTAACTACAAGTAATGGCTGCAATCTCTGTCTGGATAAGTACTGAATATTAGCCTTAAATTTTGGAATAGGTTTGTCAAAATCTGATATGATATTCCAGGCTTTCCACTGTACCATATGTTCCCCGTGATGAGTTCAGCACCAAGAGGTAAATTTAGCGCTCTTTCATTGTACAGCTTTCGAGGTCTGTCCCCTGAAAAACAGTTCCCATTTCCTATTAGCCTTGGTTCTTCATTTAGAAATGACTTAAAAATAATAATTACTGTAATACTTTTGCCATGGTTCAATTATCACATTTTTTTATTTATTTATTTATTTTTACTATTTGTCACTTACGGTGTACTGTGTGGAAGGTGTAGGCCTCTTCTTTGGATGTTGCTTCTGGTCTACAGATGACCTGCAGCATCGAGCTCTCTGATTGAGAAGTCTGAGAGGGCAGAGAGTCGTAGTCTGGATCCCTTTCCTTATCTGTCTGAGGACTGGCAAAGTGAAGAGAAAATGGTTATTTATGCATTCTCTATTGTCTGTCCAACAATATGGTTTAGTTAATGTGTGGTGGGTGCGTGGTTGGTTTCACATTGGTGAAATTAGAAACTAATTAGGGCTGCATAATATTGAGAATTATATCAGTGTATGTGTATCGTATGCATTTTTGCTACAGAAATAGCAAAAACACATACGCTTTTCAAATCAATGTCAACAGACCTTAATATTTCTATCAGTGTACCTAGAAGGTTTACTAGGCGATTAGATTTGTCTAGGGGAACTATGTTAAATGTACCCAAGGCTAATACTGTAACTTTTCAGACCAGTTTTTATATCCGGGGCCCTAGAATCTGGAACATTTTACCCCCGCATTTAAGGAATAGGAATCAATCACTTTCACAGTTTAAGAAGGACCTTTTTTCATATTATAGTAATTTAACTAGGCTTTATTTTGATATTGACAGACAACAGACTTTTAAATCTATGTGTGTAAAATGTCATACACGTCGGCCAATCTCCACCCTCGGCACCAGCTTGTGCTGCTATTAGTCTGTATACTCCTGGGCCGTTTTAATTTTAAATTTTTTTTCCAACTAGGATTATTTATTGTTGATTTTATTGCACTATTTAATTTTGTAATTTTTTGGGACCTCGGGTTCTGGAGCTTATTGCTCTGTTGAGGACTCCCTGCCGTTTTTAATGGCAAAGTTTATAAATAAATAAATAAAAATAAATATTGGGATTGATATATGAGCGGTCCAAATGCCTTTAAATTCTTGAACTATCTTGATACTGGTTAAAGATGCACTTGCCGGCCACTTTAATAGGAACTTGTTCTTGATTCTAAGATTCCTGTTCTTGGCTGGCAGGAGTGGAACCCAATGTGGTCTTCTGCTGTTGCATTGCTGCATGACCCACCTTCTCTTGAGATTCAGTTCATGGACAGATGTCCTGACATTTTCCTTTAGAATTTGCTGGTATAATTCAGAATTCATTGTTCCATCAATAATGGCAAGCCGTCCTGGCCCAGATGCAGCAAAACAGGCCCAAACCATGATACTACCACCACCATGTTTCACAGATGGGATAAGGTTCTTATGCTGGAATGCAGTGTTTTCCTTTCTCCAAACATAACGCTTCTCATTTAAACACAAAAGTTCTGTTTTGGTCTCATCTGTCCAGAAAACATTTTTCCAATAGCCTTCTGGCTTGTCCACGTCATCTTTAGCAAACTGCAGACGAGCAGCAATGTTCTTTTTGGAGAGCAGTGGCTTTCTCCTTGCAACCCTGCCATGCACACCATTGTTGTTCAATGTTCTCCTGATGGTGGACTCATGAACATTAACATTAGCCAATGTGAGAGAGGCCTTCAGTTGCTTATAAGTTACCCTGGGGTCCTTTGTGACCTTGCTGACTATTACACGCCTTGCTCTTGGAGTGATCTTTGTTGGTCGACCACTCCTGGGGAGGGTAACAATGGTCTTGAATTTCCTCCATTTGTACACAATCTGTCTGACTGTGGATTGGTGGAGTCCAAACTCTTTAAAGATGGTTTTATAACCTTTTCTAGCCTAATGAGCATCAACAGCGCTTTTTCTGAGGTCCTCAGAAATCTCCTTTGTTCGTGCCATGATACGCTTCCACAAACATGTGTTGTGAAGATCAGACTTTGATAGATCCCTGTTCTTTAAATAAAACAGGGTGCCCACTCACACCTGATTGTCATCCCATTGATTGAAAACACCTGACTCTAATTTCACCTTCAAATTAACTGCTGATCCTAGTGGTTCACATACTTTTGCCACTCACAAATATGTAATATTGGATCATTTTCCTCAATAAATTAATGACCAAGTATAATATTTTGTCTCATTTGTTTAATTGGGTTCTCTTTATCTACTTTTAGGACTTGTGTGAAAATCTGATGATGTTTTAGGTCATATTTATGCAGAAATATAGACAATTCAAGCACCACTGTATACAATAATACTTAGTGTGTCCATACATATGTCTGTACTTTTTATAAATAAAGTATGGCTACCATTAATTGCCACTTGAAAAATTAAGTCAAAGCTTTGTGCATTGAAGCACTGTCCATCCTACCTGTCAGGAGAGACGATGGGAATCCGTTTCTCTGGAAGGTTGTGCAGTGTGTCTGTTGCCAGACTGTTCGGAGGGTTTGGAGGACATTCCTGTCCAGTCTCTTCTGTGCTTTCTAAGTTCTTCACCACCATTGTAGTGTCCTCTGATAAGAATTAGAACCAGGACCAATAAGGTAATACAAAATACCTCTCGTATCATAGCGTCAAAGAAAAACGCAAGGTGTCCCCAAACTTTTCAATTGCAGTGTATGTGATATTAAAATCAAGTGATCAGGGGAAAAAAAACAACTATTGTTAAAACTTTGTTTTTTCAAAAGCTGACATTAATTGGAGGTATAATTAGTGTTTAATGGAATATCTGCATTTTGGACTTTTGAATATCTGTAATTTGAGTTTGTGCACACTTTTGCTAACATTCTCTCTTCATATATTTCCTAATCTATTTTCTATTCAGAAGTTCATCGGGTTCTCTCTATCCACCATTGACACCTCCAAACATAAACATTGAACCCACAAGGTCACCAGCACTGTGCATGACCCCTCTCACAGCTCTCATGTACTTTTTATCCCTCTGCCATCTGGCAGAAGATACCGGAGAATCCACCACTAGACTCCCCAACAGCGTCTTCCCTGCGGTGCTCTCCAACACCCACTTGGACTAATCCCAACACCCACCATCATACGACCATCAGTACATCCTTGCATTTGAAAACTACAGCATGTCTGTCCAATAGACAATACTGTTGTACTGCTAGGAGACCGATCTTACTGCTACGCTTTTTCTCCATCTATTTTTCAACCAAAAGTCTATGACAAGGTGGAGTCTATAGACAACTGCACTGTTTTTCCCCCATTCAATATAGTTCTGTTGTCCAGTCTAGGCACGTATTTTTGCCATGTATTTATTGTTGTATATTTTCACTCGTCTCACACTATCAGATAGTTTGCACTTTCTGTACTCCTGTATATCATCATACTACATTATGCTGCACCATGATTCTGAAGAAACAACATTTCCTTCCTGTGTTTATCGGAGGAATGATATAAAATATATTTTTCTTTGATAAATGATAAAATGTCCTGTTAATGTACTACTGTAAATTTTCTTTCACCTTGTTCTTGATCAAACTATGGTAAGATCATAAGCTCAGTGCCGAGTTTCCCAAAAGCATCGTAGAACAAAGATCATCGTTAAATGGTAGAGTGAGCAGCACAATGAACACTAATTAAGATGCTCTTAGCGTTAAAGAGGCTTTTGGGAAATCCACCATAGGTTAATTCATGCATTGTTTCAGACACTCCTTCTACTGATATTCAGTTTTGTTTGGACTCTGCACATTTCTTTCATTCATTCTGACAAGATCATCTGCCAAACGACTGTACAGTACCAGTCAAAAGTTCGGACACACCTTCTAATTAAATGTTTTTTCTTTATTTTTATTAATTAAAAGACACTTCATGTCTTAAAGTAATGATGGATGTCGTTTCTCTTTACTGAGTTGAGCGGTTCTTGACATAATACGGGTTACTACAGTTATGGAATAGGGCTCATCTCATCTCATTATCTCTAGCCGCTTTATCCTGTTCTACAGGGTCGCAGGCAAGCTGGAGCCTATCCCAGCTGACTACGGGCGAAAGGCGGGGTACACCCTGGACAAGTCGCCAGGTCATCACAGGGCTGACATATAGACACAGACAACCATTCACACTCACATTCACACCTACGGTCAATTTAGAGTCACCAGTTAACCTAACCTGCATGTCTTTGGACTGTGGGGGAAACTGGAGCACCCGGAGGAAACCCACGCGGACACAGGGAGAACATGCAAACTCCACACAGAAAGGCCCTCACCGGCCACGGGGCTCGAACCCGGACCTTCTTGCTGTGAGGCGACAGCGCTAACCACTACACCACCGTGCCACCTGGAATAGGGCTATTTACTGTATTTTTATTATTTACTATTTACTGTTTGGTCTCACATGCATTAAGAAGGCAAGAAATTGCACTAATTAACTTTTGACGAGGCACACCTGTTAATTGAAAAGCATTCCAGGTGACTACCTCATGAAGCTGGTTAAGATAATGCCAATAGTGTACAAAGAGTCATCAAGGTAAACGCTGGCTACTTTGAAGAATCTAAAATATGAAACATATTTTGTTTTTTTAAACACTTTTTTTTGTTTGCCGCATAATTCCATATATGTTCCATATATTATTACATAGTTTTGACGTCTTCAGTATTGTTCTACAACGTAGAAAATAGTCAAACTATAGAAAAACCTATGAATGAGTACGGGTGTCCCAACTTTTGACTCGTATTGTATGTAAATATTGTATAAATCCGCTTTTGCTGGTCATCTCAGGGCTTTCAACACCACACAGCCTCGCAGTGATCCTGATGCATCTATTAACTGCAGTCCATTCCTGTGACATGATGAAAAAAGTAGCTGAAGTATGTTTCTACTGATCGGTGTAGGCTATTAGCTTAGACTCCAGTTTGATTTATAAAAGATCTGATTTTTCATGTTCACACATCAAAATCAGATCTGTGATACATTTTGGGTAAACATCAAATTTGCACCACTTCAACCCGGTAAAGTGAATGTAGTCTCTGTGTTGCCCACATTATATTACAGTAAAGCAGCCCAACACAAACTCTGAATTATCAATGGAAGAGAGAAATTTTATAGATATTCCATTCTCAAATTTATTACCTCCATATACGCATGTTTTTAAAATGATCTGAACTCATGGAGGGTGGCATGGTGGTGTAGTAGCTGTTAGCACTGTTGCCTCACAGCAAGAAGGTCCTGGGTTCGAGCCCAGCGGCTGACGAGGGCCTTTCTGTGTGGAGTTTGTATGGTGTCTGTGTGGGTTTGCTCCGGTTTCCCCCACAGTCCAAAGACATGCAAGTTAGGTTAAATGGTGGCTCTAAATTGACCGTAGGTGTTAATGTGAGTGTGAATGGTTGTTTGTCTCTATGTGTCAGCCCTGCGATGACTTGTCCAGGGTGTAATCTGCCTCTCGCCTATAGTCAGCTGGGATTGGCTCCAGCCTGCCTGTGACCCTACACAGGATAAGCAGTTATAATGGATGGATGAAATCCTGGAGAATTTTGAAAGCAGTTCCTCAAGAAAGTATCAAGCGATATAAAATCTCTCTTCTGCAAATATCCAACTGATTTTCCTTATCGGGCGGCACGGTGGTGTAGTGGTTAGCGCTGTCACCTCACAGCAAGAAGGTCCGGGTTCGAGCCCTGTGGCCGGCGAGGGCCTTTCTGTGTGGAGTTTGCATGTTCTCCCCGTGTCCGCGTTGGTTTCCTCCGGGTGCTCTGGTTTCCCCCACAGTCCAAAGACATGCAGGTTAGGTTAACTGGTGACTCTAAATTGACCGTAGGTGTGAATGTGAGTGTGAATGGTTGTCTGTGTCTATGTGTTAGCCCTGTGATGACCTGGCGACTTGTCCAGGGTGTACCCCGCCTCTCGCCCGTAGTCAGCTGGCGTACTCCAGCTTGCCTGCGACCCTGTAGAACAGGATAAAGCAGCTAGAGATAATAAGATGAGATTTTCCTTATCTGAGATATAGAATGGCTTTGTAAGTTCTTTTTTGGGTTTATACTAATATACTGACAATCCTATTAAATTATCATCATTTACTGTCGAATATTACTGAGGTACATATAATGACCTCAGTCATCAAAAGTTCAGTTAGGACCTCTACACAACCATTTTAGTTACAGTATAAGTATTTGTTGAACTTTGATTGCCATTCTAGACTTTCATTGTAAGTTACTGTTACAGCTTGTCCACAGTAACACATATCCATTTGGAAAGGTGATTTTGTGTCAAAGGCATTTTTTGTGTTCTTATATCATTTCCAACACATTCTCTGTCCACACTATAACCCAGAGATGTTCATACTAGGAATCTGCAAGTAGCATGCAAACCACATCTGTACTTGTCTTTGCATGTCTGTATGGGTTTCCTCCAGGTTCTCCAGATTCATCCCACCCAGGGACGTCACTAGGTTTGAGAGACAGGGGTAGCTTAGCACCCAGAGGAGAAAAGGTATTGTGCGCGCGCAGCGCGCGCCGAACATTTTTCAGAGCACCTACCACTACCCATTGCTCAATATAGCCTAGGTAAAGTTAAGCAAATGCAAACCACTGACATCAAATTACAATCTCACCGTGTGTGTCTGCAAATGAAAGCATAGAATTCTGACTCTCTGCAAACCCAACTCAATGGAAGCCCGCACCGCGCCTGCTGCAGAATGCCCGCGTAGTTTTTTAAGTCCTACTAGCCTACCACTCGACGTGACGCTTGACACAGAGCCAATGAGGAGGAATCATAACGATATTAATAATATTGCATTAAACAATAAATAAACAAGCAGAAACTGTTGTTCGGATTAACTTGCGTTCTTGATGGCTCATGTTCAGTGCTTTACTGCCTTTGTTTTTTTTGGGAAAAAAAATAAAAATATAAATAATTTAAAAAAGGGCAAAAAATATAGGGTGGCTTTGCCATAAGATAGGGTGGCTGGAGCTACCCTAAAATGGGTCTGGCGACGTCTATGATCCCACCTCTCAAAAACATGCTGGTAGGTTGATTTGTTATGGTACTGCACATTGCCCTAGGTGTGAAAGAGTTTGTGAATATACACTGCCCAGCCAAATAAAATGTCACCATTTAGATCTAAATAAGCAAATATTTAAGAGCCTTTGATTGAATAATTACCGCAGTGATTGCATTTCAGCTGGTAAAAATTCTTTTAACCCTAACTGATGCAGTGAGTAGCTTCTCCTTTCTTAAACAACCATGTCAGAAAATGTATCCTGTGGCCGTGAAAAAGATGTTACAGTGTTTCAGAAGGGTCAAATTATTGGCCTGGATCAAGCAAAGAAAACAACTAAGGTGACTGCTAAAATTACTGGAACTGGGTTAAGAACTGAATAACACATTATTAAACCCTGAAGGATAGTGATGAACTGTCAACTTTGTGGAAGAAATGTGGTCGGAAGAAATCTTGACTGACTATGATCAGAGATCACTTAAACACTTGGTAAAGGTGAGCTATAAGAAATCAACAGTAGCACTCACAGCTATGTTTAATAGTGAAATTAAGAACATTTCCACACACACAATGTGACGAGAACTCACAGGATTGGAAGCGTATGAAGCGATGCACTGTACAAGCCTTTGGAGGCAATGTTATGATCTGGGGTTGCTTCAGTTGGTCAGGTCGAGGCTCAGAAATGTTATTGGGAAATAAAATGAAGTCAGCTGACTACCTGAATGTAATCAATGACCAGGTTATCACATCAATGGATTTTTTTTCTTCTCTGATGGCATAAAATTAGGGCTCAAATTGTGAAAGAGTGGTTCAGGAAGCATAAGGAATCATTTTCACACATGAATTAGCCACTACAGAGTCCTGACCTTAACCCCACTGAAAGTTTATGGGATGTGCTGGAGAAGCCTTTCCAGAGTGGTTCAACTCTTCCGTCGTCAGTACAAGATCTTGGCAAAAAACTAATGCAACTTTGGATGGAAATAATGTTGTGACGTTGCATAAGGATGTTGAAACAATGCCATGATGAATGCACACCATAATCAAAGCGAAAGGCAGTCCAACAAAGTATTAGCGTGTGCATTTTTAATTTTTTTTTATTTTTTGGCCAGGCAGTGTATTTGTGCACAGTGCACTATGGCTAGATTTTCATCTAGGCTATATATTCCCATCTAACTCCCAGTGTTTCCAGAATGGCTCCAGATCTACTGCAACCCCGAGCAGGATAAAGCGCTTACTGAAGATGAATGAAGGAATGCACACCTCAGTTGTATAACAGTGAATAAAAAAGTCATGCTGTGTTTATATTATGGATAGCTTTGTAAAATTGAGTGGCCAAAGCAGCACCAAGTAAAATGTCAAATATATTTATTTTAGATGTGTTGGAGTTGGGATCAGAGGACACTTAAAGGCTAATCACCAGATGACAGATATCAACATTTTTAAATATCTGGACAGAATGGACAGAAGGCCAAAGCAAAAAAAAAAAAAAAAACAACCCAACTTTAAATGTATCTGTATTACTGTGGACAGCATCTTACAGATGCAAATTACAAATCTAAAATTCTCATTGCAGTTCTGCTGATAATAGAAGTCTCATAACATGCCAAAAATATCCCTCAAAAAAGATTAAAGACCGACCATCTGTTTTAGTTTTCTGCTCCTCCTTCTGCTCATCCTCTGTCTGCTTCCCTCCCCCACTTCTGGTACTGCTGATGGACTCCAGCATTGAAACAAACTCCACAAAGTTGGATTCATTGGGCGATTGGCCCTCTTTGTCCTCCAAGTCCGACTTAGATGAGGTCATGGTCTGCAGCTTGGATTTGGCTCGGTGGCCAATCAGAACAGCGTCCCTTCCACTGTCAATGCTAAGTCCTCTTGCATGCATCCTTCCTCCCCCACCAAACCTGCCAAAGCCAGAAGGGATTTGCAAGAACCCATCAGTGTCTAACTTCAGCTCCATGTGCTCGCTCTCATCTGGATGGGAACGTACATCAATGCCCGAGGAGCTGTTATTAGTGTTCAGACTGGGATTCTCAGCCTCATGTTCAATGGACAATGCTTCCTGTTGGGAACTGGACCCAACTGGCTTATTTGAGTCTTGACTTTCATGAGTCACAGACTGTTCCTGAGGAGATGATTCATTACAATTTGGCCTCCCTTCTTTATTATCTTTGACGCAGCTTTCATCTTCTTCTCGAGGTGAATCAAAGGTAATGACTGGGATTTTGACAGGAGAATCCCCCATCTGGTCTTGCTGAGCCAGGCAGGATTGAGCTGACTCCAGGAGGCTGAGCCTGACTGACTCCTCGAGCTCGGCTGCTGTCTGAGGGTCGCAGCTCATTGTGATGACGATCTTCACCGTATCGTTCTCATCCAGGCGGGTCGATAAACCAGAATTGTCAACCAGTACCACGGAGATTTCATCTGAGCAATAGGTCTCCTCAGGCTTCTCTTCCTCCTGAGCCTCTGTAGCCTCTAAAGACCGGCTGCCAGCGTTGTTGGGGTCTGGTATTGGTGGTGTCTCTTTCTCAGCTTCTTCTTGGATCCTCTCCTCTTCACTGCTGGTAGAAGGAGGCAGACCTTCATCAACTGTGTCCCCATAGGTTGGCTGTCTCTGCTCTGACTGTAAGAGTGGGGCTGATTGGTCAGTATTGGGGCTAAATGCATCTTCAGGGGTCAGTTTCTCCTCAACTTCAGTTCTTTCCTTACATTTCTTCTGAGAGGATGTGTCATCTTGGCCTGCAAAAGCCCCATAGTCAAATAATTTACATCAATGCTATACTTTATCATAACCTTTGGTAGCAATGCTTTATGATATTTAACAGTTTCTTTTTTACCACCTATGCAAAGCCAAATAGTTCTGACTAGTTTTACACTCCAACCACCCAGTGTCACCCAGAAGAGGCTCGGTTCCTTTCGAGGTACATTCCTCATGATTTCTCAGGGAGTTTTTCCTTGTCACTGTCTCACCTGGCTTTGCTAATTAGGGATCAAATATAAATCTACTGTACCTCTGGATTTCTGTAAAGCTACTCTATAACAATGTTGACAGTTCAAAACGTTATACAAATGAACTTTAAAGGAGAACTGGAGTCATTTTTAAACTTGCTTTATTTCTTAATTAGCGTGTTATTCAATTACGCTTTCAGTTTTAGTAACCTTATATCGTGACTCGTATTGGCAACTAATTGCAATTAAATATTATACTTATTGGCCTATTCGGTTTTTAGCCATGTTGAATTTAGTTCGTTTGGTCCACGGCAGGCATCGCTTATCCGCGCGATCTTCACGAGACTTGTGCAAGACTTTGAAACATGAAGTGTCAGCCAGGTGTCAGTGCCGCCATTTTGAAAACTGTTTTCCAAACGAAATATTGCACAAAAACGAGTTTAAATGACGATTACTGCCTACTTTTTTTTTTCAAACTTTCCTGATTGCTATCAAAACAAATAAAACTTCTGGCTTAATTACATCAACATTCGAAAGAGGGCGCGCGCGTCTTCTGACAACGTTGGCAGATGTTGGTCACTTTGATTTCCGCTGTACGTTTTACTTCCGTCCTACGATGTCTCGCACAGGTCTCAACGAATCTCGTTTACGGCCATTGCTTTGACATATGGACTGATATATTGCATAGCATATTTCAAACACTCAGAACTTGCTATAGCAGTGACAAAATAGCGATCAAAAATGCATTCCTACATTTAATAAAATGAGAGAAATAGAATTTTGATGATAAAAAAATTGCCTTCAGTTCCCCTTTAACTGAATTGAATTGAACTATCCTCTCATCAAAGAGCATGACAGGAACTACAGGAAGCAGATTCGCTTCTAAGTCATATGCATGGCTTAAATAAAAATAAAGATATCCAGAACTGTCTAGCATGACATGTCTTGCAGAAATCCTTATCCATTTTGCTCAAATTAAAACTGCACATATTGACATCAAATTAAGGTTGAATACTTGGCTTTAAATTGGTTTTAGATACTAAGTATATTAAATACATCTTAGTTATGCAGGCTATCAGTGCCTGAGCCGATAAAATTGTCACCTTCTACAAGAATGCCTTTTGGGGAAAAAAGAATCACAAGAAGCACTGAGAATTGGGAAGTGCTTACACACTATGGCCTAATGTACTTCAGTAGGTATGATTATGACTTACCCTCTGTGTTCTTTGAGTCCTTTTTTAAGCATTCCTACAGTTTTAACAGGATAAAACATATTGGTGAGTATAAAAGTATGTTTTCCCAAAAGTATCCTGCTTCTGTTAACCAGTATGAGTAGGAGACCCCTCACCCCAATCAGTCCAGGGTCTGTTTCAGTCTGTTTCACTGTGACTTGGATTACTGGACTCGGCCTGTTTCTGGTCAATACTGTCATGGCAACACTATCAGGTACTGTGCTGCTCTTCCTGTGGGAGGAAAAAAATGTTTTATTCCACTGGTGTAATGATTGACATTTACCCAAAAGAGCTTCTAGATCTGTCCACAGCATTCACTTGGATTTTAAACTAGAAGAGTAGTTTTCAGCCTGTTGCAACTATTTAACAGTGATTCCACGAAATCGAGTCGTACATGAGCTGATAGCTGATGAGATGCATAGCGCCGAGTTGGCTATAAGCCATGTACAACGAGATTGAGTGGAATAACTGTTTTATTCCATCCACATTCACTGGATTTTGAGAAACAGGGCATTTTTATTTTTTGCAAATTCGATAAATAAAAACGTTGTAAGAAGAACATCCGACAAAATCATTTCCGCTTAGAATGTAAACAAACCGGTGAAATGACAGGAACAATTTGTGAAAAATGCTATAATAATAATTCTTGAAAAGTAAAAAAAAAAGATACGTTCTTACCATGTAATACTTTCATTCCATATTTTGTTGCTTTTTTGTATTTTGGGGTTTTTTATTGTCGAGTAGAGTTTTTATTTCGTCCTCAGTTGGTTCAGCAACACACTCCACCATTTTCTTCTTCTTTAGGGTTTTTTTGGTGGTTGACAAACCAATTTGAAGGTGCATTACCACCACTGACTGGGCTGGAGTGTGGAACAGGAGATACTGGGGGGGACTATATTATTTTTGCTATTTCTGTTGCTTTTAAATACTTGATAACAAAGTGATATCTGACTTGATTCACTCCACCATTTTGCTTTTCTCTACTCACAGTACAGTGCCTTGCAAAAGTATTCATACCCCTTGAACTTTTTCACATTTTTCCACCTTACAACCACGAACTTAAAAGTTTTTTATTGAGATTTTATGTGATAGACCAACACAGAGTAGCACACAATTGTGAAGTGAAACGAAAATGATAAATGGTCTTCAAAATTTTAAACAAATAAAAATCTGAAAAATGTGGTGTGCATTAGTTTTCAGCCGTCTGTACTCTGATACCTCTAAATACAATCCAGTGCAATCAATTGCCTTCAGAAGTCATCTAATTAGTTACTAGAGTCCTACTGTGTGTAATTTACTCTCAGCATAAATACACTTGTTCTGTGAAGGCCTCAGTGGTTTGTTAGAGAACACTGAAGAACAAACAGCATCATGAAGACCAAAGAACTCACCAGACAGGTCAGGGATAAAGTTCTGGAGAAGTTTAAAGCAAGGTTAGGTTATAAAAAAATCCCAAGCTCTGAACATCTCAAGAAGCACTGTTCAATCCATCATTCAAAAATGGAAAAAGTATGGCACAACTGCAAACCTACCAAGACATGGCTGTCCACCTAAACTGACAGAGCGAGCAAGGAGAGCACTGGTCAGAGAAGCAGCCAAGAGGCCCATGATCACTCTGGAGGAGCTGCAGAAATCCACAGCTCAGGTGGGAGAATCTGTGCACAGGACAACTATAAGTCGTACACTCCACAAATCTGGCCTTTTTGGAAGAGTGGCAAGAAGAAAGCCATTGTTGAAAGACGGGCATAAGAAGTCCCGTTTGCAGTTTGCCAGAAGCCATGTAGGGGACACAGCAAACATGTGGAAGAAAGTGCTTTGGTCAGATGAGACCAAAGTTGAACTTTAAGGCCTAAATGCAAAGCGCTATGTGTGGCGGAAAACTAACACTGCTCATCACCCTGCACACACCATCCCCACTGTGAAACATGGTGGTGGCAGCATCATGCTATGGGGATGCTTTCCTTCAGCAGGGACAGGGAAGCTGGTCAGAGTTGATGGGAAGATGGATGGAGCTAAATACAGGGCAATCCTGGAAGAAAACCTGTTGGAGGCTGCAAAAGACTTGAGACTGGGAAGGAGATTCACCTTCCAGCAAGACAATGACCCTAAATATACAGCCAGAGCTACAATGGAATGGTTTAGATCAAAGAATATTCATGTGTTAGAATGGCCCAGTCAAAGTCCAGACCTAAATCCCATTGAGCATCTGTGGCAAGACTTGAAAATTGCTGTTCACAGACGCTCTCCATCCAATCTGGCTGAGCTTGAGCTATTTTGCAAAGAAGAATGGGCAACAATTTCAGTGTCTAGATGTGCAAAGCTGGTAGAGACATACCACAAAAGACTTGCAGCTGTAATTGCAGCAAAAGGTGGCTCTACAAAGTATTGACGCAGGGGGGCTGAATACTAATGCACACCACATTTTTCAGATTTTTATTTGTTTAAAATTTTGAAGACCATTTATCATTTTCGTTTCACTTCACAATTATGTGCTACTCTGTGTTGGTCTATCACATAAAATCTCAATAAAAAACTTTTAAGTTCGTGGTTGTAAGGTGGAAAAATGTGAAAAAGTTCAAGGGGTATGAATACTTTTTCAAGACACTGTATATGAGCTGATAGCCTAATAGTAGAGTAGACAACCAGAGCACGCGATTGCTCATATCCAGGGAATGTGGATAGAATAATAATGAATATCCTCATTGTGTTTTATACTCCATAATAAACAAGTAATCATTTTACAAGAAAATCTCAATTATTGTGTCGTACCGCAAGCTGGCTGGACGGCAGGTGTCTGAGGCATTGCTCTTTTTTTCTGCACCTTTGCTGATATCAGACACACTGTTCCGGGGTACAATTTCACCTTCATCAAACATCAGGTGAAGGCGATAGTTCACCATCTTAATGAGGATGAAGAAAGCAGTCACTGAGGTGCAGTAAATACTGAGGGCCAAACTGGTGGGTGGAAGAGCCTGAGGAACAGTTGTAAAAGAAACACACACACACACACACACACACACACACACACACACACACACACACACTCTTATTAGTTGCTCTGTTTACCAGTAGGATGTTTCTGAGAATTCAAGTAGGTGCCCTGTTATGGGATCAAATTAATGCCAAAAGGATTCTGAGCAGCAGCACAGTGGTGTAGTGGTTAGCGCTGTCACCTCACAGCAAGAAGGTCCTGGGTTAAAGCCCAGTGGCCGGCGAGGGCCTTTCTGTATGGAGTTTGCATGCTCTCCCCGTGTCCGCATGGGTTTCCTCCGGGTGCTCCGGTTTCCCCCACAGTCCAAAGACATGCAGGTTAGGTTAACTGGTGACTCTAAATTGACCGTAGGTGTGAATGTGAGTGTGAATGGTTGGTTGTCTCTGTGTCAGCCCTGCGATGACCTGGCGACTTGTCCAGGGTGTACCCCGCCTCTCGCTCGTAGTCAGCTGGGATAGGCTCCAGCTTGCCTGCGACCCTGTAGGACAGGATAAGCGGCTACAGATAATGGATGGAAGGATTCTGAGCTTGTAAAATGATGTACACATATAAAAACCGTTTTGCAGCTGCAGAAATATTTTGTGCATGCGTGAAAAAGTTTTGCACACACAGACATCATTTGCACACACATAAAAATTTTTTGGATAGACACACAAATTTCTTACCTTCGTGTGTGACACTAAAGTTAAAAGAAAATTCTGGGATTTTTTTAACATGGGTCCTATTTTCCCATCTCTGAGTCCAAATATTTACTAGGGAAAAAACCCCGACTGAAATCGGTCCACTATTGAGTTTGAACGCTATAACTGGCAACCACAAAAGGGCTATACAACGTAATCATATCAGGCAAACATCCGCGTCAAAGTAAGATGCTTGTTTTTGCTCCTGATAGGCTCATAATGCTATTATAAGTGACCAACAACATGGAAAAGATCTCGACAGAGATACACTTGTGTCTGTTTACCTCAATAACTGTAAAAAATGACTGTTTCTATCTGATGCAGCACCCCATTCAGTGCCTGTAGTCGATTATCACACGGGTTGTTTTCTGATGTTTACGTCACGTTACAGGCATTTAGCAGACACTCTTATCCATACAACGTACCCAGAGCAGCCTGGGGAACAATTGGGGGTTAGGTGCCTTGCTCAAGGGCACTTCAGCCATTCCTGCTGGTCCAGGGAATTGAACCAGCAACCTTTTGGTCCCAAAGTTGCTTCTCTAACTATTAGGTCATGGCTTCCCCATGTTTACAAAAGCAGAAGTCATGCAAAATTTGTGAAGATTTCCAAAGCAATGCCTGAATATTACGATAATATGACTGAATGTCTGACAGAATGAAAAGGGCCCCTTTCCCTTGTGCATATTAAAAAATGACTGTGGCTAAAAATAGACAGCATGACGCTGTGAGCAGGCTCTGTGCAACAACCTTGCTTCCCAAGCCTGGGAATAGGTTTCTGAGATTCCTCTGCACATGACTCAACCATCCAGTAATCATCAACCATTTTAATAAACTGGCACGTTCCAGCTTTTACCCAGTACAAGGTCTATTCATATTAAAGTCCGTTTTAAAAGTATGGATGTGTAAATGTATTTTTTTTTTTTTAGACATGTGTGATTCACAGTGTTACGCCACGTTTCTCCATCACTTAGACAGCATGCAGAGAAAATGCGCCAAAGCCAGACTGCTGGCAGCCAGAGGCAACTGAGTGCAGGGAATAGTGGAGCTGACTACTCAGGGCCAACATGGGGAAGGACTTCGGAGAGCCGGGGACAGATTTTCTGTGCCAGTACAGAATATTAGGTCATGACAGTCATGAATATATAAATGCTGGCATAATAATTAGGTCAGTAGAGTGAACTTTCTATTTATAGAAAACACTAAAAACCTCTGGGGATTTGTGTCTCCTCTCAGAGGTGCGAATGGTTCTGTCCGGCTTCTTCAGAAATTCGTGGTCGATGCAGGCATTTAAACCCGGGTTTGGCGTATTGAAAAAGATGGGGGAAAAAAGACAATACAGTGAAAGAAAGAATGCGAGCGGGAAAGGGAGGAGAGGCAACCTGCTGTGATTTAGAAAGCAAAGTGATGGAAATGTACGAGTTCATCTACATAATGGTAGAAAGACCTATCATACTTTATATTAGATACACTGTGCTTAAGCCTCATATTATGGGAAAACCGTGCTGAAGTGACACCATGAAGAATACACTGTTAGTAACTTTTATTCAAGACACTGAAAGAAAGAAAGAAAGAAAGAAAGAAAGAAAGAAAGAAAGAAAGAAAGAAAGAAAGAAAGAAAGAAAGAAAGAATTGCTGTCATGGGTAATTACGATCCAATTAAATACATTTCTAGGTGACAGATATATCCATCCATCCATTATGTGTAGCCGCTTATCCTGTTCTACAGGGTTGCAGGGTGAAAGATATATATTAAAGATAATGTTTGTTAGGGTGGCACGGTGGTGTAGTGGTTAGCGCTGTCGCCTCACAGCAAGAAGGTCCGGGTTCGAGCCCCGTGGCCGGTGAGGGCCTTTCTGTGCGGAGGTTGCATGTTCTCCCCGTGTCCGCGTGGGTTTCCTCCGGGTGCTCCGGTTTCCCCCACAGTCCAAAGACATGCAGGTTAGGTTAACTGGTGACTCTAAATTGACCGTAGGTGTGAATGTGAGTGTGAATGGTTGTCTGTGTCTATGTGTCAGCCCTGTGATGACCTGGCGACTTGTCCAGGGTGTACCCCACCTTTCGCCCATAGTCAGCTGGGATAGGCTCCAGCTTGCCTGCGACCCTGTAGAACAGGATAAAGCGGCTAGAGATAATGAGATGAGATGAGACTGGAGAGGAAAAGATTAAAAAAATAAACATGGACAAAGAAGGGTGGATGGAATGAGTTGATTGTGCTGTATTGTATTGTATTGTATTGTATTGTATTGTAGCCTATAATTGTTTCTGCAGTGAATTAGTGATTGGAGCCATAAGACCTGACTGTGTACATAAGATGAAGTGCCACAGCCTTATTTGTTTATTCCTGCTCATATTTCCTTGACTGCTGACTCATTTCCATCCTGAAGCACACGTCGTGTCTGCGCAAAACAGTTTACTCACCAGATGCAGAGACAGAGGCAACATGAGCAGGAAGAGCCAGAGATAAAGGTGGCAGGAGTTGTTGAATTTATTCTGCTCAGGGTCGTGGTACCATCCGCCGGTCAGAGAAGCCCACACCCCCTGCCGGAGCATCTGGAGCATCTGGGAGCCCATCCTCACTGAGGCAAACACTCAAACCGGATCATTCTGGAGAGGAAATGACCCTCACTGCCATCTCCTCGAGCTCTTCTTCCCCGGTAAATGAGTGAATGCCCTACATGTTGCGGATGCTTCCATTTATGATCCAGGACCTCTAAATGCGTCGGATTTTCTTCTCGTGCTCTTGTTTTCCTGGTGTGCCATTATTAAAGGACTGGTGCTGTGCAGTGCAAACTGAGCACCATCCTCCTCCCTGTGTGTGTGTGTGTGTGGAGGAGTGTTTGTTATGTGATATCCCTTTCTCCTGCCCTCAATGAATCTTGCGCCCCCACCTCTCTTTTAATTCACTGCGGTCCAGCTCTCATCCCGCAAATCACGACTGCGCTCATATTACAGACTGTACGGTAATGCGCTATTCTGGAAGATAATTTTCTCATAATTACGACTGCCTATCTCATCTCATTATCTGTAGCCGCTTTATCCTGTTCTACAGGGTCGCAGGCAAGCTGGAGCCTATCCCAGCTGACTACGGGCGAAAGGCGGGGTACACCCTGGACAAGTCGCCAGGTCATCACAGGGCTGACACATAGACACAGACAACCATTCACACTCACATTCACACCTACGGTCAATTTAGAGTCACCAGTTAACCTAACCTGCATGTCTTTGGACTGTGGGGGAAACCGGAGCACCCAGAGGAAACCCACGCGGACACGGGGAGAACATGCAAACTCCACACAGAAAGGCCCTCGCCGGCCCCGGGGCTCGAACCCGGACCTTCTTGCTGTGAGGCGACAGCGCTAACCACTACACCACCGTGCCGCCCACTGCCTATCTCATAATAGTGAAATATGAGAAAGTTTCTCATCAATATGAAAAAGTATCTCATAATTAGGCAGCACTGTCGGCTCACAGCAAGAAGGTTCTGGGTTCGAGCCCAGTGGCCGACAGGGGCTTTTCTGTATAGAGTTCGCATGTTCTCCCTGTGTCTGCGTGGGTTTCCTCCACAGTCCAAAGACATGCAGGTTAAGCTAATTGGTGACTCTAAATTGACCGTAGGTGTGAATAGTTGTATGTGTCAGCCCTGTGATGATCTGGCGACTTGTCCAGGGTGTACCCCGCCTCTTGCCCGTAGTCAGCTGGGATAGGCTCCAGCTTGCCTGTGACCCTGTAGGACAGGATAAAGCGGCTAGAGATAATGGATGGATGGATCTCATAATTAGTCAGTGGGGCGGCATGGTGGTGTAGTGGTTAGCGTTGTCGCCTCACAGCAAGAAGGTCAGGGTTCGAGCCCCGTGGCCGGCGAGGGCCTTTCTGTGTGGAGTTTGCATGTTCTCCCCGTGTCCGCGTGGGTTTCCTCCGGGTGCTCCGGTTTCCCCCCACAGTTCAAAAGACATGCAGGTTAGGCTAATTGGTGGCTCGAAGTTGGCCGTAGGTGTGAATGTGAGTGTGAATGGTTGTTTGTGTCTATGTGTCAGCCCTGTGATGATCTTGCAACTTGTCCAGGGTGTACCCCACCTTTCGCCCGTAGTCAGCTGGGATAGGCTCCAGCTTGCCTGTGATCCTGTAGAACAGGATAAGCGGCTACAGATAATGGATGGGTGGATGGATGGGTGGTGTAGTGGTTAGCACTGTCACTTCACAGCAAGAAGGTTCCGGGTTTGAGCCCAGTGGCCGACAACGGCCTTTCTGTGTGGAGTTTGCATGTTCTCCCTGTGTCTGCGTGGGTTTCCTCCGGGTGCTCCGGTTTCCCCCCACAGTTCAAAAGACATGCAGGTTAGGCTAATTGGTGGCTCGAAGTTGGCCGTAGGTGTGAATGTGAGTGTGAATGGTTGTTTGTGTCTATGTGTCAGCCCTGTGATGATCTTGCAACTTGTCCAGGGTGTACCCCGCCTTTCGCCCGTAGTCAGCTAGGATCAAGTTCAAGTAACTTTATTTATACCTGAAGGTATACTTGTTTTGCAGTGAAGTGAGTCAGCTTTCTCTTCCACACACGCCAAACAACACTTAAAACATCTAAAATAAAAAAACATAAAACATATAACATTTAAAAAAAAAGTGACATAAAACACAACATTAAAACATAAAAACATAGAATAGGCTCCAGCTTGCCTGCGAACCTGCACAGGATAAGTGGTTATAGATAATGGATGGGTGGATGGATATCTCATAATTATGACACGCTGTGTGATTGCTAAAAAGATTGCTCATTGAGCAAGTTGTAGCTCAGTGGTTAAAGGTTTTGACTGCAAAGTTGAATTCTGGGCAAAATGTTCTATTTCTATTGCTGTTGGACTTTCGAGATGTTTCGCTGCTGCACACACTGTGTATCCTATGTGTAAATGTTTTTCAGAGATAAAATGCGCCCTACATTTTACGATTCCGGGTATTGCCGAAGCAAGTGAGCAACAAGATCACATGACCATCATGAAGCGTGTTTACCTACTTTTAACCAAAAGAAGTCGGCACTGGCAAACATAGCGGACTCGGCTCTCCCGCCAGGAAAAGAAAAGGAAAGCCTGCCTAGTGAGTGCAACTGCAAGATAGAGCGAGGTTAGATGGCATGTCATTTTTCTGGACAGATAACTAAATCATTCTAGCTAATCCTTAGCTATCTTAGACTTAGAATGCATGGGCTCGACTCCACAGTCGCGAATATGGAGTTATACACCTAATGTTTTGATCTTACAGAGAAAGAAACGATAAGACAAAAGCAGGAACAGAGAAAAGATTTATACGTGTTTTGTTTCACAGATCTATTCGCGAATGTCAACCACAAATTACATCCCTGCGACTCAAAACTCTCCGAGGTCGATGCAGAGTCACGATGTATTCCGTGAGTCGCCATCTTGGTGTGACGCAGTTCCAGAGTTATGCCAATCCTCGAGTTTGGCTGTTTCTGTAGGGCCATACTGTTTACCTCAAAAGGTAGGATATGCGGTCCTAAAACGGAGAAAAGCGACCCTCAGCATGTCAAAATTATCACATCTTGTCCACATGATATTGTTCTTACAAGACATAGGAAAATGCCATGCACAATAAAACATTTTTTAAAAATTTCAGATGACTTTGCAGTCAGCACCTTTAAGATCAGATGGTTATGTGTTCACATCCAAACTGCCATAGTTGGGTCCTTTAGACTTCAGCTCAGTTGTACCTTGCATCAATTGTAAGTCACTTTAAAAAAAAAAAGCACCAGGCAAATGTTGTAGTGTTTTATACTGTGTAAGATATTATAGTACTTTAGTGTAAATATGTTTTACAGTTGTTTACTGGATATTTTACTGTCATTTACTGGCAAATCTGCTGTAAAATCAACAGCCTTTTATTTTTTACAGTGTAGGCTACAACAGACATTACTGTAGATGCCCTCCACGATGACATAAATCACCTTCCAAACATTCACTAAAATTTTTTTAACAAATCTTATAAGAGGTGCCCTGCAATAACCTGGCGACTTGTCCAGGGTGTACCCCGCCTCTCGCCCATAGTCAGCTGGGATAGGCTCCAGCTTGCCTGCGACCCTGTAGGACAGGATAAGCGCCTACAGATAATGGATGGATTATAAGAGGTGAAGTTTTATGTGTTCCAGAAAGATCAGCGCTGTTCAATTTTAGTGTAATTGTATGGATTTCTCATGGGGAAAAGTGATTCAAGTACAACCCCGATTCCAAAAAAGTTGGAACAAAGTACAAATTGTAAATAAAAACGGAATGCAATAATTTACAAATCTCAAAAACTGATATTGTATTCACAATAGAACATAGACAATATATCAAATGTCGAAAGTGAGACATTTTGAAATTTCATGCCAAATATTGGCTCAGGGCGGCACGGTGGTGTAGTGGTTATCACTGTCGCCTCACAGCAAGAGGGTCCGGGTTCGAGCCCCGTGGCCGACGAGGGCCTTTCTGTGTGGAGTTTGCATGTTCTCCCCGTGTCCGCGTGGGTTTCCTCCGGGTGCTCCGGTTTCCCCCACAGTCCAAAGACATGCAGGTTAGGTTAACTGGTAACTCTAAATTGACCGTAGGTGTGAATGTGAGTGTGAATGGTTGTCTGTGTCTATGTGTCAGCCCTGTGATGACCTGGCGACTTGTCCAGGGTGTACCCCGCCTTTCACCCGTAGTCAGCTGGGATAGGCTCCAGCTTGCCTGCGACCCTGTAGAACAGGATAAAGCCGCTACAGATAATGAGATGAGAAGAGATGAGATGAGATGAGATATTGGCTCATTTGAAATTTCATGACAGCATCACCTCAAAAAAGTTGGGACAAGGGCAATAAGAGGCTGGAAAAGTTAAAGGTACAAAAAAGGAACAGCTGGAGGACCAAACTGCAACTCATTAGGTCAATTGGGAATAGGTCATTAACATGACTGGGTATAAAAAGGGCATCTTGGAGTGGCAGCGGCTCTCAGAAGTAAAGATGGAAGAGGATCACCAATCCCCCTAATTCTGCGCTGACAAATAGTGGAGCAATATCAGAAAGGAGTTCGACAGTGTAAAATTGCAAAGAGTTTGAACATATCATCATCTACAGTGCATAATATCATCAAAAGATTCAGAGAATCTGGAAGAATCTCTGTGCGTAAGGGTCAAGGCCGGAAAACCATACTGGGTGCCCGTGATCTTCAGGCCCTTAGATGGCACTGCATCACATACAGGCATGCTTCTGTATTGGAAATCACAAAATGGGCTCAGGAATATTTCCAGAGAACATTATCTGTGAACACAATTCACCGTGCCATCCGCCATTGCCAGCTAAAACTCTATAGTTCAAAGAAGAAGCCGTATCTACACATGATCTAGAAGCGCAGACGTCTTCTCTGGGCCAAGGCTCATTTAAAATGGACTGTGGCAAAGTGGAAAACTGTTCTGTGGTCAGACGGATCAAAATTTGAAGTTCTTTATGGAAATCAGGGACGCCGTGTCATTCGGAGTAAAGGGGAGAAGGACAACCCAAGTTGTTGTCAGCGCTCAGTTCAGGAGCCTGCATTTCTGATGGTATGGGGTTGCATTAGTGCGTGTGGCATGGGCAGCTTACACATCTGGAAAGACACCATCAATGCTGAAAGGTATATCCAGGTTCTAGAGCAACATATGCTCCCATCCAGATGACGTCTCTTTCAGGGAAGACCTTGCATTTTCCAACATGACAATGCCAAACCACATACTGCATCAATTACAGCATCATGGCTGCGTAGAAGAAGGGTCCGGGTACTGAACTGGCCAGCCTGCAGTCCAGATCTTTCACCCATAGAAAACATTTGGCGCGTCATAAAACGGAAGATACGACAAAAAAGACCTAAGACAGTTGAGCAACTAGAATCCTACATTAGACAAGAATGGGTTAACGTTCCTATCCCTAAACTTGAGCAACTTGTCTCCTCAGTCCCCAGACGTTTACAGACTGTTGTAAAGAGAAAAGGGGATGTCTCACAGTGGGAAACATGGCCTTGTCCCAACTTTTTTGAGATGTGTTGTTGTCATGAAATTTAAAATCACCTAATTTTTCTCTTTAAATGATACATTTTCTCAGTTTAAACATTTGATATGTCATCTATGTTCTATTCTGAATAAAATATGGAATTTTGAAACTTCCACATCATTGCATTCCGTTTTTATTTACAATTTGTACTTTGTCCCAACTTTTTTGGAATCGGGGTTGTATTTCTATATGTTTCTGTGTCCAGGGTTTAAATGTGTGGTCACACCTTCACTATTTCTTGTGTCAGTTTTGGTATCGAAATATCCTCTGATTTATTGGGAAAATGGCTAATATAGTACAGCCTTCCAGCTAAAAAAAAAATGTAATGATGTAACATACATAGACAGCATGTAACAACACCTTGACATAGAGAATACAGTACAGCAATAAATCAGTGGCTGAATTTCAAGTTTAAATCCCAGAATCACCGCCTCCTAGTTGAGCCCTGAACCCTCCATTGTTCCACAACATCTTTACATATCTGACCCTGTGCTTTTAAGCTAATTTCATTCTTAGCTGAGATATTGCATTTTTGCTGTATAAATCTACTGGAGAATGCCTCACAGCTCCAGGGTTCCTGATTTGATCCTGAGCTCAGGTTACCATCTGTGTGGATTTTCTATGCATGGGCTTCCCAGTGGGTTTCCTCCCACCTCCCAAAACATGCCAGTAGGTGGAATGAGCATATGCACGGTGCCTCGTAATGAACAAGCATCCTAAAGCTTGATTCGGATACACCGTAGCCAGGATAAAGTGATTACTGAGAGTGAGTGAGTGAACTATAAGTATATAAGTATGAGCATACAGTATGTGATTTAAAGAAATAGAATAATAGAATATTAAATTGGTCTCTCTATCATTGCAGTACGAATATGGAAATAGAAACGTTATAAGAGAAACAGAAGTTCATAAAACACATGGTGCGTTACATTACAGGCATTTAGCAGATGCTCTTATCCAGAGCGACATACAATATACCCAGAGCAGCCCAGGGAGCAGTTGGGGTTAGGTGCCTTGCGCAAGGGCACGTCAGCCATTCCTGCTGGTCCAGGGAATCAAACTGGCAACCATTTGGTCTCAAAACTGCTTCTCTAACCATTAGGCCATGGCTTACCCATGGTAGCTATAGATATTTCTTTTAGTGAACCTTTTTTGTCAGTGAGATACTGCAATCTATCCCAAGGACAAACTGCCTCTTTCTAATATTTTAGAAATAAATGAAGAAATCGGTATTGCTCAAAAAAATCAAGCTGACATCAAACTGACCATCACTTTACATAAATCATGGGTTTTGATCCGTATCAGAGAATATTAAATAAAAGATGTAAGTGTAGTTTTTATGAGGTCATAAAACTCAGACCCAAGGATGAAATTTCAATGGAGTGGTTTTTAAAATACAAATTTAATGAGAAACTAATTTTTCATGCAGTTATGCCAAAATCCCACAAACTTTAGTGAGATTAACAAAATTTCTCCCTGACAGTATAACCAAAAAGTATGATGGAACATTATATTCCATCCATCCATTATCTATAGCCACTCATCCTGTCCCACAGGGTCGCAGGCAAGCTGGAGCCTATCCCAGCTGACTATGGGCGAGAGGCGGGGTACACCCTGGACGAGTCGCCAGGTCATCACAGGGCTGACACATAGAGACAAACAACCATTCAGACCTATGGTCAATTTAGAGTCACCAGTTAACCTAACCTGCATGTCTTTGGACTGGAAAACAGAGCACCCGGAGGAAACCCACGCAGACACGGGGAGAACATGCAAACTCCGCACAGAAAGGCCCTCACCTACCAATGGGCTAGAACCCAGGACCTTCTTGCTGTGAGGCGACAGTGCTAACCACTTCACCACCGTGCCGAACGTCTCATCTCATCTCATTATCTCTAGCCGCTTTATCCTGTTCTACAGGGTCGCAGGCAAGCTGGAGCCTATCCCAGCTGACTATGGGTGAAAGGCGGGGTACACCCTGGACAAGTCGCCAGGTCATCACAGGGCTGACACATAGACACAGACAACCATTCACACTCACATTCACACTTACGGTCAATTTAGAGTCACCAGTTAACCTAACCTGCATGTCTTTGGACTGTGGGGGAAACCGGAGCACCCGGAGGAAACCCACGCGGACACGGGGAGAACATGCAAACTCCGCACAGAAAGGCCCTCGCTGGCCACGGGGCTCGAACCCGGACCTTCTTGCTGCGAGGCGACAGCGCTAACCACTACACCACCGTGCCGCCCCGCTGAGTAATTATGAGATACTAAATCATAATTATGAGATCCATCCATCCATTATCTCTAGCCGCTTATCCTGTCCTACAGGGTCACAGGCAAGCTGGAGCCTATCCCAGCTGACTACGGGCGAAAGGCGGGGTACACCCTGGACAAGTCGCCAGGTCATCACAGGGCTGGCACATAGACACAGACAACCATTCACACTCACATTCACACCTACGGTCAATTTAGAGTCACCAGTTAACCTAACCTGCATGTCTTTGGACTGGAAAATGGAGCACCCAGAGGAAACCCACGCAGACATGGGGAGAACATGCAAACTCTGCACAGAAAGGCCCTCGCTGGCCACGGGGCTCGAACCCAGCACCTTCTTGCTGTGAGGTGAAAGCGCTAACCACTACGCCACCATGCCAAACATTATATTTGTTATTTTTAAAAAAATGTGAAATGCAGAAATGCTTTTTTTTCTTTTCATGATTGATAGTGATAGATTATTGATAGTGATTCATGATTGAGGGCGGCACGGTGGTGTAGTGGTTAGCGCTGTCGCCTCACAGCAAGAAGGTCCTGGGTTCGAGCCCCGGGGCCGGCGAGGGCCTTTCTGTGTGGAGTTTGCATGTTCTCCCCGTGTCTGCGTGGGTTTCCTCCGGGTGCTCCGGTTTCCCCCACAGTCCAAAGACATGCAGGTTAGGTTAACTGGTGACTCTAAATTGACCGTAGGTGTGAATGTGAGTGTGAATGGTTGTCTGTGTCTGTGTCAGCCCTGTGATGACCTGGCGACTTGTCCAGGGTGTACCCCGCCTTTCGCCCGTAGTCAGCTGGGATAGGCTCCAGCTTGCCTGCGACCCTGTAGAAGGATAAAGCGGCTAGAGATAATGAGATGAGATGAGATTCATGATTGATAGTGATAGACACTGCCTCATTAAAAAAGCACAACAAAGACTATATTTCCTGAGAACTCTCAGGAAAAACAACCTGTCCCAACAGCTGCTGATGTCCTTCTACCACTGTACCATTGAGAGTGTCCTCACAAATAGCATCTTGATACAGTATAGTAACAGCTCTCCAGCAGATAAGAAGGCACTGTGAAGTCATAAAGACTGCAGAAAAAAATCACTAACAAGCAGCTGCCTGCTCTTGAGGACATGTACACGTCCCACTGCCTGCAGAAAACACACTGCATCCTAAAGGACTCATCCCACCCCGTCCATCAGCTGTTCGAATGTCTGCCCTCAGGCGAGTGTTGCAGAACAATCAAAGCACACACCACAAGATTCAAAAACAATCTCTATGTCAAATCTATCACCACACTGAACTCTGCTCTGCTCACACACACACACACACACACACACACACCACAATCAATAACACGTCAATCTACTCACATTTATATTTAAGGTAATTTATCTATTTATGTATTACCAAGTGCCGTATCCTCTATCGTGCAATATCTATTACCAGTGCAATATCTATTAACAAAATATCTATTACCAAGGGCTCAGTGTATATTATGTGAATGTCTGTACATTAATAGATAAATTATTGATAAGATTGATAGTGATAGATAAATTATCGATAGTGATTGATGGTGATAGATTATTGATAGATATTGATATTATTGATAGTGATATCTCATCTCATTTCTCATCTCATTATCTCTAGCCGCTTTATCCTTCTACAGGGTCGCAGGCAAGCTGAAGCCTATCCCAGCTGACTACGGGCGAAAGGCGGGGTACACCCTGGACAAGTCGCCAGGTCATCACAGGGCTGACACATAGACACAGACAACCATTCACACTCACATTCACACCTACGGTCAATTCAGAGTCACCAGTTAACCTAACCTGCATCTCTTTGGACTGTGGGGGAAACCGGAGCACCCGGAGGAAACCCACGCGGACACGGGGAGAACATGCAAACTCCACACAGAAAGGCCCTCGCCGGGCACGGGGCTCAAACCCAGGACCTTCTTGCTGTGAGGCGACAGCGCTAACCACTACACCACCGTGCCGCCCCTGATAGTGATATATTATTGATAATGATATGATTGATTGATGGTGATAAATCATCGATAGTGATTGATATGATCGATAGTGATAGATTATTGATAGTGACTGATATTATTGATCGTGATTGATACAGTTGATAATTATAGATTAATCATTGATAGTGATTAATACGATTGATAATGATAGATAAATTATCGATACTGATTGACTGATAGTGATAGATTATTGATAGTGACTGATATGATTGATAGTGATGGATTAATTATTGATAGTGGTTGATATGATTGATAGTGATAGATAAATGATCTATAGTGATTGATATGATTGATAGTGATAGATTATTGATAGCGAGTGATACGATTGATAATGATAGATAAATTGTCGATAGTGATTGATATGATTGTGAGAGATTATTGATAGTGATTGATATGATTGATAGTGGTAGATAAATTATTGATAGTGACTGATATGAATCATATCAGTCACTATCAATAATTTATCTACCACTATCAATCATATCAATCACTATCAATAATCTCTCACAATCGTATCAATCACTATCGACAATTTATCTAACACTTTCAATCATATCATGTGATTGATAGGGTTAGATAAATTGTTGATAGTGATTGATACGATTGATAATGCTAGATAAATTATAGATAGTGATTGATAGTGATAGATTATTGATAGTGATTGATGTGATTGATAGCGATCTATACATTATTGACATGGATTTATATGATTGATATTGATATATTAATTTTTGATAGTGATTGATGTGATTTATAGTGATATACTGTTGATAGTGATTTATATTATTGATAGATAAAGTAATGATAGTGATTGATACGATTTATAATGATAGATGGATTATCGATAGTGATTGATATAATTGATTGTGATAGATTATTGATAGAGATTGATATGATAGTGATAAATTATTGATAGTGATTGATAGTGATAGATAAATTGTTGACAGGGATTTATATGATTGGTAGTGATATACTATTGATAGTGATTGATATTATTGATAGATAAATTAATGATAGTGATTGATACAATTGATAATGATAGATAAATTATTGATAGTGACTGATAGTGATAGATTATTGATAGTGATTGATATGATTGATACTGATGGACAAATTATTGATAGGGATTTATATGATTGATAGTGATAGATAAATTATCATTAGTGATTGATGTGATAGTGATATACTATTGATAGTGATTGATATTATTGATATATAAATTAAGGATGGTGATTGATACGATTGATGATAGATAAATTATTGCTAGTGACTGATAGTGATAGATTATTGATAGTGATTAATATGATAGTGACAGATAAATTATTGATAGTGATTGATATGATTGATAGTGATAGATAGTGATAGATAAATTATTGATAGTGATTGATATGATAGTGATAGATAAATTATCGATAGTGATTGATATGATTGATTATCTCATCTCATTATCTGTAGCCGCTTTATCCTGTCCTACAGGGTCGCAGGCAAGCTGGAGCCTTTTATGACCTCATAAAAACTACACTTACATCTTTTATTTAATATTCTCTGATACGGATCAAAACCCATGATTTATGTAAAGTGATGGTCAGTTTGGTGTCAGCTTGTTTTTTTTGAGCAATACCGATTTCTTCATTTATTTCTAAAATATTAGAAAGAGGCAGTTTGTCCTTGGGATAGATTGCAGTATCTCATCTCATCTCATTATCTCTAGCCGCTTTATCCTTCTACAGGGTCGCAGGCAAGCTGGAGCCTATCCCAGCTGACTACGGGCGAAAGGCGGGGTACACCCTGGACAAGTCGCCAGGTCATCACAGGGCTGACACATAGACACAGACAACCATTCACACTCACATTCACACCTACGGTCAATTTAGAGTCACCAGTTAACCTAACCTGCATGTCTTTGGCAGAGGTGGAAAAACCCGGGTGCAGAAAGTAAAAACCCTGCCACATTTTTGCTCCAGCCAATTCAATGAACCAGCTGATCCTAATTACCACATCCCCTAAGCCAGGTTGATGAGCTATTGGTGAAATCACCTGTGTTGAGAGCACAGGCAGAAGGAAAACCTAAGCAGGACTTTTACTTTGTCAATCCAGTTTTTCCACCTCTGGTCTTTGGGGGAAACCGGAGCACCCGGAGGAAACCCACGCGGACACGGGGAGAACATGCAAACTCTGCACAGAAAGGCCCTCGCCGGCCACGGGGCTCGAACCCGGATCTTCTTGCTGTGAGGCGACAGCGCTAACCACTACACCACCGTGCCGCCCCCATGATTGATTATGATAGATAAATTATTGATATGATTGATAGTAATAGATTATTGATAGTGATTGATAGTGATGCATAAATTATTGATAGGGATTTATATGACTGATAGTGATAGATGAATTATCGATAGTGATTGATATGATTGATTGTGATCGATTATTGATAGATATTATGATTGATAGTGATAGATAAATTATTGATAGATTGATATGATTGATGGTGATAGATAAATTATTGATAGTGATTGATACGGTTGATAATGATAGATAAAGTACCGAAAGTGACTGATAGTGATAGATTATTTATAGTTATTGATATGATTGATAGTGATAGATTATTGATAGATATTGATATGATTGATAGTGATAGATAAATTATCGATAGTGATTGATATGATTGATAATGATAGATGAATTATTATGATTGATATTAATATATTATTGATAGTGATTGATAGTGATGGACAAATTATTGATAGGGATTTATATGATTGATAGTGATAGATAAATTATAGATAGTCATTTATGTGATTGATAGTGATAGATTATTGATATTGATTGATATTATTGATAGTGATAGATAAATTAATGATAGTGATTTATACGGTTGATAGTGATAGATAAATTATTGATAGATTGATATGATTGATGGTGATAGATAAATTATTGATAGTGATTGATAATGATATATAAATTATCGATAGTGACTGATAGTGATAGATTATTAGTTATTGATATGATTAATAGTGATAGATAAATTATCAATAGTGATTGATATGATTGATAATGATAGATGAATTATTGATATGATTATAGTAATAACTTTATTCACAATTGTTAAAATTAATATTTACAGAAATGATAGTGATGATTAAAAAGTTACATTAAATACTATATTTAAAATAACAATTATGTTAACCCTATCTAGTACAATAAAATCTAAAATATCTAAATCTAAAATTATTGATATGATTGATAGTGATAGATTATTGATAGTGATTGATATGATTGATATTGATAGATAAATTATCAATAGTGATTCATGTGATAGCTTATTGATAGATATTGATATGATTGATGGTGATAGATAAATTGTCGATAGTGATTGATAGTGATTGATATGATAGTGATAGATAAATTATCGATGGTGATTGATACAATTGATTATGATAGATAAATTAATGATAGTGATTGATACGATTGATGATAGATAAGTTATCGATAGTGACTGATAGTAATAGATTGATAGTGATTTATATTATAGTGATAGATAATTTATCAATAGTGATTGATACGATTGATAATGATAAATTATTGATATGATTGATGGTGATAGTGCTATGATTTATAGTGGTAAATTATTGATAGTGATTGATATGATTGATAGTAATATATTATTGATAGTGATTGATTGTGATAGATTATTGATAGTGATTGATATTATTGATGGTGATATATTATTGACAGTGATGTTGGTAAATTGTTGATAGTGATTGATAGTGATAAATAATTGATAGTGATAGATTGTTGATAGTTTTTAATATGATTGATAGTGATAGATTATTGATGGTGATTGATATTATTGATAGTGATCAATAAATTAATGATAGTGATTGATACGATTAATAATGATAGGTAAATTATTGATCGTGATTGATATGACTGTGATATATTATTGATAGATTGATATGATTTATGGTGATGGATAAATTATTGATAGTGATATGATAGTGATAGATAAATCATCGTTAGTGATACGATTGATAATGATAGATAAATTATCGATAGTGATTGATAATATTGTGATGGATTATTATTGATTGATAGTGGTTGATAGTTGACATGACTGATAGCGATATATAAATTATCCATAGTGATTGATACGATTGATTATGATAGATAAATTATTGATATGCTTTATTGTGATAGATTATTGATAGTGATAGATAAATTATAGTGATTGATACGGTTGATAATGATAGATGAATTATCGATAGTGATATGATTGATTGTGATAGATTGTTGATAGATATTGATATGATTGATAGTGATAGATATATTATCGATGGTGATTGATACAATTGATTATGATAGATAAATTATTGACATGATTGATTGTAATAGATTATTGATAATGATAAATTAATGATAGTGATTGATACGATTGATTATAGATAAATTATCGATAGTGACTGATAGTAATAGATTATTGATAGTGATTTATATGATAGTGATATATAATTTATCAATAGTGATATGATTGATAATGATAAATTATTGATATGATTGATAGTGATATATTATTGATAGTGATTGATATTATTGATGGTGATATATTATTGACAGTGATGTTGGTAAATTGTTGATAGTAATTGATAGTGATAAATTATTGATAGTGATAGATTGTTGATAGTTTTTAATATGATTGATAGTGATAGCTTATTGATGGTGATTGATATTATTGATAGTGATCAATAAATTAATGATAGTGATTGATACGATTAATAATCATAGATGAATTATTGATAGTGATTGATATGACTGATTGTGATATATTATTAATAGATATTGATATGATTGATAGTGATAGATAAATTATTGATAGATTGATATGATTGATGGTGATAGATTAATTATCGATAGTGATATGATAGTGATAGATAAATTATCGATAGTGATTGATACAATTGATAATGATAGATAAATTATCGATAGTGATTGATAATATTGTGATGGATTATTATTGATTGATAGTGGTTGATAGTTATTGACATGACTGATAGCAATATATAAATTATCTATAGTGATTGATACGATTGATTATGATAGATAAATTATTGATATGCTTTATTGTGATAGATTATTGATCGTGACAGATAAATTATAGTGATTGATACGGTCGATAATGATAGATGAATTATCGATAGTGATTGATACGATTGATTGTGATAGATATTGATATGATTGATAGTGATAGATATATTATTGATAGTGATATGATTGATAGTGATTGATAGTGATTTATACGATTGATGATAAATTATCGATAGTGACTGATAGTGATAGATTATTTATAGTTATCGATATGATTGACAGTGATAGATAAATTATTGATATGATTGTGATAGATTATTGATAGTGATAGATAAATTAATGATGGTGATAGATTATTGATAGTGATTGATATGATAGTGATAGATAAATTATAAATAGTGATTGATATGATTGATGGTTATAGTGATATGATTTATAGTGGTAAATTATTGATAGTGATTGATATGATAGTGATAGATTATTGATAGTGATTGATATGATTGATAGTGATATATTATTGATAGTGATTGATATGATTGATGGTGGTAAATTGTTGATAGTGATAATTATTGATATTGATAGATTGTTGATAGTGATTAATATGATAGTGATAGATTATTGATAGTGATATATTGTTGATAGTGATTAATATGATTGATAGTGATAGATTATTGATAGTGATATATTGTTGATAGTGATTAATATGATTGGTGACATATTATTGATAAGATTGATAGTGATAGATACATTATCGATCGTGATAGATTACTGATAGTGATTGATAGTCATAGTAATTGATGCGCTTGATAGTGATAGATAGATTAATAGTAGATGATGATGATTCAACAGCTTTCAATACTCCCTGTACTTATCTTTAAAAGAATTAAGTTTGGACCAAAGTATATTTTACTAGATAGGTGTTTCCGAACTTTAAAAGGTTTAATAAATATTTCCTGAGAAAAACAGATTTGTTCCGACTTGCCTACAATTACAAGGAGACGACTGTAATTAAATCCAAAACAGGATTGTATTAATCATGGCTAATTCCAAGTTCCCAGAGTGAGGTGGAAGAGGTCACGTGGGTTTGCGTAACCAATCGGAATGCACTTAATCGCTTTCATGAAGCAAGTAACAACTCCAGTTTCAGTCCACTGCAGTAAAACAATTAAGTAAATAAATAAATATCAGTGGGCGGAACGAAGGACGGGAAGCTGCTCTGTGATTCGCCGGTGTTATCAGTGATGGCCCGTGGCCCCGCCTCATGGTGCGTGCGGCTGGGCTGTTGGCCGGGCGAGTAGCGGAGGGAGGCAGTGTGACGCCATGGCGCTGTTCCTCCGACTTTCTCTACAAACTTCTGGGACTCGGTGGAGTTAAAGTGTTCACCTTCAGCCGGGTTCCCACCTGCGCCCAGGTGGTTCTCTCAGACGGAAGATAAAGTTTGTACCGTGTTCTCGGGCGTGTGAGCCGGACTCAGGTGAAGTGTTGGTAAACTTGGTGAAGCGCTCCGTTTAGCTCCCTCGGCTAGCTCCCTCTGTCCGACAGCCGCTGCGACGCGGAGAAAGTCCGAGACTCTGAGACTCTAAACGCTTCGAGTCTGCCTTTTACTCACTTCAACCCGTCCGCGTGGTTTATTCTCACCGAGTGTTCAGGTGACTCAGAACCTGTGGGTTAAACTCGTTGCTAACGTTAGCAAGCTAATCACTCAGCAGTGGCCTTTTCGAACCGGGTTTTCTGTCTGGTCAGCTGAGAGAAAGTGAACTCAACTTCATGACGGAGTTATGTGTGTGTAGTTAAGTGTGTAACTCGGTCTCTGCGCCGGTCGCTGAGGTTTGTTTGGGACGCGCGGACCGGACCGGACCGGACCGGGACAGGCGGCTGAAACTCGGGCACTGAGTAATGAAGGGCGCGTCCGTTGTCCCGGAGGTTGTTATTGCATGTCTGGAGAGGTAACGCGACCCCGGTTTCCATCCATCAGCGCACCTTATGGTGCCGCCGCCGCAGGCGCCGAGTCATGGATGTTCCCCGGGCCGTTTTCCCGAACGGTGAGGGGCGACTAGTGGAGCATGGCTGGCCGGAGAGCTCCACTACTTCCTCCTCCTCTTCCTCCTCCGTGGCCGCTGCAGCCGGGAACTCTCGCGCGCACTCGGCGCCGGCGCGCACGCGCTCGCTGTGGACAGCGGCGTACGACTACGAGGCGAGCGGTGAGGACGAGCTCAGCCTGCGGCGGGGTGACGTGGTCGAGGTGCTGTCCAAAGACGCCGCCGTATCCGGCGATGAAGGCTGGTGGACCGGCAAGCTCAACCACCGCGTGGGCATTTTCCCGTCCAACTACGTCACCTATCACAGATCGGCCGCCGTGTCATCACCGTCACCGTCCGCAGCATCGCGAGATCCCTTGAACATCCCGTTCAGCGCGCTCGTGCTCGAGGAGATCATCGGCGTCGGCGGCTTCGGTAAAGTGTACCGCGGGACATGGCGCGAGCAGGAGGTGGCCGTGAAGGCGGCGCGCCAGGACCCGGACGAGGACATCACCGCCACCGCAGAGAGCGTCAAGCAGGAGGCCAAGCTGTTCGCCATGCTGCGCCACCCCAACATCATCCGGCTCGAGGGCGTGTGTCTGGAGGAGCCCAACCTGTGCCTGGTGATGGAGTACGCGCAGGGAGGCACGTTAAACCGCGCGCTCACCGGAAGACGCATCCCGCCACACATCCTGGTCAACTGGGCCGTGCAGATCGCCAAGGGCATGCAGTACCTGCACGAGGAGGCCGCCGTTCCCATCATCCACCGCGACCTGAAGTCCAGCAACAGTAAGAGACTGGTAGCGCTGGGGAGGGGAGGGGAGGCGATTAATTCATACAATTAAAGAGTTTTTGAATTGTTGATATTGTTCTATCAGTTACTCTAGGTTATGGGATTCATGGATCAGGCATGAGAGAGCGCAGAGTGAAACATCTGAAATTATACTCTTGAATTTCAACGAAAGGGAAGTTTTAAACCAGATTTTTAGCTGAAAAATCTCATGCCTGAATACTGTACACATACACAGAAAATAACACAAGTGATGCTTTAGAAGAAATGAATGTTATTTACCGGCTGGGCGGTCCGTATCGTGAAATACCGTGACTGAGGTCTTGAAAGTGCCGAGGTCACGGTATTTCACCATACGGACCGACCTTAAGCTGGTAAATATTTTTTTTCTTTACCAAATTCTAACAGAAAGCGAGAGCGCCCGAAAGGGAAAACCGAGCCGAGCCGCCATTTTGAATCCTCATTCACGGCTGTAATGCAAATGGCTTCCTCCTCGGTATACAAGTGCACTTCCATGGCAGGAAAAAAACTACATTTTGCCGCCTATGTAGTCCCCTATTTATACAAATAGGAGTCATTCAGGATTCAGCCATGTTTTTGCTCGGCGTTAGCAACAGTTAGAGGTTTTTAGCTTTCTCCTGAAATGTTTTCTTTTATTTCTTCTTCCTCAGGGTAGTAAAACTCGCTTTCGCTGTGAACACTGTCGTTATCGCTATCCATGCTGTAAGATTAATGCTATTCTCCTGAGAAATGCTGGCAAACACTTATTTAAAAAAAAAAAAAGAAATGTTGGCACAAAATGCTACTACGTTTGTTGTTGTGAACGAGCGAGTCGCCAGAGGTCCGTAACCGTAGGATACAGAGCCGCTCGCCAGCCAATCAGAGCGCAGGATTTGGACGGGGGAAAAAAATAAATGTTATTTACCGGCTGGGCGGTCCGTATCGTGAAATACCGTGACTGAAGTCTTGAAAGTGCCGAGGTCACGGTATTTCACCATACGGACCAACCTTAAGCTGGTAAATAATATATTTATTTTTTTCTTTACCAAATTCTAACAGAAAACGAGAGCGCCCGAAAGGGAAAACCGAGCCGAGCCGCCATTTTGAATCCTCATTCACGGCTGTAATGCAAATGGCTTCCTCCCCGGTATACAAGTGCACTTCCATGGCAGGAAAAAAAAACCCTACATTTTGCCGCCTATGTAGTCCCCTATTTATACAAATAGGAGTCATTCAGGATTCAGCCATGTTTTTGCTCGACCAAAGTTATACAGTATTATGACCTTTATGTTGCGTAAATAAAGCCATTTGGTGAAACTTTGAAGAAGAGATTGTACTGGTTTAAAGTTCTTACCGAGCGTAATATTCTGTATTAGGATAACATGGTCCAAAATGGGCCTCATTAACTAATGAGATCAAACTGTTAGCAAGTTAGAGGTTTTTAGCTTTCTCCTGAAATGTTTTCTTTTATTTCTTCTTCCTCAGGGTAGTAAAACTCGCTTTCGCTGTGAACACTGTCGCTATCGCTATCCATGCTGTAAAATTAATGCTATTTTGAATCCTCATTCACGGCTGTAATGCAAATGGCTTCCTCCTCGGTATACAAGTGCACTTCCATGGCAGGAAAAAAACTACATTTTGCCGCCTATGTAGTCCCCTATTTATACAAAATTGAGTCATTCAGGATTCAGCCATGTTTTTGCTCGGTGTTAGCAAGTTACAGGTTTTTAGCTTTCTCCTGAAATGTTTTTTTATTTCTTCTTCCTCAGGGTAGTAAAACTCGCTTTCGCTGTGAACACTGTCGTTATCGCTGTCCATGCTGTAAAATTAATGCTATTCTCCTGAGAAATGCTGGCAAACATTTATAAGATTTTTGATAATCTTATAAATAAATCTTATTTTAAAAAAAAAAATGTTGACAAAAAATGCTACTATGTTTGTTGTTGTGAACGAGCGAGTCGCCAGAGGTCCGTAACTGTAGGATACAGAGCCGCTCGCCAGCCAATCAGAGCGCAGGATTTGGACCACGAAAAAAAGAATAAGAAATTATAAATAGTCACAGTGAATGAAAGTATTATTGGATTGCATCAAATGTGTTTTCCTTCTGTAAGCTCATGTAAAAATACATATATAAAAATTTAAGATTTAACCAAAATAGTAACAACTCAATTAAATAAATACTGCAGTGTCTTAGCACTACTAAAATGCATCTCTCCCACTAAACACTTTCCAACAGAATTTTTAAAAAGCACTAGAAATCCTATCCAAATCCTTTTGGAATGCATGAGAGGAATTTGCTCATTTGCAAATTTTGACTGAAAGTTTTCAAACAAAATTTAAAAATGACACTATAAATATTACCATACTATCAAAATGTACTCCACAAAGAAATTCACTCGAATGCAAAATTTTAGTCCGACCAAAATACACTCACTAGTAATCTTTCACTTAAAACCTCAAAACTCGATCAGAATCACTTTCCAGATAATTCACTTGTAAACTTTCACTTAACTTTCAAACATAAATTCAAAATAGCACTAAGACACTCCCACACTATTCAAATACACTTACCAAACACATTCTCTGTCATGCAAAATTTCACTAAACACCTTAGAAGTTGTACAGTTTGTTTCTGAAATGGTATGGAAGACTAGTTTAATTTCACACTCAAATGTCCATTATATTCTGATTTAAGGTATCTTTACCTTAAAATGTGTAACTGGCTGGTCGAACACTTGCTTATCCATGGAAATTCATTCTCCCATGCAACCTGGTATTTGCATTCATGTTTTTGCTGTTTGGTATTGGGTTTAGTGGCCATGATGAATGACTGCTTGTAAAAAAATGTCGGACAGCCTGGATGAATCCTACATTATGGAAGTGACTGCCATTCTGTTCGTTGATTGGTTAAAAATCAGTTGACGTCAGCAGTGTTTCTCATACGATTCTGATTGGACATAATTGGGAGTATTTTTAACTTGACGGTAGGGATTTCCCCAAACCGGGAGATTATCCAGTTTTTAACAAATACGATCGGGAGGCGGGAGACGGAGGCTAAAATCGGGAGCCTCCTGCCAAAATCGGGAGGGTTGGCAAGTGGGTCATTCCACGTCAATTCAACCGGGGCCTGCGCACTGAGGTCTCAAATTCTGAAAAAATCACCAGATGTACCCATGCTACCTAGGAGAAACACTGTAAATTTATTTGAATGTAAGATGTATACTTTCCATGTTACAGCCAGTTTTACTGGGGGAGGGGGTCAATTTTGTTCAAACTTTTTTTTTTTTTTGTCAGAGTTCACAAGCCCATAGCTCAAGAACTAAACCATGTTGGAGGCTCAAATTTTGCATGCTGGTACATTAATAGGAATAGTATGTAGCAAAACTGTCATTTTGGGTCTGGATGATCCTGCATGGTCGTAACGCTCCCTCAAAGATTATCAAAATTTTATTGGAGTTTTTGGCTGTGCTCTGTTTAGGCCTTCAGAAGACGTATTTTTACCCAACATAGGCTCTTGATTTTTTTTTCCCTTATTGAGATGTAGAAACACTCTCTCAAAGCAATAAACAGAACGGGAACTCTATCAGTGTTTGAACAGAAGACCTCAAGTCTGACACATCATTTTGGATGTCATTTTCAGAGCACCGTAACACCTTGTGGGAATGTGCGCAGATTTTTAAAATATTTTTTTCTTTATTCTCCATGATCCCTTCTTTTTAAAAACACCAATTTGGCTTGTCTTACTCGAATCTTTCTTTTTTATTTTCCACCCTGAACATGGGCAAAATGCACCATTGAGAGCAATATGTTTTCTATAACATTAATGTAACGAGTAAATAACCAAAGGCCAATTTTGCCCTGACATGACCACCTGAGAGCGCCTGTGCAGGGGTGGAGGGATCCTTTTCAATTTCAATGATTCAGTGGGTGCCCTTAAAATCACTGAATCATTGAAATTGAAAAGGATCCCTCCACCCCAGCGCAGGCGCTCTCGGGTGATCATGTCGGGGCAAAATTGGCCTTTGGTTATTAAACTAAAACAAAGTCTTAAGTCAAACTTAAGTCAAAGTACAGATCCCACTGGTCAAATGTTACTCCGATACAAGTGAAAGTTGTCCAGTCAATTTTTACTTAAAGTACTGAAGTACTTGCTTTTAAAAATACTTAAGTATTAAAAGTACATTTTCTGTCAACGCATTGTTGTATTATTGCCACAACACTTACAAAACCTTAGCGCCGTTACCAAAGACAGAAATGTGAATTCACAAAATGAACGCATGCTGTGCATCATGGTGGTTTAACGTTAAGCTACTGTAGCTAGTCAGTGAAACTCCACCTAACGTGCTAGCAAACTCTTTTCAAACTCGAAATCATATTGGGTAGCTAATGCTACTAGAAAAGAGAGATTTTTACATTCTGTTTATTTGGCAAGATTATGCTAAAACATGTATATATTTCTGAAAGCACTTCAGATAATTTAACGTTATTCATGTTAGCGTAACTCCGTTTTTACCTGCTAACTAACAGTGTCCAAGTTAACTCGCTGTGTGTTGTTATTTAGCTGTGGACAAGGCTACGGCAACTTGGCGGGCAAATCCATAGAAAGTTGTTTGACTAACCAGACTGCATAGCTACTGTAACATTATCGCAAGCTCTAAAAGCACAGACAACTTCATTGCAAGCTTTCTCTTGGAATAAAACGTTTATATACCTCAATATGCTTCCGCAGGTCGGACGGTGAGTTTTTGTAGGTCGTGATGTGGTTTGTTTTCGTTAAACAAAGCAAACATTTACTTTGTTTACAAAACAAAACGAATCTTTAATCCTTTCAAAAAAACTGAAACACGGGTTCTAGGTAAAGCCATGAGTGTGCGTATTCCCCAGAAGAACCGCCTCCTTCCATTCTGCCATCAACTGATTTGTGTTAAATAACGCTGCTGAGAAATCACTGAGCTTGATTTTATCCAGTCTATGGATGTGACGTGACCCTAGTGGTTACTGATCGGCTGTCTCAGTGTCACCTGTGAAAAAAACAATCACGTTTTAGAAAAGGAAAAACCGTCCACTTTCAGAGCTGCTTCATGGTAACGAGGAGCTTGATAGAAATGTAGTGGAGTAAAAAAGTACAATATTTGCCTTTCAAATGTAGGGAAGTTAAAGTCATAAGTTTCCAAAATAAATAAAGTAAAGTACAGATACTCAAAGTGTACTTAAGTACAGAACTCAAGTAAATGTACTTCGTTACTGTCCACCTCTGAAAACAACAGATGAAATGTGAAAGTAACAGATTGTGGGTACAGGGCAATGCCCTAGGGGGGGACCTCCCCCACGGCTGAAAACAAATTTCGCAATTTCTAACAGCCAATCGTTAGCTCTCCATGGTCCATCTGAAATAGAAATTCAAGTCATTCCTGGGTCTCATGGCAATTACAGTTTGTATGCCACAAAGCCCAATCAAGATTTGGGAAATCAGAACATAACACGAACGCTTGCAGAACGAAGAAATCGAATGTATAACGACAAACATGCAAAATAGCAATAACTTTTAAAATGTAAACTGGGCAGGGTTCTCCATTTTTCAAAAATAAAAGGTGGTGGGGTCCCGGGGGGGCCAGGGGGACAAAGTCCCCCTGAAGCTGACAGACTTTGGGCTTTTTTGACCGTGAAACTGGCCAATAAATGGATAGGAAATGCTAAATCATTGTTAAAATCATTGTACAAAAAAAATTAACACACTTACTGTAAATATCTTTATTGTCAGTGTGAGACTCATTTGACATTTCAGTTGAGACTGATACGCCTGTTGCGCATCCCTGAATTAATTATTTTTTTTTCTGTGTGAAAAATAAACGAACTTCAATGCAGAAACAAAATACCCAATTACAATAAATGTATATATTTTTTTACAATACACAGTGTTAATTGGGTGAAACCACTCCAATCAATGCACGAGTTGGTGCACGTGCCCGAGACTGGCACTACAAAACCACTCCGGCCTCCGTAGTTCAGGTCCTTTGACCCAGGAACCCGCCAGTCCTGCAGTAAACAACCACGGGGAAGCAACAGGAAAATGCAGCTCTCACCTACACAATCACAGATACGTAAAATAAAAGACCTGAACTTAACACGTGTGTGTGTGTGTGTGTGTGCTGTTATATGATTACTATAACTGTGTATGGTCAGAAAAGGCGATAGATAAGCGTAACCGTTGCACAATAACGCTACAAACACCTGCAAAGTTATTCAGCTGCTGGCTTGTTATTCTGGCCACTTCAGGTAGCCCCGTATGCATTCGTTTAATGGTCTTCTGTGTGTTAGTTATAAAATTATAATTAAGCGAATACTTTACGATTTATTTGGTGTATACTGATGAAGTTACACGATTTTTTATTTTTTCTGGCCAAGGGAAGAGTGGTGGGCCAGAATTATAACGGTGGTGCACCACTTTAAAAGCGCCCGTGGAGAACACTGCTGGGCATTTTTTCTGCGAGACTTATCAGTTTTTTTTGTTTTTTACTATGAAGCCGAAATCGAACAGCGTTCGCTTTCGTTTTTCGCGGTCGCCATCACACTATACCATACAGGATAGGGTCGCCATCTTACCATGTGGGAACCATGTGATATGCTATAATTTAATACGCGCTAAATGATTGAACGATATAAGAAGGATTAGCCAATCGGTTCCCACCTTTTATCTAGTCACATGTACACAGCCTCAGCAACCAAACGGCGCAAGTAACGGCGTTCCTTATCAAATAAGTCTGACGAGAAAGTTTGAACAATTACGGGAAAATTGCATTTGGCCGAAAAACAACCAATTCAGACATCATTACAAGCGATGATTTAGATCGGCAACCGGTTGCTAATTAAAATAATTTGAGCTTTTCTGCACGCGTAAGGTGCTGCTTTCCCAGCGCTCTGTGTTTAAACCTGCTACTGCTACAAAGTTATGAATAAATAAAGAAATCTATGAATGTTATTTTTACCTTTTTATTGCAAAATGTCTACAGCATTAATCCTTCTTGATGTACATGACAAAAATAATTAGAATACAGTTAGTATTTAAAAGATGCGTTGGGGCCTGAGGAAAGGAGCCTGTGAATGAAAAAGCAAGCTCTGCACTGTTGCCATCAAAGAGACAAACCTGTCGCAGACCTGTGACGCAAAAGGTTTTTCAGTCACATCACAAGAATCGGCAGTGCAATTCACAGCATGTAGTCGGGTAAAAGATCTCCGTTTAAATGAAAGGCCAGCGTCTAAGACCATCATCAACAAGAGGCCCAAGCTCCAAGTCACTGATTCCACCCACACTTGCACAACTGTGTGGATTTAAGATGCAAGCTGTATCATAAATACACACAGTCGTGTCCTGAATAGCTCCCTTTTATTCAGTCTTTTACCTGATTTCAGTCGTATGACACTGGATATCAGAGAGATATTGCAGTTGAGGTCAGATAATGTGGGATAAAGGGCTATTTTTAGGTTTTTAAATGATACAAGAATTATTCAGAAAATTTAGCACAATAGTGTAGTAAACATTGTGGTTCACACTCCAGTCCAGACGGTGGCGGTAATGCACCTAAAAGCTGTTTGCCAACCACCATAAAAGATTTACCTAATGTGGAAATCCCGCTCTGGTCATTGGTGCGTGAGTCTCGCTCCTCCACAAAATCATGGGGTGCCGATTGCCGTTGATGGTGAATTCGTGTTCTGCGCAAGGCTTACGGCTAGCTCGACGAACCCGGAGCAACATGTGAATGGTGCGGATTTCGCGTCAATTACAAGAAATGCATACGAATTCTTGCTAATTTTTGTGTTTTTAAAGAAGGAAGTCAAGACATTGGGTTTTATGCAGCCAAGTTTATTTAATCAACATTTGTTTGTTTTTTTTACTTCTGGTGGCATATTTTGCGTGCTTGACCTTAATTTGGGCGCCTTTTTAATTTGGGTGCCTACGATGTTCTCCATCGCAGGTTTCATGTAATTGAAAGGCCTGGTACTTCATTTAAAGGTGTTAGCACCTGGTAGGTGACCTGTCCAGTGTGGACCCCACCTCTCTCCCACCCTGTCAGAAATCACTGGACTGTATAGTGAGGTCACCATTTTGTAGTGTTGTCCAAATGTATAGTGAGAATTATTACACCCTATATGGTGCACTCAAGGTATCCCACAATGCATCGTGAAAAGTAGTGTACAATTGGTCACTCCATGTGTCCGAAATCACTCACTTGTTCATTACTGCCTATACAGAGGACTATATAGTGAGCTCATTGGTAAAAACGCTTTCAGACACTATTCTGTCGTGCTGGTATTTACGTCATTGCTGTTGCACAGTTAAAACGTGCCGGATCAGTCGGCTGGAGGGTTTTCAAAATAATAAATACATGCATGTATTTTTGTGATAAATACATGTTATTTACCAGCTGGGAGGTCCGTATTGTGAAATACCATGACTGAGGTCTTGAAAGTACTGAGCAAGGCTCTCTGGGCCGAGGTCAGTATTCAAGGCCGAGGTCACGGTATTTCACCACACGGACCGACCTTAAGCTGGTAAATATTTTTTTTCTTTACCAAATTCTAACAGAAGGCGAGAGCGCCCGAAAGGGAAAACCGAGCCGAGACGCCATTTTGAATCCTCATTCACGGCTGTAACGCAAATGGCTTCCTCCTCGGTATACAAGTGCACTTCCATGGCAGGAAAAAAAACTACATTTTGCTGCCTATGTAGTCCCCTATTTATACAAAATCGAGTCATTCAGGATTCAGCCATGTTTTTGCTCGGCGTTAGCAACAGTTAGAGGTTTTTAGCTTTCTCCTGAAATGTTTTCTTTTATTTCTTCTTCCTCAGGGTAGTAAAATTCGCTTTCGCTGTGAACACTGTCGTTATCGCTATCCATGCTGTAAAATTAATGTTTTCCTGAGAAATGCTGGCAAACATTTATAAGATTTTTGATAATCTTATAAATAAATCTTATAAATGTTGACAAATTGCAACCATGTTTGTTGTTGTGAACGAGCAAGTCGCCAGAGGTCCGTAACCGGGGTCCGTACCGTAGGATACGGACCCACTCACCAGCCAACCAGAGCGCAGGATTTGATGGAAACCGGACCTCGAAAAAAATATTATTATACTGAGCGTATTTCCCACATTAATAAATGCAAAGTACCTGCATCTTTTTTTTTAAATCAAGGCTGAATACTTTCTTCTTTGCTGCTGCGTTTTATTAAATCAAATTTGAAACTTTTAATTTGATTTCTTTCAGTGTGACCGCAGTGCATGATGGGATATATTGCTTTGGTTAGTGACCATCGGTTGTACACTACTTTTCGTGATGCATTGTGGGATACTTTGAGTGCACTATATAGGGTGGAAATAATCCTCACTAAGGTTTCGGACAGCACTACAAAGTGGCGTCCCCACTATATAGTGCCCTATATAGTGAGTAGGGAGGGATTTTGGATACAGGGACTAACCAAGCAATATAATACCATCATGCATTGCAGTCACGCTGAAAAAAAAAAAAAAGGGTGTTGGGGTGACTGAACGGAGGAAAAAACGCATTATAAACAGACATTCAGGTACAATTAAAAATGGTAAAAGAATAAAAATTGAAAATACAAGAATAAAAGTTACAGTGCAGAGCGAGGAATTAATCAAAAGTCTCAAATTTGATTTAATAAAAGGCAGCGGCACAGAAGAAAGTATTCAGCCTTGATTTAAAAGAACTGAAAGACGCAGCAGACACAAAGTACTTTTGTATTTCTTTAATGTGGGAAATGCGCTCAGTATAATATGGATTTATCACAAAAATACATGCATGTATTTATTATTTTGAAAACCCACTAGCCGACTGATCTGGCACGTTTTAATTGTGCAACAATGACGTAAATAATGGTGCGGCGGAGTAGTGTCCGAAAGCATTTTTACCAATGAGCTCACTATATAGCCCTCGATATAGAATTCCCTAGATAGGGAGTAGTGAATGAGTGGGTGATTTCAGACACCGGGCCAGTGTCGGCTGATTCTGGGCCCAATGTGAATGATGGAATGGAATGTTTCTGGATGGAAGTTCGTTTATTACTTTACACGCAGAAAAAAATAATTAATTCAGGGATGCGCAACCGGCGTATCAGTCTCAACTGAAATGTCAAATGAGCTTCACGTTGACAAAGATATGTACAGTGTGTTAATCTTTTATAAAATGATTTTTAACAATGATTTAGCATTTCCTATCCATTTATTGGCCAGTTTCACGGTCAAAAAAGCCCAAAGTCCGTCAGCTGACTATTGCCGCTTTTCCACTACAAACGCTGCTGAGTCGGGCTGAGCCGTGCCGTGCTGAGTCAGGCTGAGTCGAGCTGAGCAGGGCTGTTGAAGTTGCATTTTGACTACAACCGCGCTGAACCGTGCTGGCTGGAAGTGGGCGGACACACTGGGTGGAGTTAGCGAAAGTGGGTGGACGTCACGTGATGTCGTTAAGCAGCGCAAACAGTGACATCAGTGATCTTTTAAGCGGTAGTCTCACGACCCGGATAGTAAACAATAAACATGGAGGACATGGAGTTGTTAGTGTTACTGGTCTTGGTGCTGTGGCTTGTTGTCACCGACAACGCCAACAGATACTGGCAAGAGCGTATAGATGAGGCGAGGCGCATAAGGCTTCATAATTCTCGTAATTCATAATTATTCTTCTTCCTGGTTTACGGTGTTTACAGATCCCAGCGTGCTCGCGGGGCGTGGTGTGTGTGAGCATGTGAGGACACTCCTCCTCACCAATCAGTGCACAGGGGAGTGTCTGCTCACGCCCCCAGCCTCACTCGGCTCGGTTTGGCTCGCTTCAGCCCCATTCCGAAACAGTGCGAGTTTTGGGGGTTAAGCAGGGCTGAAGCGAGCTGAGTCGTGCTGTTCTTTGGTAGTCGAAACGCGAGCCGTGTCGGGCTGAAGTGAGCTGAAGCGAGCTGAAGTGAGCTGAAAAAGGGTAGTGGAAAAGGGCCATTTGTCCCCCTGACCCCCTACCAGGGCTCCACCCCTGGACCCCATTGGGGACCTAGGCAGCCCTCAAACCCCCGCCACCACCTTTTTATTTTTGAAAAGTGGAGAACACTGATATGGACGTGTTATCATTCAGCCCTGTATAGTGCTATTAAGACAAAGTCCACTTATCTTCTCTCGTAGTGCTGCTGTGGTTTGTTCGTTCTGCATCACTCGCTCCAAATTTGTCACGTTGCTGCCACTTTTCACAATTAGTGCATTAATCATTAATTCTCAGGCTCATTTTGAAACACTGTCCCCTAAATGGTCATTTTTATTTTAAAACATGTAGTATTTTTTTTTTAATGCTGTCTTTTCAAGATGTTTATGACCTGATCCTTTCATTCACTGTTTGTTTGAGCTTATTAATTCCTGAACCTGTGCTTCAGCAGAAAATGGTTTAAAATTAACAAAGGTTTTGAGAAGGACATGTTGGTTATATGCACTCTGTGGGTAAATAAACCGCTTTGGACCTGTTCCCAGGTACACTCAGTTTCATTTCAGTAACTACACGGGCTCAGTACACAGAGAGAGTAGGTTGGAGATCAGAAACCTCTTTGCGAAGGTTACACTGCATGCACTACCTAAAGTGCCTGTCCTGTGAAAAAGGAATTGGCGTTTGGTCATTTGTGTATTAAAGGTGATTGAGCACTGAAAAACTCGCAACTTAAACGTTACTGTTAACTCGCCTTGGGTTGCATCAGTCAAGCCCACACACCCAGGAACTTTCGTCCATAGTTAGCTGAGATGTAAGTGAGAAGGACTTACATGTGGTGTATTTTCACATTCGGATATGAAAATACAACCCCGATTCCAAAAAAGTTGGGACAAAGTACAAATTGTAAATAAAAACGGATTGCAATGATGTGGAAGTTTCAAAATTCCATATTTTATTCAGAATAGAACATAGATGACATATCAAATGTTTAAACTGAGAAAATGTATCATTTAAAGAGAAAAATTCAGTGATTTTAAATTTCATGACAACAACACATCTCAAAAAAGTTGGGACAAGGCCATGTTTACCACTGTGAGACATCCCCTTTTCTCTTTACAACAGTCTGTAAACGTCTGGGGACTGAGGAGACAAGTTGCTCAAGTTTAGGGATAGGAATGTTAACCCATTCTTGTCTAATGTAGGATTCTAGTTGCTCAACTGTCTTAGGTATCTTCCGTTTTATGATGTGCCAAATGTTTTCTATGGGTGAAAGATCTGGACTGCAGGCTGGCCAGTTCAGTACCCGGACCCTTCTTCTACGCAGCCATGATGCTGTAATTGATGCAGTATGTGGTTTGGCATTGTCATGTTGGAAAATGCAAGGTCTTCCCTGAAAGAGACGTCGTCTGGATGGGAGCATGTGCTGCTCTAGAACCTGGATATACCTTTCAGCATTGATGGTGTCTTTCCAGATGTGTAAGCTGCCCATGCCACACGCACTAATGCAACCCCATACCATCAGAGATGCAGGCTTCTGAACTGAGCGCTGATAACAACTTGGGTCGTCCTTCTCCTCTTTAGTCCGAATGACACGGCGTCCCTGAGTTCCATAAAGAACTTCAAATTTTGATTCGTCTGACCACAGAACAGTTTTCCACTTTGCCACAGTCCATTTTAAATGAGCCTTGGCCCAGAGAAGACGTCTGCGCTTCTGGATCATGTTTAGATACGGCTTCTTTGAACTATAGAGTTTTAGCTGGCAACGGCAGATGGCACGGTGAATTGTGTTCACAGATAATGTTCTCTGGAAATATTCCTGAGCCCATTTTGTGATTTCCAATACAGAAGCATGCCTGTATGTGATGCAGTGCCGTCTAAGGGCCCGAAGATCACGGGCACCCAGTATGGTTTTCCGTCCTTGACCCTTACGCACAGAGATTCTTCCAGAGTCTCTGAATCTTTTGATGATATTATGCACTGTGGATGATGATATGTTCAAACTCTTTGCAATTTTACACTGTCGAACTCCTTTCTGATATTGCTCCACTATTTGTCGGCGCAGAATTAGGGGGATTGGTGATCCTCTTCCCATCTTTACTTCTGAGAGCCGCTGCCACTCCAAGATGCTCTTTTTATACCCAGTCATGTTAATGACCTATTGCCAATTGACCTAATGAGTTGCAATTTGGTCCTCCAGCTGTTCCTTTTTTGTACCTTTAACTTTTCCAGCCTCTTATTGCCCCTGTCCCAACTTTTTTGAGATGTGTTGCTGTCATGAAATTTCAAATGAGCCAATATTTGGCATGAAATTTCAAAATGTCTCACTTTCGACATTTGATGTGTTTGTCTATGTTCTATTGTGAATACAATATCAGTTTTTGAGATTTGTAAATTTATTGCATTCCGTTTTTATTTACAATTTGTACTTTGTCCCAACTTTTTTGGAATCGGGGTTGTATGAGCTCAGGTTATGAAAGCAAGCTGGTTTACTATCATTAAGTAGTGATAAGTGATGGCAGTGAGAGTATACCAGTGTTTCCAAATCATATTCATGTCTCTTCATAGCGGTCCGGACAGTTTAGACATGTTTCGTGATCACTTTAATAGTTTATTGGAGATAAAAATGTGCACTGCAGTGAGAGTGCAGGTTTTGTAGTATGGCACTCAGATTGACTTTTTAAATCTGTTAGACGATCTGAAATGAGTCGAGACTGCTCTGGTGAACATATTCAACCTTAAGCGTAATTTCTTAATGTGGCAATAAATTATGCAGATAAATATGGTATTTTGGGAAGTGTTCCACCATAAACGTGAAGTCTTTCCATTTTTTGGGATTGGGGGGAAAAACCAGACTTTTGAGTTCGCTATATTTCTGTGGTTTATCATCTCTGAAGGTGTTACTGCTTTTAGAAAATTGCCATCTCCTCCAGCTTTCTTGTGTACGTGTGTCTGGTTGGGAGGTGCTTGTTGGTTAGTCCCTCTCTTATGAGGATGTGAAATGAGGTAAAGGTTTGAACAGATGGTCTCCAAACTACCGGTACCAGGGCAGCAACAAATGGATACGAGCAACATGTTATTTCTCTCCGTATAGTTATAACGGAGATGTGTGTAGCTGCTATGAAAGTCATTTATTTAATTGGCTGTGATGATCTCTTTCTTCTTCTTTACCTTTATTTAACCAGGAATAATCCCATTGAGATTCAGAATCTCTTTTGCAAGGGGATCCTGGTCAAGAGAGCAGCAATTAAAGTACACAATTGAAAAAAAAACAACAAGGCAAACATAACAGTTAAAACAAATTGGCAAGTTACATTATAATCACCAGCTGCGTTCAGTAAGAGGACATGTGCATTCAGTAGTCAAATAATCCTTGATCCTAGCTTTAAAACCTTCCATACTTGGGAGGTAATCCAATTTCAGATGACTCTGTAATTTATGCCAGTACGAGGGTGCGAATGCTTTAAAGGCACTTTCACCAAAGACGGTCCGCGTACGAGGAATGGCGTACATTATCAAGCTGGAGACTACAGCTTTTGGTGGTGACTTTAAGAGTCAAAAGAGAACATAAATAAGGAGGCAAGTCACACAGGATGGCCTTATAAAGAAAACTGTACCAGTGTTCCCATCTACGATTGTGCAGAAAAGGCCAACCAACACTCTCATATAGGCTGCAGTGATGAGTACAAAAACCCGAATCCGTTACAAACCTTAATGCTGCGCGATGTACTGAATCCAGCATTTTCAGAGAGGAGAGATTTGCATGCATGTATAAAATGTCACCGTAGTCAAGTATCGATTAAAAAAAGTTGCCTGTATCAGTCTTTTTCTCGCACTAAAGGAGAAACAACTTTTGTTTCTATAGTAGAAACCCAGTTTAACCCTGAGTTTCTTTGTAAGACACTCAATATGGTGTTTAAAAGACAGATTTTCATCCAAGTAAAACCCCAAGTATTTGTAGACTGAGACTCGTTCAATCACTTTCTCATTTTGTGTAACAATCTGACAAACATCATCTGTGTTCCCTGATTTTGAAAAACACAATTTTAGTTTAGTCAGAATTGAGCACAAGTCTTAATTGAGTAAGATTTTTCTGAATAATATTAAAAGCAGATTGCAGCTTTTCTGCAGCGCTTGCTAACGATGAAGCAGAACAATACAAAACGGTGTCATCTGCATAAAAGTGACATTTGGCGTCAGTTACGTTTTGACACAAGATATTTATATAAATAGTAAATAAAATGGGACCCAGTATGGACCCCTGGGGGACTCCATTTTGAGTCAGCAAAGGATTGGAGGACACACCATCAACCTGAACACTTTGGCTACGTTAGACCGTATCTGTCTCGTTTTCTTCGCGGATGCACTGTCCGTTTACATTAAACCTCCTGGAAACGCCGGGAAACGGGAATCCGCCAGCGTCCACGTATTCAATCCAGATCGTGTCTGGTCAGGTGCTGTGTAAACATTCAGAATACGCGGATACGCTGTGCTGAGCTCTAGCTGGCGTCTCCTTGGACAACGTCACTGTGACATCCACCTTCCTGATTCGCTGGCGTTGGTCATGTGACGCGACTGCTGAAAAACGGCACGGACTTCCGCCTTGTATCACCTTTCATTAAAGAGTATAAAAGTATGAAAATACTGCAAATACTGATGCAAATACTGCCCATTGTGTAGTTATGATTGTCTTTAGGCTTGCCATCCTTCCACTTGCAAGTGGTAAGTGATATGCACTGGGATCACACACACAGCAGCTCAGTCCCGAATCGTGGCTTGTGCACTTCACTCGCGCGCTCTGTGAACTGCGCAGGGCCGGAGTGCGCACCCTCCAGACGGCACTCGCTGTTCAGGGCGGAGTGATTTGGAGCGCAGGATGCCTGCGGAGCCGAGCGTATCCGTGTATTGGCGTTGCTGTGTGCACGCAAATCGTGTATTGGTGTTGCTGTGTGCACACTAATCGTTTTAAAAATGTTAATCTGATGATCCGCTGATACGGTCTAATGTAAACATGGGCTATGTGTTCTGCCACTCAAATAGTTGCCAAACCATTTGACAGCTTTTGAAGACATTCCAATATCCCACAATCTCTGGCACAAGCCCGAGTGGTCAACCGTGTCAAAAGCCTTTGACAAATCTAAAAACAATGCAGCACAGTATTCTTTAGAATGAATGTTTCAAACTGCAGTCATTAGTGAACGGCTTGATGGTGTCAAGTGTTGCTTATAAAGTTAACATGTCAATGCCTTTGCCAAACTTCCCCCAGCACCCTTGTAATTCAGCAAAAATGTGTGCATTATTTTTAAACTTTGGAATGTGGAAATACCTGCATACCTAGTTTGTTTTTTTAAATAGAAATGTTTCAAAAAGAACTTCGGAAATAACACACGGGTAGAAGTCAAGCAGCTTTAGGCCAAACAAAAAAAATTGTTTCCTATTACACGCCTTGAAAAATTAGAGTAGGTCAGTAGGTTTTTTTTTTGTTTTTTTTGGAGGGGGGGGGATGTTTCCATGGCTATCACCACATTTCCCCCCCAGCACTCTGTTTGAATGCAGTTAGTAGGTATTCTGTTTTCAGAAATAAACACTAAAGACCACTTTTTTTTTTTTTTCCCAAAGCTTTATTTTTGAACCATACACAAACTTCTCACGCTGAACATGTGCGTTGAACTGTAAAGATCAGCTCTTCAATGTCTACTTCCCATACGGCCTGTAGCAAACGTCTTTTATGCCTTTTTGAAGGCACTCATCACATAATTCAATAACTTGGAGATGAAAGTGGAGCAAAGAAAAAAATCCTGAACTTTTGAAAGTCAAACTAAGATGGGGGGACGGACGTCCCCCCGAAAAAATTTTAATAACATAACACCCAAAACCCTGCATTCTAGTGCAGTGGTTCTCAAACTTTTTTCACCAAGTACCACCTCAGAAAATACTTGGCTCTCCAAGTACCACCATAATGACCAACATTAAAATACAGTAGCGTAGTAGGCCTAAGTATTCATTAAAAACGAGGCGGAGGTTTTATTTAACAAGTATATTTAATATTGTTGGCCACTGTAACATTACGCACAGTACTTTGAACAGTAACAGTGTTTAAATATAGGAAAATAAAACACTGTACTTAAATAATGAATCAAATAAAATAATTGCACATAAAAGTGAAATAAACATTGTACTAAAATATTAAAAGACAGTTCTTAAAGATTAAATGAAAATGTACTTAAAAGTTAAATAACTGTACTGTACTTAAATGTTAAGTGAAAAAAAGTGCTGTCCCCGCATACAACACACTGCGGCCTGGGCAGCTCCTCTGTCCCGCTCCAAATGAATCCCAGTTTTATGTATTTTTCATCATACTTCCTCCTCACTGGTTTCTGCCGTTTGCTAGCAGTTCTGGGGCTGGTTTTGCCACTGGCGTTAGCATCTGCGCTCGGCTCACACACGTCCTCTTCAGTTCTCCCTCTCTCCTGATCCACGCTCCCATTCGCGGATTTAAGCCACGACAGTAATTTTGTCGTACTCGTCATAATTAGCAAAGCCACCGCCACCTTTTCCCATCACAGCCTAGTCTGTAGCTACCAATGTCGGATAACCGTCTGTCAGCGGAACCGGCGGGAATGCATTGCGTACGTACGCTACGTATGGCTACCCAGAAGCACTTGCAAACTTTTTAAAATTATTAACTTAATTTGTATCTCCTTTCATTTTCTTGTCATCGGTTGATGATATTTTTATCCATTCGGATATTATGGATAGTATTTCACATTTTATTTTTTTTTAATTTTATTTATATTTAATTAAGTGATTCTTTTGGCGTACCACTAGAATGGAGCCCGCGTACCACTAGTGGTACGCGTGCCACAGTTTGAGAATCACTGTTCTAGTGCATTTTAGTACTTATTTTCACTAAAACAAGTTAACTTTTTTTTAAGCCTTTTTCTTTCATGTAGATTAATGATTAACGTCAAAAATATCAAATTTAATTCCCCGAGTTAATGAGTAATTTTCAGGAGTGCGTTTAGAAAACGCGGTGATTTTCCTGCTACACAGTTCATTACTTTGAAAAAAATCAGACAGTTGAAGGGAAACTCCGCAAAATCCCAAACCAGTCCTGTTAAAAAGTAAAGGTCTGTTAGAGTTTCTAAAGCTTTCAGGCTCCAATGTTGGGGACATTGAGCCTCGTTTATCAATCTTTTAGTAGAGTTGTGCGTTTGCAGAAGCTAAAGTGAACTAAACATTTCCAATTCATATTTATGCGAGTTGAAGCCAATTGTTTACATTAGTTCGTATTGTCTGTAAATTTAAACACACCAATGAATACCAAATTCCTCATGTAAATCAGGGGTGTAGCTGGGATTTTTCAGGGTGTGTGTGTCTCTCACACTGACTGGCAGCCTGAGTGCATTATATAACAAAAAATAAATTACCATTACTCTTTTCGTTTCTTAAGACACGTATTTTTAAGTATGTTACCTCGCTTGTTGACAGTTTCGGCGAACACTTCCGCCTTCTTCAAAACAGTCCCATAACTTATTTTTAATATATAGTGAAAATTCATTATGTCTGATAATTATAACTACTCTTAAGTTCGTTTCTTAAGACACGTATTTTTAAGTATGTTACCTGTCAACAAGCGAGGTAACATACTTAAAAATATGTGTCTTAAGAAACGAACTTAAGAGTAGTTATAATTATCAGACATAATGAATTTTCACTATAAATTACCATTGCTAGTTTTAGGCAGCTTAGAAACCGGCTCTTCCATTATTGCTGTTTCTTCCACGTTTTCTTGACGTTGTGTTCTAGAAACGGCACTAAAACTTAGCTTCGAAACCACAAAATACAACTTTGATGGAAAAAAAAATATAATAAATTGCTTACCTCTCTTCACGTCGAAAGAAGGAGGAAAGTTTTGCTTGTTTTGACACGGCGAATTATGAACACGAGGAAATACTCGTAATTCTCAACTAAAAAGACTGCAGCTACACTGGCAGCTTGAACATGCTTTCTAGTGCGATTGATTGTGTTGCGCTTGCGCAGAACGGTGTCAGTCTTGTGCGCTTTAGCTTGTGCACCTGAAGGCGTGCCTTAGGCGTGCGCACCTAACGAGCTCCGGCACGTGCGCCGTTAACAAAGAACACCTGTCTTTAATCAGTGAACTATGTTTGGGCTATTTAAGGACCGCGCCCATGCAAGGACGATGTGAAGTATTACACCGCGTCTAGGAACGCGAAAAATAAGTTTTCTCCATTCGGGAAACCGGAGATTTTTCAAGAGTTTTGTCAAATATCCGGATTTCCGGGTAAATCCGGAAGACTTTCATCCATAAAACTGTTTTAAATCTTTTTCTCAGATCTGGTTTAACACAGACAGAGTCTTTAAGACAATATGGACAAATGTCGTCTGTTCTTCCGAATCCACTGCTATAGTAGGCTATTTCAACAGGATCTACACAGTTGAGAGGCATTCTGACACCACAAACTGAGGCAAGAAAATGTTCAGGGGGGGATTACTGGCGCCCCGCAAGAGTACTCGAACTCTGACAGCAACACCGTGAGTGCTGTTTGTTGTCGGTGTGTCAACCGATGCTTCACGTAGATTATTTCTATATTTACTCTAGAACTACTGGTACAAGCTAACAAATCTTCACTGACTACGTTTACATGCACATCCAAATTGAGCTGCTGTCGGTAATCGAGTTGAAGGTCCCAGCAGGGTCTCATCTCATCTCATTATCTCTAGCCGCTTTATCCTTCTACAGGGTCGCAGGCAAGCTGGAGCCTATCCCAGCTGACTACGGGCGAAAGGCGGGGTACACCCTGGACAAGTCGCCAGGTCATCACAGGGCTGACACATAGACACCCATTCACACTCACATTCACACCTACGGTCAATTTAGAGTCACCAGTTAACCTAACCTGCATGTCTTTGGACTGTGGGGGAAACCGGAGCACCCGGAGGAAACCCACGCGGACACGGGGAGAACATGCAAACTCCACACAGAAAGGCCCTCGCCGGCCCCGGGGCTCGAACCCAGGACCTTCTTGCTGTGAGGCGACAGCGCTAACCACTACACCACCGTGCCGCCCTCCCAGCAGGGTGCCAGAGAAATCCAATCCTACATGCACACAACTGAAATCGGGCTATTGTGTGAGGTGCATTGTGCACCCGAGCCACAGGTGGCGCAACACGCCCCATCGTGTTGGTACACTTCCGGTTGTCGTCATGAAGAAGAGCTATTCAAGAGTGTAAACAAAGTTATCAGTTCCGTGTTCTCCATTGCGCGTTTTTCTCCCGTCCATGAACTTTAATATATTCAACTCCTTAAGCTGAATGAGCATGAACTCTGTCTCCTCATTGCTCCAGAAGTGCACGTTTCTGCTTGCCTGTGGCAGTGGGGGCGTGGTCAAGCGCCGGTCTGTGACAGGAGGGCGGAGCCAGGGAAGGTGAGTGGCAGAATCACTACACCTGACGGTAATTAACCTGTGTTTGTGTGTCTTCCCAGTAACCGCGCCCTATTTAAGGAGGCAGAGGGAGAGCTCGTCCCGGGACTAGAACACAGCGCGCGCGTGTGTGTTTTTTTTTTTTTTTTTTTTTTTCTCTCAAGAATAAAAGTAGGCTGTTAAACTGAAAAGTCTGACAATAAAAAGCCTATTAGTACCAGAAGCTTTGTCCTGCCGTCCTCTGTGCTCCACCCACACTTCAGAGAGCTCTACATCCACATTTTCTCTTCTTCGTTTGTTCCTCCTGACCTCTTCTGCTGCTCACTACTACTGTTGTCATGCCGACCGAGGATAAGCATAATAAGAAACGCATAGTAGAACAATAGTGATGCGAGGCTGTTGTGTTTCCCGCTTGTGGTCTCGTCACTCGTCACTTCCGGAAGTAGCTCGACAACTAGCTCGATAGGGTTTACATGCACAAAGTAGCTCGGCAGAAATTGCATAAACTAGGTCGTGTAGCTCGATTCCGAGAAATCAAGTTCGGTTCAATTTCAGCCGAATTAAGGTGTATACATGGCATTTTGAACTTCGATTTCAGTCGAGCAATGGCAGAAATTCGATTCTCTCTATGTGCATGTAAACGTAGTGAATGTCTTTTAAATGTCTCTTTTTCTAGCGACATAATTTATCTAAGACTGGGCTTGCGATGTGCAAGAAAACGCGTCTTTCAGCACACAGACCACCGCCATTTTCGTTGCTTCCTGTTAGAGGTAGTCACGCGTGTGCGTACAGTCGGCCGTTTATGATGCGAGAGACACTCGCACTATGCATAATGTACGGACGTTGGTGTATGATCAGGGACAACCACGCTGTGTGCATCGCATGAACATTTTGTAGACTGAGGGGGGGGGGTCAGTCGGGTAACAGGAAACAAATATATATTTTTTTTTTTTGGCCTTAACATGAAGCAGGAATAGTAAGTGTTGCCATAATAGTCTACATAAATAAAGATGTTCCTTTCTTTAAAAAAAGGAATTAAAAAAAGTTCTAAAGACATTTGTTTTTTTTTATCAGTACCATGTACAGTGCGTGTGCAGTTCGACTCCTACAGGTGCTGTCAGGAAAATTTTTGTATCACTTGATGCCTTTAGAAATTCTTCTGCTTCCTGTAATCTGAATACTTGTTAGCGTTTGGGTTGTGCACCATCATTCATCCGTGTTGTATTTGGGATAAGGGTAAAACGTTTTCAAGGAGTTGTTTGATAGCCAGGTATTCAAAACCCTGACAAAACGTAATCGTGATTATCCTGTCCACATTCAATGGATATGAGCAATTGTGCGCTCTGGCTACTCTACTACTAGGCTATCAGCTCCTATATCGTGAGTAGAGAAAAACAAAATGGCAGAGCGTGTTGCTGAACCAACCGAGGACAAAATAAAATCTTGACTCGAAAACAAAATCCTAAGTAATACAAAAAAAAGCAACAAAATATGGAATAAAAGTATTTGATGGTAAGAACGTTTTTGTTTTCCAAGAATTATAGCATTTTTCACAAATTGCTACCGTCATTTCGCTGATTTGTTTACGTTCTTCATCTTTAAACATTAAAATTTGTTTTTTTTTTATTATTTTTTTTAAAAGACTGGTTCAAAAGCTTGAAGTTTGAAAATTGTATAACTGAAATGCCCAAGGAAGAATTAAAGGAGACCTGAAGTCATTTTTAAACTTGCTTTATTCCTTAATTAATGTGTTATTCAATTCCGTTTTCGGTTTTAGTAACCTTATATCGTGACTCGTATTGGCAACTAATCACAATTAAATATTCTACTTATCGGCCTATTCGGTTTTTATCCCTGTTGAATTTAGTTCGTTTGGTCCACGGCAGGCGTCGCTTATCCGCACGATCTTCACGAGACTTTGAAACGTAAAGTGTCAGTGCCGCCATTTTGAAAACTGTTTTCCAAATGAAATATTGCACAAAAACGAGTTTAAATGACGATTACTGCCTACTTTTTTCAAACTTTCCTGATTGCTATCAAAACAAACAAAACTTCCGGCTTGATTACGTCAGCATTCGAAAGAGGCCGCGCGCGTCTTTTGACAATGTTGGCAGATGTTGGTTGCTTTGATTTCCGCTGTACGTTTTACTTCCGTCCTACGATGTCTCGCACAGGTCTCAACAAATCTCGTTTATGAACATTTGCTTTGGTATATGGACTGATATATTACACTACGTTCAGACTGCACCCTGAAACGACCCATATCCGATTTGTTGTGAAATCCGATTTTTTTTGTTAGGCCGTTCACATTACCAATTATATGAGACTTGTATGCGATCTCCAATATGAACGGAAAACAACCCAAAAGTGTCCCGCATGCGCAAATTGACACGTAATAAGCACATCTACGTAATACGTAAACAAAAAAAAAGCGCACTCTTCATGTTTAATGATTTCTTTTTTTGTTTGTTTAATTATCTGGTTAGTGTTAAAGTGTGAGGTCTCGTGTGTGTTTTTGTTTCTGAACTGAAATGAAACCGTGTAGCCTGGTAACGAGGGTTGACTCCTAAATGTGTCTCTAATTTCTATATAAGTGCACTACATGTTACTAGGAAGTAATGGATTTTTAAACTCTATATAGTGCACTCGAGCTTCAGTAGGCAGTCATTTGGGATACGGCTGCTGTATTACCAAACTCTTAATTCAGGCTTAATAATTTGCACATATTTATTTCATCATATTAATAAACTTTTTCTACATTTTTATAAATGTTTATTTAGATTGTTTATAGCCAGCTGAATTCTGCAACTTCTCTCAGCGCTGGCTCAAGGTGCAGAAACACCAGTGCAGTTTGCGATGGAGATGAGGCGAGACCTGGCGATGTGGTTTTTGTGGCGGCGGCGGAACTCACACAATAATCTGATTAATGTGGGCAGCAGACTAATGAGACCGAAGGTGTCAAATTACTGGAAATTTCCAGAACAATCTTATAATCTTGTAATACAGGATGGTTTAAGTTATAAATCAGTTATAGAAACTGTTTTATTTAATCAGGCTAACAGATTGACATCCAGGTCCCTACCAAATCCACCATTAGCTTGATCAATTCTATAAAAGTCTATTTAAATTCTGAAAACTGTATAAATGTTGTTGTTGTTGTTTTCCACCAAAGAGGCGGGATTAGCCAACACAGAATAGTGACGTTTGTCTCTTGTTGATGACGTGTAGGTCGCATGAATGCGACCTGTCCGGTCAGACTGCAGTCGCATGTGAAAATATCGGATATGCATCGGATTTAGGACCACATATCCAAGCGGCCTGGGTCGCATGTGAAAAAATCGGATCTGTGTCGTTCAGATTGTCAATAAATCGGATACAGGTCGCATATGGGCAAAAAAATCGGATGTGGGTCGTTTCAGGGTGCAGTCTGAACGTAGTCATTCAGAGCGTATTTTAAACACTCATAACTTGCTATAGCAGTGACAAAATAGCTGTCAGAAATGCATTCCTGTATTTAATAAAATGAGGAGAAATAGAATTTTGATAAATTTGCCTTCAGCTCTCCTTTAAATAGAGGTCTAAAGTTATTCTATAACTCAGCGCGACAGCAAGGTGGCACTTTCTACAAAAAAAGTAAATTCGTGCAGCCATCGATTAGGTTTTTAAGACGTCTGCCTAAGCAGAAATGATTTTGTCGGACATTTTGTATGCGGTTTTTATTTATCGAATTTGCAAAAAATAAAAATGCTCCGTTTCTCAAAATCCAGTGAATGTGGATATAATAAAACAGTTATTTTACCCCGTCTCGTCGTACATGGCTTATAGCGATCAGCTCGTGTGTGGCTCGATTTCATGGAATAATTGTGAAATATTTGGTGGATTTCACACGAAACATGGTCTTCATGCTTAAACGGTTGCTTCTGATGGTTTGTGTGATGGCCCACATGATTAATTCAGCTCCTCCAGCGCACCAAGAGTGTCTAATTTCTGTCACATTGCTTCCGATGCTGTCGTGCAAACATTGTGCATAACATCTTGGTGGTGTTTTTTTTTTTTTTTTTTTTTTTTTTTTCTTCCCGAGCTGCTTTTCTCAGAAGGAATCCCTATAGCATGACCCTCGGGATTCCCACTGGTCTAACGCTACGACTTAAACAGTGCTGCTAATCCTTTAACCCCGGAATGGACAGATGAAAGTAAATTGACTGCTTTGCATTGTAGTGTGTGTCTGAGGAAACTTCTGAGCCAGGAGAAGTAGAGCATTTTAAAGTGTGCATTAGATATTAAACTGTTTGCTTTGTAGTTAAAACGCTGACGGGAGTTTATAATGAAGCTGCAGAAGCCATGAACGATGACCATGCACAAATAATTGTCTTAATCTCGAGAAATTTGATCGACGCACATCCGGAAGTAACAGTTGATCTAGTTTAGTCCGATACACTTCTTCAGGAAGCTTTACGAAAAGTGCCCAAGCAATGCGTCTACCCCCGTGCTGCTGTGTAGTATCTACTGTTAGCGCAGTTCAGTTTGTTTGTCCTTCCACGGGTTTGTGACGAACAACACTCGAAGCTTGCTGACCTTAATTGAAAAGTAGTGTGTGTTTGCACAGGTCTGCACTCGCGCCACCACCCACTGTGCGCCAGAGCTTTTCTGTCAGGCCACGCTTTCACTCGCCTCGTGAGCAGGAGCACGGTGAATAAGGCAGTCCACGGGTCATTCAGCTGTGCCATTGTTCATTCGGGAGAAGGTGAAACGTACATTGTTAGACAGGCACACACGGCTTTCTCACAGCGCTGGACGTACTACTCTTAAAATTCCACCATCACGACAATTTAAGTTCTTCTGCAGCCGCACGTAGAGATCTGCGATTATCCTTAAAAAGACCTAGGGAAAAAGTCAGTGAAATAGTGTTTGTGTGCCCTAATCTTTTAATACCTCACTCGAAGGAATGTCTCTAATGAGGGGGCAAAAGCTTAACACAAGTTTGTACAATGGAGTGGTCAAGCACCGGTTGCTAGGTGACCACCGTCCCAAGAATGGCCGACTCCTCGGGCTGAAAGGCTTATTTTCCATTATATTTAATCTCCTCAATGGCAGCTGCTTTCTCTTTCGAGGAGCATGTGTAATGCAGAACTGCAGACAGCAGTCGGACTGAAACCTGGCGCAGTGCCAGAGCTCCAGCACACACACCAATATTGAGTTTCAGCCACATGGAATAAGTTGGAAGAATCTCAGGAACGCAGTGCTCTCGAGAAGGCACGTCGGTCAGAGCGGACTTTAAAGACGAGTACGTTGGAGGAACGTGCATCATTGTAGTGAATATATAACTTGCTGAAAGATATAAATTGTTACTCTCAGGATTCTATATTGTACTAGCAAAACATTTCAGTTAATATTTTATCTCCAAGTAAAATATTAAATTCCAAGTCGGAAGAGATTTACCATCAAGTAACAAGTAGATAAACCATTATGCCTACAACTTTTACTGAGAAATTGTTAAAATTGTACAAGGTATCATCTTTCCTTCAACTTCCCTTCCTTCCCCTTCCTTTCCTTCCCCTTCCTTTCCTTCCTTCCCCTCCCTCTTCCTTTCCTCCCTTCCTTTCCCTTTCCTTCTTTCCTTTTCCTTCCCCTTTCCTTCCTTCCTTTCCCTCCCTTCCTTTCCCTTCCTTTCCCTCCCTTCCTTTCCTTTCCTTCCTTTCCTTTTCCTTCCTTTCCTTTTCCTTTCCCCTTTCCTTTCCTTCCCCTTCTTCCTTCTTTCCTTTTCCTTCCCTTCCTTTCCCTCTCTCTCTCTCTCTCTCTCTCTCTCTCTCTCTCTCTCTCTCTCTCTCTCTCTGACAACTTTTATTCTATAACTTTCAGTTCTACATTCACTAATGTGATGCTGTGTTTTGCCTTAAGGCAAATAAAATGGTTTGTGCCAGTTTGAGTCGGATGGCTGAGATGTACAGTCTGATAAAGAGCGCTTCAGGCACTCGGAGTGTGTGTGGACGACAAACAAGCTGAAAAGAACAAGGGAGCGAGAAATCTGGCCAACAAGACATCATGATCTCGACTTCGGCAGGTTAGACGGCTCTACGGTACAGACGGAGCTTCTGTAATTGAGTGTTTTTACTGTGAATTGAATTCAGGCGTATGATTAATCATGTACGTGTTTCTTTGTAATTGCTATTACAAGTGAATAACCTTTTATTTCCATATTTATATTTCTTAAAATGTAGGAGTGGGCGGCACGGTGATGTAGTGGTTAGCGCTGTCGCCTCACAGCAAGAAGGTCTGGGTTCGAGCCCCGTGGCCGGCGAGGGCCTTTCTGTGTGGAGTTTGCATGTTCTCCCCGTGTCCGCGTGGGTTTCCTCCGGGTGCTCCGGTTTCCCCCACAGTCCAAAGACATGCAGGTTAGGTTAACTGGTGACTCTAAATTGACCGTAGGTGTGAATGTGAGTGTGAATGGTTGTCTGTGTCTATGTGTCAGCCCTGTGATGACCTGGCGACTTGTCCAGGGTGTACCCCGCCTTTCGCCCGTAGTCAGCTGGGATAGGCTCCAGCTTGCCTGCGACCCTGTAGAACAGGATAAAGCGGCTTGAGATGATGAGATGAAATGAAAAATGTAGGAGTGATATAAAATATTAACGTTCATTAACAGAAAGCAGTGTTGAACACACAACCTTATGAATCAATGCTGTTTCAAAGTATACGCACGCTATGCTGCTCGAGTGTGACCCCCCCCCACCCTGTTTTATCGTCGTGTCCTAAATTGCTGCCTAATTTATTCACAGATTTCACAGTATAGAAAAGCTTTTGTTTTCATATATAAAATGACTAACTCGATACCAGCAGTCTGAAATTTTAATTTCATTTAACGTTTTTCTTTTTTTGTAAATTTCTGCTATAGGGTGGTGGTTGTTGTGTTTTTTGTTTGTTTGTTTTTTTTTTTTTCATCAAGAATTATAAAATTCTGCACATGGGTATCAAAGGCAGAATTTGACCCTATTGTCAGGAGATTGTGAGTTCAAATCCCCAAGAATGCAACAGCCGAGGGAGCAAAACTGGTGTGCTTTCTGGGTGGGAGGGATTGCATTCTCTCCCTCCCCTGTCAATCACACTGACACTAACCAAACGTGGACATTTGTGAGGTCATGTAAACAAAAGAGGGCAGGTAGCGCTTTCCTCCAAGTGTTACGCTGCCATGTGACGTCTCATGGGCAGCAGTTTGAAAAGTTGTGTTTGGCTAGCTTTGTCAGAGATGTCCACAAGTGCCGGCGACCGGCGGTTTTCTCCTCCTACGCAGGCGGTCTGCGCTGGCTACCCGATCCCAGAAAAAAATAAAAGCTTGCTTTTCAGCATTCAAGACAGGTGGGGATTTATTTATTTATTTATTTATTTATTTAAAGTTAAATATCGTCTCCGCTGCCCGTAATTTGCTGCAAATCCAATTATTCCAGCACAAAATTTGTCTTCGATTCAAGTCTAGCATGACCAGAAGGGATGCCGTATTTGTTGATCGATTCTCGCGCTCCAATTGTTTGAGCCAGACCATGTGACGAAGCCGTGGCAGACGACAGTAAAGGTGCAGTTGGTTGTTGCAGAGGGTTTCACAAAATGTTTTATAATGTTATTTACGCATGCATCAAATAAGCTCACCATGTAGTTGTGTTACAGAGCCGGGCAGTGTACTACACAGGGTAACTGAGAAAGCCAAGCACACACACACATCTGGAGGGAAATTTCATACATATTTTGCAAGTATTTTACAGGGAAATGGTTAGCAATTTATTAGCCGAGAATTGTACCAGAAGGCATGTAAACTTCAAAATTTTCTGGGGTGCCCCCCCCCGGAGCATTAGCGCACCTTTGGGGCACTGCAGCGGCAAGGCCGTAAATTCAAGAGCCGCCTACTGCCTTTTAAATTTTTTTTTATTTATTTAATTAAAAAAAAAAAAAAAGTCGGCTACTTCAGATGTTCTGGAGAACCCTGTTTGTATTTCGCAGAGGAAACACGTTGGCCTTTGCACTTCAGTTGGTAGCTGCTGTGTGAGAGGTGATGGGGGCAGAGACAAACTTACAACCCTGAATTATAAATTGTATGTAGTATAAATGTGTAGTTATGAACAAATTATGAATAAATGTATTCTATATTTATACTAACGTGCTTTTAAAATGGATTAGACATTCTAATGGTATTATAATTTGTATTATACACATCTGTATTTAATTTGCAGAAAAACAAGTTGACATTCTTTGTGCGTATACACTATGGATGGGTGATTATAGTCTTCAGGCAATGGAGACCCTGGAAATGAACACAAGGAGCTGGGCAAGTTGTTTTGAGTGCCATTTGTGTGCCAAGAGGGGAAGAACATCATCCTCCGTTGACATCCTGCCCTCTTGAAGCACGAACACCACTTCCACCTTGCCCAGCTCATTACTTCTTTGCCGTAGGCTTACCGACGCATTTCAAGAGTCTGTTGCCGATCGCAAATGTACGTGTGCGCACTGTTGCAAAATCCATTCAATACCGCTGACTTGCAAGAGTTCCTGCTTGCGCCTGCTGCGCAAACGAATGGAGCAAGAGGAACAGTCCCAGAACCTTTTTGATTGCACCTCGTAGTTATTACTAGCTTGTATTGTTTCACTACTTCTTTGTTTGATTTGATGCAGGGGCGGCACGGTGGTGTAGTGGTTAGCGCTGTCGCCTCACAGCAAGAAGGTCCGGGTTCGAGCCCCGTGGCCGGCGAGGGCCTTTCTGTGCGGAGTTTGCATGTTCTCCCCGTGTCTGCGTGGGTTTCCTCCGGGTGCTCCGGTTTCCCCCACAGTCCAAAGACATGCAGGTTAGGTTAACTGGTGACTCTAAATTGAGCGTAGGTGTGAATGTGAGTGTGAATGGTTGTCTGTGTCTATGTGTCGGCCCTGTGATGACCTGGCGACTTGTCCAGGGTGTACCCCGCCTTTCGCCCGTAGTCAGCTGGGATAGGCTCCAGCTTGCCTGCGACCCTGTAGAACAGGATAAAGCGGCTAGAGATAATGAGATGAGATGAGAGATTTGATGCAGGAGTGTTAGTTTCCAGTGTATTACTGAGAGACCAGTGGTGGGTTTCCCAAAAGCCTCTTAACACTAAGAGCATCTTGATTAAGAGAGAGAGAGAGAGAGCATTCATTGTTGCTTGCGCTACCATTTAACGGTGATCTTTGGGCTACGATGCTTTTGGGGAAACCCAAGCCAGTTCAGTAAAGCTCAAGAGTCATACTTTGGGTTTTTAAATTGGTTATACAGTGATGTGAAAGTGTTTGCCCCCTTCCTGATTTCTTTTTTTTTTTTTTGCATGTTTGTCACACTTTCAGATCATCAAACTAATTTAAATATTAGACAGAGATAACACAAGTAAATACAAAATGCAGTTTTTAAATGAAGGTTTTTATTATTAAGGGGAAAAAAAATTCCAAACCTACATGACCCTGTGTGAAAAAGTGATTGCAAACATAAGGGGTGTTCACACGGCGACTTTTACTCCGGTGTAGCACCGGGGCTGCCCCGGTAGAGCGTTCACACGGTACAAAGTTATACCGGTGTAGCCCCTGAAAGCTGCTTAAACCGGTGCAAATCTAACCCTGCTCGGGAGGGGGTTTAAGAAATTTACTCCGGAGTAAATGCTAGTTTGCGGGGCAGCACCGATTATAAAATGGGACGTCTGAACGCTACAGGGGTAGACTCGCTACGCGTGAGGAGAGTTGATTACATACGGGCATTGCATAATTTGCATCCTGGTATTTTGCGCTTCCAAAATGGCGAATATCAACAACAACAGAACTGCGTGTCTTCCAGTGTTGCCAGATTGGGCGGTTTTAAGTGCATTTTGGCGGATTTGAACATATTTTGGGCTGGAAAACGTCAGCAGTATCTGGCAACACTGGTGTCTTCATCCACGTTGTTTTCCCGGCGCTTGGTGATGCCATGACAACCGGGAAAAGGAAGTACATTTTCACGCATGCGCATATTTCATTTCCGCATTATTACTATTGTATAGCACGGTCGCAAAAGCTGCCGTGTGAACGCAAGTGTGGCTGCATCGGTGCTAACACGCTTCTCTCTAGTAAGCAGGTTTGTGACGTGTGAATGCTCCACAAAATTTACACCGGTGTAAGATATATCGCAACAAAATGCATTGGTGCAGCATCAATGCAAGTATGTGCTGTGTGAACACCGCTATAAATTAACTGTGGTTTATCACACCTTTGGAAAGCCAAGTTCAATTTCTCTAGCCACACCCAGGCCTGATTACTGCCACAACTGTTCTCAATCAAGAAATCACTTAAATAGGACCTGCCCGACAAAGTGAAGTAGACCAAAAGCTAGATGACATGCTGCGATCCAAAGAAATTCAGGAACAAATGAGAACGTAATAGAGATCTATCAGTCTGGAAAAGGTTATAAAGCCATTTCTAAAGCTTTGGGACTCCAGCGAACCACACTGAGAGCCATTATCCACAAATGGTGACAGCATATACTACCGTTCAAAAGTTTGGGGTCACTTTGAAATGTCCTTATTTTTGAAAGAAAAGCACTGTTCTTTTCAATGAAGATCACTTTAAACTAATCAGAAATCCACTCTATACATTGCTAATGTGGTAAATGACTATTCTAGCTGCAAATGTCTGGTTTTGGTGCAATATCTCCATAGGTGTATAGAGGCCCATTTCCAGCAACTCTCACTCCAGTGTTCTAATGGTACAATGTGTTTGCTCATTGCCTCAGAAGGCTAATGGATGATTAGAAAACCCTTGTACAATCATGTTAGCACAGCTGAAAACAGTTGAGCTCTTTAGAGAAGCTATAAAACTGACCTTCCTTTGAGCAGATTGAGTTTCTGGAGCATCACATTTGTGGGGTCGATTAAATGCTCAAAATGGCCAGAAAAATGTCTTGACTATATTTTCTATTCATTTTACAACTTATGGTGGTAAATAAAAGTGTGACTTTTCATGGAAAACACAAAATTGTCTGGGTGACCCCAAACTTTTGACCGGTAGTGTAGAACAGTGGTGGACCTTCCCAGGAGTGGCCGGCCGACCAAAATTATCCCAAGAGCGCAGCGACGACTCATCCAAGAGGTCACAAAAGACCCCACAACAACATCCACAGAACTGCAGGCCTCACTTGCCTCAGTTAAGGTCAGTGTTCATGACTCCACCATAAGAAAGAGACTGGGCAAAAATGGCCTGCATGGCAGAGTTCCAAGACGAAAACCACTGCTGAGCAAAAAGAACATGAAGGCTCGTCTCAGTTTTGCCAGAAAACATCTTGATCCCCAAGACTTTTGGGAAAATACTCTGTGGACTGATGAGACAAAAGTTGAACTTTTTGGAAGGTGTATGTCCCATTACATCTGGCGTAAAAGTAACATAGCATTTCAGAAAAGGAACACCATACCAACAGTAAAATATGGTGGTGGTAGTGTGATGGTCTGGGGCTGTTTTGCTGCTTCAGGACCTGGAAGACTTGCTGTGGTAAATGGAACCATGAATTCTGCTGCCTACCAAAAAATCCTGAAGGAGAATGTCCGGCCATCTGTTCGTGACCTCAAGCTGAAGTGCACTTGGGTTCTGCAGCAGGACAATGATCCAAAACACACCAGCAAGTCCATCTCTGAATGGCTTAAGAAAAACAATCTGTGGTTGGTAGAAGAGAGCAACTGGACTTGCTTGAAAAGTCTTGAAGACGTTTCGCCTCTCGTCCGAAAGGCATCCTCAGTTCTGTCTGTTTAATAGGGAGTATCAAGTATTTATCCTGTCATGGATCATCATAGAATCCAAATCAGAATGCTGATGGCTGCATTGTAGGTGGCTGATAAATGTCATAGACACCCACCTCTGTTCAGTGATGGCCGTTCCAGGTTGACAAAAATGAACGATCCTCTCTGGCTAAGATGTCTGCCAGTTTTCTGGAAGTCCTCTCATACTCCCGCACCAATCGAAGGGATCTCATCCCAAAGTGCGTAGAAACATATCTGTGAAGAATCTCAGTCATCCAGGTACATAGTAATCTGTGGTTGGTAGAAGAGAGCAACTGGACTTGCTTGAAAAGTCTTGAAGACATTTCGCCTCTCGTCCGAAAGGCATCCTCAGTTCTGTCTTAAGAAAAACAAAATGAAGACTTTGGAGCGGCCTAGTCAATTGAGATCCGATTGAGATGCTATGGCATGACCTTAAAAAGGCGGTTCATGCTTGAAAACCCTCCACTGTGGCTGAATTACAACAATTCTGCAAAGATGAATGGGCCAAAATTCCTCCACAACGCTGTAAAAGACTCATTGCCAGTTATCGCAAACGCTTGATTGCAGTTATTGCTGCTAAGAGTGGCCCAACCAGTTATTAGGTTTAGGGGGCAATCACTTTTTCACACAGGGTCATGTAGGTTTGGATTTTTTTTTCCCCTTAATAAAAAAAAAAACCTTCATTTAAAAACTGCATTTTGTGTTTACTTGTTATCTTTGTCTAATTATTTAAATTTGTTTGATCTGAAACATTTAAGTGTAAAGGCCTCTGCATGCTCTTGCGACAAGGCTTTCGCAGATAGCTTTTCGCAGACAATTGTAATTTATTGTTGAGCGGGGAGTAATAGGCGTGCGCGATGTTATTCACCGGCACAACGCAAGGGGGCGCGAAGTCGCTAGGAGTAGTTGGTGGGTGTGGTTAGTGGAGTGTTTATCCTCCGGTTACTTATAATGACTAGAACTTTTTATTTTTTTATTTTTTATAATGACTAAAACTGGAGTCGTATAGATGTACGTACTTCCTCGATCAACCGCTCTTCGTGCTGCTCCATCTTCACTCGTGTTTTTTAAAAATGCCAGTCGTGAAAACAAAACAAACCGGGAAAGTAGGGAAGCGGAAGTGCGTGTACAGCGGATGTAGAGTGGACCAATCGGAGCCCTCTTGTCTGCGATGTTGTCTGCGAGGCTTCTGCGGTGGTCACAAATTTTGGGAGGTGCGCGCAGAGCGTCTGCGAAGGTGGGGGGGGCTACGCAGACGCTATCTGCGACGCTATCTGCGAGGACTGGGTTGTCAGCATAAATTGGCCTTAGCAAACATGCAAAGAAATCAGGAAGGGGGCAAACACTTTTTCACACCACCGTATCGTTGCTTTTTGGGAGAACAGGATAAGTGCTCTGCTGCCAGTGCTTTAACTACTGGTTTCAGTATAGACCCTTTTCAGTCACGTGACCTTTGTAAACGCGACCACCATTTTGGACATGTAGCAGACTTCGGCTCGAATTGGTTTGAATGCGAGGAAGGCGACAAACGGAGAACATACAAGAAAAAGGAGCGAGATGCAGAAAACACCTTCGCTATCCAGCGACGTAGGGCATTTATAGGGCGAGCAGAGGGAGAAATAACAGTAACAACACATTAGCAACGCCGTACAGAAATAACGGTTTATGGCACAGACCCTTTCGGTTCTCGCTCATCTAGCTGCTACAATGACTGCTTAGACTGCAACAATAATACCTAACACACATTTAAGTATCCGTCGTAAAGACGTGAAACTCGTCGAGTGACGAGTGTGTTCATTGATAAGCTAACACAATCTAAAAGTAGACATACCATCACACTGCCCTGGCGCTGTGTACAGTTTACCTTCTATGGTTTGTGCACTCACTATTTGCCATTACTTTCTCCAACCGTTGTTACAGATTACAGGGAACAGCCTGGATTTAAGAGACAAATACATGTTCCTCTTATTTTGAACACTTATTTGTAGGCAATGCTTAATTTGTAAAGTGGGAGGTCCCGGAGCGCACAGGATGAGCGGCTCCGGTGTGGAAAAAAGGAGAGGGGAGGGGGGCGCGGCGCTGTGCTTCTGGGCATGTTTTGTAATAACACTGCAAATTAAGTTCATCTGCAGATATTTTGTGGATGTCGTTTCATGAGAGAAATCACCAACAAGACAGATATCAAAATCAGACATTAACACTAAATAAATTTGCATTTATTTATTTATTTATTTTTTGTTACATAGTCAAAAGAGGTGTCGGATCACCGGATCCAGTGTAAATAGCTGCCGGAGCCAACGCCCGAGGTTCCGGAGCACGCTCCGGCTTGCTCCCCCTCAAATTAAGCGCTGTTTGTAGAACACTGCCTCTGATCTGTCCTACAGTCTACCAACAGCAAAGGAACACAACGCTAGCTAATGTCGTTAGCTAATAGCTACTACAGAAGAACAAGGAGGTTACAATGGGTTATTTTAGCCTATTTGGTTACGCACTCGCCGCCACAGAATGTTAACAGCAATGTAATGCCTTTTCTGGCTAATTTTATTCGTCTTACCTCCAACAAAGTGGTCACTACACAAGCGTTGGTATGCCGCTATCCATCTTCTCCGTCGGTCAGCATCTACCGGGATCCGATAAAATGATAAACCTTGCCTTGTTTGTTGATGGTTACTACATCCAGGTGCACAACAATATAGTGGCATGATGGAAGTCTTGCTGAAAATAAACACTTTCTTTGCTGCCGTTCCTCAATGCTGGCTGTGGTAAACTACTGGTAGTACACGTCCAAAATGGCGGCCGCGTTTGTCATGACGTCACGTGAAAAGGGTCCATAGGGTTGTGGAAATAAACCTCATTATTAGTTTAATTTGTAGAGCCTCCTATTTTCCGTTTCAAAAATCATTAAATTCCATTTCAGAGAATGGCTAATTCCGTTTCAGATCATTTGTTTCAGTTATATGCTCAAATGCCAACTAAAATTGCCATTTTTAGATTTTCAACATATACATAATTCAGAATCAGAATTCTTAAGTACATGTAACAAATGCATGAAATTTTATGTTTCAGGTAACTGGTGTTGGGAGGCATCTGCATGTTTGTCGTCCTTGTGCATCTCTCCCTAGGGCTGGGTGATTTTACGATTACGATGTTATTCACGATATAGAATCTATACGATTAGAAATTAGACACGTACGATATGCCTACGATAAGCCTACGCCTTCAATAAAATTACTTCATCCGAAGTTTTGACAGACACACGAATAGCCAATCATAACTAAACAGTACCGCACGTAACCAATCAGTTGGAAGAGAGCCACGTCAAGTTAGGTTGCGTGCACACACAAACACGTGTAGCAGCAACGCACAGCATGGCTGTGGTGAAGTTTGCAGGAGCGCGGCATTTCTCCAACAAAGCGTGAAACAAAGCGATTATAAAAATGAGCGAGAAGCCGACTGACCGGAGTTCTGAACAGGAAAGTCAGAGCACTGCCCTGGAGGACATCGTTGAAAAGAAGGGCCAGAGATCTTCGGTTGTGTGGAGGTATTTTGGATATTTAAAATCGGACATACAACAAAGTGTTACACAAAACCTTAAACGCACTGACGTACAGGATTGCACTTTTTTTCTCCTTGCAGCATAAGGTTTACACGTCAATATGTCTTTTATGTTTATTTGAAAGCTGCTAGAATTTGCACAAATGATTAACAATGGTATATAGTTTTTATTTTTCAGTTTGTTTATTCATTTGAACAAAAAGAACAAAAGAATGTGCATCCAGTTTGTTTTGGTTCTGTGAAACTTGAAGGCTTGTTAAGCTGTTTTTGTTAATTAGGAAGGAACTACTAATTTCTAATGTTCATATTTTGAGCAGAAAATTAAAGAAAATACAAAAATGGTGATTTGATTTATATCGTGATATATATCGTTATCGAAAATTTTGAAAAAATATATCGTGATATATAATTTTTTCTCATATCGCCCAGCCCTATCTCTCCCTGTAATCCTGCTTTACTGGCCTGCTGTAGTACAACTTCATATAAAGCTTTAAACTTTCTGTACACAGTCTAATATCTTAATGCACCTTAGAATCGACACGAAATTTCACTTCACTGAAAATGTGTTTCTTTCATTTATTTAAGACTGTAATTAATTAGTGCTGTTAACTTGATTGTTGACTGGCTCCTGCTATTTTCTTTAAAACTTTTATATTGTATATTAATACTTTTATGGTTATCCTTACTCTTTATACATGTACCGTGTTTTCCGGACTATACGTCGCTCCGGAGTTTAACACTACATTCACACTGCAAGGCTTAATGCTCAGTTCCGATTTTTTTGTGAGGTCGTTCACATTAACAAATATATGCGACTTGTATGTGATCCTCAGTATGAACGAAAAGCGACCTAAAAGTGTTCCGCATGCGCATTGCAGGATACGACGACGTCACACGCAGTGAGCATGGCCAGTGTTTACGGAAGTAACCTAAAGTTTCCTGTGTATGACAGTAGCCAGCATGGAGTACCTGGCGATGATGCAGTTGTTGTTGCGACGGAGCCAGAACATGCACAATAGCCTGATGTTAAGGAGGAGGTTGAGAAGGAAGAGGGCAAGGGTTTTGGCTCAGGCGTTCTGCGGGGTAGTGACTGCAACCTCCGTTCAAAGGAACGTGTGGGTGCGGAGTCGCATTGATGTCATGCGCCATGTTGTTGTAACTTTTTTTGAGAGACCCGCCGCCTACTTCAGCGCAGAATAGTGACGTTTGTGGCTTGTTGATGACGTGTAAGTCGGATGAATGCGACCTGGCGGTTCAGACTGAAGTCACATATGAAAAGATCGGATAGGAATCGGAATTAGGACCACATATCCAAACGGCCTGGGTCGGATTTGAAAAAATCGGATCTGTGTCATTCATATTGTCAATAAAAGATCGGATACAGGTCACATATGGGCAAAAAAATCGGATTTAAGTCACTTCAGCCTGCAGTGTGAACGTAGTGTAAGTCGCATCAGCCAAAAAATGCATTATGAAGACGAAAAAAACATATACGTCGCACCGGACTACAAGTCGCACTTTTTTGAAGGGTTATTCTATCCATAGAATCTGTGATTCTATCTGATAAGCGGCGCGTGGTTACTGCGCGACTGCATTGTTTGTTTATTTAATAAACGAACAGCTGAGCAGTGATAACGCGCCCTTTGCCCTGTAAGTAGCCTAGTCTGATTATTTTAAATATCTACTACTATCTTTAATACTATCACTATCGTTATTACTAATAGCCTATATTATTATTATTATTATTATTATTATTATTATTATTATAACTAATATTAGTAGCCTATTACTGATGCATTAATCAGTTTGCTTTTAGAACATTTTTACCAGTAGGGCTTATTATCGCCCCATGGCTCTTTCATTTTTGTTATTAAAGCTGTAGTCATCATCAAGGAGTGTCATTCTTCATTTTTGTCGAATTTCATTTCATCAAATCAGAGGCCAAGTAGGCTATAGGTATATCATCTCCAAAGACAGGTACGGTAGTAAAAACAACCGTCTAGTGGAAAAAAAAAAACACCGCTCAGAGAAAAAACAGGCAGAAAGTGCGCCTGCCAGTTAATGTCATATCAGATAAAAACATTAAACGTCATTCAGACCATTAACACCATAACGTCAGAGACGAAGAATAAAGTTCATCTTGGAAGGAGAGTTATTTTTAAAAATGCAAAACAAAATCATTTATAATAGCCCAGAGAAAAACTGGCTGAATATGTACCGTAACATCAAGTTATTCGATAGCCTATAGGCCAAAAATCAGGGCTTAATTTGAGCCGGAAGATGACGGAACAAGATCCGTAACCTCCGTTGTCGGAGGTCTAACGTAAAGTGTGTGACAATGTCCATTTAATATATACTTTAAATGATTCAAATTATTTAACAGTTAACTCTTAGTTTAATTTACATTTTGCCTGTAAATTGTTCATTTAATAATGCACAAGTCTTCAAACTCTTTATATAGAAAATCATTCTTCGGAACATAACTTCTTATTTAAGAACATAAACCATTAAATCATGAAAATAATCAGTTGCTGTTATATAATGTTAAACTGAAAAGCCTTGGTGCAAACTACTAATGGAAATCTGACTGTTCAAAATCTGCCTTCAAGATCACCATTATAATACAGCATTAGGAGTTCCTTTGTGCTTGAAAATATTCCGTGGCCACGTGACGCGTGGGAACGAGATCCTATTCCGTGGCCACGACTTTAATGCGTGGGAACGAGGTGATTATTAGGTGGCCATGAATTAATAACTCGTGTCCACGAGAAGTGTTAGTAATTTCATCACGGAGACTGCGGACTTTCTGGCATCAGTAGTTTCAGCCACAAATATGGACAAGTTTGATCTGATTTCGTTTTATTTTAATCTAGGCAAGAATTATAATATCCTTAAATCACTTGCAGTTAGACATGGAGTAATTCTGAGCAAGAGACACTTAATTTGGCTGCTCAAACGTAGACAATATGCTGACCTCGGGGAAGTTATAGATTTCATCATACAGGATAAATCCTGTATTTATTGCACAATTGACGGCCACTCAAAAACTGGACATCATCCCATCAGGCTGGAACTTGAATCATCTCGTGGCCACGTGTTATTAATTTGTGGTCACCCAATAATCATCTCGTCTCCACGCTTGTGGCCACGGAATAGGATCTCATTCCCGCGCATTATTAACTCGTGGCCACGGAATTTTTTTTTTTTTTTCACCCATGTCATCAGAGGGGCTCCGTAGATTCTGTTTCTGACCCCAATTTCCGCGATTTCCGTCCATTTTCCGCGATCGCGGAAAATCGGAGGCCCTAAATTTGTTTGTGGTATTTTTACTGCGCTCAGGTTGCAGCTGTATGAGTGTGAAATTCTTGGCTCCAGTGAAAGCTCGCACTTGGGCACGTGCCAGATCTCGATTTGAAAGGTGCTTTCCCTGTGTTCACAGCTGTTTCTTTGCAGCGTCAAGGTTCTGTAATGTAAACCACCCAAACCTGTTTGTTTTAAAAATAATTTCATTATATACACACGTTCCTTATAGGTGAAAGTCTTCCGGATTTACCCGGAAATCCGGATATTTGACAAAACTCTTGAAACTCTCCGGTTTCCCGAATGGAGAAATTTTATTTTTTGGATTTTTCGCATTCCTAGACGTGGCATAATACTTTGCATCATCCTTGCATGGGCGCGGTCCTTAAATAGTCCAAACGTAGACAGGTGTTCTTTAATGGCGTGCGTGCCAGAGCTCGTTAGGTGTGCGCACCTTCAGGTGCACGAGCCAAGGCGCACAGGGTTGACACCGTTCTACACAATCGCACTAGAAAGCATGTTCAAGCTGCCAGTGTAGCTGCAGTCTTTTTAGTTGAGAATTACAGGTATTTCCTCTTGTGTTAATTCACCATGTCAAAACAAGCAAAACTTTCCTTCTTTTGACATGAAGAGAGGTAAGCAATTTATTTTATTTATTTTTTTTCCATCAAAGTTGTATTTTGTGGCTAAGCTAAGTTTTAGTGCCGTTTCTAGAACACATCAAGAAAACGTGGAAGAAACAGCAATAATGGAAGAGCCGGTTTCTAAGCTGCCTAAAACTAGCAATGGTAATTATTTTTTGTTACATAATGTACTCAGGGCGGCACGGTGGTGTAGTGGTTAGCGCTGTCGCCTCACAGCAAGAAGGTGCTGGGTTCGAGCCCCGTGGCCGGCGAGGGCCTTTCTGTGCGGAGTTTGCATGTTCTCCCCGTGTCCGCGTGGGTTTCCTCCGGGTGCTCCGGTTTCCCCCACAGTCCAAAGACATGCAGGTTAGGTTAACTGGTGACTCTAAATTGACCGTAGCTGTGAATGTGAGCGTGAATGGTTGTCTGTGTCTATGTGTCAGCCCTGTGATGACCTGGTGACTTGTCCAGGGTGTACCCCACCTTTCGCCCGTAGTCAGCTGGGATAGGCTCCAGCTTGCCTGCGACCCTGTAGAAGGATAAAGCGGCTAGAGATATGAGATGAGAATGCACTCAGGCCAGTGTGCCCCCCCAAAAAAAAAAATCCTAGCTACGCCCCTGATTTACATGAGGAATTTGGTATTCATTGGTGTGTTTAAATTTACAGACAATACGAACTAATGTAAACAATTGTCTTCAACTCGCATAAATATCTCAAATCATCTCATTATCTCTAGCCGCTTTATCCTGTTCTACAGGGTCGCAGGCAAGCTGGAGCCTATCCCAGCTGACTACGGGCGAAAGGCGGGGTACACCCTGGACAAGTCGCCAGGTCATCACAGGGCTGACACATAGACACAGACAACCATTCACACTCACATTCACACCTACGGTCAATTTAGAGTCACCAGTTAACCTAACCTGCATGTCTTTGGACTGTGGGGGAAACCGGAGCACCCGGAGGAAACCCACGCGGACACGGGGAGAGCATGCAAACTCCGCACAGAAAGGCCCTCGCCGGCCACGGGGCTCGAACCCGGACCTTCTTGCTGTGAGGCGACAGCGCTAACCACTACACCACCGTGCCGCCCCTTCGCATAAATATGAATTGGAAATGTTTAGTTCACTTTAACTTCTGCAAACGCACAACTCTACTAAAAGATTGATAAACGAGGCTCAACGTCCCCAACATTGGAACCTGAAAGCTTTAGAAACTCTAACAGACCTTTACTTTTTAACAGGACTGTTTTGGGATTTTGCTGAGTTTCCCTTCAACTGTCTGATTTTTTTTTTTTTCAAAGTAATGAACTGTGTAGCAGGAAAATCACCGCGTTTTCTAAACGCACTCCTGAAAATTACTCATTAACTCGGGGAATTAAATTTGATATTTTTGACGTTAATTATTAATGTACATGAAGGGAAAAGGCTTAAAAGTTATAACTTGTTTTAGTAAAAATAAGTACTAAAATGCACTAGAACGCAGGGTTTTGCGTGGTGGTGTTAATTTTTTCGGGGGACGTCCGTCTCTTCCCCCCCATCTTAGAGTGACTCTCAAAAGTTCAGCATTTTTTTTTTTCTTTGCTCCACTTTCTTCTCTACTTCCTGCAGGGCTCAGGATATTTTAAAAATGCACTAAGGCTCCAGTCTGATGACAAACGGACCACTGTTCTGAGTTTGTTCTCGACACTGAAAGTCTTTGCACGTTGCATTCACGTCCAACTGCAGCTTCTGATGCTCTCCTCCTTATAGTTTGCGTACAATTTATTGGCCACAAGCCTCAGAATGTTGTTTGTTTGTAATCTGCTGTATATGTAGTTCAGTGCTCTGGTTTCCAGCAGGAAAACACTTTTTTTCAGTGTTGACATGCAGTGGTGTTGCGTGGTTTTTTTTTTTTTTTTTTTCTTTTTTTTTTTAAAGCAAGATAGTCAGTTGATTAAAATAAAGTGCGACATTTGAGATTTTACCAAAATGGTGAAACTCTTTCAAACTTTGCTGTTATAACGTTTAATCTGTTAATAACTCTTCCTCTCCTCGAAATTTGTATCTCGCATGCCTTATCTAATGCAAGTTTTCACAACCTCCATTTCAGCCATTGCATTTTGTTGAACTCGGTAGGGGACTGGGTCGACGCAGGGAGGTGACTATGTACACTCAACCCAAAAAGTCATATGTAGTGTGTGTGTGTGTGTGTGTGTGGTTTCCCCCCCCCCTTCCTCTCTCTTTCTGGCATGTCACAACAGTTATTATATTACACCTCAGTACAGTTATTATAGAGATTTTTTTTCCTCTCCACCATTCACACCTGTGGGCAAATTGGAGTAGCTAGTTAGCCTAACCGCATGTCTTTGGACTGCAGGGGAAATCGGAGGACCCAGGGGAAACCCACACATGCCCCTTTTCCACCAAATCAGTTCCAGGGCTGGTTCGGGGCCGGTGCTGGTTCACAACTCGTTCAACTTGCGAGCCAGCTGAGAACCAGTTTGCTTTTCCATAGCTCGCGGTGCTACGTCAGTTACGTCGCTGTATACGTCGTTACGTCGCTGTATACGTCAGTTACGTCGCTACGTTTGCATAAACCTTGGCGCGAATATCGAAGCAAAAACAACACGGAAGCAGCAACAACAACAATAATAATAATGGATGACTTCGCGTTTGTACAGCTGCGGCTTCTCGTCGCTTAAAAATGGCGATCTTTCGCGGTCTTGTTGTTGTTGGTCTTAACAACTCCGCCCCCCCGCTGATGTAAGTGGTTCTTTCCTCTGGCCCAGCAGAGAGTTGGTGCTAGCCTGGAACCGGTTTTTCTGGCCCCAGAGCCAGTTCTTTGTCAGTGGAAACAGAAAACCCAGTTCCAAACTAAGCACTGGCCCCGAACCAGCCCTGGAACTGCTTTGGTGGAAAAGGGGCAACAGACACGGAGATGTGAACTCCACATAGGCCTCCGTCGGCCACTGGGCTCAAACCCAGAACCTTCTTGCTGTGAGGCGACAGTGCTAATCACTGAACCACTGTTCCGCCCACCATATGTAATGCTAGTGTGTTGCAATTTTTAAATCTTTGCAGGACTGAAAAGCATTTATTTATTTATTTATTTATTTATTTATTTAATCGTCTCGTCTTCATCCGCTTATCCGAGGCCGGGTCGTGGAGGCAGCAGTCTGAGCATGGTAGCCCAAACTTCCCTTTCCCCAGACACCTCGGCCAGCTCCTCGGGAAGAACACCGAGGCGTTCCCAGGCCAGCCGAGAGACATGGTCCCTCCAGTGTGTCCTGGGTCTTCCCCGGGGCCTCCTCCCGGGGGGACATGCCTGGAACACCTCCCCAGGGAGGCGTCCAGGAGGCATCCGAAAGAGATGCCCGAGCCACCTCAGCTGATTCCTCTCAATGTGGAGGAGCAGCGGCATTATTGAATTATAAACCCTTTTGTAATGTAAAAGATGACTCCGAGTCATTGTGCAAGACTGTACCAACACAGCCCATCTCGAGGCAGGGGTTTCGATCCATAACTCGCCACTGTCAGGTATTGTATTGATGAGGCAGATGAATGGCGGTAATTGCAGAAAGTGTTTGTTTAAAAACATGCAGGCAGACAGATCCAAATCGTAAGGCAAACTCAAAGTGGACAAACGAGCAGTTCTTGGGTTTCAGTCATGTGACACTTCTTGGCGATTTCACTTCTGGTAAAACAACTGGCAGTCTAGCAAACCAAAACGGCTGCGGTAGTGCAAACAACTAGCGATAACCTATCAGAGTACGCTCGTAATCTAGAAGCCATTGCTGGCTTGAGATATATTCAGAAGATTGCTATGTGCAATGGAATCGACCCCTACAGTCTGGGAAAGAAGGATTTGTCATATGATATCGAAAACTACCCTTCAGTCGAGTTCCCCGACATCTCGAACTATCTGGTGTTGCAGACGTCCTTCTACACCGCAAAACAGATGAAATCATTCCTACCTGTTGCAGTGAAGCTGTACAATGCCACTGTATAACTGGTGCACTGTCTTACCATGTATCCTTAACTCAGGTGCAATATATGTATATAGGAGTCATTGTATATAAAATCACTTAATTTTTCTTTTACTTAAGTTATTGAATTTATTTATTCTTTTTTTTAAGGATTATTTTATTTAGGCCAAAAAAAAAAAAGTGTGTTTCAGGTAACATGAAAGACTAAAATAAGGTCGGTAGGTAGGAAATTTTTTTTTTTTCCTTTTTTTTATTTTGTTCGAAAAAATTAACACAAGCAAACATCTTACAAAATAGTATTTTGGTTGGGGCGTCGTGGCTCAGGTGGTTAAGGCGCCATACCATGAACGCGGGCGACCCGGGTTCGATTCCGGCCCGAGGTCATTTCCCGATCCCTTCCCGTTTCTCTCTCCCGCTCATTTCCTGTCTCTACACTGTCCTATCCAATAAAGGTGCAAAAAGCCCAAAAAAATAAAAAATAGTATTTTGGCACAGAATCCTTTATACCACACATCATAATAAAAATAAGTGTTTTAAATCTTTAAACGAATAAAAAAAAATATTGCGAGAGTTCGAGTTGTGATCTACGGAAGCGTATTGCTGCCACACTCAAAAAAAAATTGGCTTAGAATCAAGTAATTACGTGAAAAGATATTAACAAAGTTATCACGTTTTTACAATATATTTATCATGTAATAACATCACGTAATTTCATGATACGAACTTATCACGTTATTTCGTGATATTTTCATGTAATAACGTGAAAACACCTTATCAAGAAATAACGTGAAAATAACGTCCTAGGCTAGGCTACTTCCATTAAAAGCAGACGTCCTCGCCTAGCCTACTGTAGAACTTGGGTCGAGCAAAAACACCGAGCAAAAACATGGCTGAACCCTGAATGACTCCTATTTGTATAAATAGGGGACTACATAGGCGGCAAAATGTAGTGTTTTTCCCTGCCATGGAAGTGCACTTGTATACTGAAGAGGAAGCAATTTGCATTACAGCCTTGAATGAGGATTCAAAATGGCGGCTCGGCTCAGTTTTCCCTTCCTCCTTCAGTATACAAGTGCGCTTCCATGTTTATGCACGAGGGCTGATGGAAGTGGCGAAACATTACTTTTTATCGTTTCTTTCACAACTTGAATGCGTTGAAACAAAAAATTATGACAAACTAACGCCGCTTACACTAAAATATCGAGGGAAATTTGTAATAACTTTACGGTTCGCAATTTCGACGCGGAAATTCTCGATCGGTCGGGTTACCGGAAACACCCCTTTTTTTTTTGGCCTTATCTTCTATTTTTAGACATATTTACTTCTTCCTTGATTCAGATGCTTGGTTGCAATTTTGAATTTCCCTCCGGGGATTAATAAAGTGATTCTTACAGATTTTTTTTTTTTGTATGTGGCTGGGTAAAGGACCTCGGTATCAAGTCGCTGCCGAATGAATCCTGTATTGTTTTTGCCCGTGTAAGGATGGTGTGTGTTTTTGTTTTTTAAGCTTTTCGCTCGCGTCTTTACAATGAAGTGCTGCAAGTTAGTGTAAAACAGTTCACTTGTGTTGGCTCTTGCACTACCGTTCAAAAGTTTGGGGTCACTTTGAAATGTCCTTATTTTTGAAAGAAAAGCACTGTTCTTTTCAATGAAGATCACTTTAAACTAATCAGAAATCCACTCTATACATTGCTAATGTGGTAAATGACTATTCTAGCTGCAAATGTCTGGTTTTTGGTGCAATATCTCCATAGGTGTATAGAGGCCCATTTCCAGCAACTCTCACTCCAGTGTTCTAATGGTACAATGTGTTTGCTCATTGCCTCAGAAGGCTAATGGATGATTAGAAAACCCTTGTACAATCATGTTAGCACAGCTGAAAACAGTTGAGCTCTTTAGAGAAGCTATAAAACTGACCTTCCTTTGAACAGATTGAGTTTCTGGAGCATCACATTTGTGGGGTCGATTAAATGCTCAAAATGGCCAGAAAAATGTCTTGACTATATTTTCTATTCATTTTACAACTTATGGTGGTAAATAAAAGTGTGACTTTTCATGGAAAACACAAAATTGTCTGGGTGACCCCAAACTTTTGAACGGTAGTGTATCTCTCAGGTAAATCATTCACAAAGATCATCAGAAACCCCTTTAAAGACCTGGATCTTAGTTAAACAAGACGGAGAAGAAGTGATCACGGCGCATTGTAACTGTACGGCTGGGTAAGAATTTTGTCGCGACCTTCATGCATATGGACTTTATTTGTGGTTGTTTTGATCGCGTGCACTTGCTGAAAGACTCGTTGAAAAGACCGCTAGGACACCCTGTTAAAGAAAGCAAGAAACGCATTGTTTTCAGTATGGCAGCCATCGAGTGAGGAGGAAACAAAGAAACAGCTGGGGACTTTAGCGCTGTGTGACTAAAAAAAAACGTACCGTAAAATAACGACCCATGGCAAGAAAAGTACTTGGAAAACACTAAGGACATCGCTGAGAGGGAGATGCAAACCTTTCACCAAGTGATTACTGCAAACTCGAGCATGCTTCGACTCGGCTCTCTTTTTGATTTCAGTGAGAGGTTCAAAAGCCACCTTTCTCCACGTCTTTTTGTGAAATCCTGGGTTTGTTCAGCCTTTTTTATTAGTTCACGTGGAACCCTGAAGAAACATTTCAGTTTCATGGTTTGATCAATTCGAACAACCTAAAACAACGCAAGCATGAGGCATTTTTCATGCGAGCAACGCAGCTTCTCCATACAAACGCTTTGTCGACTGAGCTTTGGTAGACCACCAGCTAAAGTTCTGAATAACTAATGAGGCGGCTGTGACGTCATGTGAAACCCAAGAATAGTCAGGTGAGGCACGAACAGAGTATCTGAGGCACAGACGAGAGGGAGAATCAAATGTCCAGAATATAAACTGCTTGTTTAATGATGAACACTTAGGAACAGAGCGTAACTTCACAAAATTCTGTGTTAGTCATTATATCCGTGCACCATGATTGTGCTTTGATCCTCATGAGGTGTCTGTAAAAAGTCCTTGTCAACCTGAGAGCAGCATGCACGTGCAAAGCAACTCGAAGCACGTGTAGCGTGGACGAGCCGGATCGTGTGAAGTGGATAAAGTTTGTTAGACTTCCCATCAAAAAAAAATGTATGTATGAATGAATGAATCAATCTCATTAATTGGCCAGCGAGGGCCTTTCTATGTGGAGTTTGCATGTTCTCCCCGTGTCTGCATATACATACATATCAAGAGTGACATACAGCATGCACAGAGAGCCTAAGGAGCAGTTGAGGGTTAGGGGCCTTGCTCAAGGGCACTTCGGTCATTCCTGCGTTAAAAGTGCAGGTCATTTTCAGAAAAAACATGAAGAATAATTATATTTAATATCTTAAATATTAAATATCTTAAATCTTTAAATTAAAAAAAAAAAAGAACTATGCATCCATGCATGCATGCATTCATTCATTCCTCTTCTTCTGAGGCAATGGCGTTCTTTGTACACTTCGGGCCGCATCCGGCCCTTTGGTTCATTCTGACCGGCCCGCGTAAGGTTAATTAGAAATTACAAAATAAACGTATTTTCTAATTTTACCTCATGCATGGACTGAATGTGCATTCCTTTTATTTTGAAGTTGTGTTCAACAAAAACGCAATGCGCGCGACATGAACATGACATGAAATCCCACGAAACCTAATCCCGCGATAACCACTTCCGTAATTTGTCCAGACCAACCACAAACTTGTACGTCATCCTTCAAACGGTCCAGCCAATCACATAGTGTGACGTCACCAGCAGGCGCCAGAGCCCGAGCCGATCTGTAGATCTGATACCTACACCGAATCGACACGGCATCATTATTATTATATGATGTATCTTGCTTGATATTTGGAGTAGAAAGACAATATTGTGATGTGTTTATTGTGTGTTGGGGTGAATGTGACTGAAAAAAAAAATGGTACAAACGTTCACATTTTGTTAACCATTGTTTTGGGAAATTTGATTGAATAAATGACATTTTTTGTAAGGCAACCTCGTTTCTTCCATACTCTTACCAGTCTTAGCAGCTTGTAAAAACAATGTTATTTACTGCTTTATATAAAGAAATACAATTAATATTACGCAGAATTTAGTTCAGCCTTTTGGTCCGGCCCTCCACAAAATTTTCTGTTTCTCATGTGGCCCCATGGAAAAAATAATTGCCCACCGCTGTTCTAGACTTTCGTCGAACAGGATTAGTGTTAAAGCCACTGTTTTCAAACTCTGTGCCATCTGAAGGGGATTCACATTCGGAATTTGAGCGGTCTGAAGAAAAACTTAAATCTCAATTTCACTGGAAGACATCACAAAACTTGACTGTATTTATGTGGCTCGAGCAGAAGGTTGTGTGTACGACGTCACGGGTCGCTATCACTGACTGTTTTGAGCAGTATGCAAAATAAACTTGGCTGACGGTGAAATACAGATTATTAAAATCCAGATTTCTCATAACGTTTTTCATTTTAATTCTCAATTTAAACGAATTTTACTTTCCAAGATATTATTTTTCTTTGAGTCAGGAGAATGTTTGTTTAAATCTCTTCAAAGTAGCACTAAGTTATACTAGAGCTTTGTTTGAAGCAATGAGTGAACTAGATCGCTTCACATTTGCTGATGGGTTACAGGCAAAGGTTGGTGGTTGATGCCAGTCAAATGTCATCTTTCTGTGGAACTAGACAGTACTTGGCCTCGTTTATTAACTAAATTAAAAACACCAGACTGTCGTGAATGCTATGGCCTGGCTCACTGACTCCTCATCACTCATAAAATGTGAACTAGTTTAGACTAGTTTGTCTTTAAAGTGTACCTGTAGTGAATTTTTAACTACTAGCCATTTCAAAAGATCACGCATGATACCAGTGGTTCCGTCACATACCGTAACGTTCGTCATAAGCTCTTGTCAAGTACGCGTGAGTTTTAAGTCAATGCTCTGTCAGTCATGTATGGTCAGCGACATGTTGCCTCCTTCATGGGCTGTTCCAGCACCGGTAGTGACGCCCAGTCGTTGGTTTGTCCGATTGTCTGGGCTGCAGTGGACTGGTCACTGACCCCGTGTTGCAAACACCAGTCTAAGATAACAGATTATCAACCGATCTGCTCATAAGAAATATTTACACTTACTCAAGCTGATCTTTTGCTGGATCAAGTTGAAGCTTTAAAAAAAGGCACTGTTCATTATCAGTGTCACAGTTCTCAAGATTGAACCGAATCGCTGTCCTGAATCATCCGAAGCGCATAAAACTCGTGCGCCATCTCGCAACAAGTTTTACCTCCAAATAGCCCAAACTGTCAGACAGATTTTATCCTGTTTACAGTGGGCAGTCCCACTGCGAAAGAGAAACCAATCAAACCGAAAGAGTGAACGTGATTATCGTGCCGTTACCATGGAAATAGTCTTTTATGAATGTGGAAGTGCGCACTCCGGTGTGACCGAGCAAGGTGACGAGTTTTATGTTTCATCTAATTTAGGTAATTTTAAAAACTATAATAATATTTGTCAGTGGGCACATAGGAAAGTATAAAGTTTGTCAATATGTTTATCATGCTTGTATGATTTAAAAAAAAACTTGCGAAGCTATTTATCTCAATACATTACATACTCATTCTAAACCTGCCGAGCTTCGCCAGCGAAGCTCTCGACCCCAAAGTACAACCAAATCTATTTGCACATAATGCCATGAAATAATAGATATGCGCCATAAAATAAAGCTCTATTACAAGTATTAGATCTATATTTATTCAGCGTGTTCTGAAGTTACTTGACTGGGAATCTCAACCTACAGAACGCTTCTTGTTTACTCTCACCCGATAACCCGGAATCAACGACTGTACGCCGCTTCCGGACAGCAATGGCCACTCCCTGTGGTTCTGCCTCCACGGGTGATTCACGGAATAAAATTGTCCACAAAAGTGCCTTAAAGGAACAGTCCACCGTACTTCCATAATGAAATATGCTCTTATCTGAATTGAGACGAGCTGCTCCGTACCTATCCGAGCTTTGCGCGACCTCCCAGTCAGTCAGACGCGCTGTCACTCCTGTTAGCAATGTAGCTAGGCTCAGTATGGCCAATGGTATTTTTTGGGGCTGTAGTTAGATGCGACCAAACTCTTCCGCGTTTTTCCTGTTTACATAGGTTTATATGACCAGTGATGTAAAACAAGTTCAGTTACACAAATTGAAACGTAGCGATTTTCTATGCTATGGAAAGTCCGCACTATAATGACAGGCGTACTAACACCTTCTGCGCGCTTCGGCAGCGCATTGATATCTGAGCTCCGTATCAATGCGCTGCCGAAGCGGACTTTCCATAGCATAGAAAATCGCTACGTTTCAATTTGTGTAACTGAACTTGTTTCATGTCACTGCTCATATAAACCTATGTAAACAGGAAAAATGTGGAAGAGTTTGGTCGCATCTAACTACAGCCCCAAAAAATACCATTGGCCATGCTGAGCCTAGCTACATTGCTAACAGGAGTGACAGCGCGTCTGACTGCGTCTGACTGACTGGGAGGTCGCGCAAAGCTCGGAGAGGTACGGAGCAGCTCGTCTCAATTCAGATAAGAGCATATTTCATTATGGAAGTACGGTGGACTGTTCCTTTAACGGGTTTTTTTTTTTTTTTGACTGAATGTGCGCATCTTTTATCTATAACACGTAAAGCACGATTAATGTTGTAAGCATGACCAGTACCGGTATGCTTTAATGTGGATTATGCATTGCATAATTTGTGATGCTCCCTGACACATCACAGATCATGTTCAGTGATGTGGGTGTTATGTAATAAAACCGATAAAAGTGAATACTGATAAATGGAACAACTGAATATATGTTGCTTGTGACCGTGGTGTAAAATCTCCTCATTTTAACCTGGAAAACATGTATGTATAAAGCTTGGCTTGAGGATCTGGTATTTTGGGTGAGCTCGATTATATTCGTCTCATGAGAAACGCTGTAGTGACTTTCCCAGGAGTTCCTGCAGTAACTTAACTCGAAGGGTTTAAAAGGGTCAAGGCCTAGTCACAAATCACTGGAAATCCTTTTAGCACTGTTGACTTTTTGATAGGGCTGAATCCTGAGGTTTCCCGTACGTGGTTTTTTTTTTTTTAATGTTAAAGTGGAAATGTTTTTCAGGATGCAAATATACACAACCTGAAATAGTCCAAGATAAAGAAATGCATTAGACTGGCAGGTGCGGTTGGTTGTACAAAGCATTATTTAAAAAAAAAAAAAAACAGCTTGGTTGATAAGGTAGTATTGTTAATGTTATGGGAGTGTTCAACTCCCATAACATTATATTTATATATTATGTTTATTTGTATATGTAAATACTTAATTACCTCCGCCAAGGAGGTTATGTTTTCGGTAGCGTTGGTTTGTCTGTTAGCAACATTACGGGAAAAAGTAATGAACGGATTGCTCGGAGATTTTTTTTCCAGAGGTGTGACTGGGCACACTTAACAATCCATTAAATTTTGGCGGTGATCTGGATCCCGGATTTTTTTTAAGGATTCTTGGCAGAGGTCTGCGCTCTCTGAGTGCTTTTCTAGTTTATTTTAATTTATCTAGAAGTTTTCCTCTATTTCTTTTCTCTGTTTATCTGTAATGATGATGCTGGAATCTTAATTTCCCTGAGGGAGCCCTCCCAAAGGGATCAATAAAGTTTTATCTAATCTAACTGTATTTCAGTGGCTACCAGGGTGTGAATTTGATTGTGGATGGATGGTGCACTGGATTTTTATTTATTTATTTATTTATTTATTTATTTATTTAGAATCCTCAATGCAAGCCCAGTGTTCGTAATGAGGGAAATTCCCTTGAACGTTTTCAGCTGTAGCCATGTCGAGATATGAAATGGAAAAAATGAATCCGACCAAATGAATAAGTTGACGTGTTTGTGCAGTACAGCTAATCTGATACGATGACTCGCACTTTGTTTGAAGAAGACAGACCTGGACTGCAGCCTGTAAAAATGGATTTAAAAAAAAATGGCTGAAAGGACGCACATTATGGAAGCTAGCTAAATGAGAAACATCTTTGTATAATTACGGGTTTGAGTATTGTTGTAGGTGAGAAACTGCACCCAAACTGTGACATGAGGGTAAACTTCCAGAAAAGTATTTTAAGGAACGCTCCCACCCTGACGCTGGCTTTACCATCAGACTTCATAAGTCTATATGCATGAAACCTCCAGTGTAATAATATATGGGCAGTAAATTTAGAAGAATAGACTTTTTTTTTTTCCCAATATTACAATGCACTTATTTAATTGTTCCAAAATAACACAATTGGCCAGTTCATTTTAAAGGTCCCATGGCATGGTGGTTTGTTGATGCTTTAAACGGGCTCGTGGAGGTTTCCGGATGTTATATCCGCAGCCTTTCTCGAAATGAACCCTCGGCACGTAGATATAGCCTCCTGGGAGAAAGCCCCATTTCAGCGCTTTTCCCAGTGCGTCGTTTTGCTAATGAGAAGCAGGAGGCGGGGAAGGGTAGAGGGTGGGGGCGGGTCTTATCATTAATATTCATGACATGTAAACGTGTTACCTCTGATTGGCTAACAGCACTGTGCCGCTACCTCCAGTGGGTCAGAACAAGCGGATGTGGGTGTCTTACTATGGCGAGAGAGAAGGAACAAACCGCGAAGGGAAAAATACCGCGCGCTGACGTCATTAAGGTGCGACGCGAGGAAATAAAATAAATTCAGTGGGTGTCTTTGTAAAAACTGTTTTGATTGGCTATTATAACAGAGCATGCTGCATGCTTTTTGGTTTTGTAGCGCAGAGTACCTGGCTAACTGCAGGAAGCGGTTAGCTGCACAGCTAATGTAGCCATTGCTAGGCTAACGTGGCACCGATTTTAAAACACGGCAAAACGACTTAACAGTTATACAGTTACTTGTTCGGTGTTTGTGGCTGATGCGGCAGGGATGCTTGGTACGGACCCAGGCTTCAGTGACAGTTGATGTGCAAAACCTGCCCTGTACTGTCCCAAGTTGTGGAAACATTCATCAGGAAAATGCTTCCGACAAACATACACCGTCTTAGGTAGACTCGACGGCGTATTATTGAAGTAAATAAAATTAAGCCACTGCGTCTTCAGGGGCTCTCCCGTCGGCAGTAAAAACAGACTCTTTTCTTGTGTTGTCACATCCATGTACAGCGCAATTTCCATGTTTGGTGGCAACTTTTGAGCTGGGCGGGCAATTCATACAGTGGGTGGGAATCCAGAGGGGGGGCGTGGGGATCATCTCCCTTGCTGACGTAGTAAAGGGAAGAGCTTATCAACGCGCTGTTTTGACGCGCCATTCTCAAATGTTGGGCATAGTTTGGTTTACACATTATGAAATTTCTAGCCACTGGGGTGACTTAAGAAGGTCAGAGGAACTCATTTTAACGTTAAACCTCAGAGTGAAAATTTCATGCCATGGGACCTTTTTAAGTACTTTTTTTGGGTATAAAGAGAAAAATATTTTTGAATGAGTTACTTAACACCAACCTGTTTTCTATTTGGTTGGAGTGTGTAACAATAATCAGGAGGTCAACAACCTTTAAAGGTGCTGTGTATGAGAATTTGGCAACTTGGTGAATTCATTCAACATCTCATTCTCTGTAGCCGCTTTATCCTGTTCTACAGGGTCGCAGGCAAGCTGGAGCCTATCCCAGCTGACTACGGGCGAAAGGCGGGGTACACCCTGGACAAGTCGCCAGGTCATCACAGGGCTGACACATAGACACAGACAACCATTCACACTCACATTCACACCTACGGTCAATTTAGAGTCACCAGTTAACCTAACCTGCATGTCTTTGGACTGTGGGGGAAACCGGAGCACCCGGAGGAAACCCACGCAGACACGGGGAGAACATGCAAACTCCGCACAGAAAGGCCCTCGCTGGCTCAAAAAAAATAAATAGTGGGTAGTATATCACCAGAAAGTTAGTGTCCACCCCTATCATAAATAAGAGTGCTCAGAGAGCACAGTATCCTCCGCTGGCTACTATATCAATGCTATAAGTGCTTAATACACTCTCGTGAAATTGTCAAAGCGCAAGTTTGGTAATTATGGGCCATAACTCTGGTAAAATGTGACCGAATTGAACGAAATTGTAATATGCACATTTATCGACATGTAGCAAAGTCTTTTGCAAAGTTTTGGAATATTCCTGCAAAAATTGTGAGAGGAGTTGATTTCAGAAGACGAGCACACTTTTTTTTTTTTTTTTTTTCCATGAAATTGTCGAAGTACAAGTTTGGTAATCAAGCGCCGGAACTCTGAAAAAATTTGACCGAATTGAACTAAATTGCAATATGCGTATTACCAACATATTGCAAAGCCTTTTGCTAAGTTTCGTGAAATTCCTCCAAGAATTGCGAGAGGAGTTCATTTCAGAAGACGAGCGCACCTTTGTGAAATTGTCAAAGTACAAGTTTGGTAATCAAGGGCTGTAACTTTTTGGTAAAATGCAACTGAATTGAACAAAATTGCAGTATGCGTATTGGTGACGTATAACAAAGAATCCGGTAAAGTTTTGTGAAATTCCTCCAAAAATTGTGAGAGGACTTGATTTCAGAAGGTGAGCACCCTTCGATGGATGGATGGATGGATGGATGGATGGATGGATGGACGCCACGACATAATTCCCCTTTGGGCCTTTCGGCCAGCGGGGGATTAAAAAAACAAAGGGGAAACAGTCCCTCCTCCCTATTCTCCCCAAACAAACCACCACCACTGTCCTAGAATTACCACTCACTGAATATAGCATGAGGCCTTCATTTTTTTTTAAATAAAGCTGATGCACTACTGGGTTCATACAATCTAACTTTAGTCACCAGTTATTTAAAAAAAAAAAGCCAATTCCTAACTAACAGCAAGGTAAGAATGTGCAAAATTTGACCAAACTGCTAGAAGTCTTAGAGCCGGTCAAGATAACGCTGCGATTTTCTTATAGCTTGTTGAGCTCAATTTTTAGCAAGAAAACAGCCATAGGAACTTGTGCATCAGTAGTGAAAGAAGAAGCCTTCATTTGGTCCCATGTACACTCAAGCACAGTGAAATTCCTCTGCATTTAACCCATCTGAAGCAGTGAACAAGCACATGCATACACAAGTGAGCGATGAGCACATACACGTACCCAGAGCAGTGGGCAGCTCTACTACAACGCCCGGGGAGCAGTTGGGGCTTGGGTGCCTCGCTCAAGGCAGATTCTACCGTAACTGGATCCATTAACCACTTGCCCACAAAATAAGAAATTTTTCTTGTCCTTTTTTTCAGTGAGGTAATATTTTCAAGATTTAGAAGACCAAATACCATATTTTCAAACAGCACATCATTTAAAAATACACCGAGTATATCAATAAAAGATTTTTAAAGAATAAAGTTCTATTTCTTTGACATATCTGACAGACATAACTCCCATTTTAAAAATCCCTTTCATTATCCCTGTTGCTATCGTCAGTGAATTTCTGTCAGACGACCTGACGATAGACTCGGCCATTATGGATCTTTGGTAGTTATCGTGTGGAAGCAGGCTTTATCATTTTTGGGTGTCAACAGATAGAGTTGAAATAGATTAACAGCGAAAAAACTATTTCGTTCACGAGAGAAGCCCACAGTTATTTTTAAAAAATGTTATCGTCAGCCTGTCAGTCTAATGCACCTGACAAAAGCAAAATTCAAGCCCTCACCACGCACATGTTGACTGACGCAAAGAGGAAATTCTACCGCGCATGATTTTTGTGACAGCAGACATTTACTGTACTTCCGGGCAAGACTTGGAGTTCCGACAGCTAGATTTCATCAAATAAATCAAGGTAAGATTTTCAGTCCGCTATCCTGACGATAGAAATTTTTGACGATAGAAACATTGAGAATATATTTGTGCGTTCATATTTAAATTTTTCTAGAGGAAAATGATCGTAAGTTGAGATAAATCAGAGCCACTTGCGACCCTTTCAGCCGACAGGCCATTTCAATGTGTTATTTCCCCGCGAAAGTGACACGGTCGTGTCTATCGTCACTGTTCTGACAATTATTGTTGATATTTAAATTTTTGAAAATAAATTCTTTTTTATTTCAATATTTTATTTTATTATTTGGTTCTAGTGATGAGGTATTTATTATTACTAAATTTGTCAGATTAATAATGTAAGAAACCGTTTTGTTGCTATTGTCATCTAGAGCGTCTGTCAGAATATGATGGTAGATGTTAGTTTGTCTGTCAGGTTTTGATGATAGAAACCGATGTGTTTCTATTGTCGTTTAGCATGTCTGTCATGTCAGGCTTTTATTAATTAGTTACCAGGACTACTGTCCTAAAATTTACTGCGAATGTCCAAGACCCCAAATGCTACTAGAAAAACTTAATAGAATGATCAAAATAATCAATTCAGCAATTTAAGGAGATGGGACTTAACTGGCCTCTGTTATGGTAGAATCTGCCTCAAGTGCACTTCAGCCATGATACAGAGGGTAACTCCTCCTCACGTTTTTTTTTTTTTTTTCTCTTCCCCCGCTGGTCCTGGGAATCAAACCCAGGCCTGATAGCTTTCAGGCGCCACGCCGGAATTCCATCGTACTGACGTGTCTGCGGAAAAAAAAATCCGGTTCGCCCAGTGATCTGACACTTCTCTTGATCTGACAGGTGCAGCTTTCACTCTAACCCACACCAAGGCCTACTAGCCATTAAGCCAATCAGAAATAGGGTGGGGCAGGTCTTGGATTTTGGCCAAACAGATTGATTGATTGATAGAGATTCAGCAGTCAATCCACGTGCGAATGTGTTTCCAACACTGGGAACGTGAAACGTAGCCTATGAAGCCAGGGGAAATCACCAAAAATATTGATAAAGGCATCAAGAATAAATGGCGCTGGGCTTGGGTAGAGGAGGTGGGTAGAGACGGAAAGCCCTTTGGAAGCTGGTGTCAAAAGCTCCGGCAACCAGGAGCATGCTTCTGCACTTTGTGCGCAAGGAAAATATTATATGGAACTAGTGGGGAAAAAAGTGCTGTCATGGCACGAATTAGAGGCTAGTCATCAAGCAGCTATCCGAGCAACCCAACACAGCTCACGTTTGCCGGGGGCAACAGCCACGGCAGATATCCGACCCTCACTGACGGTTCGCGTGGCTGATTTAAAAATTCGCTTGTGCTCCTTCATTGCTGAGTTTGACCTGTCGTTTACTATCGCTCATCCACTTGTCACTTTGTGTCAGAAATTAGTGGAGGATAAACCCGCCCTCACGCATCTGTCCGTCTCAAGGCAGCCTGCAAGCTATCTTATTACACACGGCATCTCGCCAGAGTTTAAGAAAAATCTGTCCGACAAGCTAAAGAATGCCATGTTTTCACTCCATCTTGATGAGGCCACGGACAAAAGGATGGATAAAATTCTTAATATTCTGGTCCGATTTTATGACGAGGATGCAGGCAGTGTAAAAACGCAGCACCTTGCCAGCAAAAGAGTAAACATAGCAAATGCCGCAGCATTGATGCGGGAACTGAACCTCCTCTGAATCAGCCACCACATCCTCAGCATCAGCTACCACTTCCTCTGCACCAACATGTTTTCCCCCACTCTTTTATGGCCAATCCAAAGGATCATCTACAGCAGGGGTGTCAAACCTGATCCATAAAGGGCCGTGTGGCTGCAGGTTTTCATTCCAGCCATGCAGCAGCACACCTGACTTGGCTCATTCAATCAACTGAACTGTCTTCACACAGTCAAATACTTGCAGCCACACCCACCCTTGATTAAAGGGTGGGTGTGTCAGTTGATTGAATAAGCCAAATCAGGGTGCTGCTGCATGGCTGGAATGAAAACCTGCAGCCACATGGCCCTTTATGGATCAGGTTTGACACCCCTGATCTACACAGTCACCAAACATGTTAAAAAGGAAAGGTTCTGCGAACCCAAAATCCCGTTCAAAAAGGAAGAAATAAAGGGAGGGGGGAAAGTTTTCTGTAGTAAACTGTATTTGCTTATTCTTTCTTTCTCATTGTTTTTCAGTTCTTGAAGCACTTTAAATTGTCAGTTAATGGAACTGAATGGTAATTTTTCTGAAGTAAGCTATATATTTTTAGTTTTCTATTAAATAGTTGGTGGGACGGTGGTGTAGTGGTTAGCGCTGTTGCCTCACAGCAAGAAGGTCCGGGTTCGAGCCCCGTGGCCGGCGAGGGCCTTTCTGTGTGGAGTTTGCATGTTCTCCCCGTGTCCGCGTGGGTTTCCTCCGGGTGCTCCGGTTTCCCCCACAGTCCAAAGACATGCAGGTTAGGTTAACTGGTGACTAAATTGACCGTAGGTGTGAATGTGAGTGTGAATGGTTGTCTGTGTCTATGTGTCAGCCCTGTGATGACCTGGCGACTTGTCCAGGGTGTACCCCGCCTTTCACCCGTAGTCAGCTGGGATAGGCTCCAGCTTGCCTGCGACCCTGTAGAACAGGATAAAGCGGCTAGAGATAATGAGATGAGATTAAATAGTTTTCTCTTAATAGCAAATTGTTTTGAATAAACAGCTTTAGGGTTGTAGTATTTTATATATGGTTTTGTTGCACTGTAACTGTTTCAAAAAGAATTTAAAATAAATGGTGCATATTTTGCTATTATATTTTTTAAAGAAATGAACGTGTCCTTGTTCGTCATTTAGCCAATGGTTAGGCTACTAATCAATGCCGAGTTTACTTTGGAGTATTGTAATTGCCACCTGCTGAGCTTTCTTGGTAAGGCTGTAGTATCCGTAGTCTCATGCTATACAAGCAATAAGTCGGCAGGTATGTGACTAGTTAAAGCAGGGATGGATTACTGAACAGGCCTGCCAGTCCCGAGAGCTCTGGTGCTCTGCACAAAGATGCTACTGTACTGTAATATAGGCTTATATTGGGTTTGTTCATCTCATGTCTGAATGTTGTCCATTTATTTCGACAAAATTCACCACAATCTATCATTTAAGGGACTAATTAAAAAAAAAATTCTCCTAGGGGAACATGCCCCTGAACCCCACTTGACAATAATGATGATCAGGGTTATACACAGACACGTACCGTATCTGGGCCCAGGGGCCAACAAGTTGTGTGTCAAGTGTGTCGCATACACGCACCCCCACCCTGCTCACCTCCCGGGCAGAGAAAAAAGTTCAGGCTCAGGAATTTTTTTCCACTATCGCCCCTGCAAACCGGCGACCCTTTGGGCCCAAGGCTGCTTCTCTGACCTTCAGGCCATGGCTGCCCCCATGATGCCATGGCAGATATGAAACTGAATCAAACCCAAGAGATGCAAACTCGCGTCCCTTGTTCTTTGTTGAATTGTTTCATCATAGCAGGGTGCAGTGCATATTAGGGATGGGCGATATATCGAGATTTGTGATATATCGTTATGTTTTATGAACACGAAAAAGATTTTGGCATATCGTATATATTGAGATAATGCTCTAAATTAATGATTTTCGCCACTGTGCTTAATTTCCTTCACTGTGCTCTGGTGCTGCCCGCCCCGCCTCCTTCGTGAGTTTGTACCCCCTCCCCTCGCGTGTAGGCGGCGTGTTAACTCATTCAACATGGCGGCACCCACAGAAAGCCCGGAGGCGGCAGAACTCGTACCAAAAAAAGGACAAATGGCTCCATTATATGGAGATATTTTGGTTTTAAGCCGTCGGACGAACAACAGAAAGAGGTCTACTGCCGGAAATGCAAGAAATTGGTGGCAACCAAAGCGTCGAGCACCACGAACCTGTTCAACCATTTACAGGTACGCCACAAACTTTTGTACGAGGAGTGTGCCAGGCTGAGAGTTAATGCAGTGAGATGAGTTTGAGTTTTGTTTTTAAGGAAAAGGAAGGCAATATGTATTATTTCTATAAGTCAAATTATTATTTATGAAATGAGGTTTTTTTTTGTTATCTTAAATGTTTAAGACGCACTTTATAAGAACTGCCTACCCTCAGGTTTTATGTTTGTAATTAAAATAAGGCAATATACTACTTCCTTGGTTTGATAATTCATGTTAAAAATGGTGCACAAGCACTTTGTTACTAGTACCTGTCTACCTCTAGGCACTTGGCTGCCTACCTGTTTGCACTTCAATAAAAAAAAACACCTTGCTGAATTTGGTGTGTCTGTTTTTTGGGGGTTGTTTTTCCTGCATAGATATCGAGATATATATCGTATATCGAGATATAGCAAAAATATATCGAGAGATTTTTTTTTTTTTCTCCTTATCGCCCAGCCCTAGTGCATATCCCATGAAACAGCATGACGTGACCTTTCCAGTGATGCTAGTTACTTGTTTGTGACCGAGTATTGGGGAGGAAAAATAATTTTGAATTTACATCAAATTTATAAATGGGTTTTATTCAAAGAACATTTGGCAGCCCAAGAGCTGAATTACATGTTCTGTATATTTGGATAAAAGGTACATTGACGAGTCAAACATACTTAGAGTTAAAATCCCAAACGTGTGTGTGTACACACACACACACACACAGTCAAACATCATAGTTGGCCGTTCCAATTACAATGTGCTATTCAAAAGTTGGACAAGGTAAGGAAGTGGACTTTTAGAGTATCGTACAGTGCGAACTGGCAACTGATCAAGTTTTTTGTTCTGTCTAGTTTCCCTGCCACTTATCTCTCCCCACAGTCGTGGAAACCAATGTTTGTACTGTTCAGACTTGTACAGTTTCTGGGCAAATTTCAGACACAGCGTAACATGTCCAGTGTTTCCCCTAGAAAATGTTTGAAGGTGCGGTGGCAAGACCTGCGCTCCGACGTCCCACCCCAGTACGAAGATACGGGAGCATTCTGAGATTTTTTGACAAAACGCACTCTAAAATGGTGACCCTTTGTAAGGGAATAAATGAATAAACCTAGTTTTGAAAGACTAGGTAATTAACACAACAAAGACTATGAGTGGCAGAATTGGTTGATATTAAAGTAGCCACAGAATACTTGCCATGGTCAGTGTGGTAAAGCCAAGGTTTGTATCTGGGCTTGTCAACCCATTTAGGGTCCCAGCCCGTGGCCCTGTGTTTGCCCTTCTTTTGGCTGCTCTCCTCTCTCTCTTCCCTCTTTTCACATTCTCTTTCCTGTTCTGGCAGTCTGCTTTGCTCTCCTGCTTGATTACTGCTACCTGCCTAAAATGTTCATATTTACATGGACATTTTGAAATTAACGTGGTTTTGATCATTTCTGATCTGATATGGCATTTCGCAGATGATCACACACACACACTGACGTTCGGAAAAAGGGCTGTGTTTAAAAACTCGCGTCGGTGTTGTACTTTCTGCAACAGTGTATGCTCGAATTAGGGATGGACATCACATAACCAATAGCCTAGATTAATCGATAATTGACCATTAAGAATTTCGTTAAGAAGAATGACATTCATGTTCATCGACAAAAATGAATAGGCTATAGGTTGTTGCGTTGTGCGTAGTGCAAGTCTTCAAGCAATGAATTTCGCTGTCTGTCTCGGACAAACATTTGGCCGTACCCTGGCTTCAGTTACCTACGAGCTTCCGTAGCGTAGGTCAATCGCTTAAAAATCAACATGAAGCAGCACGGCGAAGTGTGGCGTGGGACCATTTTTAAATGTCCAAGTTTACTGTCATCACTATAATGGAGCGTATAAATACAATTCATCCACAACAAAAATGATGTAGCCTACCAGTTGAACAGCGCGCACCGGAGCCTTGTAAAATGACGGTGGCGGTTCATCTCAATTCCAACTATCAACTCGGTGTTAGACTACGGACAAGAAGGAGCTGGAACATCTCATCGTAAAACTAATAGTTAAATACAAACGTTATGGCTTTGGTTCTAAAACCACACCGAAGAGGGTCTGAAGTTTCGATATTTAGTGTATAGGCTATCAGATAGAACCTGTGGTTTGTATCCAAGGACGGCTCGCAAACCGCAAGATCTATAGTAAAACTAAAATCAGGGCTTTGAACCAGAATTTTTTTCCTATTGGTTCGTTCCGAACAGAAACGGAATTTTAACGTTTCCGGTTTTGGGTTCCACCATTAAATAGACGTTCCCGAACCGGTTAGAACAAAAAAATTTCGTTCCCGGAACGGTTAATTACGTTCCCTGTCAGCTGTTTAACAAATGGCTATAAAGTTATGTCTCATCCAGCTTAAGCCAAATGTAGGCTAATTCTATTACAACCTTCATTAAATAAGACAAGAAATAATTCAAAACAATTATTATTTCAAATGTTGGTGATTTGGATTCTCAGTATGTCTTCCCATCTACACAAACAGAAAAAGTGCCAAAAATGGAAGATAATTCGTTTAGTGTGTTACCAAAGGCTAGTCAGGCCCTATAGAGGGCTACCGCATGACGTCACCGCGCCGCGAGAGTTTGTTAGGCGCCATATTGGAAGACCAAGTACACATCTATGCAAGTGCATGCATGCATGCATGCATACATACATACATACAACAAACTACACCTGAAATGTAGCCAGGGCCGGTTCTGCCCTAATCTGGACCCGGGTGCAACATCGCGCAACCCCCCCCCCCCCCCCCCCCCCCCCCCCAAAAAAAAAAAGTCTAAATCAGGACAACCATCACATAACTATAACTATAAACATTTTATATCAACTATTTTAACTAAATGGGCTATAATAAATAAGCCTGCAGGCAGCCACGGCGGGCTGCCTCAGAAAAGTAACCATTTGTCCTACCTTAAAACTCGTTTTGCATTTTCTGCCTCCTTTTTTGTATTTTCAACCCTCCGTTTATTTTCTTTCCTTTTCTGAAAACCCGATTTGTGTCCAGACATTTTGTTCTGCTACCAACGAACTAACTCGTCAGGTCTCGTCTCTCGAGCCCGCGATGATTCCCGTGGGAGGGGCAACAATTGATACATTTTTACAAACAGCCAATAGGGAGGTTGCATCGTTCAGGCTCTTCTTTGCTCAGACACTCAGTAATGGAGACGTGATAGCAGTCCACCCTCCCGCTCTCTCCATTCAGTCAGCGAACGTCACACAGGAAGTGAACCCCAGCGGGTCATAGAAACTTGCGTAGGAGAAGAATGGCTTTTTTATTTGTAGGCTACGGAAACTTTGAGGAACGAAATAAAAACCGGTATTAACCGGTTACCATTATTTTTAATAAGCGTTTCTGTTCCGGAACATAAAAAATAATAAAGTTTCTGGTTTCGTTTCTGTTCCATGTGAAATAGAAAAAGTTCCCGGTTTTCGTTTTCGTTCCTTGAACCGGTTCAAAGCCCTGACTAAAATATCTAAAAATAATTGATTACAAAGACGTGTTTTTATTATGAAAATAAATCGAAGAGGGTCTGAAATATTGATCTTAAGAGTATTTAGGCTTATCTGTAAATGGGATGATGGCGTCGTCCGTTCAACTATATAGCCTATTAAAACACCGACGCCGGCCGCTATGGGATACAATATGGCCGACGCCGGCCGCCATGGAATCTAATGGGATAAATTATAGCAATAATTATGATTACTTTGATATAAAGATGTTAATTATTATTCGATTGTTCATCGTTAATTCTCCCGACAATCGGCGAAGAAAACGTAGCAGTTAGTTTACCTCAGGTTGGCTTGGCTACGCTGCTCCAGGCGGAACGCTGTCCAATCAGAGCCCACAGCGACCCGTGGAAACCAATCAAGTAACTGCTAGCTTGGCCAGTGGAACTGCGCTTCGCCTCAAACGCAAAGACTGGACAAGCAACGGATAATGTAGTCGAATACATATAGCTCCTAGGGGTATTCCTGAAGGTGCGGCGGCAAAAATCAAGGTGCGGCGGCCCGTCGCAGCCAATTGTACGTGGCGGAAACACAGATGTCGGTCCTCGAGTTTTTGCAGTCGTAGAGCTTCACAGGCTGTAGAGTAACTGTGAAAGTTATTGCCAAGGATGATCTTAGTTGCACGCACTTGGATGTTCTCTATCTTCATCCGTTGGCTGTTCGTTAAGCCTGGATGCCACAGGGGTGTTGCGTACTCCAGGACCGGTCGTTTTGTTCTTTGAACGCACGCTTACGGATCTTGATCGCGTTCTTGATCACTGGTAATATCCATGGTTTATCTTGGACGTGGGTCTTGATTACTTTGCAGGGGAAGTGTGTATCTATTGCCTGGGTTAAGATTCTGTAAAAGGTAGAGGTTTTGTTTTGTGTTCCTTGTGCCTCCAACACTTCTTCCCACTGGTACTGAGTAATCCATTGGCTGAACGATCGAATGTTTGACTCAATCATTGGTCGTGTTTGACGCTTTGTGATCTTGTTCGTGACCAGCTGATACTTGGGCTTCAGTAGAACGATGTTGTGGTCGCCACGCCCCAGAGGTGCGGTCGCAGTGGGGGGGTGATAGAATTCGTTAAGGTTTGTCATTATGAGGTCTAGAGTTGCCTCACATCTGGCTGGGATATTAACTATTTGATACAGGCCATTGCCAGAATTTAAAACGCATATTTGCAATCTGTATACAGCGGTGTCAATATCCGTACGCATTACTCATGAACTCGCCATTGCATAGATAGAAAGCAAATATCACATGAACGAGCACAACTGGAGTGTTGATGTGATGCTAGTCATATTCTGTACAGTATTTGTATGTTTATTATGACGACAGATCAAACTTCTGCAAGATAAAATCGTTAATTTCTTAAATAATCGTCACACACTCCTGTTTCTCGATTGAAGAAGTCATGCCCTGTGTCTGAAATCGCTCCCTACTCACTATAGTGAGGACGCCATTTTGTAGTGCTGTCCGAAACCTTAGTGAGGATTATTTACACCCTATATAGTGCACTCAAAGTATCCCACAATGCATCACGAAAAGTAGTGTACAACCGATGGTCACTAACCAAAGCAATATATCCCATCATGCATTGCGGTCGTGCCGGAAGAAATCAAATTAAAAGCCTCAAATTTGATTTATAATGAAGGGCAGCGGTAAAGAAGAAAATATTCAGCCTTGATTTAAAAAAGAAAAAACTGAAAGATGCAGATACGCTGTATTTATTAATGTGAGAAATACTCAGTATATGTAGCCTAGTAAACTAGACCCACCCGCCTAGCGGCCAAAAATATTTTTGCCTAGCAAATGGGTCTAGCCTCGCACCATATAAACAAAAACATCCCGGGCATCAAATCGTGCCCGCTAATCACAACGCAAGGTTTTTGTTTGGATTCTTTGGGCGGGCTTTTGCAGGAGTGACGACAAAGCTGCGCGACGCTGGAGAAAGCGCAGCAGGAAAGATGGCTACGGCTAGTGAACAGCGCGTGTTTGACTCCGCTTTGGAATCAGTTTTAGAAGAATTAGACTTGGAGTTTTCGTTGAAACATGAGCAGGAAGAGGCTCTCCGCTCATTCCTTTTCAAGAAGGACGTTTTCACTGTTTTGCCGACCGGCTATGGCAAAAGTCTGATCTACCAGCTGGCTCCGCTCGTAGCCAAAAGGATGGGGCTAGTTTGTGCAGTACGAAGAATTAATAAACAGCTTTGAAACATTACTTTTTGATTGTTTCTTATTTTCCTGTTATTCTAAATTTAAGGGAAATTATTTCACCAAACACCACTAAATAAAAACTCTCAAAAACAGTTTAAGCAAACCCTTGAAAAACACTTGGAAAACAATAAGTGTATGTGGTACAGACTCCAAACTTGTGGTCATTATCTCCAAACTTCTTAATATCTAGAACCTGTTTATTAATTAATACGCATTTTGAAAAATTATTTATTTCAAGGCCTCCCCCACTGCTTTCTGTCGCTCTGACTACGTCACAGTCACTGTTGCGCTGATTGGTCAGAGCGTTGGCCTATACGCACAGAGACAGTTTGAAAGACAGCGGTTTGTTCCTCCCACCCACTTCGGAAATGTCTATGGATCGAGGCCAGACTAAATATTCACATTTGGGCTACATCCACACGACAACGGCAACGAGATGTTATTTAAAAATATATCGCGTCCAAATGGGCAACAATCAGTAAAATATCAGGTCCATATGGCAACGCAGCGCTTGCTGAAAACGATGCAATACACATGCCACACCTCTAGGGGTGCTGTAAGACGGTCCCTTCGGAGACACCAGAACAATAGAAGTAACGACGCATGCGCATAAACTATTATGCACGAGACTTCATATTAGCCACAAAGTCAGGAAAATCTGTTTGTAAAATTACATTATAATGACCAAATACAATGAAAAGTATTTTTCCAGTCTCACCTGTGAAAGGTAATCCCATGTGATCTTGTTTGGACAGCAAACCTGTTGGTACAGTTAAACACAGCTAATCTTTATTCTCCGCTTTGACCTATCCAAAATGGCGGCGAGGATGACGTGTGATTCTACGCGGAAGGCGGCGTCTTCAATGGCCCGGAATAAATTGAATGATACACGATGGATTAATTTGTTGTTTCTCACCTGTGAAAGGTAATCCCATGTGATCTCGTTTGGACGGTAAACCTGTTGGTACAGTTAAACGCAGCTAATCTTTATTCTCCGCTTTGACCTATCCAATATGGCGGCGAGGATGACGTATGATTCTACGCGGAAGGCGGCGTCTTTAATGGTCCGGAATAAATTGGATTAATTTGCTCCTCTACGCCCTTTTTAAGGAATGTATTGTCGGACTTAAATCAACATCTGAAGAGGTGAGATCGCTCCTTTTTTCCCCTATTTTTGCTGGCGGGATTGCACCATTACACAATAAATATTCACAGTGAAAATATTTTGTAAGCGCGTCTCATGAACCAAGTTATAGGATTTGTTGACAACTCGCATCGCAATGAGAAGATCATTGGCACTACTGGTGTTAAGAATCAGACCATTTCATAAATGAATATTTTGCTGTAGAGCTGCAGTGTTTGTACAATTGCATGTTTTTGCTTCACTATTACTGTCACTATTCTGCTTCTTGCATTACTACTGTGAACTAACACTGAACATAATAATAATAATAATATCCAAGCTCGTGTTTCACTCTCACTAGTGCTCTGTAAGGCTTTTTCCTGGTGATATTCGTTACACTTCTACCCGGCGTGAAGCACTCACAGTCATGTGGTTGTGACGTCATCGTAAACAAATCCGTTCTACTCATCCAGACGACTTCACAACGGCAACGTTGCCAGATCTTTCCACTCTGGAACCCGTTCTCAAAAAGATTGCGTTTTGGGCACCCAAAACGCCGGTGCCGTGTGGACGCCAGGCCTAAACGATAAGCAATTGTATCGGAGTCACCTGAATCCGTTGCCGTGTGGACAGGGCCTTAGTCTGGCTTGCCAGACTATATAATATGTATTTGTCACAAAAATACACGCATGTACAGTATTTTATTATTTTGAAAACCCTCCAGCCGACTGATCTGGCACGTTTTAATTGTGCAACAGTAATGACGTAAATACCAGCACGACAGAATAGTGTTTGAAAGCGGGTTTTTTTTTTCTTTTCTTTTTACCAATGAGCTCACTATATAGTCCTCTATATAGTAATTCCCTGTGTAGGGAGTAGTGAACGAGTGAGTGATTTCGGACACAGGAATGAAGTCCTTTATCGCATCACAACATACCACTTATCAAAAACAGCAGAATTTACCCTTTCCATTGATACGAGGTGTTTCTCTGCTCAGCAAAGTGTTGTTGACTTTTAATGTGGTTTTGAATTCACAGAAAAATAAAATGATTGATTTTTTTCACGGTCCGGTTTCCATCAAATCGTGCGCTCTGATTGGCTCGCGGGAGCGGTCTGGAATCCTACAATCCGGACCCCGTTTACGGACCTTTTGGCGACTCGCTCGTTCACAACAATTTTTTTTGGTCAACATTTATTTTCGCATTTCTCAGTATAATAGCATTTAATTTTACAGCATGGATAGCGATGATGACAGTGTTCACAGCGAAAGCGAGTTTTACTACCCTGATGAAGACGAAATAAAGGAAAACATTTCAGGAGAAAGCCGAAAACGAGCTTGTAGCAGGTTTGTTCTAAATGTGGTTTCCCTTTCGGGCGCTCTCATTTTCTGTTAGAATTTGGTAAAGAAAAAATATTATTTACCAGCTTAAGGGCCTCGGTCGGTATTTTCAAGGCCGAGGTCACGGTATTTCATGATACGGACCTCCCTTAAGCTGGTAAATAATATATATATAAATTATTTCTGATGGGGTCCCTTTAGTTTGAGCAAATAAACCTCCTCCTATGTGAGGCGTTTAACGGGTCGAGTCCTCCTATTTTAAAAATTAATTTCAGGCACAAACCAATAAACCAGACCCTGAAGATATTGAAATGATTTTTGTGTTTCAAGTAGGCTTGGGCAGTATCAATGTATTTAGAAACCCCAATAGTGTGGGTTTTTTTTGTTTGTTTGTTCCCCTGCCAAAATACCATCAAAAATACAGATGCTCCTCTTTCTTGTTAAACTGATCTGGAGATGCTATATGGAGGCGAGGTGTTTTAGTGCATAACACACCACCAGAGGTCAGTCTGTTGGTGAGAGAGATGGTGACTAGATAACTTTTTTTTTTTTCTCCCCCCCTCCATACACCCTGGGGGGTAAATACTTTTGTGTGTTCTGTGACAACAGGAAGTAGTGGTGGTGTTGAAATAATAAATGATCATTTTAACGCTTCAGCAAGGAGTACTCTGTTTCCCTTGAGCTCAACTTCCACACTGGTGATCACGTTTACTTTCGGGCAGTGCCGGAGTTTACGGCGCATGACGGCTAATGCAGTTTCGCTCAAGTCGGGTCATTTCTGCTCTACAGGTTCTACTAGTTAATCAGTTAGCTAAATATGACTAGCTATGGAATCATGAAAATATTGCTACATGTAACTGTGTGTTAAGGTGACTTCCAACTACAATTTATTAGCTGCATGATTTTATTTATCTGTTAGTCGTCTCCGTTCAGCTCACTGGTGTCTGTATCGACCACAGTAGTGTCCTCGGGTCCTCCAGCAAGGGTCCTTTTATTTATTTATTTTTTACACAAATGCTCTCATATAGGCGGCACGGTGGTGTAGTGGTTAGCGCTGTTGCCTCGCAGCAAGAAGGTCCGGGTTCGAGCCCCGTGGCCGGCGAGGGCCTTTCTGTGCGGAGTTTGCATGTTCTCCCCGTGTCCGCGTGGGTTTCCTCCGGGTGCTCCGGTTTCCCCCACAGTCCAAAGACATGCAGGTTAGGTTAACTGGTGGCTCTAAATTGACCGTAGGTGTGAATGTGAGTGTGAATGGTTGTCTGTGTCAGCCCTGTGATGACCTGGTGACTTGTCCAGGGTGTACCCCGCCTTTCGCCCGTAGTCAGCTGGGATAGGCTCCAGCTCGCCTGCGACCCTGTAGAACAGGATAAAGCGGCTACAGATAATGAGATGAGATGAGGTGAGATGCTCTCATATACCATGTTGGGCATCTAACGATATATCATTCAACGATAAATCGTAATAAAAATTTATGCCATGAAAGCGCACACAAAAAAACAGATCTGAAGTGAGAAAGAGCTGTTGTGTAATTGACCAGTGTTTCTCAAACACCGGGCCGCAGATCTAGTGGGCCAAACTCTCGCGGTTACCAGAGGACTAGTCCCCCACTGTACTGTAACCCTAGCCATGTGAGAGGCTGAGGGCTACGGAAATGGAGATCAGCGCCACCCTATGCGCCATACGGCACAGGAAAGGACTTCTAGTGGTCCACGAATTTTTTTTCAAGTTTGAAGCCAAATGCTAAATAGTTAAGGATGTCGTTGTGTCCCAAATCCAGTAGCTGGTTCGCCGAACACTTTTCAAGTGGAATTAATATATTTGTGGGTAAATTAAGACGAACAAGCCTTTTTGTCACATTCCTCCTCTGCATTTAGCCTGTGTGTGTGTGTGTGTGTGTGTGTGTGTGCGCACACAGGGAGAGAGCGCTATAAATAAATACGTTTGTGGGTAAATTTACATGAGTCTGTGATGCCTGCTGGAAGAGAAGAGCAGGGAGGATTGGGAAGCGAGCGACTGTCGTTTGTTTACACCCGATAACAAAACTTGTAGCGTCCAAGCAACCATCGCAAAGACGCGTACAAAAAGCCCAGAAACTCCTATTTACCCGGGCAAAAACAATACAGGATTTATCTTGTAGTGTCCTGATCCCCAGATCTTTGACTCCCATATAAAAATTGTGCTCTTCCAGGTTTTCAGCTGTGTGTCCGTGTAGAACGATGTCTGCAGCACCAGGTAGTTTGAGATGTCAGGAACTCGACGGATGGATAATTTTCCAACTCCTAATGAATGAATAACTTTTAATTAAACACGATAAGCTGATCGACAGAGCTGGTGGGGTCGTGCATGTAGAGATACAAATAATTACAAATACAAAAGATGAAAAAAATATACACGATCTTTTAAAAAAAAAAACTTAATCTGTTGATTATCTGTTAATTAACTTCACATTAAAGTGCCATTCCACCATTGGATGTATTTTTTTGGCATAAAATACAATATATTTTATGACAACATGACTAGACAGAGAAATCTTTTAGCTTCAAAATGATATATCAAACAATTTTTTTGACAACGACAAGTATATTAATTTTGCGACCAAAGGTCACCTACCCTTTTAATTTCCGCACGGTAGTGAAACGTGATGTCATCGGCAGGTTCCCCTTCTTGTGTACCATGTCACGTGTGACGTGGCACAGATTATCAGCAATGGCGGATAGAACGCGATTGTCAGCTTCGGAAAAGAAGCGAAGGAAAATAGCAAGTGATGCCCAAAGGATACGGTCGATGGCGAATATCGGCACAGCAATCGACAAGTGGAAATCGCGTTCTGTCCGCCATTGCTGATAATCTGTGCCACGTCACACGTGACGTGGTACACAAGAAGGGGAACCTGCCGATGACATCACGTTTCACTACCGCGCGGAAATTAAAAGGGTAGGTGACTTTGGTCGCAAAATTAATATACTTGTCGTTGTCAAATTGTTTGATATCATTTTGAAGCTAAAACATTTCTCTGTCTAGTCATGTCATAAAATGCAATATATTTTATGCCAAAGAATACATCCAATGGTGGAATGGCACTTTAAGTTAATTAATAGTATGTGTAACTATTGTCTTTTTGTATTTAGTTCTGGCTACAATAGAATCAAATTTTATTCTACTAATGTCAAATTTAGCTAGTAAATTTTTCTTTCATAGGAAAAATCCTTCTTGGTTAGCGTGTAAGGCTCTAATCCCACTGAGTGGTTTCTATATCCACTTCTTTTGAGTACTTTTTTTTTTAATAATTTGCTTGTTTTCGGTCCACAAACATGACAGTAAGTTCTTGTGTTAATGGACCAGACCCCATTTTTGGATCATTAATCCCTTTTGACTGAGAATGCCCTGCATGCATGGTTTTATGTCGGCTTCTGGGACATCCATACAGTTTTAAATACATTACCTACAGTCTAAATTTTTTTTTATTGCATTCATTTAATTCCCATCTGTAACAGGGCGTGATGTTGCATCCCATTAATACACTTTACAATAGATTATTAGATTCTACTAGAATAGATGAACCGAAATAATTGGGGATCTTTTTTAATGGTCCCGACTCGTTACAAGTATGAATAGGTGGGCCTCGAAGCAGAAAAGGTTGAGAACCCCTGCTACTGACTGACTGTCTGTGTACGAATGACTAATCAAATTGAAATAAAAAATGAATTGTGATTATTAGACTGCATAATCTGTTTTTCCTAGCTGTAATGGCTTTGTTTAGACCAGGGCTTTTCAAAGTGTGGGGTGCGCCTCCCCTAGGGGGCGCCAGAGTTCTTCAGGGGGGGCACAACGTGGGGAAAAATGAACCAGAATAAGTTACTATTGTGGACATTTAGCGAACTTTAGCTAGCCTTTGCTAGAGACAAAATGGATCGATTTTTAGTACCTAAAGCTACAGTGAGTGAGGAGACAGAGTCTGGGCCAAGCAAAAAAAGAAGGAAGTATGAGCATGATTATTTAAAGTTTGGATTTTCATGGACTGGATCTGAAGATGCTCCACTGCCACAGTGTGTTGTCTGCCAAGAGGTGCTAGCTAACGATGCTATGAGATGTTTAAAATGTGTAAAACAAGATGTTTAAAAAAAAAAAAAGCACAGATGTTTAAAATGTGTAAAAGAAAAAAATAATGTGTATAACAACCTTTTTTTTTTTTTTTTTTAATACGAATGGAACATTAAGTATAGCAACAACAAAAATTGTAAGGGGGGCGCTGTAGTTTATTTGCTCTCTGAGGGGGGGCTGACTCTCCCACACTTTGAAAACCCCTGGTTTAGACCACAAAGGGTGCAATAATGTACACTAGCAGGAATACACGTGACTTAACGCTCAGTGGAAGTAACACAGCTCTAATGCTGCAACAGCGCACACATGAAAAAAAACTCGTCTAAAGTGGGAAAGAGCTGTTGTGCAATTGACTGTGCAAATATATTTAACAAGAATTCAGTGGTATCTTTTGTACAGACTGCTGAAAGCTAGAAAGAAGAAAAATGGAGGTATAGGTAAATATTAATAAAGGTTTATGAAGAGGAGGCCTATTTAATGTTTTCATTTTTAATAAAAGGAATATTTTTGTAATTAGACTATTATATTTTAGTGGGCGGCACGGTGGTGTAGTGGTTAGCACTGGTGCCTCACAGCAAAAAGATTCTGGGTTCAAGCCCAGTGGGGCCTTTCTGTGCGGAGTTTGCATGTTTTCCCCGTGTCCGCGTGGGTTTCCTCCGGGTGCTCCAGTTTCCCCCACAGTCCAAACACATGCAGTTAGGTTAACTCATCTCATTATCTGTAGCTGCTTTATCCTGTTCTACAGGGTCGCAGGCAAGCTGGAGCCTATCCCAGCTGACTACGGGCGAAAGGCGGGGTACACCCTGGACAAGTCGCCAGGTCATCACAGGGCTGACACATAGACACAGACAACCATTCACACTCACATTCACACCTACGGTCAATTTAGAGTCACCAGTTAACCTAACCTGCATGTCTTTGGACTGTGGGGGAAACCGGAGCACCCGGAGGAAACCCACGCGGACACGGGGAGAACATGCAAACTCCACACAGAAAGGCCCTCGCCGGCCACGGGGCTCAAACCCGGACCTTCTTGCTCTGAGGCGACAGCGCTAACCACTACACCATCGTGCCGCCAGTTAGGTTAACTGACTAGTCTAAATTGCCCGTGTGTGTGTGTGAATGGTTGTTTCCCAAGCCTGGAAATGGGAGGGTTGAGACAGGAAGGCCATCCGGTGTAAAACTATGCTCCAATTAATATGACGTGGATCAATAGGGTCCACATGGCAGCGACCCCACACACGTAAGTGGGACAAGCTGGAAGAATTGAGGCCATTATACTCCATTTTACTCCAGTGTTTACAAATGTGGTTAAATAATTATTGGTAAATAAAAAAATAAATTTAAAAAGGGTGTTTTTTATTTAACAAAAGGAATATTGAAGTTAATAGGAAAATAAATGTTGCTTTTTGGTCTTTTTTTTTTTTTTTTCTTTCAAAAATATAGTGAGGGAAAATCAAATTGTGAGTCGAATTGAACCATGAATTGGGTGAATCGTTACATGCCTATGCCGTATAGCCCAGTGAAATGCCAGGACGGTATGAGAGAATAGATGCTGTCCATGCCTTGTTGACCTTCTTGAACAATATTGACCTCACATTAAAGGGTCTCAGGACATTGGCTTACTTTGTAGATATTTGATATCACAGTAGGGAGCAGTAGAGTCCAGGACTTTCCCTGGCTCTCTGTGCTGTCCGAGTGGTTTTATGGTTTCACTGAGAAGTCATGATGCGCCTGAATAAAACCGCAGATAATCCTGTCCTGTTTTGCTTACTTTGTAGACCTCCATGTTGAGTGATTCAGGGTTGGGATGGTCAGAAATGTGTGTTTAACTGTGGTCTGGAATAAAGATGGGGGAAGACGTCCATAGCGTGGTGACCTTCGTTTTGTTGTTGGAGACCAGATGGATGTGTCGGGAAGTGGGAGGCAGGGCTGTCATGCCAGCTTTTAAAACTGAAAGCGTTTTCTTGCCAGCATGACCCCAATTCTTCAGAATGGCACAGATTCACATAATGACCTCCGCTGGACTACTGCACAAACACGGCAGCTTGCCAGCTCATCGCCTCTTCACCACTATATCGTTCCCGGCCCCAATACAAGCCTTTTCTAGTGGTGCCATTTATTTATTTATTTATTTATTTATTTATTTGCAACTTCTTTGCAGCATTACGGGTATGACTGTTACTGGAGGTTATTCATTTCCTGAAAACAAACTAACGGAGTGCATTTTTATCTGCCATGTGAATGACTCAATATTTGTTGTAGATTTTAGAGGACTGTTTTCAATCCGTTCTTGTTCTGGCTGTATTTCAGCATAGAGGCTACAAGATACCAAAGTCAAGGACTGCTTTTACAAAAACAAAACGCCCAAAAAAAAAAAAAAAACCTTTTAAGTGTTATGAATCTTGACAGGCTGTATTTATAATTTGTCTGCCTTTTTTCTTTTTTTTTTCCCCCCCTACAGTTTTATTACTTGAAAGAATTGAGAACAATGACATTGGTAGGAAGACCTTGAAGATCACAGACTTTGGCTTGGCTAGAGAGTGGCACAAGACGACTAAAATGAGTGCTGCTGGTACGTACTCGTGGATGGCTCCTGAGGTCATCAAATCCTCCCTCTTCTCCAAAGGCAGTGATGTATGGAGGTAAGACGGTAGACCGAAATAAATAATACATGAATGCAAATCGTGTCTGAATGTAGTAGTGATAATAGTTGCATCATAGTGGGTGATATGACAGTTAATCTGGGGCACTGGCTAACGATGCCATAAAACCGAGGCTTAACGACCCTTGCTTAGGCATCAGGCACTAATAATGATCGAGAACGGTGATCAAAGGACCGATAAAAGGACGAAATGACTGCTGACATCATCGGTGATCTGCAACACGTGAATGGCGAAGATTTAGAAAACATGGCGAGTCAGTGGGTGGACATCAACACGCCGGTAATTTCCTCCGTAATTTCCATAATAGACGAAGAAATGAAATTGTTGCCTCAGTGAACTGCGATAAGTGACTCAGAAGGAGAAATTCTTGATCGGGAGAATGTGACTAAAATTAAAGCAGTCAGGTTTACAAGTTTCTTTGGCAAGTAAAACTAATGGGACACTAGTATTTTTACTAATTGAAAATTTACAATCTTCACTTTTTATCTGAGAGGTCTGAAGGGGGGTTATGTCGTGGCGATGTCTGTCTGTCTGTCTGTCTGTCTGTCTGTCCGTTCGTCCCAGGAAAGGATTCTCAACTTCTGAAATCAACTCCTCTCACAATTTTTGGAGGAATTTGACTAAACTTGGCAGAAGGCTTTGTTATAGGACAGTAATACACATATTGCAATTCCGTTTGCAATATATTGTAGCAGGGGATATTGTGCTCTCAGAGCACTCGTGTTTTTGGGGGGGGGGGTTTTTGTGTGTGGGGTTTTTTTTAAAATTTTTTTTATGACCTTGTGTCATGCATGTGCGCAGCGTCTTGTCTTGAATTGCTAGTCGCATGCACACCGTGCTCAAGCTCATGAGGACTTGCTGCAGTGCACCTGTTGCCGATTAGAGCGCAATCTCGGTGCGCGTTTATAAGGACTCTCGCCCTGTGTCTGAAATCGCTCCCTACTCGCTATCCATCAATCTGTAGCCGCTTATCCTGTTCTACAGGGTCGCAGGAGCCTATCCCAGCTGACGATGGACGGGGTACACCCTGGACAAGTCGCCAGGTCATCGCAGGGCTGACACATAGACAACCGTTCACACTCACATTCACACCTATGGTCAATTTAGTCACCTAACCTGCATGTCTTTGGACTGTGGGGGAAACCGGAGCACCCGGAGGAAACCCACGCGGACACGGGGAGAACATGCAAACTCCGCACAGAAAGGCCCTCGCCGGCTGCTGGGTTCGAACCCGGACCTTCTTGCTGTGAGGCGACAACGCTAACCACTACACCACCGTGCCGCCCCCCACTCACTATATAGGGCACTATATAGTGGGGACGCCATTTTGTAGTGCTGTCCAAAACCTTGGTGAGGATTATTTACACCCTATATAGTGCACTCAAAGTATCCCACAATGCATAACGAAAAGTAGTGTACAACCGATGGTCACTAACCAAAGCAATATATCCCATCATGCATTGCGGTCACGCTGAAAGAAATCAAATTAAAAGTCTCAAATTTGATTTAATAAAAGGCAGCGGCACAGAAGAAAGTATTCAGCCTTGATTTAAAAGAACTGAAAGATGCAGCAGACACAAAGTACTTGTATTTCTTTAATGTGGGAAATACGCTCAGTATAATATAGATTTATCACAAAAATACATGCATGTATTTATTATTTTGAAAACCCACCAGCCGACTGATCTGGCACGTTTTAATTGTGCGACAGTAATGATGTAAATACCAACGTGACGGACTAGTGTCTGAAAGGGTTTTTTTTTGTTTGTTTGTTTGTTTGTTCCCCCCCCCCCTCCATTTTACCAATGAGCTCACTATATAGTCCTCTATATAATAATTCCCTATATAGCGAGTAGGGAGTAGTGAACGAGTGAGCGATTTCGGACACAGGGACAGACTTTGCGAAGTCTACGCACTTTACCTTGTGTCTCTGTATTGCTCTTCTGGTTTTGACAGTTTTGCGTATTTGGATTCTGCCTTTCGTTCTTGCCTCAGCTATTCTGTTTGTGCCTCGCATGACCCTTGCCTGTTTCCACCCTCTGATTTTGCATTATGTTTTGGATCCGTTTGCCTACCTCTTTGTAAATAAACACTCTTTCTGCAATTACATCTGCCCATCCACCTCCTTTACATGACGTGCAGAAAAGAGTGATTTGTTTCCTTTACTCCGTAAATATGGAAGTGAATTAAGCATAAATAAAACAAAACTGACTGTGTTTAGTTTCTACGTAAGCATGAGTGGTGTGATAAATGGGTCCATTTCCATGTTCTGAACTTTTTGGTGTAATGAACTATTTGCCAACAACAGCAAGAAGGTCCGGGTTCGAGCCCCGTGGCCGGCGAGGCCCTTTCTGTGCGGAGTTTGCATGTTCTCCCCGTGTCCGTGTGGGTTTCCTCCGGGTGCTCCGGTTTCCCCCACAGTCCAAAGACATGCAGGTTAGGTTAACTGGTGACTCTAAATTGAGCGTAGGTGTGAATGTGAGTGTGAATGGTTGTCTGTGTCTATGTGTCAGCCCTGTGATGACCTGGCGACTTGTCCAGGGTGTACCCCGCCTTTCACCCGTAGTCAGCTGGGATAGGCTCCAGCTTGCCTGCGACCCTGTAGAACAGGATAAAGCGGCTACAGATAATGGATGGCTTAAAAGATGCATTTAATTGTCAGGATAAATGAAACCAACACTCACAGCACCAAAATCTCAAATGTGTGTGTCTGAAGGTGCTGTGTACAAACCAGTACTATATTTCTTGGGCACATGAGGCTGTGTGCATTAGCAGAAGGAATCCCATCTCATACAGATTTTTGTTTCCCTATTCCTAGTTATGGGGTGCTTCTATGGGAGCTGCTGACGGGAGAGGTACCTTACCGTGGTATTGATGGGTTGGCAGTTGCCTATGGCGTGGCTGTCAATAAATTAACCCTCCCCATTCCATCCACCTGCCCTGAACCTTTTGCCAAGCTCATGGAAGGTATATGTCTTAAGTTAATTAGACACGCTCATATTTTTAGTACTTTCACAAAAACTGAGGGATGCACTTTGAGATGATCTCCATGTTTGTCAAGCTTGTGAATACTGAATAGTTTCCATTAAAACTAATTTACTAATCTGGCCTGAGTTTCCCAAAAACATCGCAGCAAAAAGATCATTGTTAAATGGTAGAGCGAGCAGCACAATGAATGCGCGCTCTCTCTCTCTCTCTCTCTCTCTCTCTCCTAGTTAAGATGCTCTTAGCATTAAGAGGCTTCTGGGAAAGCCACCCCTAATCAGTTTACACTCCTTTTAATGTAACTGGTGTGTAAATAGTAATATAGACAGATTTGCCTAGCTTCAGGTTCACTGTTATTTTCACTGGCACTTTTCAGTGTGTTTATTTCCAAAATCTTAAAGGAGAACTGAAGTCATTTTTAAACTTGCTTTATTTCTTAATTAACGCGTTATTCAATTACGTTTTCGGTTTTAGTAACCTTGTAACATGACTCATATTGGCAACTAATTGCAATTAAATATTATACTTATCGGCCTATTTGGTTTTTAGCCATGTCGAATTTAGTTCGTTTGGTCCACGGCAGATGTCGCTCATCCGCCGCGAGACTTCAAAACGTGACGTGTCAGCGCTGCCATTTTGAAAACTGTTTTCCAAATGAAATATTGCACAAAAATGAGTTTAAATGACGATTACTGCCTGCTTTTTTTCAAACTTTCCTGATTACTATCAAAACAAACAAAACTTCTGGCTTGATTACGTCAGCATTCGAAAGAGGGCGCACGCGTCTTTTGGCAGATGTTGGTCGCTTTGATTTCCGTTGTACGTTTTACTTCCGTCCTACGATGTCTCACACAGGTCTCAACGAATCTCATTTATGGTCATTGCTTTGATATATGGACTGAGATTACAGAGCGTATTTCAAACACTTATAACTTGCTATAGAGGATGTGCAGTCACGTGACCCGTCCGTGTTTACTCCGCCATATTGGACGGCTTCAGAGTAGTTTACCTTGCGCGAGCGTAATGGATCCAGGGAGTAATCCCCAAGAAAATTCGGAAAATACCCCATCTACATCGCGCAATAACTTGTCTAAGTTTGTTCAGCATCTTGAAGGTGACGTGAGGCAGCGTTACGTGGAAAAGTGTTCCAGGTTGGGGATTGCAGATCCGTACAACTTGCCGCAATCCTTGTTCAGGGAAATTCGGAGCTGCGGTGCCGGCGATTTGCCCGATCTGGCCTACCACGACATTTACAATTTTCTCGTTAATCGTGAATCGTGTTACACTGGCAAAGCCCTCAAAGCTTACAAGAGCCTGGAAGCTTATAAATATTTTGTTGCGGGATGGATATCTCAACTATACCTCTGGAAGGTTCCGAAGAAGAATGTCTACTTGATAACCTCACGGGTAAGTGGCATTAAGACGTTTATCATAAAGAGACTATGCAGGACGTTTTATCGTAAGAATGTTCGAAATCTAAACTCAGTTCCAGATAATGACAGGGTTGTAAATATGTATGTTTTTGTCTGGAAAAAAAATATCACAAATCACCGCTGTCTTTATCTGTGCAGAATTATTATTCAATATCAGATATAAATGTATTAGAAGATTACACCTACCTGATATGAAGTGTTCACTACAAATTCGGCTGGTAGAACTGGGGTTCCAGTTTTCTCTTCGCACAGCGGACACCCATTTTGCGCGTCTCTCCTCGTCTGCAGGGAATCTATAAAATGACAGGCCCTCCTTTTGGCCCTGTCTATTGGTACAACCAAATGCTGAACAAGATATAACCATTCTCGAAAGATCTACTCCCACACACTTGATAATTAGAACGGGTTCGTCTAAGTTCTATGTGCGGCCATGCTGTCCAAGATGGCAGATAAACAAATATCACGTGACCTCGTGACGTCACGTGCATGCTCTCTATAGCAGTGACAGAATAGCGATCAAAATTGCATTCCTATATTTAATAAAATGAGAGGGAGAATTTTGATGATAAATTTGCCTTCAGCTCTCCTTTAACTAAACCAAAAGAAATGTCAGCCAAAAGGCTTTATCATAGTTTCAAGCTCCGCCATCTCCCTCTCTCGGGCTCACGACAGTGACCGAAAACCCAAAAAGTATACACAAGTAGGCTGGTGGTAATAAGATGCAGGTGAGAATGGTCATGCTTTATGTGCTGGTTCAACCTGCCTCCACACCATCGACAGCTGACATTTTGCAATGTCGTAACTTTTTAATGGAGGACTAAAAATGGAGACGGACTGACTGACTGTACCCTCCAGCTTAACAGAATGTTTGTTGCCACAGAATGCTGGGAACAGGATCCCCACATCAGACCGATGTTCGCCACCATCCTGGAGCAGTTGACAGCCATAGAGGAGGCCGTGATGGCCACCATGCCGCAGGACTCCTTCCACTCCATGCAGGAAGACTGGAGGGTGGAGATCCAGGAGATGTTTGATGAGCTGCGAACGAAAGAGAAGGTCAGTTCTTTACTCGTGTATAAATACTTGCTGGTTCTCACGGAGTGTGTTGAGTCTAGGGATGGCGAAAACTAAAAAAAAATCTTGACCGACCGCTGAGCCTCATTAGCCGGTTAAAGTCGGTTAACCTATGAGTTTAAAATTCTAGAATTGGAATTATTACAGGGATGTAAACGGCACGCCTTTTGGCGGATGCCGCCCTCTCCACAGCTGAATCGCGCAGATCCGACCTTCCTTTCCCAAGGGGGGGGCGTTGGAGCGTCCGACCACAACTTCATCAAAGCAAATTCTGCATATAAGCAAATGCCGCCACAGTCCACGAAACACAGGAAGTACAAGCACGAGAAGAAAACAGCAAATCAGGAAGCTGCGCAAAATTTAATGTGCGCATTCTGATCTACTGATTGCGCAGCTTCCGTGCAAACGCGCGCAGCCCCCCGATCCACTGCCCTCCTTTCACACCCCCCACGCCTCATGGACTGCAATGGCACCCACCTATTTAGTAATTTTAATACAGAATCCACCTTGAAATTACAATCAGACACTCCAACGCCCCCCCCCCCCCCCCCCCCCCCCCAAAAAAAAGGATCTGTGCGATTTAAAAAAAAAAAAGTCGGCATCTGCGCCTTTAGTTTGTGTGGAGAGATATGATCTGCAATAACATGCATTGTTGGCTACAGACCGAAACATGCTTTCAGAATGCACTGGCCAAGGCAGGACTAAACTCGATGTGCCTTCTAATAATTAAAAAAAAAAAACAATAGTAATTTGTAAGCTAAAAAGCCGGTGTCTACACTTTCACCGAGTGGCAGCTGGGCGGGACATGACTGAATGGGTGTTTCTGATTTGTCAGCTGTCCGCTCCAAAATCAGCAGCTTCAAAACAATTGATTTTTTTTTTTTTTTTAACCAACAACCAAAAAAAATTAACCGGTTGATGTTGATTCGGTCAACCACCGGTCAAACGGTCATCGGTTAACATCCCTAGTTGAGTCATGTCACAATGCCGTGCCTGGTGTCCCAAGTGTTCACTCATCCATCAAGATTAACTTTGTGTTTAATGTAAAGGTTCTGAATTTTTAAGGTTTACTGTCTAACGGATGGCATGATGCTCTGACCCCAGCTTTCGACCATTTTGGAATATGCAAAAGTCACAAAACCTCCGTGAGAACTTTTGCATCGTGTTGCTTGACCTCAAAATCAGAAATGGGAGTCTGAATTTGTGATTGTTTACACATGCAATATATACAGCTTGGTTCATACGTACAATGTCTTGCAAAAGTATTCATCCCGCTTGGTGTTTGTCCTGTTTTGTTGTATTACAAACTGAAATTAAGATGGATTTTTGGAGGGTTAGCACCATTTGATTTACCCAACATGCCTACCACTTTAAGGATGAAAAATCAGGGGCTTCAAAGTTTGGGAGAATAGCAGGGTACAAATAATTTACAGCAGGGTGCAAAATGGTAAAATGTCTGCCAGCGGCAGACATAATGCACGCAAAGCGTGCAGGGCGCAAGTACGAATTTTTCATGGGGCGGGATGGTTTGGAACAGGCCATCTAAAATTGGGATAACATTTACCCGGGACGGGTATTTGAGGCGGGTCGTCTAGCTTAAGCTTGATTAGCGTTGTTACGCACGTCAGTGTTTCCCACAGAAATTTTGGAGACTATGGGGGAGGTGCGGGGGTTGTTTAAAATTGAGTGATATGTTAAATATTAAGTTATTACTGGAAAAACTATTGATTAAAAAACCAGACACTGAGAAATGGTCCTATAAACAACTTTACCAATATAAAAGATTACCAGGACTACAAAAATGCAGAAAAATAGGCTTTACTTATCCAAATGCACCTGTTGGTTCAAAAGTTAAAGTGCAGAGAACTCACAGCACAACATGAAGTTACCTTAAAATATAATATAAATGCCTCAGCTTTCATGTAAGAAAAAAAACTATTAATACTAGTACTGTGTGCAGGCAGTCTCTCCTGAAGACTAAATTAAACAATAATTATAAACTAATAAAACACATGGCTCAGGCTTCATAGAAGAAAAAAACAATTTGAACAGAATTTCACAGTATGATGCTGAAGCTGCCTAAACAATGGAAAATAAAATACCATTTTGGCAAAAACGTTGGCATCCATTAATTTCTTGTATTAAGTAAAAAAAAATGTTGCCAGATACTGCTGACGTTTTACAGCCCAAAATATGTTCAAAACCCGCCAAAATGCACTTAAAACCGCCCAAATTGGGCGGGAAAACGCGCAATCTGGCAACACAGGCGGCAGTAATGGCTGCACTCGTGTCAAGGATGTAAACACAGTTGACGCGGCAACGGACATACATGACATAGTGGATGTAATTTACGTTCACAACTTTTTTTTGCTGTCAGAAATATTTAATATTAAATTTTGTGACTCGACTGACAATAGCCGGCGGCATAACAAGCCATAGCTGGCGATTTGCCGCCGGTGACCGGCTACTTTTGAGACAGCTGAAAAATTGTTTTATTGTGACACAAACAATAATTAAGATGAAAAAAAAACAGAAATCTGGAGTGTGCATGGGTATTCCCCCCCCCCCCCCCCCCCCCCAAAAAAAAAAAACCCCACAAAAATTCAATACTTTGTAGAGCCACCTTTTGCTGCAATTACAGCTGCAAGTCTCTTAGGGTATGTCTCTATTAACTTGGCACATCTAGCCACGAGGATTTTTGCCCATTCCTCAAGGCAAAATTGCTCCAAGTTAGATGGGTTGCGTTGGTGTAACCCTACCCCCCCCTTTTTTTTTTTTTTTTAAACAAACATCGTCCCTACATTTTCACAGGTTCAAGTCGTTGGACAGGGGACTGATGAGCAGTTTTATGGCCGAGTGTAGCCTGTTTCCTAATTATTTCATGACAAATTAAGAAGATAAGGTCTGGAGTTGATTCAGTGTTGAATTTGCATTTGGTAGCTGTTTGAGGGAACTCTCAACATGTGGGCCCTCTGAGTTACATGTCAATCCTGAGATCGAGATGCTGACCTCTTCTGCTCCTCTGACCTGCCTGATCCATCCTGACGCCCTGTGTCTGGCCGGAGTCTCATCATATCGCTCCTGTGGAGGACGGCCCCATATGGACAGTTGAAAGTCACACTCAGAAGACGCTCTGGACTCTTACAGTAATGCTTTTATGGCTGAGGACTACAGTTGACTTGCTAACTTTAGGACTGCAGTTGTCATGAACAGTTTTGCACTCAAGTTTCCATCAATGAAGAGTTTATAACATCAACGAAACTGACTTCATGTTAAAACTGTTTATGTTATAGTCATGTTGTCTGTTGTTACCCAAATGAGGATGGGTTCCCTTTTGAGTCTGGTTCCTCTCGTGGTTTCTTCATGTCGTCTGAGGGAGTTTTTCCTTGCCACCGTTGCCACAGGCTTGCTCATTGGGGATAGATTATGGGTAAAATTAGCTCATGTTTAAAGTCATTAAAATTCTGTAAAGCTGCTTTGCGGCAGTGTCTATTGTTAAAAGCGCTATACAAATAAACTTGACTTGGTCCAAAGAGGTGTCGATGCAAGTGAAGGCCATCATTAGGATGGCAAAACAGAACTATCAGGCAGAGAGCAGAAGCTTTAGGAATGGCCAAACCAACAATTTGGTACATCCTTAAAAGAAAGGAACACACTGGTGAGCTCAGCAACACCAAAATGCCTGGAAGACCACGGATGACCACTAAAGTAGTGGATGATCTCCGAATTCTTTCCGTCGTGGAAAAAAATCAAGCCAAGTCAAGAGCACTCTTGAGGAGGTCGGCCTGTCATTGTCAAAGTCTACAATCAAGGCAAAGAAATGGAATGCTCTTAAATGGCCAAATCATTCACCTGACCTCAACCTAATTGAGCATGCTTTTCACTTACTGCAGACAAAACTGAAGGCAGAAAGACCCACAAATGAAGGCAGCTGCAGTAAGGCCTGCCAAAACATCTCGAAGAAGGAAACTCAGCATTTGTTAATGTCCATGGGTTCCAGACTTAAAGCAGTGACTGACTAAAGGATTTACATCCAAGTATTAAAAATGATGCTTATATTTATAATTGCTAGTTTGTCCAATTACTTTTGAGCCTGCGAAAACGGAATGACTGTTAAAAAAAAAATGGCTGTAATTCCTAAACTGTTGATGCAATATTTTTTAATCCCTTGAATTAAAGCTGAAAGTCTCCACTTGAATCCCATTTCAACTGCTTTATTTTAAATCCGTTATTGTAGCGTACAGAGACACAATTACAAAAACAGTCACTGTCCACATATTTATGGACCTGAATGCATGTCTGTATTTAGTTGGTTGTTTAGTACTTGATCTAGTTTACGAGCCCTGAAGGAGTATTCTAGCACAGGGGTTGTCAACTGATGGACCGCAAATTAATTTAAAGCATCGAACTGTGGAATTGTAACACAATTAATAATAATAATAATAAAAAGCTGTACATAGTTCAGTGACTGTACCATCTTTTAAACCTATGCCAGGCTTTCGTCTAAACGGGGGAACAGGGGCGCTGCGCCCTCTTACTCTCGGCGTGCGCCCCCTTACCAACTCCGTGAAAACATCCCAGCAACACTACGTGACAATGTGTCTGATCATCAAATACGTTATAATTGCTCCAAAAATATTCCAATCATAGTAGATATACCGCCAGACGGTGCAAAAACGATCCAAATTGGCGTTTTCCAGACTGAGGCACCATGTTTAGTTGTTTACTTGTCGCGGCTGCTCTCGCAAGATTTGACATGGGTTACATACAAGGTCAGCTGACTTGTAGCGTGAGATTTCTCGAGACTGAATGACCTTTCACCCACCGGCGCGGGAGCTTTTGACAGAAGTAGTTCGCGAGTTGTTTTTGTTGACACTTGGGCATTTAAAGATGTCATCCCGCGGCACGAAGCGGAAGAAAGCCAAAGACTGTCCGGGGCAGAAGAAGATTAGTCCAAATTAAAAAAAAAAAGTGTGTTTCCGGTAACCCGACCGATCGAGAATTTCTGCGTCGAAATTGCCGACCGTGAAGTTTTTATTACAAATTTCCCTCGATATTTTAGTGTAAGCGGCGTTAGTTTGTCATAATTTTTTTGTTTCAACGCATTCAAGTTGTGAAAGAAACGATAAGTAAAATGTTTCGCCACTTCTATCAGCCCTCCTGCATAAACTGAGCCGAGCCGCCATTTTGAATCCTCATTCAAGGCTGTAATGCAAATTGCTTCCTTTTCAGTATACAAGTGCACTTCCATGGCAGGGAAAAACACTACATTTTGCCGCCTATGTAGTCCCTTATTTATACAAATAGGAGTCATTCAGGATTCAGCCATGTTTTTGCTCGACCCAAGTTCTACAGTAGACTAGGCGAGGCCGTCTGCTTTTAATGGAAGTAGCCTAGCCTAGGACGTTATTTTCACGTTATTTCTTGATAAGGTGTTTTCACGTTATTACATGAAAATATCATGAAATATCGCTTCCGTAGATCATAACTCGAACTCTCGCGATATTTTTTTTTTATTCGTTTAAAGATTTAAAACACTTATTTTATTATGATGTGTGGTATAAAGGATTCTGTGCCAAAATACTATTTTGTAAGATGTTTGTGTTAATTTTTTCGAACAAAATTTAAAAAAAAAAAAAAACCTTTCCTACCTACCGACCTTATTTTAGTATTTCATGTTACCGGAAACGCACTTTTTTTTTTTGGCCTTACTTCTTTCTTTTTCAATGTTCACAGACAATTTGTTACAATTTCCCTCTCAGATAGCCTCAGAATGTCCCATTGGAGCATTTTTCAAAGGCTTTGCACGGCGGGGGGGGTCAACCGGCACCATCTCCCCCCCCCTTCCCTTCACTCCCTCACCATGGTGAGCGCCCTCGTACTAAATTTTTCTAGAAAAAACCCTGTATGCTATCACAGCTTTGATGGCCAGATCCTCCGTTTGTGCTTAACACCGATCCCGTGCATTTATGTAAATTATTTAACTGAAGGCAGCTCATCAATAAAGAGATGCAATTTCCTAGCTTTTATGTATTTATTCGGACCATTTTGTCAACAAGGAGTTTTATATACCTGAAATTTCCTTAACTTTAGCTGAATACCCCTATTCTAACACTGGATCAGCGTAGTCTCTACCTACCACACATTTAAAGTATACTCAGCAAAAATAAAAACTTGACACTCATTATTTTTCAAATAGTGTTTAGAAACTTTTCTTGAAAGAGTGCTTGTTGTGATTATGATTAAATGCATTGTCAAGGGCATTACGTCACACATTCATTCTACTGGTCGGGCCTACGTAGCATGTGCGAGAGAACTGCACGCTAAAAATCACGTTTCCACGTGACACAAGTGACGTGACCTATTGATACACGTGCAATTGATCTCACGGTAGCAGAGTAGAGTGTCATCTCAGAAAAACAAGGTTTTATGGTTAATTATTCGTTAATTTGCAACGCCACGACTGTCAAGCATTCAGCGTGAACGTGCCACTGGCATGCTGAATACGGGAACATCCGTCACTGACGTTGCGAGGGTTATGGGATGCAGTCGACAGACCATCCATACTCTCCAGACACGTCTCCATCAAACTGGCACCACAGCCGACCGTAAGGAACCCTCCACAGAACTTGCAGGAGCTTGGTGCCATGTTGGTACAAATATGGCGGCACATTCCCCAAGCTGTGTTCAGACGCATCATCCAATCCATGAGGAGACGTTGTATCGCAGTTGTGAACGCCCATGGAGGACACACCTGATATTGACATGATTTCATTAAGTTGTGACTCAGAGTTTTTGATCATGGACATTGTCGTCGCATTTCCGGTGGAACCGATTCCATGACAAACATGATCTGTACGCTATAGCATCTTTAATGACAAGATAATTGAATACAATCATTATTTCAAACCTATTTTCCAAAATGTTCAAATTATTGACTTTGAAACGAGTGTAAAGTTTTTATTTTTGTTGAGTATATTACCACAGACGGAAATTTTGGCACCTTTCCCTGTACTGAGAAAAGAACAGAAAAGCTGTTTCAAAACTCGTGTATAATTAGAGACTGAGTGCTGCTGTCAAAGTCCATAAATATTTATAATGCACAATGTGTGTCTGATACATATTGAAGCAGTGATTTATAAATCCTCCCAGATATACAAGTACACCACCACCAAGTTGCCACTTTGCCTTCTAATCTCAGCATGATTTGTGACTCACAACGAGTAACATTTACCAAGTGATTAAATGGTCTCGATAAGCTTGACAGACTACTCGGGCACTTCTTGGAGTAACTACAGTGAGTTCAATTGTAACTCTCTGAGTTACATAAGTTAGTTACTGTTAGTGGAGATGTTCACAGATCAGCGGTCCACAAAAGGCCCTTTATTTGACCGTGGCAGGGGAAAATGGTCCAGATGACGGGAAATTAGCATGTTCTATTTTCACTGTTTTTGCATGGTTTGTTCCCCCCCCCAAGGTTATCTCGCCAATATTTTATTGAGAAACCTAGAGAGGGAAGTCATGGTTTCCATTTGCTTTGAACTTACTGTATTCAGGTTGTAATTATCCTTGTAGAGGTTTAATAGTAAGCAGGTCCATTATCTGTAGCAAGCATTTAATCTTTTGTGTATTTCTCCAGGAGCTTCGCTCTCGTGAGGAGGAGCTGATGCGGGCGGCGTTGCAACAGAAATCACATGAGGAACTACTGAAGAGGCGGGAACAGCAGCTGGCTGAGCGAGAGATCAATGTGCTGGAGCGTGAGCTCAACATCCTCATCTTCCAGCTGAACAAGGATAAGCCCAACGTCAAGAAGAGGAAGGGCAAGTTTAAGCGCAGTCGCCTCAAGCTGAAGGATGGTAACCGCATCAGCTTGCCCTCAGGTGCTCCCTTTTAGTTACTTCACCGTCTCCGATGCATGCTGATGTACATTCGCTGCTTCAGAGAAGTCTGTGGACTGTTTTTTTTTAATATTAAAGTGTTTTGGTGCTTGTGTTTTGTGTCTCAGATTTTCAGCATAAAATCACAGTGCAGGCTTCACCATCGATGGAGAAGAGGAGGAGCCTAAACAGCACCAGTTCCAGTCCTCCCAGCAGCCCCACACTCATCCCTCGCCTCCGGGCAATCCAGCGTATGTACTGATTACACACGCGCGCACACATCATGCACCTCAGCTCAGGTTACTACTTTTGATCTCGACACTGGTTTACCACCTTTATATTATCTAATGTAATTTTTAGCCAATTTTCATAAAGCTCTATATGCCAGAAAGCATAATCATGATTTTGTTTAATAGCAAAAAAAGTATTAAAATTATTATTCGGAACAATATCTTTTTTATTCAGTTTCCACCTTACACTGAATGAAGCTGCCAAGAGCATAATGTAACAATATACAGTTGTGGTCAGAAGTTCATATACACAGACATGAAGGTCATGGTGATATTGGGCTTTCAACGATTTCTTTGAACTGGTCCATTTCTATAATAATAATAATAAGTTTAATTTGTATAGCGCCTTTCAAGAAACCCAAGGACGCTTTACAATAATAGATAAATAAATAAAAAATAAAGGGGAAAAAATAATAAATAAATGAATTAATAATAAAAAGTAAAAAGTCCACCAAGTAGGGGTCAGGATGTAATTCCCGTGGTGTAGCAGCCACAGTCCCACCGAAAGGCGCATGAAAACGAGTCCCACATCTCCAGCACAGCCGCCGCGACGCCGCTAGCCACATCGCCCGAACACCACGCCGTGGATCCACAAAGCGAGCAGAGAAGCTCCGCCATGCAGAGCGCTGGTGTGTCCCAAACCGCCTGCACAGCCGCCGCGACGCCACCGAGCAACATCGCTCGGAACATCACGCCAAGCATTAAAGCGCAGAGCACTGGACAACCACGAATGTTAAATGAGCAACGAGCTCACTGCAGTCCACAGCTGGGAGCACAGGCATCGCCCACAGCAAACCAAGGCCTGGAGGGAACCAACGCCCAAAACTGGGTCCGGAGCTACACCACAACCGGCGGACAAAACACTCAAACAAACATCAAACTACACAAACACACAAAGAAAAAATAAATAAATAAAAATTTAAAAAGAAAGAAAATAAAAATAAAATACAAAAAGCTTTGGTGAGAAGCGGCAGCCAGAATGAGCACGACATACTCTCAACCAGAAACGGAAACGAAAAAATGGCAGATGGTACCATCATTCTATGGCAGAATGATGGTACAATATAGATTTTTAATAGGAAAAAAAACAAGGATTTGGTGTACAAGTTTTAATTTATATTGGTTTTTCTGAAATCAACGCAGGGTCAATAACGTACATGCAGCGCACCTAATATTTGGTTTAACGTCCCTTAAGTTTCATTTTGACTGGACGCTTTTGGTAGCCATCAACAAGCTTCTGACAAAATTCTGGTTGGACCACTCTTCTTGGCAGAATTGTTGCGGAGTTCAACTAAATTTGTTTCCTGGCATTGACCTGACTTGTAAGCACAGTCCATATACTTTTGAGTTGCAGTCAGGACTTGTTTTAAGCTTAATGTTAGTTTGCTTTAGCCCTTCGATTCCACAGCCAGCTTTGTATGTTTGGGGTCATTGTCATGTTGGAACACCCACTTGTGTCCAAGTTTCTGATAGTTTGAGGTTATGCTGAAGAATCCTGAGGTAGTCCTCCTTAATTAATTCCATCCACTTTGTGCAATGCATCAGTTCCACAGCCCAAAGCGTGATGCTACCACCACCGTGCTTAACAGTTGGTACAGTGTTCCTCTGTATCTCTGGTCATTGTAGCCAAACAGTTCAATCTTTGTCTCATCTGACCTTGGATTTGGATAACTGGAGCTTGTTTATGCACTTATTGGAACATCCAGACAGTAAGGCATTATAATAATCCAACCTGGAGGTAACGAAAGCATGAACTAGTTTTTCCTGTGTCATGTAGTGACATTAAATTTCTTATCTTAGCAATATTTCTGAGATGAAAGAAAGCTATCCGGGTAATGTTATCAATGTGAGTTTTGAATGAAAGACTGGGGTCAATAATCACCCCGAGGTCTTTTACTGCTGCACGTGAAGAAACAGAAAGGCCATCCAGAGTTACTGTGTGATCAGAAAACTTACTTCTAGCTGCATGAGGTCCTGGTACAAGTACTTCAGTCTTGTCAGAGTTAAGCAGAAGGAAGTTAATAAGCATCCAGTGTCTAATGTCCTTCACACATTCCTCAATTCTACTAAGCTGGTGTCTCTCATCAGGTTTTGCAGAAACATACAACTGTGTGTCATCAGCATAACAGTGGAAACTAATACAATGTTCACGAATATTATCACCCAGAGGTAACATTTTATTTATTTTATTTATATATATATATATATATATATATATATATATATATATATATATATATATATATATATATATATTAAAAAAAGCAGCGGACCCAAGACAGAACCTTGTGGAACACCAAACTTTACCTCAGTATGTCTAGAAAAGTCATCATTTACATCAACATACTGATAGCGATCAGTTAAATAAGACCTGAGCCAGGAGAGGGCCGTTCCCTTAACTCCCACAACATTTTCTAGTCTATCCAGAAGAATGGAATGATCAATGGTATCAAATGCTGCACAAAGGTCAAGCAACACAAGCAGCGAGACACAGCCCTGATCAGACGCCAACAGTAGGTCGTTTACTACTTTAACCAGTGCTGTCTCTGTGCTATGATGAGGTCTAAATCCTGACTGATACATTTCATGGATGTTATTCCTATGTAAATATGAGCATAACTGCTGTGCCACAGCTTCTTTAAGGATCTTGGAGATAAAGGGGTGGTTTGATATTGGCCGATAATTGGACAACTGACGGGGATCAAGGTCAGGTTTTTTAATCAGGGGTTTGATAACTGCTAGTTTAAAAGATTTGGGTACATACCCAATCCTAAGAGAAGACTTTTATTTTTAGTAGCGGTTCAATTACTTCTGGTATTATCTGTTTGAATAGACATGTAGGTAAGGGATCTAGTACGCAAGTTGAGGCTTTTGATGCGGAGATTAATGAAAGTAATTCAGTTTCTTTAAGGGGAGTAAAACATTCTAATTGCTGATCTGATAGTTATATTGTTAACTACAGGGTCACTTACATTGTCTGACCTTAAATTAGTAGTTTGAAATTTTGTCGGATATTCTCAATTTTGTCATTAAAAAAAATTCATGAAGTCGTTGCTACTACATACTGCAGGTGAGCATGTGTCTATAGTGGACTTATTCCTGGTTAATTTTGCTACAGTATTAAATAGGAATCTAGGATTATTTTTTCTATTAGGGAGGAGAGATATGTTGATCTCGCAGCACTAAGAGCTTTTCTATACTTCAGGAAGCTCTCCTTCCAAGCTAATTTGAACACTACCAACTTTGTTTGACACCATTTACGTTCCAATTTTCGAGTGGTCTGTTTTAAAGTGCAAGTGTCATCATTATACCAGAGTGCCTGTTTTTTTTGTCTCTGACCATTTTCCTTTTAAGAGGAGCTACATTATGTAAAGTATAGCGGAACGTTGATTCTAAGCATTCAGTTGCCTGATCAAGTTCTGCGGGGGCTGACAGTGACCCGATCAAAGTTGATAACTCTGGGAGATCATTTATAAAGCTCTGTGCAGTAGTTGACGTGACTGTACGTTTCATACAATAGCGTGGTGAGGTGGATATATTATTACTCAGACATATTTTGAATGTGATGAGACAATGATCTGAGAACTTCAGACTGTGGAAGTATGACTACATTTTCTATGTTTAACCCGAATGTTAGTATTAGATCGAGGGTGTGACCACCATTATGGGTCGGTCCTATGACATTCTGATTAACCCCTACTGAATCTAAAATGGACACACACGCTGTTTTCAAAGGGTCTTCTGGGTTATCGAAGTGAATATTAAAATCTCTGACAACTAAAGCTTTGTCTCAGGAAATAACCAGGTCTGAGATAAAATCTGCAAATTCAGAAAGAAACTCAGAATATGGCCCCGGGGGCCTGTAAATAATAAGTAACGGAATTAACTGGGTAGACTTATTTTTTGAGGCTACATACATTCATATGAATATGAAGAACTTCAAATGTTTTAAATTTAAAACCAGGTTTTTGTGTTACACCTAGATAATCATTATAAATAACCGCGATACCTCCTCCTCTGCCAGTTAGATGAGGCTGGTGTATATAACTGTATCCAGGAGGACTCGCTTCATTTAATGCTATATATTTGTTTGGCTTAATCCATGTTTCAGTCAAACAAAGTACATTAAACTCCTGATCAGCAATAAGTTCATTAACCATTAGCGCTTTAGATGTAAGAGATCTAATATTTAATAGCCCCACCTTTAGATCAAAGGTGCTGGCAGCAGCTGTACAGTTAGTATGACCTAATTTTATATTGATTAGGTTACTGGAACAAACTCTGAATATTTCTACCTTTTTGTTGAGCTCAGGGAACACACACAGTCTCGATGTGGTGGACCCTGAGTGACGACTCTGTGCAGCTAGCAGACAGTTGGTTTAGCCTGTTCGTCTGCTCCCTGGCCTTGGCTCTGGATTGTTAGAAATTAACTAGGCCTGTTCTGAGACTATGACCTATGCTGCAGGAAATGAGAGCAGCACCTTCCTGAGTGGGATGGATACTGTCCCGCCTTAACAGGCCAGCAGTGCCCTCAAAATTAGCCCAATTATCTGTAAAGCCCACACTGTTTTCAGAGCACCACCTAGACAACCAGCAGTCCAGCGACCATAACCTGCTGTAAGCTACATTGCCACGCCATATTGGGATGGGGCCAGAGCATACTACAGCATCGGACCTCGCCTTCGCTAATTTAAACACCTCTACAAAGTTACTCTTAGTAACCTCAGACTGACGAAGGTGTATATCATTAGATCCTGCATGGATGCTATCTTTGAGAACCTGTGCGTGCCTAAGAACCTAAGATTACCTGCTATGTCCGGCACCCTGGCTTCCGGTATACACCTGACTAAAGCTGCTGGTGCCCCTAAAGGCTGAGCTAATTGACATGCCGTATGATGGAGTCCCCTATAACCAGAGCTCTTTCAGGTTTCTCAGTGGGTGCATCACTAAGGAGAGCAAACCTGTTCGACACATGACGCGGAGAGAAGTGGTGCTCCCGTGGGCGAGCCTCAGCAGTAGCTTTGGCTCTACGCTTATGCTGCCGAGCCGTCACCCATTCACCCCGCTGTAAGGGCTCTAATGCCGGAGTTGAGGGATTGCTAACTCCACCTAGGGCATCCAGACTTTCCCATACAGAAACTACACTGTTCTCATTTTCACTGGCCTTCTCTAAAGCCTGGATACGCGCTTCTAACACTATAATCTCCTCCGTCAGAGAGCTAACTAATCTGCACTTGTCACAAGTAAAGCTATCGCTAGTGGCGGAGGAAGAATGACTAAACATCCTGCACTCAACACACTGAACAGGCTGAAGATGTGCCATGATGAAAGGATTCACGTACCTTAATCGAAGATCTCTTGATACTAAGGCAGATCTGATGTGGATGGCCTCCGCTTGTGGTCTTTACGCAGGAGGAGAAAGAAAACTTCCGGTCTGGGTGTTCTTCTGAAAAAAAGAGAGAGGAAAAAACGGAAAAAGGAAAGCGAAAGTGGAAAGTACAAAAAGGAAAGCGAAAGTACAATTAAAACATGAAGAGGATACTGGAAAATTATTTGTAGAAAAAATAAAGATTAGTAATTAACGCCAATGCTTGTGGAAAAAAGACTTGTCGGGAACCAGGAAGTGCGTAGCACAGAATGGGTTGTGCATCCGCAATCAGGATTCATTCGGCAGCACTGTGTCTGTGTGGGTTTACTCCAGGGTGCTCTGGTTTCCTCCAACAGTTCAGACCTGCAGATTAGATAACAATACCAAGCCACTGGGATTGCACAAGCCGGTGCGTACTTGGTGCTGGTTCCAAGCCAGGATAGATTGGGGGGGTTGTTTGCGTCAGGAAAGGCATCTGGTGTAAAAACCTTTGCCAAATTAAATATGTGGATCATAAATTGGGAAGGATGATCCACTGTGGCAACCCCTAATGGAAGCAGCTGAAAGAACAACACCAGTGAATTAATAATCTGTGGGTATAAAAAAAATTTTTTTGACTGAGTTTCAGAAAACCCAAAATAAATTAAAACTTGTTTATCAAGTGCTTACGGGTTATTTTTTTTTTCTATTAAAGATGCATATTCAGGGGCGTCGTGGCTCAGGTGGATAAGGCGCCATACCATAAATCTGGGGACCTGGGTTCGATTCCGACCCAAGGTCATTTCCCGATCCCTCCCCGTCTCTCTCCCGCTCATTTCCTGTCTCTACACTGTCCTATCCAATAAAGGTGGAAAAAGCCCAAAAAAAATCTTTAAAAAAAAAAAGATGCATATTCAATCGTTCTGCCACAGAAAAATGACCAGTTCAGAGATTGCTGAAAAGCCAATATTCGTGCTGGCAATTTCTAGCAAAACTGACACGAAGTGAGTGGGATAAGAGCGAGAGCACTGAGTGAAGTTTAACTTTATGCAAATGAGAAACAAAGCAATTTGGTGACGAGTAATAGGAACGAGCGATGGTGGTATGGAAAACATTTATCCTTTTTGTTCTAATGTATTTGTAACTACTCACAGTCTGTCAGTAATGCTTGCTCTGCTGCTACTGGTTATGTTCGATTTACTCAAAATGAAGTGTCAGTATGTTCTATTTCAGTACATCAAGCCCTTTAAGCACATCCAAAAAGCACTTTTTACATACGTGTCCTAATTTGTATGGATTTTGCAACTCCCAGTAGATATCCACCAGTATATAAAGATAGGCTTGCCTACCATTGGGTCCAGTATATAGTGATTTTGAGTGGGACAAGGTGTAAAATTGCAGCCAGTCTGAATGTAGGGTAACTCCCAATAAATGATCTGTGACAAATACTAAATGTAAACCCAGTAAGACTCCCAATACATAAATCATTAAGCTACCACAGAATGCAAGCAACTGGAAAGTTAAAACACATTCATGTGGAAGTTCTGCTTTATTGCACCACTGTCAATAAGACAACCTGTTGGGTGATTTTAGCCAACTTTTATTTAACATTGTCAACTGTATTTAATTTTCAGAGGGAAACAAAACTTGTGATCACAAGAATAATATTGTGTCTCCCTACTACCCAGTGCGATGATCATACAAACACCCATATAGATTTATCATCAAAGTTCCATGTTGCGCTGTCCATTCAGGAGATAACTGTTGAATACATAGAGGATATTCCACTGTTGTGCGAAGATATGAGGTTTATCTTTGAGTGGTGAACATATTTAACACAAGATAAACTTCATTTATTTTTATCGCGGTCCGGTTTCCATCAAATCCTGCGTTCTGATTGGCTGGCGAGCTGGTCTGTATCCTATGATACGGACCCCAGTTATGGACCTCTGGCGACTCGGTTGTTCACAACAACAAACATGATAGCATTTTTTGTCAACATTTATTTATTTTTTTTAATAAGATTTATTTATAAGATTATCAAAAATCTTATAAATGTTTGCCAGCATTTCTCAGGAGAATAGCATTAATTTTACAGCATGGATAGTGATAACGACAGTGTTCACAGCGAAAGTGAGTTTTACTACCCTGAGGAAGAAGAAATAAAAGAGAGCATTTCAGGAGAAAGCTAAAAACCTGTAACTGTTGCTAATGCCGAGCAAAAACATGGCCGAATCCTGAATGACTCCTATTTGTATAAATAGGGGACTACATGGGCGGCAAAATGTAGTTTTTTTCCTGCCATGGAAGTGCACTTGTATACCGAGGAGGAAGCCATTTGCATTACAGCCGTGAATGAGGATTCAAAATGGCAGCTCGCCTCGGCTCAGTTTTCCCTTTCTGGCGCTCTCGTTTTCTGTTAGAATTTAGTAAAGAAATAAATATATTATTTATCAGCTTAAGGTCGGTCTGTATGGTGAAATACCGTGACCTCGGCCTTAAATACTGACCTCGGCCCAGAGGGCCTTGGTCAGTACTTTCAAGACTTTGGTCACGGTATTTCACAATACGGACCTCCCAGCTGGTAAATAATATATTTATTTCTTCAAACCGGGTGCTCCGGTTTCCCCCACATTCCAAAGACATGCAGGTTAGGTTAACTGGTGACTCTAAATTGACCGTAGGTGTGAATGTGAATGGTTGTCTGTGTCTATGTGTCAGCCCTGTGATGACCTGGCGACTTGTCCAGGGTGTACCCCGCCTTTCGCCCGTAGTCAGCTGGGATAGGCTCCAGCTTGCCTGCGACCCTGTAGAAGGATAAAGCGGCTAGAGATAATGAGATGAGAGACATTCACAAACCAGAAGTACCCAAATTTATCAAAACAATTCATTGAGTTCCTCACGAGTGACGTATAAAGATATAATATATGAACAGGAGTGTTTTACTGGGAAATGCACTACTCGTATTTTTCATACAAGCTATATCCAGGACATGTAGATTCAAAACCGTGACGCACATCTCTGTCACCTGTGAGGAAATCGATGAATTGTGTTGAATGTGTCAATATAATAAAAGGGAAACCGCACGTTGGCTTGAATATATGAAGTTTACTTTCTCGTGCTGGAAAAACTCGCATTTTTCATGCAAAATACATCATGGATCTGGGTGACACATTTTTCCGATACGTCACTCCGATGATGTCACTCCCGGTGTTTTCCTGCTGACTAGAGCAGTCAGGTCAACCAGTTCAGAATTAAAATTCTTTTGATTAACTTGCAGGGTGTGTTGTGGGGTTTGTTTGGTTTGTTTTTGTGGGTGTCCATATAATATAAAGAACGTTACATGTTGGCGTGAAGATATAAAGTTCATCTTCTCGTGTTGAAAATATTTTCACTCGTATGTTCACCACTTGAAGATAAGCTTCAAATCTTTATGCGACTGTGTGATATCCTCTGTGTCACAGTTTTGGATCTCCATGTCCCATATGTAGCTCGTCTGAAAAATCCAAGTGGCGTATTTCCCAGAAAACACTTGTCCATATAACTGAAATACTTTAAGTACTTGAGGCAATCCAAATATCTCCGTCATTGTAACTTTGTTCAGTTTAAAAACCTGCACTGTTTAACGTTGTCTTTCCCTTCAGTGAACTGTTCCAGTGATTCTACACAAAGGAACAGTATATATGTGTATCACCAAGATGTGGATATCACGAACGAGTGTAAACCTCATACAGGGAGGAAAGGCAAGGACCACGTGGTGATAAGGCTCTTTTTCTCGCGTTTCTCTCATCACAAGGGCTTGGCTTTTGTACATGTGTGCTGCAGTTAATCTGTTATTTTCAACCAAATATCACTCACAGCAGGGTTCAACTTAAGTGGCTTGAATTTTCATTTACAGTCTGTGCTGCTCCTCTTCACATTTCACCAGCCGTGTGTGGTGATGCTCAAAGGACAACATCTTGCTTTTTGTAATCAGCTTTATGACCTGTTATGTTTCACCAGAGCACAACTATCATTTTGTAGGATATATTCCAGAAGAATACGGACAGTGCAGAATAATTACACAAAGCAAGATTCTGTCTTTTGCCTCCAATCATCAGGAAACCAACATGACTTGGAAAAGGGGACACGGTGTTGGAAATGGTGCCCTAATCACTATTGTCTATATACTGCACTGCATAGAACACTATCGGGGAACAAAATGAGCGAAAGTAAATATTTTCTTACACATTTGTTTTGCTTGTCTGTGTGAGAAATCAAATTTTGTCAAAGACATAGTGTTTGTTACCTCAGCATTCGCACAATTATTTGATCTGTATCGCATACAAAAAAAAAATCGAGCTGCAGGCAGCAACCTGTGGGGTCCAAGCATAATAAGGAGACATTAGACATATCTTCCAGTTTCATGATGGTAGCTCAGTGCTAACCATGTGAAATGCCTGCTGAAATCTGATTGGCTGCTGTTGGTTGTTCAATAACAACACAGTTTTGCACAATGATGCATTATACCAAATTTCAGCTTAGACTTTCATTAGAGAGTTATTTGAATTTAATGAATCCATGCAACCAGTCCTAAGCTGAAGCGGTTTAAGTAAACCAGGTTCCTCCCCACTAGGACTGATTTTTGCATGTGATGGCCAGATTGTTTTTACAAATTTCAACATGCATTGTTGAGGGGTCATGCTTCCCTGAGTATTTTGACACCGATTTTGGATGGACGATATAGAAATGGATATTTCCAGCTCGTTTGAGAAGTATCCTTGACTTGCAAGTGACGTCAAAGCAAAATAGAAACCCGGATGTCAGCCATGTTGGTGGATATACAAATATGGTGTCAAGCAACATTCCATACAAAACAGTCATGCGTGCGTAACTCTGTTTTTCCACTGCTTTAAGGGTTCTTTTAGCTTTGCCATATCTTTGTGCTGTACAGTGGTGCTTGAAAGTTTGTGACCCCTTTAGAATTTTTTATATTTCTGCATAAATATGACCTAAAACATCAGATTTTCACACAAGTCCTAAAAGTAGATAAAGAGAACCCAGTTATACAAATGAAACAAAAAATATTATACTTGATCATTTATTTATCGAGGAAAATGATCCAATATTACATATCTGTGAGTGGCAAAAGTATGTAAACCTTTGCTTTCAGTATCTGGTGTGACCCCCTTGTGCAGCAAGAACTTCAACTAAACGTTTCCAGTAACTGTTGATCAGTCCTGCACACCGGCATGGAGGAATTTTAGCCCATTCCTCCGTACAGAACAGCTTCAACTCTGGGATGTTGGTGGGTTTCCTCACATGAACTGCTCGCTTCAGGTCCTTCCACAACATTTCAATTGGATTAAGGTCAGGACTTTGACTTGGCCATTCCAAAACATTAACTTTATTCTTCTTAACCGTTCTTTGGTAGAATGACTTGTGTGCTTAGGGTCATTGTCTTGCTGCATGACCCACCTTCTCTTGAGATTCAGTTCATGGACAGATGTCCTGATATTTTCCTTTAGAATTTGCCGGTATAATTCAGAATTCATTGTTCCATCAATGATGGCAAGCCGTCCTGGCCCAGATGCAGCAAAACAGGCTCAAACCATGATACTACCACCACCATGTTTCACAGATGGGATAAGGTTCTTCTGCTGGAATGTAGTGTTTTCCTTTCTCCAAACATAACGCTTCTCATTTAAACCAAAAAGTTCTATTTTGGTCTCATCTGTCCGCAAAACATTTTTCCAATCGCCTTCTGGTTTGTCCACTTGATCTTCAGCAAACCGCAGACGAGCAGCAATGTTCTTTTTGGAGAGCAGTGGCTTTCTCCTTGCAACCCTGCCATGCACACCATTTGTTGTTCAGTGTTCTCCTGATGGTGGACTCATGAACATTAACATTAGCCAATGTGAAAGAGGCCTTCAGTTGCTTAGAAGTTACCCTGGGGTCCTTTGTGACCTTGCTGACTATTACACGCCTTGCTCTTGGAGTGATCTTTGTTGGTCGACCACTCCTGGGGAGGCTAACAATGGTCTTGAATTTCCTCCATTTGTACACAATCTGTCTGACTGTGGATTGGTGGAGTCCAAACTCTTTAGAGATGGTTTTGTAACCTTTTCCAGCCTGATGAGCAACAACAACGCTTTTTCTGAGGTCCTCAGAAATCTCCTTTGTTCGTGCCATGATGCACTTCCACAAACATGTTGTGAAGATCAGACTTTGATAGATCCCTGTTCTTTAAATAAAACAGGGTGCCCACTCACACCTGATTGTCATCCCATTGATTGAAAACACCTGACTCTAATTTCACCTTCAAATTAACTGCTAATCCTAGAGGTTCACATACTTTTGCCACTCACAGATACACTGGAGATCAAAATTAGAGAACAACTTATAAAAACTTGAATAATTTTGAAATAATACCATCTTCACTGCTCAACAGTTTAAGGACATTTTGTTGTGTCTATACCATGCTACAACAACACTTTTTCACAAAATGGATAACGCATTTCAACAAAAAACCTGCATTTTGCAAAAAATGCACTGATCAAAATTAGAGAACACTTTCAGGTGCCTCCCACTTAATGGTGCTAATCTAGCACATGGTGCTAATTTCCTTGATTATCAGTCAACCCCTATTTAAGTGGCATTCTAACTGCCAGTTTCATTGACTTTGCAAGATGGTGGGTCGTTCTAAAGTGACTGAAAGCCTCCGGCAGCAGGTTGTCCAGATGAAAACCAAAGGGATGACCCTATCAGCCATAGCAAGACAAGTTGATCGTTCCAAATCTGTGATTTCAAGAATATTGAATCTTTACAAAACTACAAACTCATTCAAGTCGCCCAAGAAGGCTGGTCGTCCACGGAAGACAAATGCAAGAGAGGACAGGTCACTGCGAAGGATGTCAATGGGTAATCGTTTCCATACTGCAGGTGGAATTGCTCGCCAGTTCAGTGCTGAACATGGTAAGGATCTGTCTCGCCATACAGTGGCTCGCCGTTTAAGAGCATTTGGACTGAAGGCCCACACTGCAGTGACCAAACCTCTCATTAGCAAAAAAAATCAAAAAGCTAGACTGAGCTTTGCTGAGGAGCATGTTGTGTGGACAGAGGAGAACTGGTCCAGGGTTCACTTCAGTGATGAAAGCAAATTTAATTTATTTGGGTCTGATGGGAAGCATTATGTTCGGCGACACATTGGAGAAAGACTAAACCCAAAGTGTGTAAAGAAGTCAGTGAAAGGTGGAGGAGGAAGTGTCATGGTTTGGGGCATGTTTTCTGCTGTGGGAGTTGGGCCTCTTGTACAGCTACATGGCCGAGTGAATGCAAATGTGTATCAGAACCTTCTTCAACAGCACATGGTTCCTTACTTGCGTTCATCGCCCAATCAGCCTGCAGTCTTTATGCAGGACAATGCTCCATGTCACACAGCAAAACGGGTAAAGAATTTCCTTGAAGGTGAAAACATTGAATTAATGGCATGGCCTGCCCAGAGTCCTGATCTCAACCCAATAGAGAACCTCTGGAAAATCCTTGGTGACAAAGTTATGGTCAAGAAACCCTCTACAATCACCGAACTGTGGAGGAGGCTGGAAGAAGAATGGACCAAAATCACACCAGAGCAGTGTGAGAGACTAGTGCTATCCTGTGGCCGCAGATGTGCTGAAGTCATTCACAGCAGAGGCCTGTACACTTCTTACTAATTGCTGACTGTTGTAACCTTCAGATTTTTGTTCCAGATTGTTGTTCTCTAATTTTGATTAGTGTGTTCTCTAATTTTGATCAGTGTGTTCTCTAATTTTGATCAGTGCGTTTTCTGAAAAATATTTTTTTTGTGAAATGCCTTTAGTCATTTTGTGAAAAAAATGTTGTTGAACCATGATATGGACACAATAAAATGTCATTTAACTGTTGATCAGTGAAGATGGTATTATTTCTAAATTATTCAAGTTTTTATAAGTTGTTCTCTAATTTTGATCTCCAGTGTATGTAATATTGGATCATTTTCCTCAATAAATAAATGAGCAAGTATAATATTTTTGTCTCATTTGTTTAACTGGGTTCTCTTTATCTACTTTTAGGACTTGTGTGAAAATCTGATGATGTTTTAGGTCATATTTATGCAGAAATATAGAAAATTCTAAAGGGTTCACAAAATTTCAAGCACCACTGTATATGGTTGTGGTCACAAGTTGTCGTGATCGTGGCATGTTCTGATTTTTTAGAATTCTGTCCATGATTCAGAAAGAGGGTGAGGAAACTCTGAGGCTTAGTACAGAGAGTAGACAAGGGGATCAGGACACTTCGTCCAATGGACATTTCGTCCAAAGCCTTTTTCATACGCACTATCAATTATTTTATATTTTAGGTATTCCGGTGTTCACGAACGAAAGCCCCGTGAGAGCGCTGCTCCATGCCTAAAGATTTAACATGATCCAGCCGGATTTAAAAAAAAAAAAAAAAAAACTCCGCCAACGGAGCTCACAGCGAAGCCAATTTTTACAGGCATCTCCCTCTTAGCCTCTCCCTTTGAAAGAGCACGGTCTCAGGTCGGTAGGACTGCGTCTCAGCCCGGGATTCATGAACGAAGCACCCGCAAGAGCGCTCCTCGCCTGAAGATTTAATATGATCCAGTCGGAAACATAGACATGCAAGCGAGCAGTCTGCAATGACAAGGTTGAACTCATCCCAGAGTCAGCAAGTCGCACAGGCTGACATGGTTACCCCACCCTGCTCTTTAGTATCGAACCGCACATACTATGGCACTCCTTTGCTTCCCAAAAATGTCTCTTGCTTCGGTCAAATTCTATTGAGAATTCCTCTTTTTTTTTGAACAAACAAAAATACCTGAAATATTGGTGGTGTGTATGAAAGGCTTTGGACAAAATGTCTTAACTATTGGACGAAATGACTTGTATTCGTACTCGATGGTCGGTAGGAGCGTCTTATCTTATGGATAATAATATGGATCAAACCCACACATCTCTCTTTTTGTATTGAATCTTCGCTCGATTGTTCAAATCCTGGTAATACGAAGAAAATTCAGCATTGTTTACAGACGCGCTTTCAGCGGCTGCCATCGTAGTTGCTTTGTTTATCCACCATCATGGCGGACACCCATGACGTAGCACATTTTGATCACGTGGTTGCAAGTCATCTATTGGCCTGTTGTTTCCCTCAGTGAAAAATGTGCATAAATTTTGATAAACCAAACAATGCAGTGCATTATGGGAATCATGGGTGCAAGTGTACCGTACATCATTTGTAGACTGTTTTTGGACACCACCCTAAAAATATTGCACTACAATAGAGAATAGGGCATAGTTTCAGACACGGTGCACATCATTTCATGCTGAATAAAAGAAAAATGCAATCCTGCTCGCTTGGTAGATGTTTCACGCTGTGATTGGGAAGCTTGAGCACAATAACAGGTATACTTCTCTCCACTGCAGTAACTCTGGATGAGAGCAACAGGACGTGGGGCAGGAGCACCATCTATAAGCCTGAGGAGTTTGAGGATGTGAAGAAGGGCTTAAAGAAGAAGGTTCGCACATGGGGTCCGAGCTCCATTCAGACCAAGGAGAGAGGAAACAGTGCTGAAAGGTTTACCGCTGATCTTTATTTGATGCTCACTGAACAGCAGATTTTATATAAACTGAAACAGGAGAAGTTTAATTGTGACCGGAAAATCACGAGTCCTAAAAAAAAAAACCATTTAATTAGCAGCCATGACCCAGCTTAGAAAATATACCCATGAGCCATTGTGCCCACCAGCACTTTTTTGGGGGAGAGGACGCACGCACAACACGAACAGACATCATAAATGAATTGCGTTTCTTAATATAATTAGTATAGTATAATGTAGTATATAAGAAGAAAAAAGGCTTGTTGTATGTGGATTTCTTTGACTTGTTTAGGAAATATAACATGCAAATATGTGTAAGTGTATTATCTCATCTCATTATCTCTAGCCGCTTTATCCTGTTCTACAGGGTCGCAGGCAAGCTGGAGCCTATCCCAGCTGACTACGGGCGAAAGGCGGGGTACACCCTGGACAAGTCGCCAGGTCATCACAGGGCTGTAAATGTATTATAAACATGCATTATCACAGACACAACGAAGTTATTATTGAATAATTTATAAAACAAGTTTGTGTTAATGTATGCTGTCTTTCTCTCCCCAATCAAATCACAGTAACGTTAGCCAACCATGGGCGTCTGTGAGCTCGTGTGCGGAAGGGGGCAGATAGCATTTTCTTCCGAGTGTGTTATGCTGGCCCATGATGCAGCATGAGCAGAGATTCAAAAATATGCAGTTGTTTGGCTTTACGTCTCAAAGGAAGCATTAATCAGGGATCAAACTTATTCAAATAAGTTTATTATGCCTTAAAAGTAATAAAAATGCTTACACTTTGGTAATATGTTAATAATAAGGTGTAATCGATTGCCTGTTTCTTACTAAATAGTGTTAAAGGGGAACTGAAGTCATTTTTAAGCTTGCTTTATTTCTTAACGTGTTATTCAATTATGTTTTCGGTTTTAGTAACCTTATATCGTGACTCGTGTTGGCAACTAACTGCAATTAAATATTACACTTATCGGCCTATTCAGCTTTTAGCTGTGTTGAATTTAGTTCGTTTGGTCCACGGCAGGCGTCGCTTATCCGCGCAATCTTCACGAGACTTGTGCGAGACTTCGAAACGTGAAGGGTCAGCGCCGCCATTTTGAAAACTGTTTTCCAAATGAAATATTGCACAAAAACGAGTTTAAATGACGATTACTGCCTACTTTTTTCAAACTCTCCTGATTGCTATTAAAACAAACAAAGCTTCTGGCTTGATTACATCAGCATTCGAAGGATGGCGCGCGCGTCTTTTGACAACGTTGGCAGATGTTGGTCACTTTGATTTCCGCTGTACATTTTACTTCCGTCCTATGACATCTCGCACAGGTCTCAACGAATCTCATTTACAGCCATTGCTTTGACATATGGACTGATATATTACAGAGCGTATTTCAAACGCTCATAACTTGCTATAGCAGTGACAAAATAGCTATCAAAAATGCATTCCTATATTTAATAAAATGAGAAATAGAATTTTGATGATAATTCTTCAGTTCCCTTTTAATATAAAATGTACTCAATTATACTCCAATTTGTTTGCTGTTTAATTGTATAACAACTTCTAACTTCTTTAATATCCTCTCTGCTACAATATCCAGAAATCTTTCAACACTTTTGGTCTTCAGATGTTTTGTAGAGAACTTGTAAACATTAAAATCAACTATGATGGAAACAAGTCTGCCCCAACTGTACTTCTGTCAAGGTTTTAAGTTCCTGCGTTATTAACAATATTTACTTGGCTTCCAGAGTTCGGCCGCTCTCAGACGGAAACAATCCTTGGTCTACTACTCTACTGAAATCCCAGAAATCTGTTCCACTGGCTGCATTATTTGCTGAGCAGGGTAAGCAAGAAACTTTGTGGGGGTTTTTTTTTTCTTTCTCATTTTTTGTTTACCTGCAGTAACGCTGAGTTAATGAACCTTCTGTGTGTAGAGACGACTACAGATGAAACGAGTTCTCTGGACGGTTCAGACAGCAAACCAAAGCAACTCAAGTTCCCCAATCAGGTCTATATTGATCTACCTCTGTGTAAGGACGAGCAGAGCGAGGGATCTGGGGTCGGTGCAGGGGGTGGGGCAGAGAGCCAGGAGGAGCCAGCCACATCCACCAGCTCAACAAGCACGACGCCGCAGCACACACCCACTAACAGTCTGAAGCGTGCAGGTGGGCGGCGGCGCACGGACACGGTGTTGTACGGCTGTGCCTCGCTCCTAGCCGCTGTGGCTCTGGGTCTGGACCTGCGTGATGCCCACAAGGCCACGCCCACCGATGAACTGGAGCCTCGAGAAGACAGGAAGAAGCGTGAAGGCCTGTTTCAGCGTGCCACACGTTTCCGGCGCAGTTCCAGCCCACGCAGGGACGACAACCTCCTGGCCATGTCCTCAATCTCGGAGTGCAACTCCACCAAGTGTCTCCTCCATGCAGACTCTGACGGGCCTGAGCACAGCCCTGTAACTGAGGCACCACTCAACGGCTCTGGATTCTACAATATCAATCAGAGTGATAGAAACGTGGGCAGAACTGATAATCTTTGCCCTCCCTTAGTACCAGAGCATGGCACCAACTCTGGGTCCCGGCTCAGGAGGAAGAAATCCAGTCCTGCTGTCTGTCAGAATAGTGAGTAATACATCAACTGCAGTTATCTTCATTTGCATTTCTGTTAGTAAATGTTTACATGTAGACACATTATTTAGGGATATCCTATTTGAATATCTCTGTAAATTCTTAGTTATTGGCACCTTTGGTAAAAATGGATTTAAAAAAAAAAGGTTGTAGGAAAACGTGTCTGGCTAATGAGCTTAATATCGCACTGAGATTATGAGAAATCTAACCTTTAAGTGAGGATAGATTTAAAAAATAAAAACCTCATCTTCTTTGACAATTATAGATATGGGCACCCTTACAATTTCCTAGTAAATGTAACCAACCAAAGCATGTTCTTTCAGTGTGGGTGTGGTTTGCTAAATACTTTGAAATTTCTTTTGGGTTGACAGTTTCATCCCACTTTCTGCATATTGGAGTGGCTCCTGTAATTGGATTTAACAAATTATTATCCCCCGCTGGCTGAAAGGTCCAAAGGCGGATTATGTCGTGGCGATTTCCGTCAGTCCTGGGAAGGGTACTCGCCTTCTGAAATCAACTCCTCTCAGGTTTTGGAGGAATTTCACGAACCTTGGCAAAAGGCATTGTTATATGTCGGTAGTACACACATTGTTATTTTGTTCAATTCGGTCATATTTTACCAGAGTTACAGCCCTAGATTAACAACCTTGTACTTTGACAGTTTCATGAAGGTGTGCTCGCCTTGTACCGTATTTTCTGGACTATAAGCCGCTACTTTTTTCCTAGGTTTTGAACCATGCGGCTTATACAAAGGTGCGGCTATTCTGTGGATTTTTCTTCCACCGCTAGGGGCGCTCTAACCGGAAGTAGAATCAAAAATAAGATAGACGAAAAATCAATGCAAAGAAGAATTAGCAGATCTTTAGCAGATAGAACACGCACGACAAATTACTAACTGGTAATTATTTTCAAATCCAGCGAAGATGATTAAAGTGACTTTTGGTTTCAAACACAGGAGAAATGAAGGTAAATAAATACCGGTTATTTTCTCTTGGTTCTGTTCCGTTTTAATCAGCAAAGTTGCTGCTGTGTTAAAAGGCACTGTTTGGAAAGAATCTGTTCAGGTACATACATGTACATTTACAGTACAAAATCGTTCTGTACATGCAGTAAATATCTAATTTTTCAACATAGATATTTGCGGCTTATAGCCCGGTGCGGCTTGTATATCTTTTTTTAATTTTTATTTTTTAAATAGAGCGGATGCAGCTTATATACAGGTGCGCTCTATAGTCCAGAAAATACGGTAGGTGCAATTAGTGATTAAGTGATCAATCTCATTAAATCAGTCTCATTAAATAATACCTTTAATTTTGATGCTTAATAATAGATTATCAAACAGCTAAATTATGGTATATTCCAAATTATGATCACTTACCATATTACACAACCTACAGTGGTGCTTGAAAGTTTGTGAACCCTTTAGAATTTTCTATATTTCTGCATAAATATGATCCAAAACATCATCAGATTTTCACACAAGTCCTAAAAGTAGATAAAGAGAACCCAGTTAAACAAGTGAGACAAAAATATTATACTTGGTCATTTATTTATTGAGGAAAATGATCCAATATTACAGATCTGTGAGTGGCAAAAGTATGTGAACCTCTAGGATTAGCAGTTAATTTGAAGGTGAAATTAGAGTCAGGTGTTTTCAATCAATGGGATGACAATCAGGTGTGAGTGGGCACCCTGTTTTATTTAAAGAACAGGGATCTATCAAAGTCTGATCTTCACAACACACGTTTGTGGAAGTGTATCATGGCACGAACAAAGGAGATTTCTGAAGACCTCAGAAAAAGCGTTGTTGATGCTCATCAGGTTGGAAAATGTTGCAAAACCATCTCTAAAGAGTTTGGACTCCACCAATCCACAGTCAGACAGATTGTGTACAAATGGAGGAAATTCAAGACCATTGTTACCCTTCCCAGGAGTGGTCGACCAACAAAGATCACTCCAAGAACAAGGCGTGTAATAGTCGGCGAGGTCACAAAGGACCCCAGGGTAACGTCTAAGCAACTGAAGGCCTCTCTCACATTGGCTAATGTTAATGTTCATGAGTCCACCATCAGGAGAACACTGAACAACAATGGTGTGCATGGCAGGGTCGCAAGGAGAAAACCACTGCTCTCCAAAAAGAACGTTGCTGCTCGTCTGCAGTTTGCTAAAGATCATGTGGACAAGCTAGAAGACTATTGGAAAAATGTTTTGTGGTTGGATGAAACCAAAAGAGAATTTTTGGTTTAAATGAGAAGTGTTATGTTTGGAGAAAGGAAAACACTGCATTCCAGCATAAGAAGCTTATCCCATCTGTGAAACATGGTGGTGGGAGTGTCATGGTTTGGGCCTGTTTTGCTGCATCTGGGCCAGGACGGCTTGCCATCATTGATGGAACAATGAATTCTGAATTATACCAGTGAATTATAAAGGAAAATGTCAGGACATCTGTCCATGAACTGAATCTCAAGAGAAGGTGGGTCACGCAGCAAGACAACGACCCTAAGCACACAAGTCGTTCTACCAAAGAATGGTTAAAGAAGAATAAAGTTAATGTTTTGGAATGGCCAAGTCAAAGTCCTGACCTTAATCCAATCGAAATGTTGTGGAAGGACCTGAATCGAGCATTTCATGTGAGGAAACCCACCAACATCCCAGAGTTGAAGCTGTTCTGTACGGAGGAATGGGCTAAAATTCCTCCAAGCCGGTGTGCAGGACTGATCAACAGTTACTGGAAATGTTTAGCTGCACTTATTGCTGCACAAGGGGGTCACACCAGATACTGAAACCAAAGGTTCACATACTTTTGCCCCTCACAGATGTGTAATATTGGATCATTTTCCTCAATAAATAAATGACCAAGTATAATATTTTTTGTCTCATTTCTTTAACTGGGTTCTCTTTATCTACTTTTAGGACTTGTGTGAAAATCTGATGATGTTTTAGGTCATATTTATGCAGAAATATAGAAAATTCTAAAGGGTTCACAAACTTTCAAGCACCACTGTATATGCACCTTGGAATCCTTTGAGATTGAGTCACTTCAAAAATATCGGAACAGCAAATAAACACACAGTTTCAATAATTAATTGAATTTATTATAACAAAGATAAAATGAATAATGGCAGTTGAAATCTTCAAATAGTCAGCAGCAAACAGTGAGGGGTGTGTGTGAGATTAAAAAAAAATTATTAAATGTTAACAATTGAAATACATTCAAATGGTCACCCGTGATATATGTGGGCACGGGGGAATGTGCTATAAAGGTTGAATTGAATCAGGGCTTGGAATACTATCTAAAGTTGAGACAAAGGACCTCGGGATAAGGAACGGAGGGGGGGAAGGGTCACCACGTGTTCCTCTATTGAGGTATTTCACTCACGTGACCAAGTCATGTGATGCTGCCATTTTGGACGTCACGGCTCGAATCAGTTTGAATGCGAGGAAGGCGACAAATGAAAAACATAAAAGAAAAAGGAGCGAGATGCAGAAAACACCTTCACTATCCAGCGACGTAGGGCATTTACAGGGTGAGCAGAGGGAGAGGTATTTGCAAAAATTGAGGTTAGCAGGCTTAGAGAACGACGTTTACCTGCTTCCACCAGGATTGTTCACTGACATACGGCAGTACACCAAGCCCTCGTCTTTACCTGACTTCGGCCCACATGATCTGTATACCTATGTTGTTAAAAACCCATCGCCATACACAGGTATTGATCTGAAAGCGTATAAGAGTTTGGATGCCTACAGATATTTTGTGTCAGGCTGGGTAACATGCCTACATCAGTGGGTCGTCCCTGGAGCCGGTGGTCGCCATCTTATTACAGCTAAGGTTTGTTCACATTTTCATTTACTTTCGGTCCTCAGGATAAACAAAATGTTATTAAATGTCATTGAAATAACTTCTTAGTCTGTTGAGACATGGCCCGTTATAAATTTGCTGTTACCAGGCAATGACTAAGAACTGTATTATTAGGGTTGGTGTAGTTGTAGCAATGTATTAGCAACTAGCTGTTAGCACTAGCTAATGTCAACAACAGTAGCTGGTATGTGACTGTAGCAATGTTTGCGTTCAGTCATTTGGATGACTGTTAAAACCTTTCAGTCTCAAGTTTTTCCTTTACTGGATTTACTAGTTTACTGAGCTAGCGCGCGCTGGCCAGCAGGCTGGCTAGCCAGCGCGCGCCGGCCGGCTAGCTAGCGTGTGCTAGCTCCCGGCCGGCAGGCTGGCCAGCGTGTGCTAGCTCCCGGCCGGCAGGCTGGCCAGCGCGCGCTAGCTCAGTAAACTAGTAAATCCAGTAAAGGAAAAACTTGAGACTGAAAGGTTTTAACAGTCATCCAAATGACTGAATGTAAACATTGCTACAGTAACATACCAGCTACTGTTGTTGACATTAGCTAGCTTGCTGTCCAAAATGGCAGACACCGGGGCGTCACGTGACCCTGTGACGTCAGGTGAAATACCTCAATAGGACAAAGAGAGTTAGCTTCGGTTGCTAGCTAAGGTGTGTTATGAGGCCTATGGCCTAGCAAAAAAAGGCTATTGTGTGATATGCTAACTGAAGTGTGTTTGACCATGTGGTGAGGCCTTACAGTCCCTTGGAGACAATAGTTAACTCTAGATGCTAATGAGACAGAATAATTAGCCGTAGCAGCTAACCCACTAGCTTTATAACATTACCAAATTCACCGAAATCTTGATGAGGTCAAAATATGTGTAAATAATGAAAATAAAGTGTTAGATAGAAAAAGGGGGCATGCAAACCCTATTAAACAATTGAGAGATCAAAAATAGAACAATGATAGAAACACAAAATCAGTGTGCACACTTAAACAGTTCCTGAGTTTAAATTCACACTAAGTAAATAAACTAATTCCTAAGACTAGTCTTTTTGCCCAAAATGCCAAATCTTAGTGTCTTGCCTCTACGCAAAATTATGAAGAGATGTTCCGAGACTTTTGGAGTTTCACCATTGTGGAGCACGTGAGTCACTTCTGTGGAAAGCAGAGGATTTCTTGGTCCGACGCGTGATCGCTCGTGATGAAAAGAAAGTCTCTGATCAGACAATGTGTACACGCTTTAATTAGAAGGATCCGGTTGCTTCTAACATTAATTAACTGCTTGGGCTGCAGTCTGTACGTACGTATAATGAATAACTGAAAACCGGTTGTAACTCAAGCTGAGTTTAAAAAATCGTCCACAAACTTTTGACCATAGTGTATTTTAATATGAGATTTTTATGCATATTGCTCAGACTTGGTACATCAACCTCCTGTCATTTCGTCGAATTCATTTTATGTAGGCTAAAGTTAAGCAGGCACAGTGCTTTAATTTAAAGGGGATTTATTATGACGCTCACTTTCAGTGCTTGTGCACATACACTTGGGTATCTGGAGAGCTGACCAACCCACTAACTCTGAAGTAAGACACCCAGGCAGTTTCTTTTCTCCTGCCTATTCCAGAAAACATGTGCTTCAACAAGCCATTCAGATTTGGCTCCCCTTTCTATGTCACAACTGCCTTTGTGAATTAATTCTTGGGTTTCACGTGACGTGACATCACAGCCGCCTCATTAGTTATTCAAAACTTTAGCTGGTGGTCTACCAAAGCTCAGTTGACAAAGCGTTTGTATGGAGAAGGTGCGTTGCTCGCATGAAAAACGCCTTACGCTTGCGTTGTTTTAGGTTGTTCGAATCAATCCGACCGTGAAACTGATAAATGTTTCTTCAGGGTTCCCCGTGAACTAACAAAAAAGGGTGAACGAACACAGGATTTCACAAAGACGTGGAGAAAGGTGGCTTTTGAACCGCTCAGTGAAATCAAAGCGAACCGAGTCGACGCGTGCTCAAGTTTGCAGTGATCGCTTGGTGAAAGGTTTTGTATTTCCCTCTCGGCGATGTCCTTCGTGTTTTCCAAGTACTTTTCTTGCTGTGTCGTTATTTTACGGTACTTTTTTTTAGTCACGAAGCGCTAAAGTCCCCAGCTGTTTCTTTGTTTACTCCTCACAAAGTCCATAAGCATGAAGGTCGCGACAAAATTCTTACCCAGCCGTACAGTTACAATGCGCCGTGATCACTTCTCCGTCTTGTCTAACTAAGATCCAGGTCTTTAAAGGGGTTTCTGATGATCTTTGCGAATGGTTTACCTGAGAGATAAGAGCCAACACAAGTGAGAATCAAGCCAACTGTTTGTTTACACTTCAACTTGCACCGCTTCGTTGTAAAGGCGCGAACAAAAAGCTTTAAAAAAAAAAAAAACATACTTACACGGGCAAAAACAATACAGGATTCATTCGGCAGCGACTTGATACCGAGGTCCTTTACCCAGCCACGTACAAAAATGTTGTAAGCCTCTGTACTCTTCTACGTGTTCATCTGTTTTGCGGTGTAGAAGGACGTCTGCAACACCAGATAGTTCGAGATGTCGGGGAACTCGACTGAAGGGTAGTTTTCGATATCGTATGATAAATCCTTCTTTCCCAGACTGTAGGGGTCGATTCCATTGCCCATAGCAATCTTCTGAATATATCTAAAACGAGCAATGGCTTCTAGATTGTGAGCGTACTCTGATAAGTTATCGCTAGTTGTTTGCACTACGGCAGCCGTTTAGACCACCAGCTATTTCACTTCCAGTAAAACCACTAAGAAAAGTCACGTGACTGAAACCCAAGAATGTTCATGTGGAAAGTGCTACCTGATTGGTTGGTGGAAGAGAAGGTTGGGGTGAGCAGTGACTCCTCATTTAAAGGAACAGACACTCGAATCAGCCGTTCTGAACAGGACTGTTTAGACAGGGTAAGAAGGGAGCTGTGCTGCTTTATCCTTGTTGTATTTTGACTAAAGCATGGTTTTCCCCAAAGCGTTTTAGTGTGTCGGGCCCGATATGCTTGCTCTGCCTGCCGATACGCTTAGTCGCTTTAGTTAAAATCCGATACGCTTAGATTTATACCGATACGTTAAAATTTCCTACCGACAAGTAACTAGATACATAGGAGAGCAAATAACAGATCCATTTACATACTGATCGATATTTGTGTTAAACAAGCAGTCTTTTTTTTTTTCCAATGTTTGTGTTGATTCTGTCAAAGTAATATGCCCGCGTGGTAGGATGTAAACAAACTGTAATCTGTTGGCTACGTCAAGATCACGTGTTCAAACCGTCCAATAAAAATATCGAAAGAAAACGTCAAACATCCCGGAAGTTTCCGATTCATTATAAGCGATCTCATTGGCTGACGATGTTGTCCCCCACCAGACGGAGAAAGCCGACTGATTTTAATAAGCTAGGAGAAGACTCGCTGGACAATTTGATCCACATCAGCATGGATGACAGCGAGATGGACTATGAGAGGGTTGCCCAACACTGGGCCAAGCAAAAGCCAAGGAGAATTAATCTGCTTTAAAGGAGTAGAAAACTTAATTCATTAGTTTGGGTTTGCAGAACAATTATGTACTTATAAACACTCTCACGAAGTGAAGTTGTCCAAATGTGTCAAATATAGCATAATTTCAAATAATAATCATAAGCATTTTTGGCAGTGTGATGTCACTCGGATCCATTTAACAAAAGGCGGCTCCGGATTATTCTTTTGTTAAAGGCTCACAGTGACGTCACACTGCCAAATACGCTTATCATTATTATTCGCAATTATGCTACATTTGACACTTATTAACAAATTCCCTTCATGAAATGTGTTTATAAGTACATAATCTTTCTGCAAACTTAAATGTATGAATTAAGTTTTCTTTTCCTTTAAATATGTTTTAATCTTAATCTAGTCCATTTAATAAAGTGCCAAAATTTAAACTTTATAATATGCAGTTGCTTTACTTTTCTTTTCAGTGCATCTAAGTTCTACATATATTACGATAATTGCATCAGAAACATTCTAAATCACTACAGTTATAGTAATACAGCAACTTATTTTAAGGTGGCAGGTCTTAGGTTCAGATCCCTTTGTGATCAACAGGAGGTCATGATGATCGATTCTCTTCATTGGGTTGCATAAGATGGCGCAAACCACTGGTCATATTTTCACGCACATTTTTGTTACAACACTACTTGATCATAGATAATTAAGTGCAAGGGATCCCCGTAGATTTTCAAATCTATCGTATACCTCAGGAATCTATAACAAAACAGTTTAACTTGCATGTTGAATTTTAAGGTGAAATTTCAAATGTGTATACATTAATACTATTTAGGTCAGAAATCATTGAAGCACTGTTAAACTCTATCCTATAATCATGTATCTAAAACCCCTCAGAGACCCTGAAAATGCACCTGAGAGCATCTATTTTCAAAAAAATTTTCCAAGGGGGCATGCCCTCGGACCCCCCTAGTTTCGCTTCGCGTCGTTGGCGCTCAATTGTCTGTGTTTTATCATGCCAGAATTGAGGGCTTTAATTTTTTTTCTGGGGAAAACACTGCTGAAGCATGTCCCAGACATTTCATTAAGACCTCAGAGAACTGTCAACTTGTGGAAAACGGGTACATGATGTCACCTTTAAAGTATCTGTTTAATTAGGTTTTAATATTGTGCATTTCTGTTCCAGCAGCTGGCACCAACTGTTCCATGTCTAGCGCTACTACAGAAATCCATGTAGTCTCCTCCTCGCAGAAAAAGAAACCTGACCGAGAGAGCAACCAGGAAAAGCAGACTGCTGTAGACTCAGTCTCCAGACCCAGGCCGTTGTCTCTGAGATCCAAACCTCACTGCTGGGGTCTTCTGAGGAGCAGAAACAAGAGCTACTCTCTAGGCCATTGCTCTGGAGAGAAGAGTGCACAGAGCCTTGACATTGTGCTGTCCTCTGAGGTCAAAATGGGCTGCTCTCTCTTGGACGTAGACACTGAGGGACAGAAACGCGACTGCACCGTTCCCCTTTGCCGAATCCAGAGCGCACCAAGTCGCCCGTCTGTCTTTGAACTGGAAAAGGAGTTCTTTTCTTGAAAGAAGCTGCCTCGCCTCGCCTCGCCTCGCCTCTCCTGTCCTGTCCTCAAGAGCACAACCCAACAATCTGACTTAAATCTGGTTATAGTTCTATGACAAGATTCTTCGGTGTTCAGGACTCAGAACATTGTGGCATTTGTGCCCAATTTTAAGCTATTGCTGCTGGAGGTGTAATCTACTTTTTTTTTTTTTTGTGTAATTTATATTCAGTTTATTTTGATAAGTAATTTAATATGGAAGGACATATGAGCAAAATGATCAGCATTCCTTTTTACTGAAGAATGGCCAGTGCGTAGTCCATTATGTTTTTAACACTGCCGCTAGTGCACATTCCATATACTGGGGGGGGAAGAAAAAAAAAAGTGAAAGATGTTGGTGTACTACTGTACTTTTGATCTCGTAAGTGTTGAATTTTTATTTGTGTTAGAAGCAAAGTTGTTTATTCAACCTGGATAATCCTGGATATTAGTTTATTCTGAGCATATAGAGAATGAAAATGTGTGAATTAATATTTTATTTTTTTTATTTTAAAATACTACTGCAGGTGTTTGGCCCCTGGTTGATCTGAATGTAGAGAGATGCTGCTGTACGGTGCGGACATGAGCTTACAGCAACTCGGACATCTTTTATGGAAAATGTTAGTTCCCTGAGGAAGTTAGATGAGTCGTGTGGCGTAGTGACTTCCCCTGCTTTTCTTGCTCGGTATCTGCTTTTCTTTCATGAATTTGCCAACAGTAAGCGTTTCCATGCTATCTATAACATTTAAAATGGATAAATATTACAACCCTGAGTCACATAATACGGTCAGTATTACATTCTCTTAGTGGTCTCACTGTCTTTAGGTTCCCACGCCACAGAGTTTGCTGTTTGCTTGTTGCTGCTGTTCCCAGGTGACCTTTCTCTTTTCACTATACCTGTGAAACGGGTAGAGTAGTGTCAGTGCGTCTCCTCTGCGTGCTTTTACTGCATCTGGTTAAACTGATATCATTTGTCAAAGTTTACAAGCACTGTGATTCCAGACTTTTTTCACTTGATGGACAGAGAAAGCCCCAGTTCAGTATCCAACATGAGGATAGGACCAACCAGCTGATAAAATGACGTTCCTCTGAAAATGTTCTATAAGGTTAGAATTTGTTTAGTTTATCTCATCTCATTATCTCTAGCCGCTTTATCCTTCTACAGGGTCGCAGGCAAGCTGGAGCCTATCCCAGCTGACTACGGGCGAAAGGCGGGGTACACCCTGGACAAGTCGCCAGGTCATCACAGGGCTGACACATAGACACAGACAACCATTCACACTCACATTCACACCTACGCTCAATTTAGAGTCACCAGTTAACCTAACCTGCATGTCTTTGGACTGTGGGGGAAACCGGAGCACCCGGAGGAAACCCACGCGGACACGGGGAGAACATGCAAACTCCGCACAGAAAGGCCCTCGCTGGCCCCGGGGCTCGAACCTAGGACCTTCTTGCTGTGAGGCGACAGCGCTAACCACTACACCACCGTGCCGCCCTTGTTTAGTTTATCTGAACACCAAATAACTAAGTTATTCCACGAAGTTGAGCCGTACGTGAGCTGATCGCCGACGAAATTCGTAGCGCCGAGTCGGCGATAAGCCGTGTACGACGAGATTGAGTGAAATAATGGTTTTATTCTATCCACATTCACTGGATTTTGAGAAACGGAGCATTTTTATTTTTTGCAAATTCGAGTGATTAAAACCTTCATACAAAACATCCGGCAAAATAATTTCCGCTTAGAATGTAAATTAATGCTATAATAAGAATTCTTGGGGAAAAAAAAGATATTTTTATTCCATATTTTACTCACGGTATATGAACTGATATCCTAGTAGTAGAGTAACCAATCAGAGCATGCCGTTGGTCATATCCAGTGCATGTGAATAGAAGAATAAAATATATGCAATGCATTTTCCATTCAAACGCATTTAGTTTTCACTGAAAGCCTAAAAATGTTTCACTGTGTTGCCTGAAAAGCAGGTAATGATTCAGTAAAAGAATTGGCAGCGATTACACGTCCTGTGCCAACAGTTTTTGGTTTTTAAATCAAGCATCTTTATGACAAATCTGATGTTTTATGTATCATGTTAGTGGACCAAAATGTAATGAGGTAATCTGATTTGTTTCTTATTCCTTGACTTTTTAAATAGACTGTTTTTGATGCATCCTTCAACATGGTTTAATATTCATTTTCCTTCTTCATTTCCTTTATTTTTCCTTACAACTTTTTGTTTCTCTCATTCTTCTCAACTGGCTATTTAATTTGAAAGCTTTCTTGAATTCCATCCAAAGCATCCATCCCGTAGTAGAGCACACCCCGTTTTAGCTCATTAAGCGCGCTCAGAACTGGCACACACTCATCTGCTCTTAAACTGGTTTTAGCTCACAGCTCAGACACCAAGCAGCAAGGTTGTGAATGATGAGAATCATAATTCTGTGCAAAAGGGTTACCACAGTCATCAGACCTTGTTTTGTTGTTTTGTAATGACTCCCAAAACATTCAAGGAATAAAAAAAAAAAGATTCATTAAATGTCCACAGCTTAAGCAAATTGATTGGGATTTTTTTTTTTAATCGGTTTTGTACCATCTGCTTAAACTGAGTATATACATCAAGCAACAAGAGAATGACTTGAGGGGATTTTTTTTTTTGTGTGTGTGTGGGGTTTTTTTTTTTTTTGGTCAGTTATACCCTGTGATCATCTTATAAGAGCTTCTTATGTAGCACTGTGATTTTTTTTTTTTTTTTTTTTGATCTAGTGATCATGAACTGCTGATTTATAAGAGTGTTTTTGTTAAAATGTGAAATTAATGTGATGACGATGACGACAGTCTTACAGGACACCAGTGAGGCTGGAACTGCAGTTGCACGTTTGATTACCACTGAAATGTGTGGTTCGGGATACTGTAATTATTTTTACTAAAATGAAATGTCTGTTGGAAAAGTACCAGATTTAGTTGTTTTGTTTTGGGGGTTTTTTTCTCCATACGGTCATGCCTACAGATTTGTATAAAAACGGCACGTGAACACTAAGACACTAAATGACATTTTCCACTGAATGAACCGTTCACCAAAGTTGCCCTTTCCAGTTTGGTTTGTGAAAGTATTTAATAATAATAATAATAATAATAATTAAAAAAAGCAATACTTGTTACATGGATCACATGTACTGTATATACATAATGCTTATGATGACGTCCTCAATTATTTTAGTGTCTGTCTGAGCCACATGACCAAATCATTGTTGAGGTAGTTTTCTGGTACGGTTTTAGATCACAGCACCAGTGGCGGTTGTAAAGGGTTCATCCTGGAATCACTACTGTACTCAAGTGACCAATAAATCCTTTATTCTTCAAGCCTTGATTTTATTCTATATGGATATCTAATAAGTAAATGACTAATAGATCAGATGGTTTGCAATACATTTATTTTTCCACATAATCATTTCACATACAGTATATTAAAACTTTCTAGAAATTTCTGGTTGGTGTTCTAGCGCACACTGATGATGAAAACAGTGCCTGCAGTTAGATATACATTTGGGTTATAAGCTCCAGCTCTAAAACACCAACAAAATGTGTCCTGTATCAAATAAACTAAACTTAGCCTGAACGAAAGTGGCGTCTTTAGTTTAACTCAGGCGTAAACTGAGGAGCTTCCAAATGAGCAATACCTGGCTATCAGGTGATGAGGTGTTTGTGTGTAGTGTGCAGGTTGATCCCTCCCCTAACCCTGGTATTGCTCCCTGTGTACTGTGTGGAAAAACATAAAGGCAGGAAGTGTGATGGACACTGGCGGCCGTCTCGACTGTCTCCGCTGCTGTAGAGATCCAGTGTAGCAGGGTGTGTACCTGTGTGAAGCTTTACAGGGTGCTGATGCAGGACTTGGGACTTCTTGAGCTTGTAAGGCCTGAGAGGGCCATGACGGTCACAGCCTGAACACAGTACGTCGTCTGGGGGCTTAAGTGCTCAATCAGGAGCTTCCTCGGGCAGCCATTGGTTTCGTGAATCTGCAGGTCAAATTTGGTATACATGGAGAATGGTTACAGGAAATAATGCATTATTTTACTAATTACTAAGGCCAAAGGTAAGTGGACCCCTGACCCTCTCAATCTCCTCTCTCGTGTGTTTTTTATATAATATATATCTCACACACACGTGCCTAACTCCCCCCCTTTACTATTATAACCTCCACTCTTCTGGGAAGGCTTTCCAATGCATTTTGGAGCAGAGAGATGGGGATTTATGTTCATTCAGCCACAAGAACATTAATGAGGTCAGGTAGTTATGGCAAATGAGAAGGCCAAAGGTGCAGTAAATGTTTGTTCATCCAAAAGATGTTGGGGTTGAGGTCATTTTTCACTCGTATTGTCTTGAAAATAGTACAAAGGCAAGTATCAAATGTTCAAGCTGAGAACTTTTATTGTTTTGTTGAAAGTATATGCTCATTTTGAATTTGATGCCAGCAACGCATTTCAAAAAAAGTTGGGATGGGGTATGTTTACCACTGTGTTGCATCACTACTTCTTTTAACAATACTTTGTTAAAGTTTTGGAAATGAGATCGATTGTTGTAGTTTTGAAAGTGAAATGTTGTCCCATTCTTGCCTGATATACAATTTCAATTGCTCAACAGCTCAGGGTCTCCTTTGTCATATTTTATGCTTCATAATGCACCAAATGTTTTAAATGGGAGACAGGTCTGGACTGCAGGCAGGCCAGTTTAGCACCTGGACTCTTACTGTAGAGCCATAAGGTTGTAATACATACAGAATGCGGTTTGGCATTGTCTTGCTGAAATAAACAAGGCCTTCCCTGAAAATGATGTCTGGATGGCAGCATGTTGCTCCAAAACCTGTATACGTCATTTATGGCCCTTTTCCACTACCCTTTTTCAGCTCGCTTCAGCCCGACACGGCTCGCGTTTCGACTACCAAAAACCAGCACGACTCAGCTCGTTTCAGCCCTGCTTAGCCCCTAAAACTCGCACCGTTTTGGAGTGGGGCTGAAGCGAGCCGAACCGTGCCGACTGAGGCTGGGGGCGTGAGCAGACACTCCCCTGTGCACTGATTGGTGAGGAGGCGTGTCCTCACATGCCCACACACGCCCCGCGAGCGCGCTGGGATCTGTAAACACCGCAAACCCGGAAGAAGAAGAATTACGAATTACGAGAATTTCTGAAGCCTTATGCGCCTCGCCTCATCTATACGCTCTTGCCAGTATCTGTCCGCCACAGCACCAAGACCAGCAACACTAACGACTCCATGTCCTCCATGTTTATTGTTTACTATCCGGGTCGTGAGACTACCGCTTAAAAGCTCACTGAATCAGTGACATACAGAGCATCGTGGACGAGTTCGCGGAGCGCAAGGCTCGTCGTATGCCCTTCAAATAATGCGCGCAGTAGGCTATTGATGTTTTATTATGAGCCATGTACAGTATGTCGCCGAATGTTTTTTTGTTTGAGTTACATGTTCGTTTGAAGGACTTAATGTACAAAATAACATAGTTGCACCCCGTAGTGTTGAAATTGGTAAACACAGTGCATTCAGTGAGGTTTGCACCGCCCTCCTTTTATTTCTGACTCTTCCTGTCACCACTCTGAGCGCTCATTCGTATGCCCTTCAAATAATGCGCGCAGTATAGGCTATTGATGTTTTATTATGAGCCATGTACAGTATCCTAATGTTTTTTGTTTCTGAGTTACATGTTCGTTTGAAGGACTTGATGTACTAAATAACATAGTTGCACCCGGTAGTGTTGAAATTGGTAAACACCGCAGTTGCGGACATTTTGTAGCCTAAAATGATGTTATGATAAGCTTTAATAAAGGGCCCGGTCATTTGCCCCGCCCCCGGCCCGGCTCTGACTTGTTCCGCCACTGTCACTGATGTCACTGTTTGCGCTGCTTAACGACATCACATGACGTCCACCCACTTTCGCTAACTCCACCCAATGTGTCCACCCACTTCCAGCCAGCACGGTTCAGCGCGGTTGTAGTCGAAATGCAACTCCAACAGCCCCGCTCAGCTCGACTCGGCACGGCACGGCTCAGCCGCGTTTGTAGTGGAAAAGCGGCATTAGCATTCATGGTGCCTTCCCAGATGTGCAAGCGACTGATGCCATGTGCACTAGTGCACCCTCATACCATCACAGATGCTGGCTTTTGAACTGTGCACTGATAACAAGCTGGATGGTCCCTCTCCTCTTTAGCCTGGAGGATGTGGTGTCCATGATTTCTAAAAAGAATTTCTGCTTTTGATTCGTCAGGCCTCGGGACAGTTTTCCACTTTGCTTCAGTCCACCGTAAATGAACTCGGGCCCAGAGAAGGTGGTGGTGTTTCTGGATATTGTTTATATCTGGTTTTAACTTGCATTTGTGGATGCAGTAATGAACTGTTTTCACAGACGATGGTTTTCTGAAGTGTTCCTGAGCCCATACGGTGATTTCCACTACAGACACGTGTCTGCTTTTAATGCAGTGTCGCCTGAGGGCCTGAAGATCACGGGCATCCGATATCAGTTTTCAGCCTTGTCTCTTGCATACAGAGATTTCTCCAGATTCTCTGAGTCTTTTAATAATGTTATGTACCATAGATGTGATCCCCAAATTCTTTGCAATTTTACATTGAGGAATGTTATTCTTAAATTGTTGCACTGTTTGCCCACACAGTCTTTCACAGAGCGGTGAAGCTCTCCCCATCTTTACTTCTGAGAGACTCAGCCTCTTGAGATTTGCTCTTTTTATACACAATCATGTTACTGACCTGTTGCCAATTAACCAAATTAGTTTTATTTTCACATTACACAAAAGACTGGAAATGTTGTGGCTCCTGTCCCAACTTTTTGGAAACATGTTGCTGGCACTAAATTCAAAATGAGCATTCAGTCCAGTTCTTTCTCTCCTTAGCCCATGTAAGACCCTCCTGATGATGTCGCTGGTTCAGGAGTGGCTTGATATTAGGAATGCAACAGTTGTCTTCAGAAAAGGGGCTACATCTGAGCGTGGCGGCTCTTGATGCACTGACACCAGCCTCAGTCCACTCCTTGTGAAACTCTCCCAAGTTCTTGAATCGACTTTTCTTGACAATCCTCTCAAAACTGTGATCATCCCTGTTGCTTGTGCACCTTTTCTAGCCAGCCTTTTCAGCAACGACTTCCGGTGGCTTACCCTCCTTGTGGAGGGTGTTGATTGTCTTCTGGACAGTTGTCAAGTCAGCAGTCTTCCCCATAATTGTGGTTGCATGTACTAAACTAGACTGAGAGATACACAGTATTTATACTGTTTTACTCAAAATGAACTATTCTAACAGTTTAAGATACTGGATTTCTGATTTTTATGAGCTATAAGCTATAATCAAAATTTAAAACAAAAAAGCCTTGAAATCACCTCACATGTAATGAATATAAACTATATGAAAGTTTACCTTTATGACTTAAGAAAAATATTAACTTTTTCACGAAATTCCAATATTTTGAAATTCACTAGTAGTTCTTCATATTGCCTTTTCCTTCGCCTTTGCCACTGCTCTCTGTTTCCCTCACATCTCCTTGTATTCCTGTCTGCTCTCTTGATCTCTTTTTATCCCAGTTTTGCTTGGCTAACGTCTTTCTCATTCCACCACCAAGTCTCCTTGTCTTCCTTTCTTTGTCCTGATGTCACTCCCAGCACCTAGCTGTCTTCATCACCACTGCTGCCATACTTGTTCAATCATCTAATACCTCTTCACCCAATGTCTGTCTCACCATATCCCTAAATTCTGACTTACAATCTTCCTCCTTCAACTTCCACCATCTGATTTTTGGTTTAGTGTTCCCTTTCTTCCTCTTCTTTACCTCTAAGGTCATCTTAACCACCTCCTAACCACCATTTGATGCTGATTAGCCACACATTGCAGTCTCCAATCTCCTTCAGATTGCATCTCCGACATAAAATATAGTCCACCTGAGAACACCTTTCTCCACTCTTATGTTACTCTATGCTCGTCTTTCTTCTTAAAGTATGTATTCACTACAGCCATTTCCATCCACTTTGAAAAATCCATCACCATCTGGCCTTGCGCATTTCTTTGCTTCACTCTGTACCTATCCATCACCTCTTCATCACCCCTGTTCCCTTCTCCAATCCCTGCTCCAATCACCACTCTTTCCTTTTTTTTTGGTATACTTTCAACCACTTCATCCAACTCACTCCAGAAATCATCTTTCTCCTCCATCTCGCACCCCACTTGAGGGGTATATGCGCCGACAATGTTCATCACCTCCTTGATTTCCAGCTTCACACTCATCACTCTCTTTACCTCCAGCACACTCTTAACATACTCATCATTCAGGATTACCCCTACACCATTTCTCCTCCCATCCACACCATGATAGAAAAGCTTGAAACCATCTCCAATGTTCCTGGCCTTACTTCCTTTCCACTTTGTTTCTTGTACACACAGGATGTCAATCTTTCTTCTCTCTATCATATCAGCCAATTCTCTTGCTTTACCAGTCTAAGTCATAGTGAAAACAATTTTAAAGTTCCAAATTTCAATTTAATTCTCTGGCCTTTTCTACTCTCACGTTACTTCCGAATTCACTTTCCACCTTTCCTTGTCCTCCTTCTCCCACCAGTAGCATAGTGGTACCCTGCTGGGAACCAGTTCCAGTGGCAGCGGTTGTTTGTTAACCCAGGCCTCGACTAATCTGGTATGAAAGGTCCCGTTCATCATCCGCATAGTTGATTTGGCATGAGTTTTTGCCAGATGCCTTTTCTGACTCAACTCTCCCCATTTATCCGGGCTTGGGACCAGCACTAAGAATGCACTGGCTTGTGTACCTCTGGGGCTGGATTATTGTGGCAGCGGGGGCGTGGTCAAACGGTGGTCTGTGAATGGAGGGTGGAGTCAGGGAAGGTAAGTGGCAGAATCACTGCACCTGATGGGAATTAACCTGTTTTTGTGTGTCTTCCCCAGTGACCGTGCCCTATAAGAGGAGAGGAGAGCAGAGGAAGGGAGCTCTCCCCAACCAGAATGCTTTGTGTGCGCGCGCGTGTGACTGGGAGAGTGTAAAGTAGAAGCTGAAAAGCTAAAATAAGACAGTTTATGAGAACTCAGTTCTGGCCAGCTGTGCTTCTGTGCTCCACCCACCTTAAACGATTTCGACAGTGGTGCCGAAACCCGGGAGGAGTACAGAAGAGGACAGCCTTATGGAGTCCTCCCCCTTCAAGGACCTGGTCCATGCCCTCGCCACAGCCCAACAGAGCCAGCACCAGGTGCTGGTCCCCCTCCGGAAGGAGCAGGAACAACGGTTCGAAGCCCTGGTGCTGGCACAGCAGGAAGATCGCCAGGCGTTCTGGCATCTGCTCGTGTCGGTGGGGTCCACCGTCACCACCGCCGCGGACCCTCCCCACCTCACCCTAACAAAGATGGGCCCGCATGATGACCCCAAGGCCCTCCTCACTCTTTTTGAGCAGGCAGCAGAGGCGTGGAGTTGGCCGGTGGAACAGCGCACGGCGCACCTCCTCCCCCTGCTAACGGGTGAGGCGCAGCTGGCCGCGCTACAGCTCCCCGCCGACAGTCTGCTGGTCTACGCTGACCTCCGCAGGGCCATCCTCCAACGTGTGGGGCGCACTCCGAAACAGCAACAGCAGCGCTTCCGCGCACTGCACCTGGAGGAGGTTGGCTGGCCGTTTGCGTTTGGCCAGCAACTCTGGGACGCCTGCCACCGGTGGCTGAGGGCTGACAACAGCGACGCCGAGGGAATCATCGATCTGGTGGCGCTGGAACAATTCATCGCCCGACTTCCAGAAGGAACAGCAGAGTGAGTCCAGTGCTATCGGCCGGCGTCGCTGGATCAGGCCCTCAAGCTGGCGGAGGACCATATGGCAGCTGTTCCAACGGCAGGACAGCATGTCTCCCTCCCCTTCTGTTCCTCGTCCTCACCCCATTCCCCCACCGCGGGGGGCCGGCTCCACCCCAGCCGGCCCGCCGCACCCGCGGTGCCCTACTGTTTCCTACTTCTGTGTCGTCCCCCCCCCCCCCCCCAGGTGAGTGAGCTCCAGAACACTGGTGCAGAGGGAAAGCCTGGGCCGGTATGCTGGCGCTGCAGGGAGCCGGGGCACCTCCAGCATCAGTGCTCAGCGATGGAGGTGGGTGTGGTGGTCCGGATTCCTGACGCGCCTGGGACCGCCCTCGATTGGGCCAGAGCGTATCGCATACTGGTGAGTATCCAAGGGGATACGTATCAGGCTTTGGTGGACTCCGGCTGTAATCAGACCTCAATCCACCAAAGCCTGGTGCAAGATGAGGCATTGGGGAGAGCACAATTGGTGAAGGTATTGTGTGCGCACGGGGATGTTCACAACTACCCTTTAGTGTCGGTCCACATTCTATTTTGAGGGGAGAAATCTAGAGTAAAGGTGGCGGTTAATCTTCACCTTACCCACTTGATAATTTTGGGGACTGATTGGCTGGGATTTAGGGAAGTAATGGCACATTTAGTGAAGTGGGGCCTGCCATAATTTAGCAGGGGGAGGTCCCAGTGTGGCATTGGCGGGAGCAGCTGTCAGAGCCGTCTACGTCATCACCGCGTCAGAGTGAGGAGCAGCATGCTCCTCCTCCCTTTCTCGGGGAATCCCTTGCGGATTTCCCGTTGGAGCAGTTGCGAGATGGGACTCTGCGGCATGCGTTTGACCAAGTGAGAGTAATCAATGGTCAAATGCTCCAGCCAAACGCCACCCCGTCCTTTCCCTATTTCTCCATTATTAAAGATAGATTATACCAAGTGACACAGGACACTCAGACTAAGGAATCGATAACACAGCTTTTGATCCCAAAGAGCCGCCTGGAATTTATATTCCCGGCGGCTCACTTTAATCCCATGGCCAGACACTTGGGGCAGGATAAGACACTAGCCCGAATAATGGCCCGGTTTTATTGGCCAGGGATTCGCGGCGATGTCCATAGGTGGTGTACGGCGTGCCGCGAATGCCAGTTAGTAAATCCAGTGGCCATTCCAAAAGCGCCTTTGCGCCCCTGCCATTAATCGAGACTCTGTTTGAAAGAATTAGGATGGATCTCGTCAGGCCATTAGATCGGTCAACACGAGGACATCGCTTTATTTTAGTCTTGGTGAACTATGCAACGCGATATCCGGAAGAAGTGCCTCTTCGCAATATCTCGGCACATAGTATTGCAGAAGCACTCTTCCGCGTCATCTCCTGAGTCGGAATCCCCAAAGAGATTCTGACTGATCAAGGCACTACATTTGTCACTCGAACTGTATGGGTTACTGGGAATTAAGTCTATCCGCACCAGCGTTTATCACCCACAAACGGATGGCTTAGTCGAACGGTTCAGTCACACCCTCAAGAACATAATTCGGAAATTTGTAAGCGAGGACGCATGCAACTGGGATAAATGGCTCAAGCCCTTGTTATTCGCAGTGCAAGAGGTCCCACAAGCCTCCATGGGGTTCTCCCCGTTCTAATTATTATACGGGCATAAGCCGCGTGGCATTCTAGATGTGCTGCGTGAAAATTGGGAGGAGGGACCTTCAACAAGCAAAAATGAAATTCAATACGTTATCGACCTGCGCGCCAAACTCCACACACTCGCGCACCTAACCCGGGAGAATTTGCGGCAGGCCCAAGAACGTCAAGCCCATCTGTACGACAGGGGCACGAGCCTTAGGGAATTCACACCTAGAGATAAAGTACTCGTGTTGTTGCCCACGTCGAGTTCCAAATTGATCGCCAGGTGGCAAGGACCCTTTGAGGTCACACGGCGAGTCAGGGACATCGACTATGAGGTGAGGCGAACGGACAGGGGTGGGGCGTTACAGATTTACTACCTCAATCTGTTAAAACTTTGGAACAAGGAGGTCCCAGTGGCGTTGGTGTCGGTGGTTCCAGAGAAGGTGGAGCTGGGGCCAGAGGTTCAAAAGGGAAAATTGACATCGCCCACCTCTCCCTGACCCAACTCGCGGAGGTCGCCCAGTTGCAGACAGAATTTTCTGATGTGTTCTCACCCCTGCCCGGCCTCACCCGCTTCATAGAACACCACATTGAGACGCCCCCAGGGGTAGTAGTGCGCAGCCGCCCTTACAGACTGCCCGAACACGAGAAAAAGGTGGTTCGGGAAGAACTCGAGGCCATGCTCGAAATGGGCATCGTCGAGGAGTCCCACAGTGACTGGAGCAGCCCGGTGGTCTTGGTTCCCAAGGCAGACGGGTCGGTCCGGTTCTGTGTGGACTATAGAAAAGTCAACGTGGTGTCTAAATTTGATGTACACCCAATGCCTCATATTGACGAGTTGCTCGATCGACTAGGCACGGCTCATTTTTATTCGACACTGGATTTGACAAAGGGATATTGGCAGATCTCCTTGACTCCGCTATCCCGAGAGAAAACGGCCTTTTCCACACCGTTTGGCTTACACCAGTTCGTCACACTTCCTTTTGGGCTGTTTGGGGTGCCCGCTACGTTCCAGCGGCTTATGGATAGGGTCCTTCGCCCCTACGCCACCTATGCGGCCGCATACTTGGACGACATCATTATTTATAGTAATGACTGGCCGCGGCACCTAGAACACCTAAGGGCCGTCCTTAGGTCGCTGAGGTGAGCGGGTTTCACAGCCAACCCGAAGAAGTGTGCGATTGGGCGGGTGGAAGTACGGTATCTGGGCCGCCACCTGGGCAATGGGTAGGTGCGTCCCCAAATCAATAAGACCGCAGCGATTGCGGCCTGCCCGAGGCCCAAGACCAAAAAGGGGGTGAGACAGTTCCTGGGGCTGGCTGGCTACCATCGTAGGCTTGTAACTAATTATTCGGACGTCACCAGCCCGCTGACTGATCTCACTAAAAAGGGGGCACCAGATCCGGTCCAGTGGACGGAGCAATGCCAGCAGGCTTTCTCTAAGGTAAAGGCTGCACTGTGTGGGGGGCCACTATTACACTCCCCTGACTTTTCTCTCCCCTTTGTTTTGTGGACTGACATGTCGGGCAGAGGGCCGGGGGCTGTTCTGTCCCAGGAGGTGGAGGGGGAGGACCGTCCAGTGCTGTACATCAGCCGGAAGCTGTCGGTGTGTGAGGGCAGGTACAGCATCATAGAAAAGGAATGCCTCACCATCAAGTGGGTGGTCCTCGCCCTCCGCTACTACCTGCTGGGGCTCCCTTTCACCCTCTGTTTGGACCACATGCCCCTGCAGTGGCTCCACCGCATGAAGGATGCCAACGCGCGGATCGCCCATTGGTATCTGGCACTCCAGTTGTTTTAAGTTCGAGGTGGTCCACAGGCCGGGGGCGCAGATGGTCATGGTGGATTTTCTCTCCCGTCAAGGGGGGAGGGAGTCAACTGCAGGCCGGACGGCTCCCCGGCCTGAGTCGGGCGGTGGGGGTATGTGGCAGCGGGGGCGTGGTCAAGCGTCGGTCTGTGAATGGAGGGCGGAGTCAGGGAAGGTAAGTGGCAGAATCACTGCACCTGATGGGAATTAACCGGTGTTTGTGTGTCTTCCCCAGTGACCGTGCCCTATAAGAGGAGAGGGAGAGCAGAGGAAGGGAGCTCTCCCCAGCCAGAATGTGTGCGCGCGTGCGCGCGCAACTGGGAGAGTGTAAAGTAGAAGCTGAAAAGCTAAAATAAGACAGTTTATGAGAACTCAGTTCTGGTCTGCCGTGCTTCTGTGCTCCACCCACATTAAACAATTTCTACAATTATATCATATAGATCAGGGGTGTCAAACCTGATCCATAAAGGGCCTTGTGGCTGCAGGTTTTCATTCCAGCCATGCAGCAGCACCCTGATTTGGCTTATTCAATCAACTGACACACCCACCCTTTAATCAAGGGTGGGTGTGGCTGCAAGTATTTGACTGTGTGAAGACAGTTCAGTTGATTGAATGAGCCAAGTCAGGTGTGCTGCTGCATGGCTGGAATGAAAACCTGCAGCCACAAGGCCCTTTATGGATCAGGTTTGACACCCCTGATATAGATTATCATCATTTGTCACTACTACAAGATAAAATAGCTTGTTCCTACTGACTGAAAGCATCAACATTTCAAATCCATAGAGCTGGCAGCACAGTGGTGTAGTGGTTAGCACTGTTGCCTCCCAGCAAGAAGGTTCTGGGTTCGAGCCCAGTGCCAACGAGGGCCTTTCTGTATGGAGTTTGCATGTTCTCCCCATGTCTGCATGGGTTTCCTCCACAGTCCAAAGACATGCAGTTAGGTTAACTGGCTACTCTAAATTGTCCATAGGTGTGAATGTGTGTGAGTGGTTTCCCAAGCCCGGAAGTGAGAGGGTTGTGACAGGAAAGCCATCTGGCATAAAACCTTGCTCCAATTAATATGACGTGGATCAATAGGGTCCACATTGGCAGCAACCCCACACATATAAGTGGGACAAGCTAGAAGAAGTGAGAGAGGACCATACTAACTGAATGTTATCACTCCTTTCATTTGAATGAAAGATGGAAGGAATAAAACATGCATTTTTGGAAAATAATCAGTAGTGTAGTGGTGTGGTGCCTTGACCTAAAGCAGCAATTGCCCAATAATTGTAACTGTAAAGTTTCTCCTTTATCCTGGTTATAGTCCCAGTGGTTTCAATTAGACATTTGTTTTAATTTTAGGAAACAGAACCGCTGAAGATTAGAAAATATTGCAAGACGGTATCAACAAAAATAATAACTGCATGTGCAGCTGCAAACCAGAAACCACTAGATGCGTGCTCATAAGTGATCTGAAAATTGGGAACTGAAGTTGCAGCTCTGCAGGTGAACATTATTACAGGGAGTGGGCAGAAGTTGGATTAAAAAAACAAACAAAAAAACATATAGTACATGATACTTCACTCAGCCATTTGGAATCAACTTGCATACAGTACTGTGCAAAAGGCTTAGGCGCCCTATTTTTTTTTTTTCATACAAACTTTGTTAGAGATTCCTATTTTATGACGTCTACATTATCAAGTCAGTACAAAAACAATCGTTTTCCAGCACAAAATTAACTATTACAGAAAAAAAAAGTTTGGATCTGAGCAGCATATTACACAAGAGCCCACTTTTCAGATTAAAAAAGAAAACATGAGAAGCGACCCTTTTTTTTTTTTTTTTTTTTTTTTTTTTTTTAAAGCAAAGGGTCGTCTCACACCAAATATTGACTTTTTCATTTATTATAGCTTACTGATTACTGTTTATAGTATTTGAAACATTTAATTGTTGTTTAAGCTATTTTTGGTCTACAGCATTTCTTTGTGCCGAAGACTTGCACGGTACTGTATATTTTGGAGAAAAATGTCTGAGGTGTTTTACACCTGTTAGTTGCATCTTCCTCTTATATATATATATATATATATATATATATATATATATATATATATATATATATATAATTAGTGCATCTCAAAAAATTTGAATATTGTGAAAAAGTTCAATATTTTCCATTAGTTATTTAAGAAAGTGAAAGTTATATATTATAGACTCATTATACATAAACTAAAATGTTTCAAGCATTTTTCTATTTTAATTTTAATCAGTATGGCATACAATACAAAAACATAAAAAAACTCATCTCAAAATATTAGAATATTTCATTTCGAGTTTGAGTAAAACAGTATGAACACAGTGTATCTCTCGGTCTAGTTCAGTACACACAACCACAATCATGGGGAAGACTGCTGACTTGACTGTTGTCCAGAAGATGATCACTGATGCCCTCCACAAGGAGGGTAAGCCACAAAAGGTCATTGCTGAAAAGGGTGGCTGGAAAAGGTGCACAAGCAACAGGGATGGCCGCAGTCTTGAGAGGATTGTCAAGAAAAGTTGATTCAAGAACTTGGGAGAGTTTCACAAGGAGTGGACTGAGGCTGGTGTCAGTGTATCAAGACCCATCACGAACAGACATCTTCAAGAAAGGGGATACAACTTTCGCATTCCTAATATCAAGCTACTCCTGAGCCAGAGACGATGTCAGAAGTGTCTTATCTGGGCTAAGGAGAAAAAGAAATGGACTGTTGCTCAGTGGTCCAAAGTCCTCTTTTCAGATGAAAGTACATTTTGCATTTAATTTGGAAATCACGGTTCTCGAGTCTGGAGGAAGAGTGGAGAGGCACAGAATCCAAGGTGTTTGAAGCCCAGTGTGAAGTTTCCACAGTCTGTGATGATTTGGGGTGCCATGTCATCTGCTGGTGTTGGTCCACTGTATTTTATCAAGTCCAAAGTCAACACAGCCATCTACCAGGAGATTTTAGAGCACTTCATGCTTCCATCTGCTGACGAGCTTTTTGGAGATGCTGATTTCCTTTTCCAGCAGGACTTGGCACCTACCCACAGTGCCAAAACTACTACCAAATGGTTTGCTGACCATGATATTACGGTGTTTGATTGGCCAGCCAACTTGCCTGACCTGAACCCCATAGAGAATCTATGGGGTATTGTCAAGAGGAAGATGAGAAACGCCCAACCCAAAAATACAGATGCGCTGAAGGCCACTATCAAAGCAACCTGGGCTTCAATAACACCTCAGCAGTGCCACAGACTGATCACCTCCATGCCACACCGCATTGATGCAGTAATTCATGGTAAAGGAGCCCCAACCAAGTATTGAGTGCATAAATGAATATACTTTTCAGAAGTTGGACATTTCTGTATTGTAAATCCTTTTTTTTGATTGATCTTAGGGAATATTCTAATAATTTGAGATACTGGATTTCTGATTTTCATGAGCTATAAGCCATAATCATCAAAATTAAAACAAAAAAGGCTTTAAATATTTCACTTTACATGTAATGAATATAGAATATATGAAAGTTTACCTTTTTGAATTAAATTATGAAAAAAGGAACTTTTTCATGGTATTCTAATTTTTTGAGATGTGTGTGTGTGTGTGTGTGTGTGTGTGTGTGTGTGTGTGTGTATATGGCTGATGAACTGAAGAAGGCTTTTTTTTTGTTTTTCTTATTGTACCTGCTCCACCCCATCGTGCATGAGGTAAATCCTAAACATCAGCTTCAGTAGTTTTGTAACTGAGACCCTGCTGTTCCTCTGTCCCTGTAGAGGGGTCCGCGGAGGTTTGATCCCGACCACAATGCCTTCCCTGGTCACATTCAGCTTGATCTTTGGTGGGCTGAAAGTGGCTGAGATACATATGGAATCATGTGAGTTGAAGGTTTTTTTGTTCACACACATTTATGTGCATCAGTGTATTTAAATACGTGTGATTATGTATAGAGGTACAATCAATCAGCCTTGAAAGACCTGTCAAGCTTTTTTTTTTCAATTACCTGCTTATAAGAGACATGATTTTAAATTAAAATTTTTTAGTATATTATTTGGGTCAGTGAGATGATTTCCTTCATCGAGGAAAAAAAGCATTCTCTATAAAAGATATATGATTTATTCAGAACATTTTAAAATTCAAAGAAAAAAAAGATTGTGGGCCATCTGTACATGAATATAGGTCATGCTGCAAAAATAAAATAAAATAAAATAAAGATATCTTAGTCAGTGGAAATAGTCTGAGATTTCACTTACAATTGTACTCATTTCAAGTTTGAAATAATCTTGTCCTGTAAGTTGTGTGTAATTTTGCTCAATTTAAGCATTTATTTCTCGATAAAGGCAATTATCTGCCAATGCAATGAGAGAGTTTAAAGCTGGAACTAAGTCAAATTGTCCAGAAATAGTATCAGTAATCTTATAAGTAGCCTACTGTAATCTTATAATAGGAAATACTAGATAGATACTTTGATTATACTCAAGTTATTTCCATTTGCTATTTTTAAAGTCTATTTATTTTTTGCATTGTAAAATCCACTATTAAAAAAAAAAACCTTCAAATTGTGAGGATCAGGATCTTACAGCAGAATTGGAGAAACATAATGCAGAGATTTAAAAATATATATATATAGTTTGCCACTCACTGTCCCATTGAGGGTAAAACCTGGCACTGTTGACCCAGGGTGAAAGACCTTTGGAGGATCGAGCTTGAACCCTTGCATAGTACCACTGGCGTGGGTCAGACGTCTCCTGGCTCAGGTCACACTGCTGTTTCTGGATAGCCTGGCAGTGTTTACACACGCTCCACTGTTTGTCTCCATACCTGCAAAATACACGATGAAAAACTCAAATTCAGGGTGTCAGTATTTACATATCTAAAGTCTTGTGTTTGAATTTTAGAATGGTTTGAATTTATTAGTAGACTCAGGAGCTGTGTCCGAAATCACTCACTTGTTCACTACTTACTATAGAGGGAATTACGATATAGAAGACTTTATAGTGAACTCATTGGTAAAATGGAAAAACACTTTCGGACACTACTGAGCGTATTTCCCACATTAATCAACACAAAGTACCTGCGTCTTTCAGTTCTTTTAAATCAAGGCTGAATACTTTCTTCTTTGCCGCTGCCTTTTACTAAATTAAATTTGAGGCTTTTGATTAATTCCTCGCTCTGCACTGTAACTTTTTTTTATTCTTGTATTTTATTCTATTTTCGTTATTTTTAATTGTACTTGAATGTCTGTTTATAATGCGTTTCTTCCTCCGTCCATTCACCCCAACACACTACAATATTATTGCCATTTTCATGCCACAACTTATAAATTTGTCTCATGCCCGTTGTCATAAGGAAAAACAAACTACTCAATCTAAAATACTTAACAGTCCTTATGAAACAGATTTTACAGCTTTTTTTTCCAGCGCAACTGCAATGCGTAATGGTATATATTGCTTGCACTACAAAACGGCCAACTCACTATATATTCAACTATGTAGTGAGTGGTTTCGGACGCAGGGTTTATTTTGTGACAAGGCACATCCATATGCACCAAATAAATCGAAATCTGGATTTTTTTTTTTTTTTTTTTACCAATACTGTTATGTCTGAACCATAGTTATATATTTACTCATTTTTGTGCAGTATTGATATTTAATTCCAATGGTACACCATATCTTACATACTGTATTACATACGTCACACATCTCTTTTACACTCTTTATATTCCATACACATTCTATTCAGTTCTACATGTATAGTAATTATACAAAGTTTATATTTTATACATTGTCCATACCTTGTGTGATTTATTATTTATGACATTAAATGTTAATTTTAGTTTTAACTTCTGCATTCGTCAACATCACCTGAGCAAAATTATGAAAAATTCTTATATACACACACACACACACACACACACACACACACACACACAGGATAAAGCGGCAAACTTGACCGTGCTATGAGAAGTTAGCATGGAAAAAAAAATAGTGTTATAATACAAGCTTACACTTTATACTCCACGAAATACTGCAGGTCATCCGGTGTGTCAGGATGGTGTTTCCAGTGCAGGACGTTTCTGAAGTTCATTGAATGGAATTCCACCTGGAAGGGTGCCGTGTCATCCTGAACAAGCTGAACATTGCCTTAAAAATACAGAGTGATAACATCAAGGTTATAATCTCAAAAAGCAGCACTTACAGAGCTAGGAAATGGGCTGCAGAGGCTAAAAAGACTTACTTTGTGTATCACACAGAAGTGCAAAGTCCCACAAGAGCAGTAGAGTGCTCAGGATGCACATGTTTCCACCTGAAATGAATAGATGTGCTTTTTAATTCCCTTTTCAACCTTTTCAGCCTTCCTTAAACTAAAAATGGAGAAGTCACCATATTTGGTTATAACATGCTTTTAATATATGTAACGGAGTTCATACGTCAGCAAGCATCATCCATGATGAGGTATGATACATAACAAGTAATACAACACCAGTTCCAAAAACCTTGTGATGCTGTATAAGGCGTAAATAAAAACAGAATGCAATGATTTGCAAATGAAGAGTTTGACTCCAAGACGCTATAAATCCACTGTAATTAACTTGAGAAAAAAAGTATTTTCTTTCTCAAAAAATTGACAGCATGAAAACCACTATTTTCTGTTTGAAAGTGCAATATTATTTATTATTATGCATACAGGACACTTTTTTTTTTTTTCGCGGTCCAGATCCTGCGCTCTGATTGGCTGGCGAGTGGGTCCGTATCCTACAGTACGGACCCCGGTTACAGACCTCTGGCGACTCGCTTATTCACAACAACAACAAAAAACATAGTAGCATTTTTTTGTCAACATTTATCTTTTTTTATAAGATTTATTTATAAGATTATCAAAAATCTTATAAATGTTTGCCAGCATTTCTCAGGAGAATAGCATTAATTTTACAGCATGGATAGCGATAACAACAGTGTTCACAGCGAAAGCGAGTTTTACTACCCTGAGGAAGAAGAAATAAAAGAAAACATTTCAGGAGAAAGCTAAAAACCTGTAATTTGTTAACGCCGAGCAAAAACATGGCTGAATCCTGAATGACTCTTATTTGTATAAATAGGGGACTACATAGGCGGCAAAATGTAGTTTTTTTTTCCCTGCCATGGAAGTGCACTTGCATACCGGGGAGGAAGCAATTTGCATTACAGCCGTGAATGAGGATTCAAAATGGCGGCTCAGCTCGGTTTTCCCTTTCGGGCGCTCTCGTTTTCTGTTAGAATTTGGTAAAGAAAAAAAAAAAAAAAATATATATATATATATATATATATATATATATATATATATATATATATGGGGCGGCACAGTGGTGTAGTGGTTAGCGCTGTCGCCTCACAGCAAGAAGGTCCTGGGTTCGAGCCCCGGGGCCGGCGAGGGCCTTTCTGTGTGGAGTTTGCATGTTCTCCCCGTGTCTGCGTGGGTTTCCTCCGGGTGCTCCGGTTTCCCCCACAGTCCAAAGACATGCAGGTTAGGTTAACTGGTGACTCTAAATTGACCGTAGGTGTGAATGTGAGTGTGAATGGTTGTCCGTGTCTGTGTCAGCCCTGTGATGACCTGGCGACTTGTCCAGGGTGTACCCCGCCTTTCGCCCGTAGTCAGCTGGGATAGGCTCCAGCTTGCCTGCGACCCTGTAGAAGGATAAAGCGGCTTGAGATAATGAGATGATATATATATATATATATATATATATATATATATATATATATATATATATATATAAAATTTACCAGCTTAAGGTCGGTCCATATGGTGAAATACCATGACCTCTGCCTTGAATACTGACCTCGGCCCAGAGGGCCTCGCTCGTACCTTCAAGACCTCGGTCATGGTATTTCACTATACGGACCTCCCAGATATCTAGCAGGTTTCATTCATTTGGTTCGATAGCATGCAATATTGTTAGCATATCGCTTATCCTACATGTATTACATCTCTCTACTCAGTAGAGAATGAGTGTTGAATATGGTTTACGACACTGCATGGTTGTCAAGACAAAATGATGTCGCACGTCAGAGCTGATGTGAATATTCAATGAGAGAGTTTTCTGCTGTGCATACACGGAAGCATTTCTTTGTTCGCCTGGAAAGAGAAAGATGCGTTAAACACCCGAAAGGCTACCAAAACTTCATGAGAGATTCTTTACACATATTTACAAGAGAAAAACATACCAACAGACATCGAAAAACTGGAAAAGAGATGCGTCGGAGACTTAAAACTTCTGCGCTAGCGAGCAACTGTGACAATTTGTAAACAAACATGGCTGCCAGGTTTGCTTTGCTAGATGCAGAAAACTTAGAGAATTTTGAAAGAGAGACACGTTGAACACCCGAAAGGAATGTGTACGTATAATAATAATAATAATAATAATAATAATAATAATAATATTGGCTGACTTTTTTTTTTTCACGGTATATTAGATATATTCCATTCAGCTGCTCATCTCCGATTCGCTCAATATCATGCTAGCTGAATGGAATAGATCTGATATACCACTCAAAGCCAGCCAATATTATTGAACTAACACATTTTACACTCATTAAAAATGCAAATCTAGATTTTGATTTTTCAAATTTTATTTAAAAAACTTATTGGCTCGCTTGCAGCTGGTGTGCATCACTAGTACATGATTATCCACTGCATGCAGCCATGCCCATAGGCCATGGTGCATTCTGGGAAATGCAGTCCAGAAATGCAGAAACAACATCTGGCGCCAAAATGACGGTAGACTTATACGGTAACATTTTAAGATGATCAGGCTTCAATGATCAAAAAGTGCATAAAATCACACAGCCTGGCTACTCACCTCTGCTTTGGTTTTCTGACTGAGAGTGGGGTCATGATGCGCTCAGTGCTGTGAAAGATGATGAGCTGCATCACAGCATCAGGAGTAGTTTCATTTAACCATATCTCGCTGAAGCAGAAAGCAGTTGAAAAGTCCTTTGTCGTTCTTACCAGCAGTTTTAATTCAACTATTTTGTTGATGAGTAAGCACAAGTTGGACAGAAGTACAGTGGTGCTTGAAAGTTTGTGAACCCTTTACAATTTTTTGTGTTTCTGCATAAATAGGACCGAAAAAATCATCAGATTTTCACACAAGTCGTAAAAGTAGATAAAGAGAACCCAGTTAAACAAATGAGGCAAAAATATTATACTTGGTCATTTATTTATTGAGGAAAATGATCCAATATTACATATCTGTGAGTGGCAAAAGTATGCGAACCTCTAGGATTAGCAGTTAATTTGAAGGTAAAATTAGAGTCAGGTGTTTTCAATCAATGGGATGACAATCAGGTGTGAGTGGGCACCCTGTTTTATTTAAAGAACAGGGATCTATCAAAGTCTGATCTTCACAACGCATGTTTGTGGAAGCGTATCATTGCACGAACAAAGGAGATTTCTGAGGACCTCAGCAAAAACATTGTTGATGCTCATCAGGCTGGAAAAGGTTACAAAACCATCTCTAAAGAGTTTGGACTCCACCAATCCACAGTCAGACAGATTCAAGACCATTGTTACCCTCCCCAGGAGTGGTCGACCAACAAAGATCACTCCAAGAGCAAGGCGTGGAATAGTCAGCGAGGTCACAAAGGACCCCAGGGTAACTTCTAAGCAACTGAAGGCCTCTCTCACATTGGCTAATGTTCATGAGTCCACCATCAGGAGAACACTGAACAACAATGGTGTGCAGGGCAGGGTTGCAAAGGAGAAAGCCACTGCTCTCCAAAAAGAACATTGCTGCTCATCTGCAGTTTGCTGAAGATCATGTGGACAAGCCAGAAGGCTATTGGAAAAATGTTTTGTGGATGGATGAGACCAAAATAGAACTTTTTGCTTTAAATGAGAAACGTTATGTTTGGAGAAAGGAAAACACTGCATTCTAGCATAAGAACCTTATCCCATCTGTGAAACATGGTGGTGGTAGTGTCATGGTTTGGGCCTGTTTTGCTGCTTCTGGGTCAGGATGGCTTGCCATCATTGATGGAACAATGAATTTGGAATTATACGAGCAAATTCTAAAGGAAAATGTCAGGACATCTGTTCATGAACTGAATCTCAAGAGAAGGTGGGTCATGCAGCAAGACAACAACCCTAAGCACACAAGTTGTTCTACCAAAGAATTGTTAAAGAAGAATAAAGTTAATGTTTTGGAATGGCCAAGTCAAAGTCCTGACCTTAATCCAATCAAAATGTTGTGGAAGGACCTGAAGCGAGCAGTTCATGTGAGGAAACCCACCAACATCCCAGAGTTGAAGCTGTTCTGTACAGAGGAATGGGCTAAAATTCCTCCAAGCTGGTGTGCAGGACTGATCAACAGTTACCGGAAACGTTTAGTTGCAGTTATTGCTGCACAAGGGGGTCACACCAGATACTGAAAGCAAAGGTTCACATACTTTTGCCACTCACAGATATGTAATATTGGATCATTTTCCTCAATAAATAAATTACCAAGTATAAAATTTTTGTCTCATTTGTTTAACTAGGTTCTCTTTATCTACTTTTACTGTAGGACTTGTGTGAAAATCTGATGATGTTTTAGGTCATATTTATGCAGAAATGTAGAAAATTCTAAAGGGTTCACAAACTTTCAAGCACCACTGTATGTCAGGTCCAAAGCCATGGCATCTCTTGAGCTCTCATGAGATCTCCAGCTCAGTGTCCCTTGTGTTCCAGGAGCACTGCTGGTGACTCCCCGGTGAGCTTCTTCAGAGAATTTTATGCAAAGTCCTGAAGATTGTTTTGCAGTGTTAAGCTACTGATGTATAAGAGCTCATTCCAGTCAAAAGTTATGTCTCCAAAGCTTGCACAAATGCTCTACAGCATCTTGCATAAGCTCTCTGCTCGGCATCGCTTCATTCCAAGTAGGATGGCCAGTGAATCCTTCAGTGAGTTTATCAATATTACACTCTTCACAATACCTGCAGAACTGTTGAAGTTTCAGCTGTTCAGGTCCATGATAGAGAGATAAAGAAATAGAAGGCTTGAACTTGGACTGGTGTATGCAAATTTTGGGACAGGAATATAGAAGGTTCCGGGTTTTAACCTCATGGCCTACAGGGTCCTTTCTGTGCGGAGGTTACATGTTCTCCCCATGTCTGCATGGGTTTCCTCTGGGTGCTCCAGTTTCCCCTACAGTTCAGAGACATGCAGATTAGGTAAAATACCCAGCCACTGGGGTTGTACAAGCCAGTGCATGTTTAGCGCCGGTCCCAAGCCTGGATAGCTTGGGGAGGGTTGCATCAGGAAGGGCATCTGGTGTAAAACCTACGCCAAACCAAATATGCAGATCCTGATAAACCACAGTGGCAACCCCTAACAGGAGCAGCCAGAAGAAGAAGCAGCAGCATATTGATGAGTCTGGACTATTATTAAAGAAATAAGAAGTCTGTGTTTAAGTCTAGGCTGAAAACATATCTGTTTAGTCAAGCCTTTTGTTAATGGTGTTTATGAGGTAAAGGTGTAGATCTGGAGGGTCCTCAGACCATAGTGTTTTGATAAACTGGGATGTACTGGTATACCCAGTTAATACCCTGCAACCGCATATTCTGGCAGAGAGACTTCACCGGAACTTCAACATGAGCAGTCAGCTCATCCTCTGGATCCTGGACTTTCTAACTAACCGAACCCAGTGTGTCCGGATTAACAATAACCTGTCTGATCTCCTCACCACCTCCACTGGCTCCCCACAAGGCTGTGTGCTTTCTCCGCTGCTCTTCATTCTGTACACTGATGAGTGCAGATCAACGTACCCCAACGGTCACCTGGTTAAGTTTGCTGATGACACAGTTCTCCTGTCCGGCCCTTCCCTCCATCATGGACCCGCTCTTCAGCAGTTCGTAGAGTGGTGTGACTCTTCCTGCCTGGAGTTGAATGTTAGTAAAACTAAGAGGATAGTGGTGACCTTCTCCAGCAGCCAAAGGGAACTGGCGGCGGCTGTCACCACTATGGTCCACGGTTTTCCGGTTGAGACAGTTGAGGAATAGAAATACCTGGGAACCATTCTGGACTGCCAACTGAGGTTCTCTTCTAACACAGAAGGGATCCTGAGGAAGTGTCACCAGAGGATGTACCTACTAAGGAAACTGAACTCTTTTTCTGTCAGTCAGAACATCTTGTTGACATTCTATTATACATTCATTGAAAGTGTTTTAGCTTTTTCTATATGCTGTTGGTATTACTCCATTACTGTACAGGATAGGAACCGCCTGCATAATATTGTCAAGGTGTGTTCTAAGATTATTGGACTTCCTGCTCGCCACCTGAATACTGTGTACGAGCAGCAGGCTAGTGGCCTGGCTCGTCGAATTCTTAAGGACTCGACTCATGCTTTGTTCCCGGCATTTGAGCAGCTGCCATCTGGTCGCAGGTTCTGCTGTCTGGCCTGTAAGACCCAGAGGAGGAGAGCAACCTTTGTTCCAAGTGTTATTCTCCTCCTGAACTCTAAGAAGTCTAAGACAGTTACAATAACTTAAGTCTTCTGTACAATACTCTAGTGCAATATCACATGTCCTGATGTGCAAGATTACAATATCACCTTGTCACTTTAACTACAATGTCACTCTAATCATATTGTCATTTTAATTTTATCCACGCGTCATTTTATTTATTTGCCATATTTTATCTGCTGCCTTTTTTTTTTTTTACTTTGTTACTGGCAACAGGCCTGCCATTGTATATTGTACATAATACACGTGTTTGTTTGTTTTGCCCACCCATTTTTGTGATTTACATTCTTTGTGATTTTATTTTCTTGCTCTTTTAATGTACCGCTCTTCGCCCTTCTAATTGCCCTTCGGGGATAAATAAAGTTTTGTCTAAGTCTCTAAGTCTAAGTATGGATGCTGTCAGTCCCCACTCGCTTGCTCACTAGTTTGTTGACAGTGTAGTGGCTGCTGCTTTATGTCCCGGGGCTCCCTCAAGCCTGTGTTATCTTCTGGCTCTCCCCTTTTAGTTATGCTGTCATAGTTAGTTGCTGGAGTCCCTGCTTGCACTCAGTGCAATATGTATACTGTTCCTACTTATTCAGGTGACATTGGGCATACCTAACAACCTGTTTTCTCTCTCTCTCACCCCCCAGATCTGTCCCTCTGAGTTACATGTCGGTCCTGGGATCGAGATAGTGACTTCTTCTGCTCCTCGGACCTGCCTGATCCATCCTAGTGCCCTGTGTCTGGTTGGAGTCTCATCACATCGCTCCTGTGGAGGGCGGCCCCATGTGGACAGTTGGGGGTCGCGCCTGGAGGACGCTCTGGACCAGGGGTCATCAAACTACGGCCCGCGGGCCAACTCCGGCCCGCCACCCCCCTTTGACTGGCCCCTCTGCCCCCCACCACTTGAACCGGCCCTATGAGGCAATCCCCAAAAGTGGTCATGGCCTATTTTTTTTAAATTGCTTTTTGGCAAATAATATGTCTGCATCTTGTATTTTGTTGATTTTATCAATTAAAATTGATATTTAGTTATAAAATGAACTATTCATATTTTCTGAATTTTCATCATATGCTCGCGATCAAGCAGTGACAGGCAGCGCACGCGCAGAGAACTGTCAGTGTTCAGGACAGCTAAATGGCTAGCGGTCAGCGAAAAGCTGACAGAGTGTGCAGAGTTTTTAAAGAACAGTGGACCACTGATTATTTTTTCGTTCAGTGTAAGGACCGTGCAGTTTGTCTTGTATGTAAAGAAAGTGTGTCGGTTTTCAAAGAATATAATCTGCGTCGTCACTATGAAACCCACCACAAAGAGTATGCTAGTTTGCGAGGGCAAACAAGAGAAGACAGGATTCGGAGGATGAAATGCGGACTGGCTGCACAACAGAATGTATTCCTTCGCCAAACCCAGATCAACCAGGCTGCTGTCCGAGCTAGCTATAAGGTAACTCACCTACTAGCTACCCATGGAAAGCCGTTTACTGATGGGGACTTTGTTAAAGCATGCATGCTTGCTGTGGCCGAGGAGGTGTGTCCCGACAAGAAGGATGCGCTCAACGCGGTGAATCTCTCCGCACCTACTATGACCAGGCGGACCGAAGATTTGGGGGACAACGTGTATGACCAGCTGAATGAGAACGCGTCAGAATTCGAGTTTTTTGCTTTGGCCATGGATGAGAGCAATGACGTGCAGGACGCAGCACAACTGCTGTGATCTATTGATCTATTGCTCATATTATAATTTCACTGTTTTTTAAATGTATTTATAGGCCTATTTATTTGATCTTTTATTAAGTGCTGCACACAATTATTATTATTAATAATATCAACAGGCCTACCTACAATTTATAATTTTCCACTCACCTTTGCCAGTGTCAATCACCTCAACTAGGCAGATGTTTCTTACCTTGACAGCTTTGATGTTATTTTCATTAGAAAATAAATAAATGGAATATCTGTGGTATTTCAAATTAAAACAAAGTGTGAAGACTCGATTACTACTTTTGCAAACCACTAGTAAAGATAAACAAATGTGTGCCAGGAATCAAGTGTTGACATAGTAGTATGGATATAGTAGTGGGGATGGCAGTGCCAGGCTAGTAATCTCTACTACACAATGAGGCCTGCTGGTGGTCATATTTGTCTGGGTCATACAATTCTAAGTTATATAGCTGACCCGACCCCGGCCCCCATCACAGTCAGGAACGACAATGTGGCCCCCAGAGAAAAAAGTTTGGTGACCCCTGCTCTGGACTCTTGCAGTGGTGCTTTTGTGGCTGGGGACTGCAGTTGACTTGCTGACTTTAGGACTGCAGTTGACTTGCTGACTTCGGGACTACGGTTGTCGTGAACAGTTTTGCGCTCGGGTTTCTGTCGGTGGGGGGTTCATAGCATCAACGAAGCTGACTTTGTTAGGACTGTTAATGTTATAGTCATGTTGTCTGTTGTTACCCAAATGAGGATGGGTTCCCTTTTGAGTCTGGTTCCTCTCGAGGTTTCTTCCTCATGTCGTCTGAGGGAGTTTTTCCTTGCCATCGTCACTACAGGCTTGCTCATTGGGGATAGATTAGGGATAAAATTAGCTCATATTTAAGTCGTTCAAATTCTGTAAAGCTGCTTTGCGACAATGTTTATTGTTAAAAGCGCTATACAAATAAACTTGACTATTATAAAACACTCCAGGTCCTCTTTTGCTATGCATGATTTGTATTTGAAAGAGGAGACAACAGTGTTTAAGGTTCATGGTATGTCAGTTCCATGTACTGAACTCTTTTTTCCAGTATGGCAAAATAAATACAGTTTTCTATATGGCACCTTTAAAGTAATAAAATTACAATCAACATTAGCAGTGTTAGTGATGCACCAAAACATCCTGATCATTATTCTTTATTTGAAACTTTATGAAGTTGTTATTCAGAAAAAAAAAAGTGTTTCTCTGTGAAATCGGACAATGTATTTCTACACCTGCATTTGGTTTACATTCATGCATTTATATAATTGGTTTAAAGTCATAAAGATTATTTTTGGGGCGGCATGGTGGTGTAGTGGTTAGCGCTGTCGCCTCACAGCAAGAAGGTCTGGGTTTGAGCCCCGTGGCCGGCGAGGGCCTTTCCGTGTGGAGTTTGCATGTTCTCCCCGTGTCCGCGTGGGTTTCCTCCGGGTGCTCCGGTTTCCCCCACAGTCCAAAGACATGCAGGTTAGGTTAACTGGTGACTCTAAATTGACCGTAGGTGTGAATGTGAGTGTGAATGGTTGTCTGTGTCTATGTGTCGGCCCTGTGATGACCTGGCGACTTGTCCAGGGTGTACCCCGCCTTTCGCCCGTAGTCAGCTGGGATAGGCTCCAGCTTGCCTGCGACCCTGTAGAACAGGATAAAGCGGCTACAGATAATGAGATGAGATGAGATTATTTTTGGACACTGTATTTCACCTCAGCGTAAATAACAAACGCTACAGGAGTATGTGTTAAGCACTGCCAGTTTTTAAAGTTTATGAGCATCTGGATTTTCTTGTTTTATAGTCAGTTCTGGATCAGTATTGTCCAATTACATTTGATCTAGGTTGTTCTAAAACCATGCTCATAAATATTTTTTACTTCACTAAACAATCACTAATATTTAAAGTGCTGATGACACGTTTTTGACATCTTTGGCGATGTTTTATAACATAAAAAGTAATTCCCGATGATCCATATATTAATTCACGAAGGCGCCTATTTTACAAGTTATGATAAACGCGGCTATTTGGGCAAATTTGACGGGGCTGCAGCACCCAGGAGACGAAAGAGGAGGAGGAGCTATATGACGTCAGCGAAAGAACCTTCCTGCTAACTTACCAGTTTGTTGTTGATGCGACAGGTGTTCAGTTTGTCATTATTAGTATTATTATTATACGTTATTTTATATATATATATATATGTGTGTGTTATTATGCCTTCGCGTTGTGTTGCCGGCTTTTGCTCCAAAACCCACAAGGATGGGGTAAGTTTATTCAAGTTTCCCAGAGATCCCGAGCTGCATGCGAAGTGGGTGAAGCAAGTCAGGCACACTCGTGACAAGTGGGAGCCCTCACCAACATCCGTCCTGTGCTCTGAACACTTCGATTTGGATTGTTTTGACACCCTTCCCAGCTTAAAAGAATCTCTTGGGTGTTCAGTTCAGCACAAATGTGTTTTACTACCATCAGCAGTGCCTACACAGTGTTGCCAGATTGGGAGGTTTCCCGCCCAGTTGGGCGGTTTTAAGTGCATTTTGGTGGGTTTTGAACATATTTTTGGCTGGAAAACGTCAGCAGTATCTGTTCCAGCCCAAAATATGTTCAAAACCCACCAAAATGCACTTGAAACTGCCCAACTGGGTGGGAAACCTCCCAATCTGGCAACACTGCCAGTATTCCAGAGGGGGTCTACTAGTAGCTACGCCGGATCCAAAGACAGTCCTCCTGTCAGAACATGTGTTGTGAAATGACATAAGATAAAGGTACGTAGAGCTATAGATTCTACATGATAATCATAAATGTAATCATAAAGTCGGCGTGATATCAGTCATGTATTTGCTTGTGAAAGCTTGCAGCTTTCATGTAACTGCCACCTAGCAACGAGAGGCAAAGGGTAAAGAGGGTAGGCTATCATAGATTCTGTTCGGAAGAGATCAACACAATTCTAGACTCCCAGAAGAGGAAGAGCTAGCACTAGAGAGTTCACCGGCGTTTTCATGCGCCATTTCCATTGAGTAGAACCAGAGTAGAACAGCCAGTGAACCGCAGCGTGTTCTTCCGCTGACGTCACAACATGGCCGCGAGACACGGACCCAGTTTTCTTGCGCTGTGCAACTAAAAGTTGGATATTCGCATAACAGCTTCTTTTCACGTAATTATAACATAAATCTAACATGTTTGCCATGTTGTATAGTTTATTTAAGAAATTGCATAGAGTCATGTTCGTGTCATCAGCCCTTTAAACATTTCATGATTCATATGGATGGATTTTGAAAATTAGGATTATTTAAAATGAGGTCATTTACACGCACAAACTGAAATATCTCATCTCATTATCTCTAGCTGCTTTATCCTGTTCTACAGGGTCGCAGGCAAGCTGGAGCCTATCCCAGCTGACTACGGGTGAAAGGTGGGGTACACCCTGGACAAGTCGCCAGGTCATCACAGGGCTGACACATAGACACAGACAACCATTCACACTCACATTCACACCTACGGTCAATTTAGAGTCACCAGTTAACCTAACCTGCATGTCTTTGGACTGTGGGGGAAACCGGAGCACCCGGAGGAAACCCACACGGACAACATGCAAACTCCGCACAGAAAGGCCCTCGCCGGCCACGGGGCTTGAACCCGGACCTTCTTGCTGTGATACGACAGCGCTAACCACTACACCACTGTGCCACCCCAAACTGAAATATATAGTATGTAAATAAAAGAAGTGTATCATAAAGTACAGTTAATGTTCATGGCTTGCTGTGTCATGCCCTTTCTTACCCTCCTCATATTCTCCTGTTTTCACAATCTGTAACACACTTACTGACGTCATGAAAAACTTTCCTTCACTTTCATATTTGTAATACTATAGGAAATATTCTCATATCATAGACTAATCTAATAGGAAACTCAAAAACAATTGACTTGGGCAAGCATTTGATTGCTCACAATGGAAACCACATGAAACCAAGAACCGCATTTCCGCATGAGTGTCGTGTAATGACTAACATTTGCTATTGTGAAACAGGTGACCTTTTGTTTTGTTCCTTGATCTTTTACCTTCCACACTCCCAATTCACATTTACTGTTAACTGCCACAGTCAATGTAACTCAGCAAAATGCAATGATTTCCCGCTTTACTTACAGATTCCTCATGTCATTAAATGAATATTACAATACGCCTCTGCACGTCTGTACACAGGTAAAGATAAGAAACTGTTCTCAAGCTGATTGATGAATTCCAAATGAATACAATCATGAGGAGCCGTCAAATAGGAAATATGAAAAAATAATTGTCTAGGACTGGACAAAAATGCAGTGTTTGTGTGCACCTGGGTGAGAATAGTCATATGGCAGCTTTTTGCACCTTAATTACAGTGGTGCTTGAAAGTTTGTGAACCCTTTAGAATTTTCTTGATTTCTGCATAAACAGGACCTAAAACATCAGATTTTCACACAAGTCCTAAAAGTAGATAAAGAGAACCCAGTTAAACAAATGAGACTAAAGTATTATACTTGGTCATTTATTTACTGAGGAAAATGATCCAATATTACATATGTATGTGCCAAAAGTATGTGAACCTCTAGGATTAGCAGTTTATTTGAAGGTGAAATTAGAGTCAGGTGTTTTCAATCAGTGGGATGACAATCAGGTGCGAGTGGGCACCCTGTTTTATTTAAAGAACAGGGATCTATCAAAGTCTGATCTTCACAACACATGTTTGTGGAAGCGTATCATGGCACGAACAAAGGAGATTTCTGAGGATCTCAGAAAAAGCGTTGTTGATGCTCATCAGGCTGGAAAAGGTTACAAAACCGTCTCTAAAGAGTTTGGACTCCACCAATCCACAGTCAGACAGATTGTGTACAAATGGAGGAAATTCAAGACCATTGTTACCCTCCCCATGAGTGGTCGACCAACAAGGATCACTCCAAGAGCAAGGCATGTAATAGTCAGGCGAGGTCACAAAGGACCCCAGGGTAACTTCTAAGCAGCTGAAGGCCTCTTTCACATTGGCTAATGTTCATGAGTCCACTATCAGGAGAACACTGAACAGCAAGGGTGTGCATGGCAAGGAGAAAGCCACTGCTCTCCAAAAAGAATATTGCTGCGCGTTTGCAGTTTGCTAAAGATCACATGGACAAGCCAGAAGGCTATTGGAAAAATGTTTTGTGGACAGATGAAACCAAAACAGAACTTTTTGGTTTAAATGAGAAGCGTTATGTTTGGAGAAAGGAAAATACTGTATTCCAGCATAAGAACCTTATCCCATCTGTGAGACATGGTAGTGGTAGTATCATGCTTTGGGCCTGTATTGCTGCACCTGGGCCAGGATGGCTTGCCATCATTGATGGAACTATGAATTCTGAATTATACCAGCAAATTCTAAAGGAAAATGTCAGGACATCTGTCCATGAACTGAATCTCAAGAGAAGGTGGGTCATGCAGCAAGACAACGACCCTAAGCACACAAGTCGTTCTACCAAAGAACGGTTAAAGAAGAATAAAGTTAATGTTTTGGAATGGCCAAGTCAAAGTCTTGACCTTAATCCAATTGAAATGTTGTGGAAGGACCTGAAGCGAGCAGTTCATGTGAGGAAACCCACCAACATCCCAGAGTTGAAGCTCTTCTGTATGGAGGAATGGGCTAAAATTCCTCCAAGCCGGTGCGCAGGACTGATCAACAGTTACCAGAAACATTTAGTTGCAGTTTTTGCTGCACAAGCGGGTCACACCAGATACTGAAAGCAAAGGTTCACATACTTTTGCCACTCACAGATATGTAATATTGGATCATTTTCCTCAATAAATAAATGACCAAGTATAATAGTTTTGTCTCTTTGGTTTAACTGGGTTCTCTTTATCTACTTTTAGGACTTGTGTGAAAATCTGATGATGTTTTAGGTCCTATTTATGCAGAAATCTAGAAAATTCTAAAGGGTTCACAAGCTTTCAAGTACCACTTTACCTCTTTGGCTATTTAGAACTGGTTAAGGATAGGGTTTGGGTGTAAATAGCATTGTTTGTTATGGACACCTGAGTGCTTGTCTTGTCTCTGTGTGGTGTTATATACAGTGGGGCAAAAAAGTATTTAGTCAGTCACCAATTGTGCAAGTTCTCCCACTTAAAAAAAAATGAGAGAGGCCTGTAATTTTCATCATACCGGTAGGTATACCTCAACTATGAGAGATAAAATGAGGGGAAAAAAAACCAGAAAATCACATTGTCTGATTTTTAAAGAATTTATTTGCAAATTATGGTGGAAAATAAGTATTTGGTCAATAACAAAAGTTCATCTCAATACTTTGTTATATACCCTTTGTTGGCAATGACAGAGGTCAAACATTTTCTGTAAGTCTTCACAAGGTTTTCACACACTGTTGCTGGTATTTTGGCCCATTCCTCCATGCAGATCTCCTCTAGAGCAGTGATGTTTTGGGGCTGTCGCTGAGCAACACGGACTTTCAACTCCCTCCAAAGATTTTCTATGGGGTTGAGATCTGGAGACTGGCTAGGCCACTCCAGGACCTTGAAATGCTTCTTACGAAGCCACTCCTTCGTTGCCCGGGCAGTGTGTTTGGGATCACTGTCATGCTGAAAGACCCAGCCATGTTTCATCTTCAACATCCTTGCTGATGGAAGGAGGTTTTCACTCAATCTCACGATACATGGCCCCATTCATTCTTTCCTTTAAATGGATCAGTTGTCCTGGTCCCTTTGCAGAAAAACAGCCCCAAAGCATGATGTTTCCACCCCCATGCTTCACAGTAGGTATGGTGTTCTTTGGATGCAACTCAGCATTCTTTCTCCTCCAAACACAAGTTGAGTTTTTACCAAAAAGTTCTATTTTGGTTTCATCTGACCATATGACATTCTCCCAATCCTCTTCTGGATCATCCAAATGCTCTCTAGCAAACTTCAGACGGGCCTGGACATGTACTGGCTTAAGCAGGGGGACACATCTGGCACTGCAGGATTTGAGTCCCTGGCGGCGTAGTGTGTCATTGATGGTAGCCTTTGTTACTTTGGTCCCAGCTCTCTGCAGGTCATTCACTAGGTCCCCCCATGTGGTTCTGGGATTTTTGCTCACCGTTCTTGTGATCATTTTGACCCCACGGGGTGAGATCTTGCGTGGAGCCCCAGATTGAGGGAGATTATCAGTGGTCTTGTATGTCTTCCATTTTCTATTAATTGCTCCCACAGTTGATTTCTTCACACCAAGCTGCTTACCTATTGCAGATTCAGTCTTCCCAGCCTGGTGCAGGTCTACAATTTTGTTTCTGGTGTCCTTTGACAGCTCTTTGGTCTTGGCCATAGTGGAGTTTGGAGTGTGACTGTTTGAGGTTGTGGACAGGTGTCTTTTATACTGATAATGAGTTCAAACAGGTGCCACTAATACAGGTAACCAGTGGAGGACAGAGGAGCCTCTTAAAGAAGTTACAGGCCTGTGAGAGCCAGAAATCTTGCTTGTTTGTAGGTGACCAAATACTTATTTTACCAAGGAATTTACCAATTAATTCATTAAAAATCCTACAATGTGATTTCCTGGATTCTTCCCCCCATTCTGTCTCTCATAGTTGAAGTGTACCTATGATGAAAATTACAGGCCTCTCTCATCTTTTTAAGTGGGAGAACTTGCACAATTGGTGGCTGATTTAAATACTTTTTTGCCCCACTGTACACCCAAGTATTCAGTATTGGGTATGAATCTGTATTAGGGCAGTGGGCATGTGCTGTCTTTGCCATGCAATGGAGTAATAAGGCGTCTCCTTCCTGCCACTAGCCTGGGATGGTGCCTTGAGCAAGCACTAGTAACCCCTCGCTCCCCCTGGTCAGCGTTATGATCGAAGACTGGACTCTGCAGACTGCGTAGAGGAGACTACCAACTGGTGGTTCAATGGGCAGGAAGGCGGACCCTGCAAAGTGTTTGTAGAGCATGATGAGGGCACAGTGCAACATGTAGAACACTGTTGGCCATCCACTGCATCCTGACCTAGCGCCAGCCATTTTGATTCTGTCTTGCTCCTGGACCCAGTTAGGTCAGGATGAGAGAGAGATGCTGACGGCTGCACAACTCTCCCTTGCACTAATCCAAGTCACGTGGAAGTCATGACTTCAAGTTCAAGTCTTGTGGCGATGGGCAAGTGGTGAAGCAGCAGGTCTGGAAACACTGGAAGCTGTAATCACGAACCTGCACACAGGTGGCACAGGGTTACACTCTGCTGGAACGAAGCCGCAGCAGAGTTCAGCAGCCCCCTGGGTGTCTGAGCAGCCCTGTTTAGGATTCGCTCTGCTTACCTCCATGGAGGAAGGGGCTAGAAAAGTGCCCCAAACATAGCTTGCTTCATCTCACCCTGGCCAGCACACCACAGCTGGCGGGGATCCCACTCAGCGGTTGAAATACAACAAAAAGATAGTGAAGGTACTCAACCTTGGCACATGGAATGTTGACATGCGGGCGTACCATCAAAGCCCAGATTGGCCTCCTCAGTCACCTCTGGACCCATAATCGCCACCCACCAAATTGAAGTCATGGTCAACTTTGACCCCGAAAGAAGATGATGATCATCATACACACAAGGGTATACCACAGATACAAATAGCTTTGTTGGCTATTTAGCTAAAATCATTAGCTAATTACAAAAAGACAAACCTAAATACTTTGGAATAATGACTGTTCTGCTCTTGCAGGTTTAAATATAAAAAAATATTACCTCTATGCAGGTACATTACAGGCATTTAGCAGACGTTCTTATCTAGAGCAACTTGCAACAAGCGCACACACCCAGCACCTGGAGGTTAGGTGCCTTGCTCAAGGGCACTTCAGCCATGGCATTTTTTTCTGCTAGTCCAGGGAGTCAAACCAGCACTCCTTTGGCCCCAAGGCTGCTTCTCTAACATTTAGGTCATGGCTGCCCTGTAAATACAGGTCAAGAGCTTCAGTTTAGACCACACGTCAAACATCAGAATGGGGGAAGAAAATTTTAATTCAGGAACTTTGACCATGGCATTATTGCTGGTGCCAGAAAGACATTAACTCATGTTAATGTACATCATGTCAAACCTTGAGGTGTATAGGCTACAATAGAAGAAGACTGTCTGATTCCACTTCTGTCAACCAAAAACAAGAATCTGAGGCTATATTGGACAGGTTCACCTAAACTGGAAAAACATCACCTGGTCTTTTTCCAGCCTGTCCAGTTTCAGTGTTTGGGAAGAAAACCTTAAAGCGAGACTGCCTTTTGATTTCATAATTGGTGAAATTTAGGTCCCTCTGAAATGTGGTCATTGTGATGTATGTTTATTTCTGTAATATCTCACAAAATATCAGGCCAGTCTGTGGCTGGGAAGTTATTTAATTTGAAGGGATTCCCAAGCAAATAATGGGCATGAAATCGCTCGCTTCGCGCAGTCAAGCAGACAGAGGAAGTCCATGTGCGCATGCGCAGGTTTACCTTCTTCTTCTTTTGGGTTTTACAGCAGCTGGCATGCACAGTGTTGCATTACTGCCATCTACAGGTTTACCTTTGACCGTGCACTGACCTGACAGTTACATCACTCTGTCGCTAAACGAACAGCTGATCACACCGAGGTGCTCGCTGACCACTAATATTTATTAGTTTGATCCTGCGTTTCCTTTCCTTCGCAACATAATGTCTTTTCTTACTTTCCGTTACTGTAGTCAGTCTTTCACATTTCATTCGCACACTCACATCCCCCATTTTTCTCTCCTGTTTCAAATTTGTATCCCACAATGCCTGGCACAAACAGGGAAAGCCCACCACGTGATGCATGACATAGTATCTTGAATTGGGTCACAGTGAAGCAGGAAAAAATAGCGGAGAGTTTAGGGCCATGTGGCCCTAAATTCATTAATTGTTCTGTTTTTTAAAAAAAAAACCTAATAAAATTGGAAGTCTATGATTTTAATTCAGTAGCTTTTGGTCCACTAAAAAAAGTAATTGGGTGTCAGGGAAAATTCTTTTTATGACCTAAACTTTGAAAAATCTGAAAGGCAGCTTACCTTAAATAAAAGTCTACCTTTACAGTAGATTACATTCAGAAAGAGCATTTTAATTGTTTCACTAATAACGTATTAGCATATACTAACACAGACACTTGTGATAACAGCTGAGAAACCCATCACAGTAAATATACTGTTGATTTCATGATTTTGAAGTAAAGGTATGTGTGGCAGCGGGGGCGTGGTCAAGCGCCGGTCTGTGACAGGAGGGCGGAGTCAGGGAAGGTAAGTGGCAGAATCACTACACCTGACGTCAATTAACCTGTGTTTGTGTGTCTCTTCCCAGTGACCGCGCCCTATTTAAAGAGGGAGAGCTGAGAGCAGAGAAGAGCTCATCCCCGAACAAGACGCCAGTCGTGTGTGCGCGTCTATATCAGTGAAGTTTGTTAGACTGAAAAGTAGAGCAATAAACGCTATTTTTGAACCCAATCTCTGTCCTGCCATCCTCTGTGCTCCACCCACACCTAGTGAATGCTACAGTGGTGTTGAAACCCGGGAAAGTGGAGCACCAGCCGCGCAGCCCCATGGAGTCCTCTCCGTTCGCCGACCTGGTCCACGCCCTCGCCACGGCCCAGCAAAGCCAGCACCAGGCGCTCGTCACCCTCCGGAAGGAGCAAGAGCGGCGCTTCGAGGTCCTGGTGCTGGCCCAACAAGAAGATTGCGAGGCGTTCCGGCACCTCCTCGCGTCGGCGGGGTCCACCAGCGCTCCTACCGCGGGCCCGTCTCCCCTCACCGTCACCAAGATGGGCCCGCAGGACGACCCCGATGAGTTCATCACGCTCTTTGAGCAAGTGGCCGAAGCCTCGGGGTGGCCGATGGAGCGGCGCGCCTCCTCCCCCTGCTAATGGGAGAAGCACAGCTGGCCACGCTACAGCTCCCCGCCGACCACCGGCTGGCCTACGTGGACCTCCGCTGGGCTGTCCTCCAGCACGTGGGGCGCACCCCAGAACAGCAGCGCCAGCGCTTCCGCGTGTTGCACTTGGAGGAAGTTGGCCGGCCGTTCGCGTTTGGCCAGCAGCTCCGGGACGCCTGGTGGCGGTGGTTGAGGGCCGACAACCACGACGCCGAGGGAATCATCGACCAGGTGGTGCTGGAACAGTTCATCGCTCGCTTGCCAGCAGGAACCGTGGAGTGGGTCCAGTGCAACCGCCCGGCGTCGCTGGATCAGGCAGTTGAGCTGGCAGAGTACCATTTGGCGGCTGTCCCGGCGGCAGGACAGCAGACGTCATCTTCTCTTGTCTTCTCTTCTCTCCCCCTCCTCCTGTGTCCCGTCCTCGCCCCATTCCCCCACCGCGGAGGCGGGGGCCGGCACCACCCCAGCTGGCCCGCCGCACCCGCGGTGCCCTCCCGTTTCTCCCTTCTGTGTCTGTCCCTCCCCCACCTCAGGTGAGTGAGCCCCAGAACACCGGTGCAGAGGGAAAGCCCGGGCCGGTTTGCTGGCGCTGCGGGGAGCCGGGCCACCTTCAACAGCAGTGCACGGCGATGGAAGTGGGCGCAGTGGTTCAGATCCCCGATGCGCCAGAGGCCGCCCTCGATTGGGCCGAAGTGTATCGCATACCGGTGAGTATCCAAGGGGATACATATCGGACGTTGGTGGATTCTGGTTGTAACCAGACCTCGATTCACCAAAGCCTGGTGCAAAATGAGGCATTGGGGGGAGCACAGGGGGTGAAGGTGTTGTGTGTGCACGGGGATGTTCACAGCTACCCTTTGGTGTCAGTCCACATTTTTTTCTGAGGGGAAAAATTTATAGTGAAGGCGGCGGTTAATCCTCGCCTTACCCACTCTATAATTTTGGGGACTAATTGGCCGGGATTTCGGGATTTAATGACGCGCTTAGTAAAGAGTGGGTCCTGCCATTTGACAGGGGGAGGTCCCGGTGTCGCTTTGGCGGGAGCAGCTGTCACAGAGCCGTCTACGTCATCTCCGCGCCAGAGTGAGGAGCCGCCGGCTCCTCCTCTCTCTATTGGGGAATCCCTTGCGGATTTCCCATTAGAACAATCGCGAGACGAGACTCTGTGACATGCATTTGACCAAGTGAGAGTAATCGATGGTCAAACGCTCCCACCGAACACCACCCCATCCTTCCCCTACTTCGCGATTATGAAGGATAGGTTATACCGAGTGACGCAGGACACTCAAACTAAAGAGCGAGTCACGCAGCTTTTAATTCCAAAGAGCCACAGAGAATTGGTATTCCAGGCGGCTCACTTTAATCCCATGGCTGGACACTTAGGGCAGGATAAGACACTAGCCCGAATAATGGCCCAATTCTATTGGCCAGGGATTCACGGCGATGTCCGTAGGTGGTGTACGGCATGCCGCGAATGCCAGTTAGTAAATCCAGCGGCCATTCCAAAAGCGCCTTTGCGCCCTCTTCCATTAATCGAGACCCCGTTTGAGAGAATTGGGATGGATCTCGTCGGGCCATTAGATCGGTCAGCACGAGGGTACCGCTTTATATTAGTTCTGGTGGACTATGCAACGCGATACCCGGAAGCAGTGCCTCTGCGCAATATCTCAGCACGCAGTATTGCTGAGGCACTCTTCCGCGTCATCTCCCGAGTCGGAATCCCGAAAGAGATTCTGACTGACCAAGGCACTACATTTATGTCATGAACACTGCGCGAACTGTATGGGTTATTGGGGATTAAGCCGATCCGCACCAGTGTGTATCACCCACAAATGGACGGTTTAGTTAAATGGTTCAACTATCAGTGCGAGAGGTTCCCCAAGCCTCCACGGGGTTCTCCCCGTTCGAGTTATTATATGGGCGTAAGCCGCGCGGCATCCTAGACATGCTGCGGGAAAATTGGGAGGAGGGACCTTCGCAAAGCAAGAACGAAATTCAATACGTTATGGACCTGCGCACAAAACTCCACACGCTCACCCACCTAACCCAGGAGAATTTGCGGCAGGCCCAGGAACGGCAAGCCCACCTGTACAACAAGGGTACGCGCCTTAGGGAGTTCACACCGGGAGATAAGGTACTCATACTGTTGCCCACGTCGAGCTCCAAATTGATCGCCAAGTGGCAAGGACCCTTTGAGGTCACACGGCGAGTCGGGGACGTCGACTATGAGGTAAGGCGAATGGACAGGGGTGGGGCGCTACAGATTTACCACCTCAATCTGCTTAAACTCTGGAATGAGGAGGTCCCCATGGCATTGGTGTCGGTGGTTCCGGAGAAGGCGGAGCTGGAGCCAGAGGTTCAAAAAGGGGCACTGACATCACGTACCTCTCTGGTCCCCTGTGGAGACCACCTCTGCCCGACCCAACTCACGGAGGTCGCCCAGTTGCAGACCAAGTTTTCGGATGTGTTCTCACCCCTGCCCGGTCACACTAACCTCATAGAGCACCACATAGAGATGCCCCCAGGGGTAGTAGTGCGTGGCCGCCCTTACAGACTACCCGAACACAAAAAAAAGGTGGTTCGGGAGGAACTTGAGACCATGCTCGAAATGGGCATCGTCGAGGAGTCCCACAGTGACTGGAGCAGCCCAGTGGTCTTGGTACCCAAGGCCGATGGGTCAGTCCGGTTCTGTGTGGACCACAGGAAAGTCAACACGGTGTCTAAATTCGATGCGTACCCAATGCCTCGTATTGATGAGTTGCTCGATCGACTCAGCACGGCTTGCTTTTATTCGACACTGGATTTGATGAAGGGATATTGGCAGATCCCCTTGACTTCCCTATCCCGAGAAAAAACGGCCTTTTCCACACCGTTTGGGTTACACCAATTCGTCACCCTTCCGTTTGGGCTGTTTGGGGCGCCCGCTACGTTTCAGTGGCTTATGGATAGAGTCCTCCGCCCCCACGCCACGTATGCGGCCACGTATCTAGATATTATCATCTATAGTAATGACTGGCCGAGGCACCTTGAACATCTGAGGGCCATCCTTAGGTTGCTGAGGCGAGCTGGGGCTCACAGCCAACCCAAAGAAGTGTGCAATTGGGTGGATGGAAGTACGGTATCTGGGCTTCCACTTGGGCAATGGGCAGGTGCGTCCCCAAATTAATAAGACGGCAGCGATTGCGGCCTGCCTGAGGCCCAAGACCAAAAAGGGGGTGAGACAGTTCCTGGGGCTGGCTGGCTATTACCGTAGGTTTATACCTAATTATTCGGACGTCACCAGCCCGCTGACTGATCTCACTAAAAAGGGGGCCCCAGATCCGGTCCAGTGGATGGAGCAATGCCAGCGGGCTTTTTCAGAGGTAAAGGCTGCACTGTGTGGGGGGCCACTTCTACACTCCCCTGACTTTTCTCTCCCCTTTGTGAGACTCGCAGACCGATGCGTCGGACAGAGGGCTGGGGGCAGTTTTGTCCCAGGAGGTGGAGGGGGAGGACCGGCCCGTCCTCTACATCAGTAGGAAGCTGTCAGTGCATGAGGGGCACTACAGCACCATTGAAAAGGAGTGTCTGGCGATCAAGTGGGCGGTCCTTGCCCTCCGTTACTACCTGCTGGGGCACCCTTTCACCCTCTGTTCGGACCACGCGCCCCTCCAGTGGCTCCACCGCATGAAGGATGCCAATGCGTGGATCACCCGTTGGTATCTAGCACTACAACCCTTCAACTTTAAGGTGGTCCACAGGCCGGGGGCGCAGATGGTCGTGGCGGACTTCCTCTCCCGTCAAGGGGGGGGGCAGTCGGCTGTGGGCCGGACGGCTGCCCGGCCTGAGTCGGGCGGTGGGGGTATGTGGCAGCAGGGGCGTGGTCAAGCGCCGGTCTGTGACAGGAGGGCGGAGTCAGGGAAGGTAAGTGGCAGAATCACTACACCTGACGTCAATTAACGTGTTTGTGTGTGTCTTCCCAGTGACCGTGCCCTATTTAAAGAGGGAGAGCTGAGAGCAGAGGAGAGCTCATCCCCGAACAAGACGCCAGTCGTGTGTGCGCGTCTATATCAGTGAAGTTTGTTAGACTGAAAAGTAGAGCAATAAACGCTGTTTTTGAACCCGATCTCTGTCCTGCCGTCCTCTGTGCTCCACCCACACCTAGTGAACGCTACAGTATGCAAACCTTTTCCTTTTCAGTAAGCGCTTTATCTTCGGTCAAAGTCACAATGGATCTGGAGCTTATCCCAGGAACACTTGGTGTGAGGTGGGAATAAACTCTGATAAGATATCATACATGTACACATTCACATACTCATTCACCCCTCGGGGTAAATTCATGTTATCAGTCCGCCTACTGCAATGTGTTTGGGAGATGGAAGGAAACTGAAGAACCCAGAAAAACCTGATGCACTTGAAGAGACCTGAGACAGTAATAATGAAGTTTGCGTTTTTGTGTTGAAGAAACATGTTGAAACATTTGATACTATCTATTGTAATATTTGTAAATATAAAAAAAGAAAAAGCTGAAAATGAATTTTGACTATGTATAAAAGGAAGCCATAACATGATTTTGCTGGTCACATGGACACAGGAAGAAGACACACCAAAACTCAGAACTGACTGCACCCTTGTGCCACTCGCTGTATAAGGATAGTTCTCAATATGTATATATTCTGCAATATGTATACTGTTCCTACTTATTCAGGTGACATTGGGCATACCTAACAACCTGTGTTTTCTCTCCCTCTCCCCCCCCCAAAAAAAAAAAAAAAATCTGTCCCTCTGAGTTACATGGAGTCAACAGGAAATCTTTTGGTGGAGAGGGTGGAGACCTTGACTGGCTCTCGTAGCCTGCAGGGAATCGGCTGTCAGACATTCTGTTGCATGTCCCAGACCCGGTGAAACGTAACTGAATTGTCTTGGCCAGCCCTAAGGGTCCCATCTGCATCTGCCTGCACTCGCTCTGATCTATAATTCCAACTGTCTCATTGCTGAGGAGTGTGCACCCATCACCCATTCAAGCATCCAGCCAGAGCAGGTCATGATATTTTTTAACCATATTAACATGCCATTGTTGTGTATTATGCCTGATGTCAGGATGCTCGTCTCTGCAAGCCTACCACACAGACTTAATACTTGTTGTTTTTAGACATTGACACCTGTTGCCTACAACAACCTGTGTTTTCTCTCTCTCTCTCTCTCTCCCCCCCCCCCCCCCCCCCCAAATCTGTCCCTCTGAGTTACATGTTGGTCCTGGGATCGAGATGCTGACCTCTTCTGCTCCTCGGACCTGCTTGATCCATCCTGGTGCCCTGTGTCTGGTTGGAGTCTCATCGCATCCCTCCTGTGGAGGACGGCCCCATGAGGACAGTTGAAAGTCACACCTGGAGGACGCTCTGGACTCTTACAGTAATGCTTTTATGGCTGAGGACTACAGTTGACTTGCTAACTTTAGGACTGCAGTTGTCATGAACAGTTTTGCACTCAAGTTTCCATCAGTGAAGAGTTTATAACATCAAAGAAACTGACTTCATGTTAAAACTGTTACTGTTATAGTCATGTTGTCTGCTGTTGCCCAAATGAGGGTGGGTTCCCTTTTGAGTCTGGTTCCTCTTGAGGTTTCTTCCTCATGTCGTCTAAGGGAGTTTTTCCTTGCCACTATCGCCACAGGCTTGCTCATTGGGGATAGATTAGGGATAAAATTAGCTCATGTCTTAAGTCATTCAAATTCTGTAAATCTGCTTTGGGACAATGTTTATTGTTAAAAGTGCTATACAAATAAACTTGACTTCTCTAAAATTCTCTCTGAACTACAACCCCGATTCCAAAAAAGTTGGGACAAAGTACAAATTGTAAATAAAAACAGAATGCAATAATTTACAAATCTCAAAAACTGATATTGTATTCACAATAGACCATAGACAACATATCAAATGTCGAAAGTGAGACATTTTGAAATCTCATGCCAAATATTGGCTCATTTGAAATTTCGTGACAGCAACACATCTCAAAAAAGTTGGGACAGGGGCAATAAGAGGCTGGAAAAGTTAAAGGTACAAAAAAAGGAACAGCTGGAGGACCAAATTGCAACTCATTAGGTCAATTGGCAATAGGTCATTAACATGACTGGGTATAAAAAGAGCATCTTGGAGTGGCAGCGGCTCTCAGAAGTAAAGATGGGAAGAGGATCACCAATCCCCCTAATTCTGCACCGACAAATAGTGGAGCAATATCAGAAAGGAGTTCGACAGTGTAAAATTGAAGAGTTTGAACATATCTTCTACAGTGCATAATATCATCAAAAGATTCAGAGAATCTGGAAGAATCGCTGTGCGTAAGGGTCAAGGCCGGAAAACCATACTGGGTGCCCGTGATCTTCGGGCCCTTAGAAGACACTGCATCACATACAGGCATGCTTCTGTATTGGAAATCACAAAATGGGCTCGGGAATATTTCCAGAGAACATTATCTGTGAACACAATTCACCGTGCCATCCGCCGTTGCCAGTTAAAACTCTATAGTTCAAAGAAGAAGCCGTATCTAAACATGATCCAGAAGCGCAGATGTCTTCTCTGGGCCAAGGCTCATTTAAAATGGACTGTGGCAAAGTGGAAAACTGTTCTGTGGTCAGACGAATCAAAATTTGAAGTTCTTTATGGAAATCAGGGACGCTGTGTCATTCGGGCTAAAGAGGAGAAGGACGACCCAAGTTGTTATCAGCGCTCAGTTCAGAAGCCTGCATCTCTGATGGTATGGGGTTGCATTAGTGCGTAGGTATATCCAGTGAAAGGTATATCCAGGTTCTAGAGCAACATATGCTCCCATCCAGACAACGTCTCTTTCAGGGAAGACCTTGCATTTTCCAACATGACAATACCAAACCACATACTGCATCAATTACAGCATCATGGCTGTGTAGAAGGGTCCGGGTACTGAACTGGCCAGCCTGCAGTCCAGATCTTTCACCCATAGAAAACATTTGGCGCATCATAAAACGGAAGATACGACAAAAAAGACCTAAGACAGTTGAGCAACTAGAATCCTACATTAGACAAGAATGGGTTAACATTCCTATCCCTAAACTTGAGCGACTTGTCTCCTCAGTCCCCAGACGTTTACAGACTGTTGTAAAGAGAAAAGGGGATGTCTCACAGTGGTAAACATGGCCTTGTCCCAACTTTTTTGAGATGTGGTGTTGTCATGAAATTTAAAATCACCTAATTTTTCTCTTTAAATGATACATTTTCTCAGTTTAAACATTTGATATGTCATCTATGTTCTATTCTGAATAAAATATGGAATTTAGAAACTTCCACATCATTGTATTTCATTTTTATTTACAATTTGTACTTTGTCCCAACTTTTTTGGAATCGGGGTTGTACAAGCCAATGTTCTATCTGCCCTAAAATATTTGTTAACAGTAAATAATCTGAATAGCCACCACCTGTTAGCTCTTTAAACAGTTAAGTCAAGTCAAAGTCCCTCCCGCAGCAGAACCTGGTCTTCCCAGGCAGTCTCCTGTCCCAGTACTAACCAGTCTTTTGAGGTGCATTGGATGGCACCGATCTCTGTTTCTATAGCCCTCGGCCTCTTGCCTATACAGTTAGGGTTACTGTGGAGCTGGTCCTCTGGTAACCATGAGAGTTTGACTCCCTACTCGCATCTGTATTGCAGCATGCCTTGCCAGATGGCAGTATTTTTATGACGGTTTTTGGTATGACCTCGCAGTCAAGAGGCGAACATGCTAACCACTAGGCCAACTTGCAAAATTTAAACAGTAAACATGAAAATTACAAGGCCAGTGTTTCTGTGATCTCAATTTATTCTCTTTTATCAGAGACAGTTTGTACTATCTGAAAAATATAAGGATTTGAAGATACCTCACATGGACTCAGTAAGGTGATGCTAAACACTGCTTCATTGGCTCTAGACCTTTTGTTACCCTGCTTTTAATGTTCTCCCAACAGCTGATCTGCACCTCCACCCAACCCAGATGTGTCCTATTCTCCTTCTTCTGATTTACAGTCTTCCCTTGTCAGTGCTGAACTGTGAGGCGTTCTTTCTTCAGATGCTTCCCACTAATATTTAGAACAACAAAAAAAAACACCTCAGCGGAACACTCTTTTCCTAGCATGTCACCTCCTCTTCCATCCAAGCCATATGCAATCAGCAAAGGATAATTCATGGCATTTATAAACCAAAAGTTGACTTTCTGCATTCCTTCCTCTGTGTGAAAGTTACCCTGACTTCCACCATCTCGCCCACAGCACTGCTGCAGTGTTATTCCTTGTGTGCTATTATCAGATAGCATTTAATTGTTTGGAGAAATGTTGACTTCCCTTCCTCCTCATAATGCATGCCCTAGATTTGCAAATGTAAAGTCATGACGTTTACCAACAAGAACAAGATGAAATTATTTTGTCAGGTCATTTGTATGGTTGAATTGTTTCCTTGGCTGTTTGCTGAGTGTTGGTACTTCAACAGAATATTCCATGAAGTGTTATTCTGTCACTTGTTCAGTTGGCACTAGAAATTTCCAATTTCTTGTCTGGAAGTTCAGCACTTCTGGTACCTGAATTTTGCACTTGTTGTACGTCACTCTGGATAAGAGAACAGTGAAGGAATTTTAATGAAGAACATCAAAGTGCTGGGCTAATTTACCAGCAAGCATTTTTGTCCAGAATAATAATATTGAAATTTAAATATGTCATATTTCAAGCAACAAAGCAGTTAATATATGGAATGAGAAGCACATACATACTTGTCATATTACATTTCCCGAGTAGTCACAATAACCACCAAATAGTACATGTAGGTTAAGGTTAGATCCCTTTATCTGGGATCAGGGTTGCAGTGGATCTGGAACCTATTCCGGGAACACTGGGCACAAGGTGGGAATACACCCTGAGTCCATCGCAAGGCATCACATCGCAAGACACTCATGATGAGTTTAGCTTGTCAGGTCAGATGGATGGGTTTACATGAGGTTGATACTGGGAAACCTAGCATGCTTGGTAAGAGATGAAGACCTGAAAGAAAATATACATCATGTGTCAATTTCCAATTTCTGGAATTTTCCATTGCATGTGTTCAGAAAGTGCTTCAGAATGGAAGATTTTGAACTTCCGTTTCTCAATAACAGAACAAATAGTGGTGTTTTTTTTGGTGGTGTTAACTTCTAGAGAGAGTTAAAAAGAGAGGCTGGTGAGAGAATGACTGTTTACAACTGCTATTCAAAAAAATGTAATTATCACAAAGCATGAAGTGTTGTTTGTGAATACATTTTTAAAAATTGTTAACAAATTGCTGTGATATATGAGGAATAAAACATATCCAGACATGCAGTTATTGGAAATTACCTTGTTATTGGAGTTTCCAAACCTGCTGTTGATTGTTTTAGATTAGATTAGATTAGATTCACTTTATTCATCCCACATCGGGGGAAACTCACGTGTTACAGTAGCAAGAAAATGTCAAACAGATAACAAATAAAACTGAAATAAAAATTAGACAAATGAAGGAATACAGAGGGCTATTTGCATTATCTACCGTGAAAAAGTATAGAAAAATTGCCTTATTGAAAGGCTCGGAAAAATTGCACATTACAGGTGGGCCTATATTATTGCACATAATTGCATCGATGAGAGATGGCAGAGGTAGTAGTGGTGAAGTAGTGCAAATTAAATGACAAAAAGGTTATTGGTGCTATGTTACAAGTTGTGGATGTTATACAGTCTGACAGCAGTAGGTATGAATGACCTGCAGTACCTCTCCTTCTTACACCGTGGGTGTAGCAGTCTACTACTAAAAGAGCTGCTTAAAGCTCCCACAGCCTCATGTAGGGGGTGAGAGGGGTTATCCATGATTGAGGTTAGCTTGGCTAACACACCACAGCATGCCCACTTGTTTTTATTCCTTACCTTAAACCCTTTTTATTGTGTTTAAAATATTTTATTATTTATAGCTTGGGGGTGTGATACAGTGGTGTAGTGGTTAGTGTCATGGTCCTACCTGTGGGCTTCTCTCTTCAGGTAACATCTCCACTCAGCATTACCGGCCACGCCCGCACTCACTTCCTCTTATTTACTTTCAGTGACTGTCACTGAAAGTTCAGTTCCACTGAACTTCACACACACACATTCTCCCAACTCCCTTTTCCCCTGTTATTAATAAACTGTGGTTCAAGTGCATTTGATCTCCTCTCCTGTCTGGTCCTTGACAGAACGATCTGACCCGACATGGAGTCAGCGCACGAACCCTCTGCCCTAGACCGGCTGCAGCGCACCGAAGGAGATGTCAGTCGGATGTCTGCCGACATTGCAGCCCTGATCCAGCTTGGTCATCATCAGCAGCAACAGCTCCAGCAACAGCAACAACGACTGGACCAAGCACTCCAGCTGCTCACCGCCCTAGCACCCCCAGCTCTTCCGAGTCAACCACCGCTGCCCCTCGTTGCATCAGCCCCTGTCATACCCGCCGCTGACGTGCCAGCTCCGGGAGGTGCTCCTGCTGCACTCGATGCCCCGGAACCCAAGGTCGGCAGTCCAGAGCGTTTTGATGGTGACCCCTCCCAAGTCCGTGCTTTCCTGACCAGCTGCCGGTTGCTGTTCGACCTGCAGCCCAGAACCTTCGCATCGGAGGTGGCGAAGGTGGCCTTCGTCATCACTCGTCTGACTGGCCGCGCCCGCCTGTGGGGGACTGCTGAGTATGAACGCCGGACACCGGCGTATGCCTCCTTCTCCCTGTTTGCAGCGGAAATGACTAAGGTCTTCGACCTGGGCTCGTCGTCAGTAGAGGCATCCGGAGGACTGATGAGTATTCGCCAAGGCAGACGAACAGTGGCTGACTACTCAATCGATTTCCGGACCTTGGCCTGGCGCAGCAAGTGGAACATGCAGGTGCTGGAGGACGCCTTTCTGTACAGCCTGGCCGACTACATGAAGGATGAATTGGTCTCGTACGAACAACCATCGACACTCGATGAGGCCATTGCCCTGGCTGTCCGCATTGACTGCCGGGTCCAGACCCGTCGACGAGAGAGGGCCCGCCAGACTCAGCCAGTCACCAGCGCATGGAGTAACCCAGCCCCTTCTATGTCTCCTGCTGTTTCTCCGCCGAGCCTTCTGGACCAGTCAGAGCTCATCGAGATCGGCCGGGCTTCCATCAGCCCGGCAGAGCGCCAGCGTCAGATCACCTCCAATCTGTGCCTGTACTGTGGGGGCGACGGTCACCGTTCTGCCTCTTGCCCAGTAAAAGCCCGAGCTCACCGGACATGGGAAGGGCCTGGCTGAGCTCAATGACCATCCATTCCTCCACCAGCCAGAAACCTATGCTCCAAGTTTGTCTTCGTCTGTCGGATTCCACCCACACCCTGGCCGCCCTGGTTGACTCTGGCGCCGAGGCTAACATCATAGACACCGAGCTTGCACGCCAGTTGGGTCTGCAAAGCCATTCCTTGCCTCCTCACCGGCCCTACGACTGCGCCATTAATCTCCTCCCAGGCACTGCACCACCCAAGGGCCATCTCTACTCTCTGTCCGCCCCGGAAAGGAAGGCGATGGAGGACTACATCAGTGACTCTCTGGCTGCCGGCCTCATCCGTCCATCCTCCTCTCCCACCGGCGCTGGGTTCTTCTTCGTGGGAAAGAAGGATGGATCCCTGTGCCCCTGCATCAATTACAGGGGTCTCAACGACATCACCGTCAAGAACCGATACCCTCTCCCACTGCTCACCTCTGCCTTCGAGCTGCTCCAGGGAGCCACGGTCTTCACCAAACTCGATCTCCGGAATGCCTACCACCTGTTTCGGATAAGGGAGGGAGACGAGTGGAAGACCGCGTTCAACACTCCCACTGGTCATTATGAATACTGGGTGATGCCGTTTGGCCTTACCAACGCGCCAGCGGTGTTCCAGGCTCCGGCGAATGATGTCCTGCGAGATATGTTGAACAAGTTCATGTTCGTTTTCCTTGACGACATCCTGATCTTCTCCCAAACCCTGTCCGAACACACCCAGCATGTACTGCAAGTGCTCCGTCGTCTCCTTGAAAACTCCATCAAGGCGGAGAAGTGTGTGTTTCATGCCAAGTCGGTGGGGTTCCTGGGGTACATCGTGGCAGAGGGGAGCATCCAGATGGACCCTGCCAAAGTCTCAGCAGTGACTTCATGGCCAGTACCAGAGAGCAGGAAGAAGCTTCAGCAGTTCCTGGGCTTCGCAAATTTCTACAGGAAATTCATTCATAATTACAGCACCATTGTGTCACCCCTCACCGCCTTGACCAGAAGGTTCTATCATGGTCCTTCCTGTGGGCTTCTCTCTTCAGGTAACATCTCCACTCAGCATTACCGGCCACGCCCGCACTCACTTCCTCTTATTTACTTTCAGTGACTGTCATTGGCTGTCGCCGATCACCTGCTTTCCCCCTGTGTGTTTATACTGCAGTTCTCCCAAGCTTCTTTGTCAGATTGTCTGCAACTCTCAGTGTGATAACCTGCTCTGTGTTCCTACTACTCTGACTCCTGAAGATATTCTGTTCTGTCTGACTCTGTCTGCTCTCCAGCCCCGGTAACCTGATCTGCCTTCTGTCCTGTCAACTCTGCCTCTTGCCTGCCTCTCCTGTACCTTCGCCTGATCTCCAGCTTGCCCAGCCCTGCTGCTCACCTGCCTCTCCATCTGCCTGGTGTGAGCAGCCCTGCCTGGAGCCCTACTCTTCTGCCCTGGTAACCTGACCCTGCATTTCTGTCCCCTTTCTTGCTACCTGATTTGTGACTCTGTGTTCCAGCCTGCTCTCTATCTCCTGCTTGCTGGGAGACTGCTTGCTGGGAGACTGCCTGAAACCCAAGAGCTGTCAGCCTACAGCCACACCTCTCTGACTACGCCTGATCCCGTCTGATCTCAGAAGCTAAGCAGGGTCGGGCCTGGTCAGTACTTGGATGGGAGACTTCAGACGTCACCACCACGCTCCCACCAGCCATCCCTGCCTCTCAGTCCTCCTGCCATTGAATTTCACACACACACATTCTCCCAACTCCCTTTTCCCCTGTTATTAATAAACTGTGGTTCGAGTGCATTTGATCTCCTCCCCTGTCTAGTCTTTGACAGGTTAGCACTGTTGCCTCACAGTAAGAAGGTTCTGGGTTTGAGCCCAGTGATCGACGGGGGCCTTTCTGTGTGGAGTTTGCTTGTTCTCCCCGTGTCTGCATGGGTTTCCTCTGGGTGCTCTGGTTTCCACCACAGTTCAAAGATATGCAGTTAGGCTAATTGGCTACTCTAAATTGTCCATGACCAAAAGCAGTGCAGCAGAGGAATGGCTAGCTGGCTGTACTTACTTAGGAAAGGGACTCAACCCAGAATATGCTGGACGGGTGAAGAAGAAAAATTGTTTGGGGGATCGCACCAGCTGAGGTTGTTATGAAATATTATGGGTGAGCACAAAAATGGAGAGCATGGGCTTCTGAGAAAAAAACAAAAAAACAACCAAGCTATTAGTGATGTATCATTTGTGAATGAGTCGACGCTTTAAGGTGAACATTAGGAACCAACTTGCATGTCTAAAGAGCCATAATATCGATCAGTCTTCTGCATTAATGATTCTTTAAAACCTTAATCACACACAATTCATATATTGAACAATGTATTTCGAGGGTCATTTGGAACAGCATAGTGGTTTCGAGCAGAAAGATAGACATCTGAGATAAGAGAGATATATTTCACTCTTTGTGTCTGAGCCAGTATGAGGATCTGGTTTATTATAATAATGTACACTTTATGGCAAAAAAAAACAAAGGATGTGGTCACAGGATCATCACACCTAAATGATGTCCACTTTTTGGACATTCCATTCCAAATCCATGGGTATTAATATGGAGTTATCCCCTCCTACTGCCTTATTTGTGGCTTTAACGTCCACTCATCTGGGAAGGATTTCTACAAGATTCTGGAGTGTGACTGTTGAGGTTCCAATTTATTCCAAAAGTGTTCAGTGGGGGTCAGGTCAGTGGCCTGTGCAGGCCATTGGAGATCCTCCACACCAAACTTGTCATACTGTCTTTATGGACCTCACTTTGAGGCCAGGGACACAGTCATGCTGGAGCTGGAAAGGACCTTCCTGAAACTGTTAACACAAAGTTGAAAATATACAATTGTCTAAAATGTCTTTGCATGCTGTTGCATTAACATTACCCTTCACTGTAACTAAGGGACCTAGCCCAAACCTTGAAAATTATCACTCTTCCACCAAACATTACTGTTGGCACTATGCATTGATGGAATCCACCAAACCCAGATTTGTACATCAGACTGCCAGATGGTGAAGCATGATGAATCACTCCAGAGAACACGTTGCCAGCCACTGCTCCAGAGTCCGATGGAAAGATACATCGCACCACTCCAGTGAACACATGACATGCACATAGTGGTCTTTGACTTGTGTGCAGCTGCTCAACAATAGAAACCCATTTCATGAAGCTCCTGATGCACAGTTCTTGTGTTGATGTTGCCTCCAGAGACAGTTTGGAACTCTGTAGTGAGTAATGCAATAGAGGATAGGTGATTATGTGCTACACACTTCAGCACTCTGAGTTTGCATGTTCTACTGCATCATGGTTGTTGTTTGCTAGATTACATTACATCTTATCCAGGTTAGGTGCCTTGCTCAAGGGCACTTCAGCCATTCCCGGTGGTCTAGGGAATCAAACTGGTGGCCTTTTGGTCCCAAACCTATTTCTCTAACCTTTAGGCCATGGCTTCCCCCAATGCTTCTATTTCACAACTAGAAAAGCACTCGGAGAGCACAGACCTCCGCCAAGAATCCTTTAAAAAAAATCCGGGATCCAGAAGGTGATCCGGATCACAGCCAAAATTTAATGGATTGTTACTTGTGCCCAGTCACACCTCTGGAAAAAAATTTCAGAGCAATCCGTTCATTACTTTTTCCGTAATGTTGCTAACAGACAAACCAACCAACAAACAAACCAACTCTACCAAAAACATAACCTCCTTGGTGGAGGTAATAATAGCACTTACAGTTGACCAAGGCAGAAATTTCATAAACCAACTTGTGCCAAAGATGGCATTCTATGACAGCATCATATTTAACCTCCTAAGACCCAAGCTGTTTTTTTACATGCATTTTTAATTTCTTTTTGCTATTTGGGCTTATTAGAACCTGATTAGAATAAAAACTAAGCATCATCTTTAATAAGATGTACTTTTTGAGAAAAAGTATGTCCACATATGTGGATTCTTGTTCTGAATTTCTAAAAAGTGCTGTCCACGTATGTGACCGCTAAGCCCTAGGAGATTAAAGTCACTGAGGTCTTCTATTGGCAATGTTTGTCTATGGATATTGCATGGCTATGTGCTTGATTTTATGCACCTGTTAGCAATGGGTGTTGCTGAAACCCCTGAACTCAATCATTAGAAGGGGTGTCTACATACAGTTGGCCTTTTTGTGTATGCAGTGTAGTGTTTTGGTGAGTATAAATAGGCAAGAATAATTGAATTCTACTTTAGGCTAAGGTTATACTACAACTCACGATGCTCTGTGATGGGTTGTCAATGAAAATGAGGTGTTTGGTAGTGATGCTTCCCGAGCTTCAGGAAGTATTCCCAAACCCATCTGCAAGTATTTGCAGCTTAGTTTGCCAATGAAAACATTGCCACCAAATTTCAATGCATGCATTGAAATTTTTTGTGACATTTTTTGCCATTCATGAGGCGGAGACACACCAAAAAACAACTTGGAGAACATTCACCATGCATCACACAATTGGTGACAATTTTTCATCGGCAAGTATTTGCAAACCCATCGCAAGCTGTAGTGTGACCGTAGCCTCTATGAAACTTAAACTCAGGTAGCAGCAAAATATATTTAATGCAGTGTGCTTGCTGCATTGAGAAAGCAAATATGTTGCACTGATAGATTTTGATTTGTGTGTACTGAAGAAAGTTGAACTGATAAAGTACAAATGATCTAGAAATAGAAGTCCTCTGCCGCCTAAGAGATTCTGCCTCATGGATCGACCTGGGAGTGACAATGACTCAGACACAGCTGCTCAGAGATGTTTCTGGGTTTATTGAAGGACAAACATGAGTATACAGTATATCCACACTCAGGAGTGTGAAGTCATGATATGATTGTTAAATGTAATATCAGGAAGCAGAGTTCTCCGAGTGTGATAAGGTCGCTTCAAAAGGTGATGGAAAATTACTGAGCAGGACAGCCTTATGAAAAACAGAGAGCAGATGTGTGAGCTTGAAGGTTTGAAGGATTTAACTGAAACTAGCCAAAACAAGTTGCAAGCAGCCAAAACAAATTTCTATCAAGCACCTTGTTGGTTTGACATTTATTTCAATAGATTTAGGGACAAATCTACTGGCTGAAAAGATTCAATAATAATAATAATGGGCGGCACGGTGGTGTAGTGGTTAGCACTGTCTCCTCACAGCAAGAAGGTCCTGTGTGGAGTTTGCATGTTCTCCCCGTGTCCGCGTGGGTTTCCTCTGGGTGCTCCGGTTTCCCCGACAGTCCAAAGACATGCAGGTTAGGCTAATTGGTGGCTCTAAATTGACCGTAGGTGTGTGTGTGAATGGTTGTTTGTGTCCATGTCTCAGCCCTGCGATGATCTGGCGGCTTGTCCAGGGTGTACCCCGCCTCTCACCCATAGTCAGCTGGGATAGGCTCCAGCTTGCCCACGACCCTGTAGAACAGGATAAGCGTCTACAGATAATGGATGGATAGTCATAATAATAATGGGCAGCATGGTGGTGTAGTGGTTAGCACCATCGCCTCACAGCAAGAAGGTCTGGGTTCGAGCCCCGTGGCCGGCGAGGGCCTTTCTGTGCGGAGTTTGCATGTTCTTCCCGTGTCTGCGTGGGTTTCCTCCGGGTGCTCCGGTTTCCCCCACAGTCCAAAGACATGCAGGTTAGGTTAACTGGTGACTCTAAATTGACCGTAGGTGTGAATGTGAGTGTGAATGGTTGTCTGTGTCTGTGTGTCAGCCCTGTGATGACCTGGTGACTTGTCCAGGGTGTACCCCGCCTTTCGCCCGTAGTCAGCTGGGATAGGCTCCAGCTTGCCTGCGACCCTGTAGAACAGGATAAAGCGGCTACAGATAATGAGATGAGATGAGATAATAATAGATCAGCCCAAACTGCAGTGAGAGCTCTGAGCACGTGATGGCGCTGTGGTTCCTTCTACACCGCGCGTGACGCTCCGTGAGACCACGTGGCGCTCCCTGGCTCTGATTGGTGCGTTTTCGGTGTGACGTCAGTTCCCCGCGCTTAGTTCAGACCAGCTTGTTGGCGGGATTTTGATGACCGGAAGTAAGAGACTCTACCGGAGGAAGCTGCTGTTTTGTTTCGTTTACGGTAAATTGTTTGCATTTCTTTTTAATATTCCTAAGAAAAGGCAGTGTGCGTTTGTTATTTTATTGTAAACAACTTCTGCTAGCTAAAGGCTTTTAGTAAGAGCAGCTGTGGAGTTATTTGTTCATCTGCACAGCTGGCTAACAGCTCTGAGACAAGCGGCTAGTTTAGCGCGCGAGCGGTTTCTCGAACAACTGGATACAGTAAACAGGTGTTTTATTTTTGTGACGTCATTAAAATGAGTTTTTAAATTGATCTGTTTTTAGGCGTAATCCCGTGCCTGAGATAAAACTGCAACATGCATTAGGAAAATAGAGGTTCCCATTAGAGTCAGGGTTTATCTATCTATCTATCTATCTATCTATCTATCTATCTATCTATCTATCTTTTTTGTAACAGTAGGCTTTCTTATACTCGCAGCACAAATTCAGTTTCAAAACCTCCACCAGAAAGACACATGTTTACAGTGGTGCTTGAAAGTTTGTGAACCCTTTAGAATTTTCTATATTTCTGCATAAATATGACCTAAAACATCATCAGATTTTCACACAAGTCCTAAAAGTAGATAAAGAGAACCCAGTTAAACAAATGAGACAAAAATATTATACCTGCCCGTTTATTTATTGAGGAAAATGATCCAATATTACATATCTGTGAGTGGCAAAAGTATGTGAACCTCTAGGATTAGCAGTTAATTTGAAGGTGAAATTAGAGTCAGGTGTTTTCAATCAATGGGATGACAATCAGGTGTGAGTGGGCACCCTGTTTTATTTAAAGAACAGGGATCTATCAAAGTCTGATCTTCACAACACATGTTTGTGGAAGTGTATCATGGCACGAACAAAGGAGATTTCTGAGGACCTCGGAAAAAGCGTTGTTGATGCTCATCAGGCTGGAAAAGGTTACAAAACCATCTCTAAAGAGTTTGGACTCCACCAATCCACAGTCAGACAGATTCAAGACCATTGTTACCCTCCCCAGGAGTGGTCGACCAACAAAGATCACTCCAAGAGCAAGGCGTGTGATAGTCGGCGAGGTCACAAAGGACCCCAGGGTAACTTCTAAGCAACTGAAGGCCTCTCTCACATTGGTTAATGTTCATGAGTCCACCATTAGGAGAACACTGAACAATAATGGTGTGCATGGCAGGGTTGTGAGGAGAAAGCCACTGCTCTCCAAAAAGAACATTGCTGCTTGTCTGCAGTTTGCTAAAGATCATGTGGACAAGCCAGAAGGCTATTGCAGCCCTCTCAATATATTTCTGAGAAAGGGGAAAGTAAGAATGAGTAGTAGGCAGAGGTTAAGCCAGGGATCCCAGCAGTAATTGAAAAAAATAGAGGAATGTAAGAAACTATCAGCATGGGTCAAGGGGGCTGTAGGGGCAGCGCCCCTTCTGGGGGTACAGGGGGCAAAGCCCCTTGAAGCTGTGGAGATTTTAACATTTAAAGATGCTATAGAACACATTTTTTACATAGATTTAACATAGAAAAGCAACAGAATTTAACAATGTGTATCTATTTGATGCCATATTTTGTAATCTATGACATAAGTGGCAAAAAAAATTATTTATGAAAATGTAGCTTTGAAGAATATACTTGCCTAAATATTCCACTGATTTTGTTATAACAATAGTATCCATAGTTCATCTCATTTGTTTATTTTTTTGTTTCGAGTTAGTCAATACTAGTCTAATATAAGCCACATTCATTTTTCAAAAATCATGAATATGAGCAGAAATCAATGATTCAGTAATTATATATATATATATATATATACACACACATATATATATATATATATATATATATATACACACACACACACACACATATATATATATATATATATATATATATATATATATATATATTGTGTGTGTATGTATATATATATATATATATATATATATATATATATATATATACACACACACACACATTATATATACACACACACAGCAAATATTGGAGATATTTGATTTAAACCTTTCTCTTCTTGAAAGGTTTCACTGCAGAGGAATTTAATGCTCTTTTCTGGGGTGCATTCTGTGATCTTTCCTCCAGTTTTCTCTGCTTTTGTTTCTCTGATCTTTCTTTCTGCTTTTTCTGATGTTCTTGCAGTGCTCTTTTGGATAGTTTCTTGGCTATTCTGTCCGCATGAGCTTTTGTTTCAAGTTCTGTATTCACCACATTCATTCATCTCTTCTTGGATTCAACTTTCTCTCTGGCTAAACGCAACTACGCTTTCCACGACATATTGAATTAAGTTCAACGCGTTAGAAACAAAAGCACGAACGGAGTTAAAACACGTTTTCTAGCAAATGGGCGCAGCCATATTGTTTTCTCGTTCTATCGCGTACAGTCTCACGATATTTACATCAGTTTAACTTCTGAGTGTTCCCGAATGTCAACAAGAACAAACGAAGCTGACGAAAACATCACTAAACAAGCAAACCAAATCAGAATGTATTCTGCTGGTCATTTTACTTAAACATATTTTTAACGGATATACAAGTGATGATTTAAAAAAAACCCCAACACTTTGGCTAGAAAAATAGCAGAATTCTGCTAAATAGCGGACGTCTGGGATCCATGTTAAGTGTAAGCTGAGCGGAGGCTGCGTTAGCCGCTGCCGCAATGTATAAAAAAGAGGGGGTTCCGGGTTTACTCCCCCGGGAAAATTTTGAAAATGTAGATGTTAAATGGTGAATTCTGAGTGATCCTGAATGCAAAATTTTATTTTTATGAAGTAAAAACTTATGAATTTCAATTCTTTGAAAAACCACTGTGAGTAGCCGGCAATGGAGTGTTTGTAGGCAGCAAAATCGCCGGTTGCCTGCAGTTATTGAGAGGACTGCTATTGGAAAAATGTTTTGTGGACAGATGAGACCAAAATGGACCTTTTTGGTTTAAATGAGAAGCGTTATGTTTGGAGAAAGGAAAACGCTGCATTCCAGCATAAGAACCTTATCCCATCTGTGAAACATGGTGGTGGTAGTATCATGGTTTGGACCTGTTTTGCTGCATCTGGGCCAGGACGGCTTGCCATCATTGATGGAACAATGAATTCTGAATTATACCAGCGAATCCTAAAGGAAAATGTCAGGACATCTGTCCATGAACTGAATCTCAAGAGAAGGTGGGTCATGCAGCAAGACAACGACCCTAAGCACACAAGTCGTTCTACCAAAGAATGGTTAAAGAAGAATAAAGTTAATGTTTTGGAATGGCCAAGTCAAAGTCCTGACCTTAATCCAGTCGAAATGTTGCAGAAGGACCTGAAGCGAGTAGTTCATGTGAGGAAACCCACCAACATCCCAGAGTTGAAGCTGTTCTGTACGGAGGAATGGGCTAAAATTCCTCCAAGCTGGTGTGCAGGACTGATCAACAGTTACCGGAAACGTTTAGTTGCAGTTATTGCTGCACAAGGGAGTCACACCAGATACTGAAAGCAAAGGTTCACATACTTTTGCCACTCACAAATATGTAATATTGGATCATTTTCCTCAATAAATAAATGACCAAGTATAATATTTTTGTCTCATTTGTTTAACTGTTTTCTCTTTATCTACTTTTTAGGACTTGTGTGAAAATCTGATGATGTTTTAGGTCATATTTATGCAGAAATACATAAAATTCTAAAGGGTTCACAAACTTTCAAGCACCACTGTATATGTGAACTCGTAACCTTTTGAACTTTCCACTCACTGAAGTAAAACTATTTTCTTGTATTAAGGCAAGATGCTACAGGATAGGGTCTTAAACAAACAAACCACATATCTCGGGCGTTCTTTGCCAGTTGATTGCTTACAGTATTTTATGTACTGAACATTTTTCACTAATTTATGTATTAATGAAACTTTGTCTCATTAAATATAATAATTAAATCTGCGTACTTCTTTATAAAACAAAAGTCTGTGATTTTAATGTTGTTTAAACCAGGGGTTCTAAACCTTTTCTACTTTGAGGCCCACTTATTCATACTTGTAACGATTCGGGGCCCATTAAAAAAGATCCCCAATTATTTTGGCTCCTCTGTTCTATTAGAATCTAGTAATGTACTGTAAAGTGTATTAATGGAATCCAACATCACTTCCTGTTACAGGCACCACCTGCGTCCTTTTGAACTATATTATCGTACACGTAATTATGACCTCAATAATTATAATTTTATTTGCGAACATAATCAGGATTACTATAGGAAATCATTCTTTGTTAGGACTGCTGAATTGTGGAACTTGTTGCCATCTAGTACGAAGGAAATTAACCCATGTACTACTTTTAAGACCAATCTAATTCATATTTATTTGTCTAAGCAAGGAACTTATAGTCCTCCAGGTTATATATTAATTTAGTTTAATATAAATTTTACTGGGGCGGCACGGTGGTGTAGTGGTTAGCGCTGTCACCTCACAGCAAGAAGGTCCGGGTTCGAGCCCCGGGGCCGGCGAGGGCCTTTCTGTGCGGAGTTTGCATGTTCTCCCCGTGTCCGCGTGGGTTTCCTCTGGGTGCTCCGGTTTCCCCCACAGTCCAAAGACATGCAGGTTAGGTTAACTGGTGACTCTAAATTGACCGTAGGTGTGAATGTGAGTGTGAATGGTTGTCTGTGTCTATGTGTTAACCTTGTGATGACCTGGCGACTTGCCCAGGGTGTACCCCACCTTTCGCCCGTAGTCAGCTGGGATAGGCTCCAGCTTGCCTGCGACCCTGTAGAACAGGATAAAGCGGCTAGAGATGATAGGAGATAAATTTTACTCCTTTGCCATATTCTTAATGTATGTAGTATTGTAGGGGGTTAGATTGCAATCGGGATGCAAGTTTTGTTTCTTTCCCCCTTCACACTCCATTTTAGTTTGAATTATCCGAGTTAATAATTGTTCCTTTTTTTTTTTTTGTATTGTAATGTAATTTGGTGATGAATTCATTCTACAAAAAAAATCTAAAGATGGGAGCCCAGGAATTAAATAAATGCAATAAAATTAAACTGTTTTTAATTGTAGGTATTGTATTTAAAACTGTATGGATGTGCCAGAAGCCAACATAAAACCATGCATGTACGGTAGGGCATTCTCAGTCAAAAGGGATCAATGATCCAAAAGTGGAGTCTGGTCCATTAACACAAGAACTTATTGCCATGTTTTTGGACAACAAACAAGCAAGTTATTAAAACCAAGAAGTACACTCAAAAGAAGTGGATATAGAAGGATTTATCCTATGAGTTAGAAAATATATCCATCTGTTGAGTTCCTTGACATCTCAAACTACCTGGTGCTGGAGACATCATTCTACATGGGGACACAGATGAAAATCTGGAAGAGCATGGAGGTGTACAACTTTTTATATGTGGCTGGGTTAAAGATCTGGGGATCAGGACACTACAAGATAGACGACAGTAGACGGATCTAAGTGCAGGAAGAGTGTTTATTAGCAGGCGTGATATTTACAAAAGTAAAACAGAATCATTAAGCAGAGTATTTAAACAGTGTTATAAACATGGCTAGAAACAAACATGACAGTAATAATGATAATACTTCGCAAAGCCTCTGTGAAAACAGCGTCCATATCTGCATGTGCTGATTGCACTCAAATCCCAAGCGTGCGTACAATGTGGCTGCTTGAGCTGTGCCAGGCTCAAGGGTGCAAAGGTGAGACAGTCAACTGTTTCACCTACTGTATGACCACAACTTTTAACTTGCGTGTATATCGCCATGCATCGCCACCAAAATGCCTCAATTTCATTGATAACCCATCGCAAAGCATTGCGAGCTGTAGTGTGACCGTAGCTTAATGAGGCGGATATGATGTCGGATGCAACCCAGTAGTTGTACCCTATTACAAGTAAAAAATTAACTTCAACTTGAAAAAAAATTCGCAGCCCACTAGATGGTGCATTGTGACCCACTGATTGAGAAACACTGGTTTAAAGTGTAAGAAGAAGCCTTTATTGGTCACATGTACATTTGAGCACAGTGAAATTCCTCCTCTGCATTTAATGAACAAGTGCGCGCACACAACCGGAGCAGTGGGCAGCTATGCTACAGCACCCGAGGAGCAGTTGGGCATTAGGTGTCTTAGTCAAAGGTACTTTAGCCATGATACAGACGGAGGGGAAAGTGCTGTTTATTCACTCAACTCCCTTCACTGGTCCTGGGAATCGAACCGGTGACCCTTTGGGCCCAAGGCCCTTCTCTGACATTCAGGCCATGGCTGCTTCGTAGCAACACAGGAGCAAACCAAAAACACAACTGCAATTTGGATATATGACAACAATGATGGCAAACCCAAGAAACAAAATACCAAATTCAGCAAATCACAACATGACCAGAAGCACAAGACCAAATTCAGATTAGCTCAAAACAGAAGGTGTTGGTCTTGACTGAACATCACAGACTTGTTGCTGCATTTTAATGAAGTTATTATCCCCCACTGACTGAAAGGCCCGAAGGGGGATTACGTCGTGGCGATGCCCGTCTGTCCTGGGAAGGGTATTCAATCAATCAAAGTCCCTTCCCACGCCATGTGGCACATAGGGCGGCGCCAATCTCCGTTTCCATAGCCCTCGGCCTCTCGCCTATTACATAGCTAGGGTTACAGCGGGGGGCTAGTCCTCTGGTAACCGCGAGAGTTTGACTCCCCACTCGCATCTGTATTGCAGCGCGCCTTGCCAGATGGCAGTAGGTACCATTTTTATGATTGTCTTTTGGTACGACCTGACCGTGAGTAGAACTCACGATCTCCCAGTCGAGAGGCGGACACGCTAACCACTAGGCCAACTCGTGGTTAGGGAAGGGTATTCACTTTCTGAAATCAACTCTTCTCACAATTTTTGGAGGAATTTCACAAAACTTGGCAGGATTCTTTGTTATATGTCGATATTGTAAATTCGGTCACATTTTACCAGAGTTGCAGCCCTTGAGTCACAAAATTATTATTATCCCCCGTTGGCCAAAAGGCCTGAAGGGGGATTATGTCGTGGCGACGTCTGTCTGTCTGTCCGTCTGTCCCGGGAAGGGTACTCGCCTTCTAAAATCAACTCCTCTCTCAATTTTTGGAGGAATTTCATGAAACTTGACAGGATTCTGTGTTATATATCTGTAAATACGCATATTGCAATTTCGTTCAATTCAGTCGCATTTTACCAGAGTTATGGCCCTTGATTACCAAATTTTGACAATTTCATGAGGGTGCATTAAGCACTTATAGCATAGATATAGTTGTTAGCAGGGAATATTGTGCTCTCAGAGCGATCTTGTTTGTTTTCGACAAGTCAATTTTGCATGTAATTAATGAGCATGGGATCACTGAATTCCAGCCTGGAGGAGCTTGGATTATTCAGATGACGGAATTAATCTAATGTAACTCCAGTAATAATCAGTACTTTGGGAAATTCCTCTGTAATATTCTTCTAAACATAGGGTTGGAAATTTGAATGGAAAATTTAATGAGATCGGGTCATCTCAGATTTTTGTTTCTGAATTAAAAACCAAAACAGATTTTGCCAGAAATGGCTTCAAAAATACAATATGATTGCACATTCATTCTTGTTCCTATGACGTATACGGTTTATTAAGGAAACTGGTGTACATTTCATAACGACATACCAGTCAAAAGTTTGTACACCCCTACTCATTTATATGTTTTTCATAGGTATTTTGACTATTTTCTACATTGTAGAACAATACTGAAGACATCAGAACTATGAAATAGCATGTATGGAATTATGTGGTAAACAACAACAAAATGTTTAATATTTTAGATTCTTCAAAGTAGCCAGCGTTTACCTTGACGCTTTGCACACTATTGGCGTTATCTTAACCAGCTTCATGAGGTAGTCACCTGGAATGCTTTTCAATTAACAGGTGTCTCGTCGGCGGCACGGTGGTGTAGTGGTTAGCGCTGTCGCCTCACAGCAAGAAGGTCCGGGTTCGAGCCCCGTGGCCGGCGAGGGCCTTTCTGTGCGGAGTTTGCATGTTCTCCCTGTGTCCGCGTGGGTTTCCTCCGGGTGCTCCGGTTTCCCCCACAGTCCAAAGACATGCAGGTTAGGTTAACTGGTGACTCTAAATTGACCGTAGGTGTGAGTGTGAATGGTTGTCTGTGTCTATGTGTCAGCCCTGTGATGACCTGGCGACTTGTCCAGGGTGTACCCCGCCTTTCGCCCGTAGTCAGCTGGGATAGGCTCCAGCTTGCCTGCGACCCTGTAGAACAGGATAAAGCGGCTAGAGATAATGAGATGAGATGTCTCGTCAAAAGTTAATTAGTGCAATTTCTTGCCGCCTTGATGAGTTTGAGATCAAACAGTAAACAATAAAACTACAGTAAATAGCCCTATTTACTGTCCAAACTTTTGACTGGTACTGTATATGAGGAAACAAGTTTTTCAGGCATATGAACATGGTGTGATTGTGGCAAGTGGGCGGAGCTTAAATAATTAACATGGCTAAATTTTCTGTAGTTAGTGGTTGTGAATGGGGGGAAAAACAGTGAAATGAACATTTTTCTGTTCTTTAATTTAAGAGAAGACATTATCCAACAATCTGAAAAATGACTGATTTGACCAAAACTGTCATTTAGTATTATATTTAATAGTATTATACTAATTATTATACCCCTGCTCTGAAAGGGGGGGGTATACTGGTTTACCTCTGTCTGTCTGTCCGAAACACCTTTTATCTCAGCAACCACAAATTATAGCCACTTAGTACTTGGTACTGAGCTTCAGCTTGCGGTTCTATACTGCTTATACCGTTTTCAGGTCTGTCGCACATCAACTTCCTGTTTACCTATGGAATGTATTTATGAAACCTATCGCGTGGATTTACAAAAGTTTCGGAGCATTTTTCTCAGCAGTTACAAATCACAACAGCTTGATATTTGTTACCGAACTTCACCTTGGGGTTCTATACCGTGTATACCGTTTTCAGGTCTGTCGCACATCGGCTTCCTGTTTACCGTCTGAATGTATTTACGAAATATATAGGGTGGATTTTGATGCTATTTCAAGAAGCAGAATGCTATTTCAGAATGACATTTTACCAGGATGCTATTTGAAATCCCTGGGGAGAGACACGGCTTTTTACTCACTTGTTTCAGGGTTAATTCAGGGCTTTCCACTAAGGCTACGTTTACATTAGACCGTATCTGTCTCGTTTTCTTCGCGGATGCACTGTCCGTTTACATTAAACCGCCTGGAAACACCGGGAAACGGGAATCCGCCAGCGTCCGCGTATTCAGTCCAGGTCGTGTCAGCTCCGGTGCTGTGTAAACATTCAGAATACGTGGATACGCTATGCTGAGCTCTAGCTGGCGTCTCCTTGGACAACGTCACTGTGACATCCACCTTCCTGATTCGCTGGCGTTGGTCATGTGACGCGACTGCTGAAAAACGGCGTGGACTTCCGCCTTGTATCACCTTTCATTAAAGAGTATAAAAGTATGAAAATACTGCAAATACTGATGCAAATACTGCCCATTGTGTAGTTATGATTGTCTTTAGGCTTGCCATCCTTCCACTTGCAAGTAGTAAGTGATATGCGCTGGGATCACACACACAGCGGCTCAGTCCCGAATCGTGGCTTGTGCACTTCACTCGTGCGCTCTGTGAGCTGCGCAGGGCCGGAGTGCGCACCCTCCAGAGGGCACTCGCTGTTCAGGGCGGAGTGATTTGGAGCGCAGGATGCCTGCGGAGCCGAGCGTATCCGTGTATTGGCGTTGCTATGTGCACGCGAATCGTGTATTGTTGTTGCTGTGTGCACACTAATCGTTTTAAAAACGTTAATCTGATGATCCGCTGATACGGTCTAATGTAAACATGGGCTAAGGCTCATACTAGCCAGCCATGACAAATAAGTAGCTAGCCGGGGGGGGTAAACACAAAATAAACTCCTGTGCACGCAGTTCCCAGGATTAAATGTATTTTCCAGACCATTTATTGATTCACTTTACTCAAATACAAAGTAAAATGGCAGTAAATCTTCTTTCTTTTCTTGCGTATTGCATCATGAGGCGTTCCTGGCTTGTAAATCTCTTATTTTCGGTGCATGACACATTCACGCAGCTGAGCATGCTATGAATTAACAACGACAACGGTCTGCAGTGGGGCTACACAATTAAACTCTCAGCGAACATTTCTCCATTTGTGTATGAAAATACACTCCAACCACTCAGTTTGGGTTCATTTACAACCAACGGTGTCTTTTGATGCCAACATGTAATTGAACGAGAGAAGACTGGTTTACCGGAGACAAAATAAGTGTTATCTCTGCTTCTGTTCCCTCCGACACACTACTGCCTCCGCCGAGTGCGCGCGCACACACCGCATGTCGGGGCCGCGGATGAGTTACTCTCCCTTGATCAACGAAGTCGGAGGGGAATTTGTGGTTATTATCGGTACAAACAGCGCAAATCAGTTTGACATTATTGTCAGTCTGTTAGATAAACATTTAATTTTATTAAAATCGAAAATTAATATTTAGAGCCTGTGGGCTACAAAAATAATAGTCATTAAAGTAGCCGGCTGGACTTAATTGTGTAGTCGGCTGTTTGGCCGGCAGCCGGCGCTTGGGGAAAGCCCTGTAATTATTTGCTGAAGTCAACATTCATAATAAGTGTCCTATTCCTTCGATCGCTTGCATTCTGATATAAGCGGGGGGGACGTAAGTGAGCAGTATCTCACAGTTGATCTTGTTTAGTTAGATTTATATTGAAAGCACGTTTCCCAGTTTTATTACACACTTCTGTTGTATTCAAATTTACATTATTTATCCTTGTTCTAAAATATTGAGCCTTGGATTAAAGGTAGGCATGTGAAGATTCACCCAATTCGTGATTCAGTTTGGTTCCTGATATTGGGTTAACGATTCCTTTTGTTAAATAAAAAAAAAAAACCCTTTCATTTTCTTAATAACCAACAATATTTACCCACATTTGTAAAGGTCGGAGTAAAATTAACGAAAATGTTCCTTTTATTAAAAAAGAAAAAGTGAACAATGACTAGGCCTTTTTCTTAAACTTTTATGAACATTTCTATGACCTTCATGTTTCTTCTCTTTTCTTTAGCTTTCAGCAGTCTGTAAAAAGAAAGTTCTGATTTCTTGTTAAATCTGTTTGTACACTCGCACAACATTGTTTTTGTGGCATTTAGGTTGAAGTGCCCTTGAGCAAGGCAGCTAACCCCGAGCTGCTCCCCAGGCTGTCCTGGGTATATTGTATGTCACTTTGGATAAGGGCATCTACAAAATGCCTGTAATGTAATGCATTAGAGCTGTGTTACTTCTGCTTAGCGAAGTCGCATGTATTCCAGCTATTGTACGTCATTGTGCGCCCTCTGCTGTTTACACAACCCAATTACGGTTAGGAAAAACGTCATCCATTCGTGATGAATTTGTATCGTGATTTATCATCACATGACAGTTAAATCGATATAATATTGTCACATGCTTAATTAAAGTGACTCGTCAATCAGTCATAACTCAGTAACTTTATAGGAATTCAACCAGCATTGTTATTTGTTTGATTTCTGTGTATTCTTGACTACAGTAAAGTAATATTTAGTGAAGTCACAGACTCATCAGGGGAGGACCGTGAGGACCGTGCACTTACAAACTGTCATTTTTGTTTTAAAAGCAATCATATATACCGTACTTATGGTTTCTTTTCTTTTTCTTATTTATTTGGCAGATAATCATCATGCAGTTCCTAGGCAGGAAGAAGAAGTTGACGCTAAATCATCAGAATGAGCTTTACGACCACTGCCTGCAGTTCTATTGTCAGCCTCCACTGGAGAACATCTCTCTGACCGAGTTTGAGTGCTTTGCCGTGGACAGGCTGAAACGTAAGATCCTCCACACAAGCAGTGTTTTCTGAAACCGCAGTACTATCCTTGTTGGAGACGAAAGTGTCTCGCACCATAACAGCCTTGTCTTACTTCCTATTCTTATAGTGCTCAAGGTGGTGGAGAACCTCGGGGTGAGCTGTGTGAAAATGACAGAACAGTACACAAAGAAGCTCCACACCGAGTTCTCCAGCCTCGGGTTTCCATACAAATTGGAAATGGTGAGGAAATGTTCCAATTAGAGAGAAATATTCTAAACATAAACTGAACTTCTGAACATGGCACGTTATTTGATAGTGTATTAAATTGATAATATTCTGGTTTATAGTCGCACAGTTTATTCGAAATAAATTCTTGTGTTTTAGTGATTCTCCTGGAGCCATCTCACATTTTCTTTACAAGCCTCAGACTGTTGCATAGGTCCCAAGCTTGAGTTGCAGACGGAGCGAGAGCAGGTTTATAAAGTAGTTCTGTGCACATGGACTTGACCTCTGGAACACAGAAAAATAATAATGAACACCATCAGGTTATTATTACTAAATAATCATAAGCATTCTTTTTGGAACTTCTCTTAAGCCTATTTACGTCAGACCAGTGGCTCCTGTAGCACATCTAACGAGCTGCCGTGTTAATCACGTTATAACGTATTACACATTAATCCTTTAATTAATCTCAAATCGTATTAATTGATTGTATATAAGTGATCTGTGAAAAAGATTTGAATATGAATTTATTTAAATGTTATTGATTGATTTTATTTAATTTTTTGGAGGGCTTTTTCGACATTTTCGCCCTCTAATTTAATAACCTGCCAATTCCCACCCACCAGCCAGTTCTCTCCATTATACCACAGCTAGCGACTGGGGAGGGTGTAGGGTAGCACGTGCTTCCTCCGAGACACACAAAGCCAGCCAATCTTTCAAGTGTTCAGGGCTCGACGTTAACTTTTTAATCCAATTATCCAGTCAGAAAAGCAGCAAGATTTTTCACTTGTCCTGACCGTAACCTTTTTATTATTACTATGTATTTCATCATCATCATCAGATTTTCCCACTTGACACGTGAACAGTCATGGGGCTTGCAACTTAAATAAGTTGCATGATGTCCTTTTTGTCCATGCATGTTTTTATCAATTGTCTTTTTTCAATGTTCCATATTTTCTCCATTTTCCCCCAATTTCGCCTTTTATCGAATAGGACCTGTTTAAGGAGGGAAGTATTGTCCATTCTACATAGATGTTGAATATGGCAAAATTCTTCAATTCGTTAGAGATTTTAAAGGCCCAGTCCACTTCTCCTAGGCTACGTTCAGACTGCACCCTGAAACGACCCATATCCGATTTTTTTTTTTTGCCCATATGCGACCTGTATCCGATTTGTTATTGACAATCTGAACGAGACAGATCCGATTTTTTTCACATGCAACCCAGGCCGCTTGGATATGTGGTCCTAATTCCGATGCATATCCGTTATTTTCACATGCGACTGCAGTCTGACCGGACAGGTCGCATTCATGCGACCTACACGTCATCAACAAGAGACAAACGTCACTATTCTGCGTTGGCTAATCCCGCCTCTTTGGTGGAAAACAACAACATTTGTACAGTTTTCAGAATTTAAATAGACTTTTATAGAATTGATCAAGCTAATGGTGGATTTGGTAGGGACCTGGATGTTAAATCATCCTGTATTACAAGATTATAAGATTGTTCTGGAAATTTCCAGTAATTTGACACCTTCAGTCTCATTAGTCTGCTGCCCACATTAATCAGATTATTGTGCGAGTTCCGCCGCCGCCACAAAAACCACATCGCCAGGTCTCGCCTCATCTCCATGCTTTACTTGCAAACTTGGAGTGCGCTTTTTTTTTTTGTTTACGTATTACGTAGATGTGCTTATTACGTGTCCATTTGCGCATGCGGGACACTTTTGGGTCGTTTTCTGTTCATATTGGAGATTGCATACAAGTCTCATATAATTGGTAATGTGAACGGCCTAACAAAAAAATCGGATTTCACAACAAATCGGATATGGGTCGTTTCAGGTTGCAGTCTGAACGTAATGCTATAGTAGGATCTGTGTTCTTCCTGGCAAACCCGCCAGCAACCATTTTCCTAAGAAAACTGTTCCAAATGACATCCAGTCTCTTGGCCTCTGCTGATGAGAGTTGCCATGCTTGGACACTATATAGTAATCTGAATAAGTAATTTACTAGTTCAGTGAAAGGAAAGTGGTTCACAAAGATGATCAAAAAGCAGGTACAGTTATGATGATCACTCTGCCTTATTGATTTCAAATTTTTCAATAAAATTCAAACTTTAACTGTAATAATAAACAAAAACTATCCCGTCCCCCGTTATGGTGGATGTGGTGTTAGAACCCATTACCTGATCTGCAGTTTTAAGAGTCAGACTCACCCAAATTCAAAGCTTCTGGAGGAAATCAAGTTAAATCTTGATTAATCCAGTCAAACTTGAGGTATAAATTAATTTAAAGAAATAAAACTGAATGAAAACAAGTTGGACATGATAAGGCTGACAGAATCACGTTTTGAATGAAGAAAAACTGAAAGTGAGTTTGGCACTGTTGTAAAATTCCCTCAAAATATTTTAATGTGTCCCGTACAAAAGAAAAATACAATGACTGTCCGAATGAAATGAAGATTCACGACAGATGTTTATTTTATTGAGGTATTTGAGCGCCTTTTCTCCAATTTCGATGAATTCAAAGTCTAATAATCTATCGTTACATATTACGACGTGGTTATTTTTTACACACACGCCTACTGTACTCAGCTTCAATAACAGTGTTGCCAGGCAAAACAAACCTCGCCCGGTAGCACTTATGATGAATATGAAGGAAGATATTGCGAAAAAAATAGGTACCCTATGGGTACATGTGGCTACTGCTTATAAATAAAATGTTCTGATCCCATGTCCATACAGTAAATAACAGCGCCCCCCCCTTACAATTTTTGTTGCTGTTATGCTTAATGTTCCATTCGTATTTAAAAAAATGGTTGTTGTACACACTTTTATTTTTTTCTTTTACACATTTTAAACATCTGTGCTTTTTGAAAACATCTTTTTTTTTAACACATTTTAAACATCTGTGCTTTTTTTAAAAACATCTTGTTTTACACATTTTAAACATCTCATAGCATCGTTAGCTAGCACCTCTTGGCAGACAACACACTGTGGCAGTGGAGCATCTTCACATCCAGTCCATGAAAATCCAAACTTTAAATAATCGTGGTCATACTTCCTTTTTTTTTTTTTTTTGCTTGGCCCAGACTCTGTCTCCTCACTCACTGTAGCTTTTGGTACTAAAAATCGATCCATTTTGTCTCTGGCAAAGGCTAGCTGAAGTTCGCTAAACGTCCGCAATAGTAACTTATTCTGGTTTATTTTTCCTCACGTTGTGCGCCCCCTAGGGGAGGCGCGCCCCACACTTTGAAAAGCCCTGACCTAAAACATCATTAGATTTTCACACAAGTCCTAAAAGTAGATAAAGAGAACCCAGATAAACAAATGAGACAAAAATATTACACTTGGTCATTTATTTATTGAGGAAAATGATCCAGTATTACATATCTGTGAGTGGCAAAAGTATGTGAACCTTTGCTTTCAGTATCTGGTGTGACCCCCTTGTGCAGCAATAACTGCAACTAAACGTTTCCGGTAACTGTTGATCAGTCCTGCACACCGGCTTGGAGGAATTTTAGCCCATTCCTCCATACAGAACAGCTTCAACTCTGGGATGTTGGTAGGTTTCCTCACATGAACTGCTCACTTCGGGTCCTTCCACTAGATTTCGATTGGATTAAGGTCAGGACTTTGACTTGGCCATTCCAAAACATTAACTTTATTCTTCTTTAACCATTCTTTGGTAGAATGACTTGTGTGCTTAGGGTCATTGTCTTGCTGCATGACCCACCTTCTCTTGAGATTCAGTTCATGGACAGATGTCCTGACATTTTCCTTTAGAATTCGCTGGTATAATTCAGATTTCATTGTTCCATCAATGATGGCAAGCCGTCCTGGCCCAGATGCAGCAAAACAGGCCCAAACCATGATACTACCACCACCATGTTTCACAGATGGGATAAGATTCTTATGCTGGAATGCAGTGTTTTCCTTTCTCCAAACATAACGCTTTTCTTTTAAACCAAAAAGGTCTATTTTGATCTCATCCGTCCACAAAACATTTTTCCAATCGCCTTCTGGCTTGTCCACATCATATTTAGCAAACTGCAGACGAGCAGCAATGTTCTTTTTGGAGAGCAGTGGTTTTCTCCTTGCAAGCCTGCCATGCACACCATTGTTGTTCAGTGTTCTCCTGATGGTGGACTCATGAACATTAACATTAGCCAATGTGAGAGAGGCCTTCAGTTGCTCAGAAGTTACCCTGGGGTCCTTTGTGACCTCACTGACTTACACGCCTTGCTCTTGGAGTGATCTTTGTTGGTCGACCACTCCTGGGGAGGGTAACAATGGTCTTGAATGTCCTCCATTTGTACACAATCTGTCTGACTGTGGATTGGTGGAGTCCAAACTCTTTAGAGATGATTTTGTAACCTTTTCCAGCCTGATGAGCATCAGCAACGCTTTTTCTGAGGTCCTCAGAAATCTCCTTTGTTCGTGCCATGTTACACTTCCACAAACGTGTTGTGAAGATCAGACTTTGATAGATCCCTGTTCTTTAAATAAAACAGGGTGCCCACTCACACCTGATTGTCATCCCATTGATTGAAAACACCTGACTCTAATTTCACCTTCAAATTAACTGCTAATCCTAGAGGTTCACATACTTTTGGCATTCACAGCTATGTAACATTGGGTCATTTTCCTCAATAAATAAATGACCAAGTATAATATTTTTGTCTAATTTGTTTAACTGGGTTCTCTTTATCTACTTTTAGGACTTGTGTGAAAATCTGATGATGTTTTAGGTCATATTTATGCAGAAATATAGAAAATTCTAAAGGGTTCACAAACTTTCAAGCGTCACTGTATAAAAGAATTCTTAAATCTACTGGAATTTATTTGAGGGTGATGGATTCTGCTTTTCCTTAGGTTACATGATGTTTCTTTCCTTTTCGGTAAAATTTCTTACAAAATTAACATCTGCTTTCTCTGAGAGATTATGAATATTTACTTTGTCTGAGCTGTATTCCCTTTTATAAACCTCTGTCTCAAATTCTGAATTTGTACAAGATCTGAGACGGAAGCGTCATAAATAGCCTCCACGAATAGCATGAACTCTTGCATAATTTATGTATTTTTTTTTAAAAAAATGTTTCACTCTTCACGAGTGGTGTTTAACATTTGCCTTTGATTACTTAGGAGGACTTGAACTCGAACAAAAATCAAACTGGGCCCACGGAATACGAGAAACGAAGGAAAGATCACATCTCTCATTTTATCCTCCGCCTGGCATACTGTCAAACGTAAGTACACTTCTTTCCTCTGTGCAGCTGAGTATTTTGAAGTGGCCAGTGTGAGTTTCTGTTCCAGGGAATATGTTTATATTGAAATCTTTGTGATGCGTTTAATGGTTCTGATGCTAATTATTTCGACTGGTGCTGTGTGTTCGTTTATTCGCATGAGAAGACAGCGGTTATGTGTCGCTCTAACGTCACGGGGAGACTGATGCTCATTAATATCACTGCACAAGATCCAAAATACAGCAGTGTTTTCTTGTCAGGCAACCAGAGACGTCCATAGTACACTTTTACACTGTTTTTCTCTCTCGCCAGTTGTTCTTTACAGTCGCTTGCGTCAAATTCAAGTGTTTGATGTTTATGTATAGAATAACGGGTATTACCCCGAGTCTTGATGCTTCAATGAAATTTTGCATTATGTGTACACTTTTTGGAAAACAAAACGCATCAGTAAACCACACAAATTGGAGGAAGTGACGACGCTCAGGAGTGCGACTGCAAACACTGGTCCTCGTGCAGACAAACTGAATGGTGCAAATGATATAAGATACCAGACATTATACATGGAAGACGACTAACTTGATGATAATATATGCAGTAAAGCCTAAATCTGATTTCAGAGAGGATCTCAGGCGGTGGTTTATCCAGCAGGAGATGGATCTTTTCCGCTACCGTTTCAGCGAGCTTTTGCCGAAGTACAAGGCTGACTTTCTACACAAAAATAATCTGAAATATGACACGGTAAGGCCATTTTTCTTCCGCTTGCTCATAGTCCTTCAGGGTTTGAGGATTAAAGAAAAAAAACCCTCTCTGTAGGACTCAGTGTGTACCTCATACTTCATACCTCATTCCCCGTCCTGTAGTGTTTTGTATGTTGTAGAGAAGACCAGAGAATGTATTGAATATAATTTAAATTTCTGAACATGTGAAAGTTTCATGGCTGAGTAACTCATTGGCCAGATCTGCATATGGAAATTAAGTTACAGAAGAAAAAGGGTGCTCAGTTATGGTAAGACACACACAAGGGTTTAGCAAAAGAATGTATTGTAATATGCAGTCCAGGGTACATTGTGTGTTTATTTTATTTTATGTGCGTAAAATACCACTGTTAAGACCACACACACTCAGCTACAGTATGTGGTGTGTTTGTTTAAAGTGCTTTCTGAGTTAGAGAGGCACTCTAACTCAGGCTTGTAGTACTCGAGTCTGACTCGTGCCCTAATTTTAAGGACTCGTAACTCGACTTGGACTTCAGCACTGATGACTCGGACTCGTAAATTGGAGACGAGGACTCTGATTTTTTTTCTTTATTTTTGTAACATGCCATAATAATTTGGCATAAGATATTTATATCTACACTACCGTTCAAAAGTTTGGGGTCCCCCAGACAATTTTGTGTTTTCCATGAAAAGTCACACTTTTATTTACCACCATAAGTTGTAAAATGAATAGAAAATATAGTCAAGACATTTTTCTGGCCATTTTGAGCATTTAATCGACCCCACAAATGTGATGCTCCAGAAACTCAATCTGCTCAAAGGAAGGTCAGTTTTATAGCTTCTCTAAAGAGCTCAACTGTTTTCAGCTGTGCTAACATGATTGTACAAGGGTTTTCTAATCATCCATTAGCCTTCTGAGGCAGTCAGTACGTTTACATGCACATCCAAATCGAGCTACTGTCGGTAATCGAGCTGAGGGTCCCAGCAGGGGTGCCAGAGAAATCCAATCCTACATGCACACAAGGAAATCAAGCTATTGTGTGAGGTGCATTGTGCACCCGAGCCACAGGTGGCGTTACACGCCTCATCGTGTTGGTACACTTCCGGTTGTCGTCATGAAGAGCTATTCAAGAGTGTAAACAAAGTTATCAGCAGTGTTGCCAGATACTGCTGACGTTTTCCAGCCCAAAACATGTTCAGATCCGCCAAAATGCACTTAAAACCTCCCAATCTGGCAACACTGGCAGTTCCGTGTTCACAAGTTCCGTGCTCAAGCTGTTATGCTTGCTCTAACAGACTGTATGGCTACAAACTGTCCTGCGCAGACCACTGTTTTGTAAGACAACTTATTTTGCACAATTGTATATTTTTCTAAAGTCCATTTTTTGCTTACAAAAATTTTTTTTTTTGCTTACAATTTAACTTATGTCTTAATAAACACACAAAAAGTTCAATTGGTTTGTTTTTATTGACATTCTTCAGATGTTGGACATTATATATATATATATATATATATATATATATATATATATATATATATATATATATATATATATACACATATACACACACACACACACACACAAATACAATGACTTGTTTATGTACACAATTCACAGCTATGCAACAGCTGTACAGATGTATTTGGTGATACAGTAAGTGAGCTAAATTTTAACAGTGCAAACAATGCCACAAAAAGAAAAGATTCATGCCGTTGTCATGATTCGTTGTCATGCCGACCGAGGCTGTTGTGTTTCCCGCTTGTGGTCTCGTCACTCGTCACTTCCGGAAGGGGCAGTGCTGAAGTAAGTAGCTCGAATACGTAGCTCGATAGGGTTTACATGCACTAAGTAGCTCGGCTACAATCGCATAATCTAGGTCGTGTAGCTCGATTACAAGAAATCAAATTCGGTTCGATTTCAGCCGAGCTAAGGTGTTTCCATGGCATTTAGAACTTCGATTTCAGTCGAGCAACGGCAGAAATTTGATTTTCTCTATGTGCATGTAAACGCACTGAATGAGCAAACACATTGTACCATTAGAACACTGGAGTGAGAGTTGCTGGAAATGGGCCTCTATACACTTGTGTAGATATTGCACCAAAAACGAGACATTTGCAGCTAGAATAGTCATTTACCACATTAGCAATGTATAGAGTGGATTTCTGATTAGTTTAAAGTGATCTTCATTGAAAAGAACAGTGCTTTTCTTTCAAAAATAAGGACATTTCAAAGTGACCCCAAACTTTTGAATGGTAGTGTAAATTTCTGAACATGTGAAAGTTTCATGGCTGAGTAACTCATTGGCCAGATCTGCATATGGAAATTAAGTTACAGAAGAAAAAGGGTGCTCAGTTATGGTAAGACACACAAGGGTTTAGCAAAAGAATGTATTGTAATATGCAGTCCAGGGTACGTTGTGTGTTTTATTTTATGTGCGTAAAATACCACTGTTAAGACCACACACACTCAGCTATGTGGTGTGTTTGTTTAAAGTGCTTTCTGAGTTAGAGAGGCACTCTAACTCAGGCTTGTAGTACTCGAGTCTGACTCGTGCCCTAATTTTAAGGACTCGTAACTCGACTTGGACTTCAGCACTGATGACTCGGACTCGTAAATTGGAGATGAGGACTCTGATTTTTTTTTCTTTATTTTTGTAACATGCCATAATAATTTGGCATAAGATATTTATATCTACATTCATTTTTATACTAATTTCGTGCAGGAGTGTCACACCTGCGCACCTTGGTGTGTGGATCAGATAGACTCTCGGGCGCGATCTGGACAGCACGGATGCCATAGACGACTCGCACCTGCACAGGATTAAGGCACAAACGGCGCACCTGTATAAAAACTGTGAAAATACACTTACTTTGCGAAGTATTGAGTTGTGTTGCTGACACATTACCGAGCCTTATTTTTTTTGTTTGGTTTCCTGATCCCTGATTTCCTGTTTCTCATCTTTGATTCTGCCGAGTTGACGATAGTCTGTTTGTGCCTCGCTCGACCTATTGCCCGTTTCACTGTTTTACGATTTTGCCTGCCGTTCTGGATTATTTGTCTTCATTTGTATTAATAAACACCTTCTGCACTTCCAACCGTCTCCCAACCGTCTGACAGAATACTTCACACTCCCTGATAAAGAGAAGCACATTCACCTGTTCATACGTCACGTTCAGGAACAAACTAATGTTAATGGCGCTAAAACAGCCGCCGTCAAATGGTGCGGTTGGAGTCTTGTTCTCGGAGTCGACTCGGATCAATAGTGGACTCGACTCAAATTTTCTTTTAATGACTTGTACTTGACTCAGACTTGAACACTGGGGACTCGAGACTGGACTCGGACTCGAGGTTTAGTGACTCGACTACAACACTACTGTAACTACAGTACAGTAACTACAGGTCTGAGATAGACTTGCGGTGCGGGATTTGAAATTAACTTTTTTATCCACTTACCAATGTGGCCGGTGGAGTCCAAAGTCTACCAGCCACACTTGGTGTTTTTTTTTTTTTTTTTTCTTTTCACCAACCACTTTCTTGTTTTTACTGAAAGTGTGTAACTGCATGTGAAAAAACAATACAGTAAGAGCTACAATATTCAAGCATGATTATTTTGGTAAATAGGTTATTTTCTAATTTTATAAGTTTAAATAGTTAAACTTGAGGAAAATACTCAGACATATATATTCTCTCTCTCTCTCTCTCTCTCTCTCTCTCTCTCTCTCCCCCCCTCTCTCATATGCATTTCCACACATGTGCGCGCGCACACGACTGACCTGATGGAAGTTATATTTGATGTTGGGCAGGTAAAATTTTTTTAGTATTATTAGTAAAGGGGTTTTTTGTATCTCTGGCTAGGAAATTTTCTAATATCTTTTATATTTAGTATTCTAACGCTACGTTCACACTGCAAGGCTTAATGCTCAATTCCGATTTTTTTGTGAAATCCGATTTTTTTGTGAGGTCGTTCACATTAACAAATATATGCGACTTGTATGTGATCCTCAGTATGAACGAAAAGCGACCTAAAAGTGTTCCGCATGCGCATTGCAGGATACGACGACGTCACACGCAGTGAGCATGGCCATTGTTTACGGAAGTAACCTAAAGTTTCCTGTGTATGACAGTAGCCAGCATGGAGTGCCTGGCGATGATGCAGTTGTTGTTGCGACGGAGCCAGAACATGCACAATAGCCTGATGTTAAGGAGGAGGTTGAGAAGGAAGAGGGCAAGGGTTTTGGCTCAGGCGTTCTGCAGGGTAGTGACTGCAACCTCCGTTCAAAGGAACGTGTCATGCGCCATGTTTTTGTAACTTTTTTTTGAGAGACCCGCCGCCTACTTCAGCGCAGAATAGTGACGTTTGTGGCTTGTTGATGACGTGTAAGTCGGATGAATGCGACCTGGCGGTTCAGACTGAAGTCGCATATGAAAAGATCGAATCGGAATTAGGACCACATATCCAAATGGCCTGGGTCGGATTTGAAAAAATTGGATCTGTGTAATTCATATTGTCAATAAAAGATCGGATACAGGTCACATATGGGCGAAAAAATCGGATTTGAGTCACTTCAGCCTGCAGTGTGAACGTAGTGTAAGTTTAACAATTAGTATTTAGGATTTTTAACATTAGTAGAGTGTGTATATTTCGATTTTATATCGGGTGAAGAGCCATATTTGTGGAAAAACCTGCTATTAAACCATTATTATTATTATTATTATTATTATAATAAAACCCATGAGGATGGAGCTGCCAGGCATACGAAAACGAGGAAAGCCAAAGAGGAGATACATGGATGTGGTGAGAGAGGACATGAAAGTGGCAGGTGTGGTCGAGAAGGATGCGGAAGACAGGGCGCAACGGAGACGAAAGATCCGCTGTGGCGACCCTTAATCGGGAGCAGCCAAAAGAAGAAGAAGAAAAAAAACCACGAACCATTCATGGGACTCTCCATTGTTGGCTTTTCTCCACTTTTTTTTTTTGAGTTTTTCAACCTTCAATTCTTTGGCCTGCGTCTCCTGGGAGGTTTTCTTTGCAGACCTCTTAAAGGAACAGTCCACCGTATTTCCATAATGAAATATGCTCTTACCTGAATCGAGACGAGCTGCTCCGTACCTCTCCGAGCTTTGCGCGACCTCCCAGTTAGTCAGATGCAGTCCGACGCGCTGTCACTCCTGTTAGCAATGTAGCTAGGCTCAGCATGGCCAACGGTATTTTTTGGGGCTGTAGTTAGATGCGACCAAACTCTTCCGCGTTTTTCCTGTTTACATAGGTTTATATGACCAGTGACATGAAACAAATTCAGTTACACAAATTGAAACGTAGCGATTTTCTATGCTATGGAAAGTCCGCACTATAATGACAGGCGTACTAACACCTTCTGTGTGCTTCGGCAGCGCATTGATATCTGAGCTCCGTATCAATGCGCTGCCGAAGCGCGCAGAAGGTGTTAGTACGCCTGTCATTATAGTGCGGACTTTCCATAGCATAGAAAATCGCTACGTTTCAATTTGTGTAACTGAATTTGTTTCATGTCACTGGTCATATAAACCTATGTAAACAGGAAAAACGCGGAAGAGTTTGGTCGCATCTAACTACAGCCCCAAAAAATACCATTGGCCATGCTGAGCCTAGCTACATTGCTAACAGGAGTGACAGTGCGTCTGACTGTGTCTGACTAACTGGGAGGTCGCGCAAAGCTCGGATAGGTACGGAGCAGCTCGTCTCAATTCAGGTAAGAGCATATTTCATTATGGAAATACGGTGGACTGTTCCTTTAACCCCTACAATGTAACTTTTTTTTTTTTTTTTTTTTTTTTTTTTAAATTTGTTTGCTGCACCGCTAGCCCAGGCTGCTTGACTTGAGGTACTTCTCTTTAACCATCAGTCAGGAGTTAGCGGTCTGTGCTCAAGATTAGTGCTAGTTAGCGTTTTATGCTCAAGCTGTCACGTTGAATCCGAGTCTTTGTGTTTCACTCGGACACTTTAATGAGGAGATCGGATCGTGTTGGAATCTGAAATCTGTTTCGTTTAGTATTTATTGACTAACAAATAAGGAAAAGAATTTTTTTTTTTGAAAATTTTGCATCTGGGATTTCTGATGATAAAAACAAAAGTCCTGTTAACTTGTGTTACTGACATGAAAATCGAATGACCAAATGCACATGGACTGCTAATGTCCTTTTAACGATCAGTTAAATAGTCTAGAAAAAGTGCCATCACAAAGTTGAATGCGCTGATTGGACTCAGGCGCCCCATGTTGTCATGGTAACATTGACAATAACACCGTTTTGGATTGTTTGCCTGCGTATATATTGTCTCACTGTGTGTGTGTGTGTGTGTGTGTGTGTGTGTGTGTGTGTGTGTGTGTGTGTGTATATATTCTGCACTTTATTAAACTGTATACTTTTGCACATCCATCCGCCTCCCTCGCGTACGTGACATGGAGATTATTCCATGCGACTTTGAACCAGCGTGGAGTAGAGAAGAGTTGGAAAGACGACAGGATAAGGACGAGTCCGTCGCACTGGTATTTACATCATTGCTGTCGCACAATTAAAACGTGCCAGATCAGGCGGCTGGTAGGTTTTCAAAATAATAAACACGTATGTGTTTTTGTGATAAATCCATATTATACTGCGCACATTTTCCACATAATCCTCACTAAGGTTTCGGACAGCACTACAAAATGGCGTCCCCATTATATAGTGCCCTATATAGTGAGTAGGGAGCGATTTCGGACACGGGAAACTTCCGACTTGATTGCATCAGCATTCGAAAGAGGGCGCGTGTCTTTTGACAACGTTGGCAGATGTTGGTCACTTTGATTTCCGCTGTACGTTTTACTTCCGTCCAATGATGTCTCGCACAGGTCTCAACGAATCTCGTTTACGGCCATTGCTTTGACATACGGACTGATGTATTACAGAGCGTATTTCAAACACTCATAACTTGCTATAGCAGTGACAAAATAGCTATCAGAAATTCATTCCTACATTTTATAAAATGAGAAATAGAATTTTGATTATAAAAAATTTGCCTTCAGTTCCCCTTTAATGCTCGTTTCTTTTCTTCTCTTCTGCAAGATGGTTTTAAATCATTTGAACAGCAGCAGTAAAAATGACAGCCATGTGGAATGATTTCCCAGTGTCCGAGTTACATTAAAGAAGTTATTTATTTATTTATTTATTTATTTATTTATATATATCACTATTTACGCCAAGAATCCAGAAAACATCACTTACAGATGCTCATAAATTAATATCGATTGGATATTGATCTGGTGCTGTGTGGGATTTTACTGAAACAGAGATGCTTGTATCATAGGAACGTACCTGAAATATTATGACCGGTTTCCCAACTCGCCTTATACACGTCGTAACTACAAAACACAGCCAGTGAACTGTGTTTAATGTGAGCAGCAGGTGGCGCTGTGAACCCGTCGATGGTTGAGCACCTGAGGAGGGAGGGGGAAAAAATGGTCTTGGAGCTTTGATGCTGTGGGATTAATGGTCATTCTTCTACTACGTTTTAATTGAAATATCTCAAAGTCTAATATGCTTTAGTTGATGCATTTGTTTTTGTTGCAGTGTTCTCAGCTTGTCCGCTTCGATTTTCCCTGAAAGTCTGATTTGTCCTTTATCTTCCTTTTGACAGATAAGTGCCGAGGAAAAGAATAATCTAAAAGACCAGCTCATAAACTCCAGTTACGCCATGAGTGGGACCAGTGTTGCTGAGCGAGACTTCTACAAAGTACGACTTACTGCGGCACATTACTGCAAAGCCATTAAACTGATGATAAAATATATTCTTAGTGGGTTGTGTTTAGCCTTAATCTCGTCTAAACTGAGGTAATATTTAGAAAATCCTTTCGTGGTGGTTTTTTTTTTGTATGTACCATCATGCTCTGTTTCTTATACGCTTTATTTTTAATGCTGAAATTGCCTAAAGGGTTTATATCCCTGGAACACACTAAAGGCGAAGGATGTCTTCTGATGACTAAATTTATGAGAAAATGCATCTGTTATATTTAATCAGAGCCTCCAGCTGTGTGTAGAAATCCTGGCTCATAAACAGTTCTGCTTTTATTTTGGTTCAGGTCCCGTTCCAGGACGCTCTGGATTTAGTGCGGACGAGGAAAGTGTTCTTAAAGGGTGGCTATGCGTACGTTCCTCATCAGGACATCGTCACTATCGTCCTCAACGATTTCCGTACCAGACTCTCCAAAGCACTCGCAGTAAGTCACCGATTTATTCGAACTGAATAGAACTAGAGGAACTTATCGTGGATGAGGTAAACATGACACACAGGGGTTTTTGTTCTGGATTAACTGATTTTCTAGGCCTTTTTCAGTCTGGGCTCTGCTGGTGGCTCAGCGGTTAACTTAAGTAGCTTTGATTAGCAAAAATTACCATAGGCTGCCTTATAGTTGAGAATTAAGAGGTCTAATTATAATCAGGCTGAGAGTACTTTTTTTTATGCCTCCACCACCGTAAGGTGCAGGAGGCATTATGTTTTTGGGTTGTCCGTCTGTCCGTGCGTGCATGCGTCTGTCCGTCCCGAAACCTTGTGAACGCAATATCTCAAAGGCTAATGAAAGGAATTTCACTAAACTTTCACCATTTGTGCACTTTGGGACAAACATGAACTGATTAGATTTTGAGATCAAAAGGTCTAAGGTCAAGGTCACTGTGAGGTCAAATGTCTGTCCGAAAACCTTGTGAACACAATATCTCCAAGGCTGATGCAAGTAATTTCACCAGGTCAAGATTACTGTGAGGTCAAATGTCTATCCCCAAATCACAACTTAATAAGGCGTGTAGTCTACCGGGCGGAGGCATCCCCATCGACGCCGTTGACGTCGAGTTCTATCTAGTTTTTTTTTTTTTTTCTTTTTTCCCACAGATATGTATCAAATTTTTAAAAAATTATACATTCAAATAAATTAATTTAGAAAATTACCCCAAATACCTTTATGGCAGGCGGCACGGTGGTGTAGTGGTTAGCGCTGTCGCCTCACAGCAAGAAGGTCCGGGTTCGAGCCCCGTGGCCGGCGAGGGCCTTTCTGTGCGGAGTTTGCATGTTCTCCCCGTGTCCGCGTGGGTTTCCTCCGGGTGCTCCGGTTTCCCCCACAGTCCAAAGACATGCAGGTTAGGTTAACTGGTGACTCTAAATTGACCGTAGGTGTGAATGTGAGTGTGAATGGTTGTCTGTGTCTATGTGTCAGCCCTGTGATGACCTGGCGACTTGTCCAGGGTGTACCCCGCCTTTCGCCCATAGTCAGCTGGGATAGGCTCCAGCTTGCCTGCGACCCTGTAGAAGGATAAAGCGGCTAGAGATGATGAGATGAGACCTTTATGGCAATTATTTCACAATTATTCGCCAAAGGCAAGGTGAATACCTGTGAATAATAACAGAGATGAAGTCGAGGTTATTATTCACCGATGTTCACTGAGCCTGAGGCAGATGATTGTTTTAGTATAAATACACAAGCAATTATTTAAAAAAAACAAACAAACATTTATTTCAGTCTTCAAAAGAGGCATGCAAATGTAATGCACTCGGACTTGTCACTTATCCATGTCGACTTGCATAAAATACTTTGTTTTGAACTAGATAAAATAAATCACAAGTCCTCCTTACCTTCGAATAGTTTTACACCAAACTTTGTAGCATCTTTAGTGCTTTTAGGAACAGCATTTTCTTTCATCGTTTGTAATTCTTCCTCACTTACGGTGACTAAGCGACTGGCCGCCATTTTGCCGAGTTGCTCGAGGTGATTATCGAGAAATAGTCCGAATCTCTCGACCAATCAGCATGTGATTTTCTATAATCACCTCTGTATATTTATACTAATAATATTTTTCAGTACCAATATTTCTTTTGACGTCTAATCCAGATTTTTAACAATAAGAATTACATTCAAATAAAAAAATGCATAGAATAAGTAATTATTCAAATGTTAAATATATATTTTACATTTTCTGTACATATTGTTAAAAGTATTGACGATTCAAATACATATTTACAATTTATTTATAATTTATATTTTATCATAGAAACGGGTTCCGTCCATCTGTCTGGTCACGTTTTCGTTTCCGGGCCATATCTTTAAAACTACTGAAGATATCTTCATGAAACTTTGAATACATATCAAGCAACATGTGAACTGGTGCCGTTTACTATTTTGGATTTGCTATTTTGGATACATAAAAAATAGATTTTGACTTGGTTTCTAAGCGCAATGTTCGTTTCCGGAGCATATATCCAAAACTATTCATGATACGGATTTGAAACTTGGTGTACATGTTAACAAGGTGATGTAAATGTGCCTTTTCATACTGGGAAATTTGAGAAATTTAAATTTTTCATGTTTCCATGGAAACAATTTTAGACAGTCTCTCAGGTTAGTCTTAGGGGTAGGTTTTGTTTCTGGAGCAGAGTGGTATGGTCTTGAAAGTTGGTGTGTATTGATTAAGTAATGTATATGTGCCTTTTGATACTAATGTGAGAAATTTTAATTTTTATCTCACCTGGACCAAAGGTCCGGTGGGTTTATGCCATGGGCTGCTGAGGTCAGTGTAAAGAGGTAGGGTTGGTTTCCTGCGCTTGAAAAATGTGACAAATAATATCTTGAAACTTGGTATATAGGCCGGGGGATATAGATCAGGGATGAGTTTTCTGCTTTTCGGCGGATTTCCACTTTTTCTGAGCAAAAATCGATATTATGCCAAATCCATTGTGATTTTTTTTTTTTTTTCATTGAGGGGGATTGGGGTATGTTCCTTCGTGATACTCAAGCGTATGACGATGTTACATGTTTACATTTTCGCCATCTTTAGTCTCGCTAAGTCTCGCGGTAGAATACGTGTTATCTACAATGTAATTGGCCAAAACATCGCTGGCGAGAGCATGATAGCCAATCATAACAATTCTTACAAGAGTGTGAGAGAGAACAAAAGCCAATCATAACAGTTCTTACAAAAGTACCCGCATCTGTTCTATTTTATTGAAACTTGCACATGTTCATTGTCGCTGCGCTTCAAAAATACGTTTCTTTTTCGTATCGGCTTTTTTACTCAAAATGCTGAATACAATTGACAAGCGAGACGAAGCGAAGGTACGTGAAATTGATGCTGGTATAAAAAACAGAGAGAGGACTGACGAGCTTTTGTCTTTGGCCAAAAAGCTGAAGAAGTCGAAATGATTAAATGAAAATGAGAAGTGACTGTGAACTATAAATAATTGTATAAAGTGTACATAGACATTATCCCATAAACTTAGCATTCGTTTGATTTAATACATTGAACATGTATATTATAGATAGTCAGTAAATCTGAATTGATGTTGACAGTTTTGAAAACTTAAATATTTCAAAAGACTTTGAAATCATATGCAACTAATGAGGACACAGGGTGACTGACCTTTTCTCCCTAAGACATTTTATTTAATATATGAACATTTTGATAATTAATAAAACATGCGTTTAATGTGAATTTAGTTTGTCATTTTTGTTGATCATGAATTATAACCATACCCTTGAATGTAGAATGTGATTTTATTTTGAATTCAAACAATACTCCTATTGATTTGAAACATATTTTCATGTAAATATATAAAAAAGACAACAGATTTTTTTTATCTACTACAGCTCAGATTGCAGGAAAAGTGGTTTGTAAGGCCTTATTTTTCAAAATTTTCCTGGGGGGTATCCCTCCCAGACCCCAGGCTTTGGGCGCCATCTTGTTTTCTGCTTTTTTTGGTGACCACCCACTCTCATCCCTGATAGATGACTCTGTCTCCTTGTTTATAATTTAAAACGATTTAAAAGCCATTTCTTGTATATTCTGTTTAGGCTGTTTATTGAGAGCAATGTTTAATATCGCAACCTGTAAATAATCTTTCATGCATTTCCGATATAATCCTTTTAGTATTCAGTCATCTAATGTCCACCTGGCTGAAATTTGGCCAGAACAATGTATTCAATCACTTTCTAATTATAATCACCATTAACGTTATTTTTAACGCGCCGAAATTGACGCTTCATTGTAGGCTTGGGTCCCCCCCCCCCCCCCCCCCCCCCCCTTTGGGTCAAAATCTTTGTCCTTTTTTCTCTTGAAATGGAGAAAAGGCTGAAAATGGCCTAATGGTTAGAGAAGCCAGGACCAAAAGGTCGCTGGTTTGATTCCCTGGACAAGCAGGAATGGTTGACGTGACCTTGAGCAAGGCTCCTAACCCCCAACTGCTCCCCAGGCCGCTCTGGGTATGTTGTACATCGCTCTGGATAAGAGCGTCTGCTAAATGCCTGTAATGTAATGTAATGAAAAGTGAAAGAGCATTTTGTCCTTTTTTGGCCTAAGCGTTTTGGTGGCATTCCTAAATAAATAAATAAAAGGATGTTAAATATATGCTTGTCAGTCAGTCATACACTGATGGATTTTAATTCACATGAACGAACTTGAAACATTCTCGGTTTACGATGACGGAAAGTGAGAGAACCCGTGTGAGTTGAGAACATGACAGAGGAAGTGGGTGGGGCTTCCATCCGTTAATATCGGAGAGTTCAGAAAATGAATAGATCATTGCAGTTTTAGATGGTGATTGGCTCATCTTTCATTTTATTGGGGAGAACAAAAACCTGCTCTTTTGGCATATTTTTGAACGATAAGTTGTACTAGTGTATTCTGAAGTTTTTGCTAAGCTCTTATGCAAAATGCGTAACGTAATATAATAGTCTGGTTATATAATATAACATTATTATTATTATTATTATTATTATTATTATTATTATACATACAGGACACTTTTTCCATGGAATAAAAACGTGTTCTTCCCTTCTAGCGGGTTTCATTCATTTGGTCTGATAGCATGCAATATTGTTAGTATATCGCTTATCCTATATGTATTACATCGGTCTACCCAATGGAGAATGAGCGTTGAATATGGTTTACGATATTGCATGGCTGTCAAGACAACATGACGTCATACATCAGAGACGTAAAACTTCCACGCTAGATAGCGACTATGACAATTTGTAAACAAACATGGCTGTCAGGTCGCGCCATTGTGTGTAGTTGTCGATGTTGATTTTAAAAGTAACTAAGTAAATTACACAGGGAAATGAATACTTAAGTATGAGTGAAAAATACTGTGGTGAGCGTGTGTGGATGAAGAATCTGGAGACAGAAATCTTAGTTTCTCGGTCGTTAGCCTGTGCTAGGAGCCCTCAATAGCACTGGCTTGACTGCGCTAGCATTGGCCTTCGTTAACACTATTAATGAACACCGGCTGGAAGGTAACTGCACTGCTGCGCCAACAGCACAGAGTCACGAGTAAGCTAGCATTGGCCCTTGAGAATGCTGATATGGAGAGTGTGTATGTATAATAATAATAATTTTGGCTGGCTTTTTTTCATGGTATATCAGATATATTCCGTTCAGCTAGCATCGTCTTTGACTCATTCAATATCATGCTAGCTGAATGGAATATATCTGATATACCACTCAAAGCCAGCCATCATTACTTAATTATTATACATACGGGCTGCCTTTTCCATGGAATAAAAACATGTATTCTATTCCCTTCTAGTGGGTTTATTGATGGCATGCGATATTATCATATCGCTTATCCTCTATGTATTACGCCACTCTCCCTAATGGAGAATGAGCGTGCAGTATTGTTATAATATTGCACGTTGTCAAGACAGCACGATGTCACTACGGTTGCAAAGGGGTGGAACGTTTCCGGGAATTTTGAAGAGCCCAGGAATTTTCAATTTTGGCGTTTATTAAGTTTTAAACATTTAATCACCCAGAAAAACAGATTAAAACCCATGTTGAGCCTTTCTTTCAATTATGTACTGTTTTGTGCTAATTAAGAATAGGACATCTTGCTAAAGGCCAATTAATAAAAGGCTTTTAGCCCATGTTTACATTAGACCGTATCAGCGGATCATCAGATTAACGTTTTTAAAACGATTAGTGCGCACACAGCAACACCAATACACGATTTGCGTGCACACAGCAACACCAATACACGGATACGCTCGGCTCCTCAGGCATCCTGCGCTCCAAATCACTCCGCCCTGAACAGCGAGTGCCCTCTGGAGGGTGCGCACTCCGGCCTTGCGCAGCTCACAGAGCGCGCGAGTGAAGTGCACAACCACTGATTCGGGACTGAGCCGCTGTGTGTGCGATCCCAGCGCATATCACTTACCACTTGCAAGTGGAAGGATGGCAAGCCTAAAGACAATCATAACTACACAATAGGCAGTATTTGCATCAGTATTTGCAGTATTTTCATACTTTTATACTCTTTAATGAAAGGTGATACAAGGCGGAAGTCCGCGCCGTTTTTCAGCAGTCGCGTCACATGACCAACGCCAGCGAATCAGGAAGGTGGATGTCACAGTGACGTTGTCCAATGAGACGCCAGCTAGAGCTCAGCACAGCGTATCTGCGTATTCTGAATGTTTACACAGCACCGGAGCTGACACGATCTGGATTGAATACGTGGACGCTGGCGGATTCCCGTTTCCCGGAGTTTCCAGGTGGTTTAATGTAAACGGACAGTGCATCCGCGAAGAAAACGAGACAGATACGGTCTAATGTAAACGTAGCCTTAGTTTTTCGATATTAGTATTATATTCAGATTTTTCAGTGAAAAATTATTCTCAATTATCTAGTCTGAGGGACACTTAATAGAAATCCAGTCAAAGGTCAAACACGCATTCCCCAGTTCCCTACCACAAAAGTGTAGAAGGTCTTGTATCCCGTGGTCTACTACACATATTTTGAATACATTATTTTATTTTTTTTGTGTTGGGGACCTCTCGAATCTGCATTTGAATAGATTTCTATTAAGTGTCCCTGGGACAAGATATCTAGTAATTTTGAATTGAATAGATTATTTTTCTAGAGTGTACCCTTTGGTAAGAATTAACTGGAAATCTAACTCATTGCATAACAAGTAGTGATTTCTAAAAATCTTGCAAAAACTCAATTTTGACCATTTTTATTACAAAATTTTACAAAACTTGAAGACTTGTCTATAGATTTAATCACAATGGTATAACATCGTAAAATAACAAGGAATATTAAAATTAAAATTTCTAATTACTAGTAGTCTTGAAATAAGTTTTGCTGCTTGTAAAACATATTAGTGCCACTTTTCTCTTTCGCTACGTTCACACTGCAAGGCTTAATGCTCAATTCCGATTTTTTTGTGAAATCCGATTTTTTTGTGAGGTCGTTCACATTAACAAATATATGCGACTTGTATGTGATCCTCAGTATGAACGAAAAGCGACCTAAAAGTGTTCCGCATGCGCATTGCAGGATACAACGACGTCACACGCAGTGAGCATGGCCAGTGTTTACGGAAGTAAAACCGCCCGGTTGCGGTATGACTCATCCAATCTAGCTTGAATAGCTGCATCCCCCCAAATGGAAATCAGCTCCCTAACCTCTGCGGTCTTCCATTGAGAAGATTCAGAACCTTCACAGCCCGAAGCGTCCCTCGCATTGATGTCATGCGCAGGGGCACAGATACGTTTTTTGAACTGGGGGGGACAAAGCTGCCAGCAAACCAACCCCAACCCCGATATGCCTGTCAAACTTGTTGTTAGTAACCATAGCAACCAAGCTCGAGCTCGCAACCTGTGCAGTCTGCGCAGCTCAACCAACTGAATATCAGTCTTTGTTTTGTTTTATGTGAGTTGTTGCAACTATATACTGCTGTGCACCTCAATAAACCGAATGGTAATTAGTCTTTTGATTTTTCCGTGAGGTTTGCCTTATGCAAAGAAAGACAGCATAGACGTTTTTTCCTCCCTATAAGTGGGGGGGGAACCGAACGAGGTGAATTTAAATATGACTCGTCCCACCCTCTATCTGCGCCCGTGATTATGCGCCATGTTGTTGTAACTTTTTTGAGAGACCCGCCGCCTACTTCAGCGCAGAATAGTGACGTTTGTGGCTTGTTGATGACGTGTAAGTCGGATGAATGCGACCTGGCGGTTCAGACTGAAGTCGCATATGAAAAGAGCGGATAGGAATCGGAATTAGCACCACATATCCAAACGGCCTGGGTCGGATTTGAAAAAATCGGATCTGTGTCGTTCATATTGTCAATAAAAGATCGGATACAGGTCACATATGGGCGAAAAGATCGGATTTGAGTCACTTCAGCCTGCAGTGTGAACGTAGCCTTTGAATCTGGAGCAAGGCTGTTTAATGTCATTGTTTTAATAGCATTGTATACCCTAATCATTACTTCTAATCTGATAATTTGCAAGCAAATTACTTGGCAGGATATGGTTTACAAACCAGTTGCAAAATGAAAAAGGACTTAAAGTTGTTGAAGTATAATTAGTAAATAAAGTTACAGGAAGTAGTCTTCAAAATCATAAGTAAAGTTAAAGGGCTGATGACACGAACATGACTCTATGCAATTTCTTAAATAAACTATACAACATGGCAAACGTGTTAGATTTCTGTTATAATTACATGAAAAGAAGCTGTTGTTACGCGAATATCCAACTTTTAATTGCACAGTGCAAGAAAACTGGGTCCGTGGCTCGCGGCCATGTTGTGACGTCAGCGGAAGAACACGCTGCGGTTCACTGGCTGTTCTACTCTGGTTCTACTCAATGGAAATGGCGCATGAAAACGCTGGTGAACTCTCTAGTGCTAGCTCTTCCTCTTCTGGGAGTCTAGAATTGTGTTGATCTCTTCCGAATAGAATCTATGATAGCCTACCCTCTTTACCCTTTGCCTCTCGTTGCTAGGCGGCAGTTACATGAAAGCCGCAAGCTTTCATAAGCAAATACATGACTGATATCACGCCGACTTTATGATTACATTTATGATCATCATGTAGAATCTATAGCTCTACGTACCTTTATCTTATGTCGTTTCACAACACATGTTCTGACAGGAGGACTGTCTTTGGATCCGGCATAGCTACTAGTAGACCCCCTAGTAGACTAGATATTTTTGCAGAATATCCCCAAGCCACATCATTGTAGGAGGCAATAATCTCCTCATCTCCATACAAAGTAGTGTCACTTTTTTATGACCCCCCCCCCATAAATTCATAGCCCCCACTCCTCCATAAATAATGACCACCCCCTAAAATTAAAAAAGAGCCTTCTCAAGATTATCACAACTTTATATTTTGATTTTGTACCTGAAAACAATACTGACAAAAGACAGTAACTCCGTCCAAATTACCAGCAATGGACTCAAAAACAGTCAAATCAAATTGAAATAAATATATAAAATGTTTTTGCTTCTGAAAATGTGCACTGCACTGAAATAGCAATAAAGTCAATTTAAGGTTTATAGTTTAGTGCAATAGCTTTCCTCTTCCACACACTCATATAAAATGCCAGGGCTCTATGTTAACTTTTCAAACCGCTTGTCCTGTCGGGCAAGTTGAAAGGAAATTTACTTGTCCAAATGTGAAGTTGACTTGTCCGAAGAAATATTTTGAGAACACCCCCCCCCCCCCCCCCCCCAAACTATTTGTAACCCAATCTTTATGGCATTTGTTTCCGAATTCACAACATATGCATAATACAGGGGTGGGCAATTATTTTTTCCATGGGGCCACATGAGAAACAGAAAATTTTGTGGAGGGCCGGACCAAAAGGCTGAACTAAATTCTGTGTAATATTAATTGTATTTCTTTATATAAAGCAGTAAATAACATTGTTTTTACAAACTGCTAAGACTGGTAAGAGTATGGAAGAAACGAGGTTGCCTTACAAAAAATGTCATTTATTCAATCAAATTTCCCAAAACAATGGCTAACAAAATGTCAACGTTTGTACCTTTTTTTTTTTTTTTTTCCCCCAGTCACATTCACTCCAAAACACAATAAAGACATCACAATATTGTCTTTCTACTCCAAACATCAAGCACCAAGTCCACTAAGCACTCTTTCACAAATTCCCCCTCCGAGAATGGCTCACTGTGTTTAGCGATTTTGTGGGAAAGCACAAAGCTGGTCTTGGTTGCTGCATCCCTGGATGTGTGACGCTTGGTAAAAAAGCCTTGCTGCTTTTCTAGCTTAGCCAGCAAAGCTTCCAATGTCCGCGCTATTTCAGCATCAGTCAAGTTTCGGTATTTCTCAGCGTGCTTCGTCTGGTAATGCCGACTCAAATTGTAGTCTTTGAACACGGCGATCTGCTCTTCGCAAACTAAACACACGGCTTTATCTCTGACTTCAGTAAATAAATACTTAGCAGTCAATGTTTTGTTGAAAGCCCTGCATTCAGCATCTACCTTTCTTCTTTTTGCGGACATTTTGGGGGCTAAAGTCGTCTTGTGACCTGCTCGCAACAATGTCAATTCGGTGTAGGTATCAGATCTACAGATCGGCTCGGGCTCCGGCGCCTGCTGGTGACGTCACACTACGTGATTGGCTGGACCGTTTGAAGGATGACGTACAAGTTTGTGGTTGGTCTGGACAAATTACGGAAGTAGTTATCGCGGGATTAGGTTTCGTGGGATTTCATGACATGTTCATGTCACGCGCATTGCATTTTTGTTGAACACAACTTCAAAATAAAACCAATGCACATTCAGTCCACGCATGGGGTAAAATTAGAAAATCCGTTTATTTTGTAATTTCTAATTAACCTTACGCGGGCCGGTCAGAATGAACCAAAGGGCCGGATGCGGCCCGCGGGCCGTAAAATGCCCAGGTCTGGCATAATATCTATGAATCAAAAGTAATCAATACTTGATATATTGAGGCAAAAGTTCAAAAATATAGTAAAACATACCATAATTCACCAATTATTCTGCTGAAGTTCAGAAGCAATATATCCCAATAGAATAGAAATTATGAACATAAAATTAAGAACAAAATAACTATACTATGAGATCCAGAAACACTAACCATTATATATACACAGATCAGTACTCTGCAGTTCAGTAACAAATATCACAAAAAGTAATATTGTCATAAAATTTATGACTTGAGATATCACTAATTTGGACAAGAGAAACAAATAACAATGCTACAAATAAAAACAACTGATAACAAAATTGACTGATTAATACTGTAAATCACTGATTATTATACACTGAAATCTAGTTATCAAATGACAAGGTAATATATCTTATGAAAACCTCCACACCTCTACTGACTCACAGATGAATGGATACAAATAGTTTTTATTCATCTTCATCCATCAGCCCTTGAGTTCTGCTCCATCAATTGGACTCCATCAATCATTAATTTATTTATGAGAAATTGAAAACCAGAAAATTAAAATTATATATATATTTTCATTTTTAAATTATTAATTTTGAATATATATCCTCCACTGATTAATTGTTGTCTAATTATTCAGTGTGACTCCTGTATGATATTTAATGGTCAAAAAAAATATAATTTCAAATAATCCATAATTTATATCCAAATTATAGAGCCCTGTTTCAAATTCCTAAACTCCCATTACTAATTAGTTAATTAATACAGCCGGTAACCTAATTAGCAGCCATTTGACAGCTTGGTATTTCCTAGATAACTTTCCCCACTCCTACCTCACTCCCTGTCAATCCACACGCATGCAGGCGCACATTCCCTGCCCAGCACACCCTGCCACATGCTCGACTATATAACGAACACCATCGACAACAATTCAAAGATTTTGAAATTACCACATACTCAATGTAAATATACAGTTGAATAATAATCCCGCCAACAGAAATGTCAACAAATCCATGTGTATGACACGATTAAAACCAATCATACACGACCGTTTACTTTTCAGCGCAAATACACGAAGCGGTATTGGCCGGTTTCACAAGTGGAATATTGCACATGCGCACATCGCTCTTTCCTAATAGAAACATCCGGGGATTCATCAAAACAATTATGTCGAGTGAGATGCTTCGTAAATCATGTGAATAAACTGATAAATTTGATATGTAACCCGAATATCGGCGTATTTTGGCACTTGTCCGATCGGACAAGTAACGGAGACGATGAACTTGTCCGACATAAAGTATCACTTGTCCCGGACAAGCAGACAACCGTTAATGTCGAGCCCTGAATGCGTGCACATCCTGCTACCATAGTGTCACTAAGTGTGTCCCGATGGTCATCTGAGACTTTGGTAAACTCAGCCCTTCTCTCCTCGATCTGGCGCTCGACCAAAATGACGCTTCCGAACAGCGCCGAACATCTCCGACGATGCACGAAGACGACACACTCCTGCCGCGGAGCGGGGCGGAGCGTGACGTAAACAAAGACGGCGGACCTCGTATCGAAAAGGTGCATTTTACGAACAGTTTCTTCACAATTCTGGGTAAAATATGAGTAATAAAATTTAATTTGTATCGAAAACATACTGGCCCGCCCGGGCCACTGTTTGGCCAAATTTAGTGGCCCGAACTGGCCCGAAAGACGTAAAAAACACCGGCGGGCCATCGGGCAAGTGCTAATGTCGAGCCCTTATTATACATGTACCAGGGAAAACCCGTATTGCTTTTGTAAAACATTTGGTGGTTTTTAATCTCAGTTGTTTAATTAGTTACATGTTTGTTTTTTGCTTGTATGTTCTTCTGAACAGAACAGAGACCCAGAGAAATATCTTAATCTGAATAAAAGGACCTTATTATTTGTATCAATTCTTAAGTAAAGTTGGTTTTGAAAATTCCCGAAAGTTCCCCAAAATTCCCATAAATTCCCGTTAATTCCCAAAATTTCCATGGAAATTTTCCACTCTGAATATTCCTGGGAATTTTGCAACCCTAGACGTCACATGTCGGAGCTCATGCGAAGATCCAGTGACACAACTTTTTCTGCTGCGCATGTGCACGATCATTTCTTTGTCGGCCGGGAGAGAGAGAAGACGGGGTTAATCCAGTGCTGCTACTGCTAGGATTAACTATGCTGTAATTAAGCACGAAATAAATGAACTAAAAACTGAAACCGAAGATGCGTTGAACACCCGAAAGACTACCAAAACTTCATTATGTATTCTTCATGCATATTCACAAGAGAAAAACATGCCAACGGACATCGAAAAGCTGGAAAAGAGACACGTCAGAGGTGTAAAACTTCCACGGTAGCAAGTGACTGAGACAGTTTGTAAACAAACATGGCCGCCAGGTTTGCTTCGTTAAAAGCGGAAGATTTTGAGAGAATTTTGGCTGCCAGGTCGCTCTATTGTGTGTAGTTGTTGATGTTGATTTAAAAGTAAGTAAATTACACAGAGAAAATAATAATATTATTCGGCTTGACTTCGCTAGCATTGGCCTTCGCTAACACTACACCCACTAGAAGGTAACTGGACTGCCGCGCTAACAGCACCGAGTCACGGGTAAGCTCACGTTGGCCTTTGCTAACGCTATTGCTGAATGCTACATTGTCTAGAAGGGAACTGGACTACCGCGCTAACAGCACCAAGTCGCTGGTAAGCTTGCGTTGGCCTTCGAGAATGCTGATATGAAGAGTATGTGTACGTATAATAATAATAATAATAATATTGGCTGGCTTTTTTTTCGTGGTATATCAGATATATTCCATCCAGCTAACATGATATTGAGCGAGTCTTCGACTTGTTCAATATCATGCTAGCTGGATGGAATATATCTGATATACCACGAAAAAGAAGACAGCCAATATTATTTGAATATAATATGACCCATAAATGTCTGGTTATCACAGCAGTGTGATCTCATGTAAGATGATAATATTGCCATGATAATAGGCTTGAGATTCAGATTCGTTTTGCTTTCAGTGTACAGGGTTTTTATATTTTCGTTGATTAAGCATTTGATTACGTTCTTACACACAGACACATGGTATCACGTAACGATCTGTTGAGTTTAACTAGGGCTGCATCAAAACCATTGTGTTGTGGATCCATCTGCGTCGTGAAGTTTGTTGGTGGAATGTTGTACAACTGGCAGAAGAGGATGTATGAGGGGGGCTGCGTTGCTTCACAGCCTGACAGATGACACTTTATTTCCTCGTTCTTCCTCCGAACATCAAATCAGACTGTCAGTCAGAATCTACTCCAGAGCCAGTCGGTGAGACTAAATGGGTTTCTTGTACTTGTTTGAATTCGTGCGTTTCAGTTACCCAATTAAACGCTTGCATTAAATTATATGTCATTTGTATGTCACTTAAGATAAAAGCATCTTCCAAACTGAATAAAAAGAAATGTAAGGGTGTAAGGTGAAACTCGCACTCTTAAAGAGCAAACAGTTTTTATGGCTTTTTGTGACTTCAGACACAAAGAGAATACGAAATGTGTCAATCATCATGACAGGCACATCTATATCTATCTCAATATCCGGCTTGGATTGAGATGCTCTGAAGGTTGAGAATCGGATATGAGGGTGACCAGCTTCAGCATCTCGCTGCTCTGCCTGCTGCATGAAAGGGTTTGATACACAGGCAGTGGACCTTCATGCGCCAGCTTCAGCAAACAGACGTCAGAGTCGGCTGGAAAGAAGTAGAAAGTGCAAGAACGTGTTTCCTTCCTTTTGGGTAATTGAGCTGTTGAACATTTTTAACACTTTTAGTCATTTAGTAAGTTCATATCGAGTTCACGGCATTACAGTGCTTCACAGGGCTGTAGTTATTATTATTTTGTTTTATTTTTTCAGCAAAGTGAAACAATATCTAACTGAAATCTCAGTTTAATACTCTTTTGGTGGTGGCGTGACAAGATTTGCTATTTTTGGCTCAGCCTTTGGATGAGTCCTATAGAGACACCTATGTGTATGTTTAACCGAGCTCGAGCGTGTTTTAAGAATCTAAGATGGCCGTTGGTGTGCCAGCCTCAGGTAGCAATTCTACAGTCACGGTGTGGCGCCACTGTGTACTGACTGTCAGCGCCACGTTACTTAACCTCAGTTCAAATCAAAATCAAATCAAGTTTATTTGTATAGCGCTTTTAACAATAAACATTGTCGCAAAGCAGCTTTACAGAATTTGAACGACTTAAAACATGAGCTAATGACGCACCATGTTCACCATGTAATCCTCCATGGCCGAGCGGTCTAGAGCGCGCCGTCCAGGAAAGGAACAGATTTTGCAACGTCAGTTGGAATCCTGGCATCGACATCTTTCTGAGCGGACCATTTATTTACCTTTGCGTCAGTTCCTGAGATTTTTCCCCACAGATTAATCCAGTGGAAGAATTTATTGTACCAAGTTGCTGATGTCTTGCATTGTATAAAAGCTAGGCCATACCGCTGTGTTTCTATAACCTTCTAGAGCCTCTAGCACAAGATAATTATATACCCAGGCTCGTGAGGTACAGTAGCTTCTATCTTCCAATCAGAAAAAGGCTGAGCTCAGACCTGCTCAGTCTCTAGTTTAAAAAAAAAAAAATGCTCCATACATTTTATAAGAATAGGATGCATTTTAAGGATTTGAGCTGATAACTTTCTATAGGCTTGTAGGCATGTAACGATTCACTCAATTCGCAATTCGATTTGAAATCACGATATCAGGTTCAAGATTTGATTTTCCCACAATATATATATATATTTTTTAAATATTAAATGAAGGAAATGGGCGGCACGGTGGTGTAGTGGTTAGTGCTGTCGCCTCACAGCAAGAAGGTCCGGGTTCGAGCCCTGTGGCCGGCGAGGGCCTTTCTGTGTGGAGTTTGCATGTTCTCCCCGTGTCCGCGTGGGTTTCCTCCGGGTGCTCCGGTTTCCCCCACAGTCCAAAGACATGCAGGTTAGGTTAACTGGTGACTCTAAATTGACCGTAGGTGTGAATGTGAGTGTGAATGGTTGTCTGTGTCTATGTGTCAGCCCTGTGATGACCTGGCAACTTGTCCAGGGTGTACCCCGCCTTTCGCCCGTAGTCAGCTGGGATAGGCTCCAGCTTGCCTGCGACCCTGGAGAACAGGATAAAGCGGCTACAGATAATGAGATGAGATGAAGGGAATTTTATTCCCCCCCCCCCCCCCCCCCCCCAAAAAAATGAACATTTATTTTCCTATTCTGCTGTATAGGAAACTTTCTTATAATTTACACACACGCATGTACAGGATGTATGTGTGTGTGTGTGTGTCTCTCTCTCTCATATATTTCCCCCCCATATTTTTCATACACACGTGTGTGTGTGTGTGTGTGTGTGTGTCATATATTTTGTGTGTATATATAATATATATAAAATGTAGAATAGAAAAATTTGACTCTGACACCCAACTTTTGAACATTATTAAAAATTTATTCTCGACAAACGTTTCGGCCTTCAGCCTTCTTCAGTGTCAAAAAAACATGGTGCTATGGGTGTGGTCTTATATATACAAATTTGTGAATTCTATACACTTCAAAATAAAAGACAAAGAAAAAAATAAACTAATTACACAATTTAATAATTCAATATTAAAATTTATTAAAAAAGAATGCGATTTTTAGATTTATATTCTTTTCGCTTGTTTAACCCATGAGGGGCTAAAGTAAACAATTGCGATATCCAGTACGCTTCTCTATTTAGAAGCACGTTGTCTAAACTATCTTGAGCAGCATTAACTATTGTTTCTATATAAATGAATTCAAAATCATTCAAATTATGGGGAGACTGATTAAAATGTTTGGCTACTTCACATGGTTTTTTTTTTTTCATACTAGATTTATGGTTACGAAAACGTACTTTAAAAATCTGTAGTACAAGTACCAACATATTGGAGATTACATTTACGGCAAGTTGCTAAATATACTGTATTGCGGGAAGTACAAGAAAGATGTTGGTGAATTTTGTATTTCCTTCCGGTTACGGAGCAAACAAAAAAATTTGACTCTGCGAAAAAGTTATTACATAAATCGCATTTTTTGCTACACCTAAAGCAACCTTGTTCACGCCCTTGATTATTGACTTCTGTGTCACCACGCTTGAGTTTAGAAGGCGCCAGGATATCCTTAAGATTTTTCGGCCTTCTAAAAGCCGAAATAATACTACCCTCCGGAAATGCTTCTTGCATTAAAGTAGAGGAATGCAAAAAGCTGAGATTGTTCCACAAAATCTTACCGATATCCGGAAGGTTAGGGTTAAAGTCAACAACCAAGGGCGTAACCTTACGCTCAGGCTTAATTGCCCCAGGCTTAAGTAACTCACTCCTAGGGAGAGAAGCTACTTGACCAAATTTACCAGAGACCAGGTTAGGGTCATAGCCTTGATGGAACAAAAAAACATGTGAAGTAGCCAAACATTTTAATCAGTCTCCCCATAATTTGAATGATTTTGAATTCATTTATATAGAAACGATAGTTAATGCTACTCAAGATAGTTTAGACAACGTGCTTCTAAATAGAGAAGCGTACTGGATGTCGCAATTGTTTACTTTAGCCCCTCATGGGTTAAACAAGCGAAAAGAATATAAATCTAAAAATCGCATTCTTTTTAATAAATTTTAATAATATTGAATTATTAAATTGTGTAATTAATAGTTTTTTTCTTTGTCTTTTATTTTGAAGTGTATAGAATTCACAAATTTGTATATATAAGACCACGCCCATAGCACCATGTTTTTTTGACACTGAAGAAGGCTGAAGGCCGAAACGTTTGTCGAGAATAAATTTTTAATAATGTTCAAAAGTTGGGTGTCAGAGTCAAATTTTTCTATTCTACGTTATCTATATCTACACTGCTGGGACCCGTGATATCCTTTGGATCCTTTTGGACAGACTGGTTGTTGGCTGGCAGAGACTTTTTACACTCTCTCTCTCTCTCTCTCTCTCTCTCTCTCTCTCTCTCTCTCTATATATATATATATATATATATATATATATATATATATATATATATATATGAATGAGTGATTCCACGCTTATGGGTACTGAAATGGGGACATGAACTTATTTTTAAAAATTCACCTAAAACCATTTCTTTTTTTACCATCAGGTCACAAAACATGTAATCTTTAATGAATGATATGTTAAAAGATAACTTTAATTTTCTGAGATGTAATAAAAACATATTTATATGCCAAAGTCAAGCCTATGAGTTCCAAAATGATGTCTGTTACATTACTTCTGTTACGATTGTCCATCTCGCGTCTGTTACAAATTAATTACAATCTAGCTCTATACCATGTTAATCTTATTGAAAGAATGTGTATGTTTATTCTACTACACATGTTTATTAATTATATTTGCTAAAACATCACCTTCCTATGTTTCAAAAAGTAATTCTACATTGTTAAAATTGAGAATCTATATGTCCACAACACTTCTGTTACGTTCTGACTTTGGCATATAAATATGTTTTTATTACATCTCAGAAAATTAAAGTTATCTTTTAACATATCATTCATTAAAGATTACATGTTTTGTGACCTGATGGTAAAAAAAGAAATGGTTTTAGGTGAATTTTTAAAAATAAGTTCATGTCCCCATTTCAGTACCCATAAGCGTGGAATCACTCATATATATGAGTCAAAATTTGCTAATGGGTAATAATGGTGAGACACGTATAAAAAATAATCTCCATCCACTATTTTAAACATAAATTGGATATTTTTTGGTTTAAATAAAATAATATTGCTCTAAGAAATAATGTTGACAACTTCAGATATCACAAGCTATATTTTCCCAATAAAATCATTAATTAATTTTTTGAAGTTGGTGAATTTTAGACACCCGACCGTAACAGTTCTGACTAACCAACTTCGACAAGGTTTGATTGCTATACAACTTATTGTCGGAATTAAATCAACTACACTCCATAAAACAGGTTTACTGAAGTGTTTAAAAAACCACATACAATGGGCCTGCACATTTTCTAAACACGAAAAAATCATTTAAAAAAAAGACTCTTATGCACGTTACTGTGTCCGTCAGAAGTCAACATCAACTTGTGAATAAGAATATTCCAACTAAAAACATTAATATAGAACAATATATGTAATCAATCACTTTAATATAAAAGCACCAATTGATTTATAATTAATTCTCGCCTTGGAATCTGCCTGTTTTCAAAATACATCGATGGTAAAATCAAAGGATCGCTGTCTGTCAGAAAATAACGTACACAAGACTGTATCGTATATCTCCGACCGGCATAGCACCGCATGATACACAAACCTCCAGGAAATCCACACTACCACAAGTTTTGATGACCTCATCGCTTTCCGAGTAGATGGAGAAACTGGCCGCCTGAGCAGCGTGTGTTTGCAGTCTGTCAAGAAAGCTAACGTGCATAATACGTAACGCACGTAAGTATAGATTTGTTCTTCACTCACTAAAAATGAACCGTAGCGATCGGGGAACTGGCTGAAATACTTCATAATGGATGTAAACAAAAATTGACGCCAGTGCAACTGAAAGAATTTGCCGGGAGGGTGAATGATCGTGTGGAATGTGTTGGTCCCTGACGGAAGCAGGAAGTCGCACGTTACAATCTGACGGACATTTCTTATGCACGTTATATTTTGACGTCCCCCAATTGAAGATAAATAAAATTTGTTTTGGGTGTACTTGTCACCATGTCAGACAGGTCAGACAGGTCTCCTTCTGGAGTCAGAGAGCTTTAAGTGGACTTGTTGGAAAAAGGAAGAGATTGATGGCCCAGAAATATGTTTCCATGGCTGTAATCCAAATTTTAAGTCTCATTTATTACTTTATGGTGCATGCATATTACTATCAGACAGTTCCGGCTGTGTGCAATACTCATGTTGTAGTCTTCATTTATGAATTTTACTATATAATTTTAGTCTTAGATTCCTCCTGTTACTTAAATATTCATATTCCCATATTCCTAGTCAGATCTTATAGTGCAATTAGAGTACATTTCAATGAATTCATCTTTGGTAATTTATGTCCGTCAAAAGTAACATGCATAAGTATACTAACCCACATGTGTTTTAATATTGTATTGTTCCACAGAGTCCTGTTTCCAATCCTTAATGTTAATAGTAAGTTACTACTGTTATGTTATGAGGATTTCTTCACAATGAATTCTTGTGTTATGTCCGTTCATAAGTGATAACAGAAAAGTTATCACCTTGGCTCTTGGTCGTGAATCTTTTCACCTGTTTCTTGAATAATTATATTCTCATTTTCTGGAAAGATCTTTGATATTTTCCATTAAGTATTGTAAAAACCTGATTATTTCATTCTTATATGCATGGAGTTTTGTAAAATAAGGAGAAAAAAACCTAAAAATACTTCATTTTTTTCCGTCAAAAAATAACATGCATAAGTGTAGATTTGATAACTTCGCTGATGATTTTTTTGAAAATCCAGTGTAATTACTATCTTTTCAATTGTTAATATGTTTAATAAAATAATAAAAGTTTAATATGATGTAGTTTAATTTTTCAATAAAAGAATATGAATTTTGACATGATTTGTTACATATTACCCATTAGCAGATTTTCATCCCTATGTGTGTGTTATTTATTTTTTCCTATAATGCTGTAGAGCAAAGATGCCATCAAAAAAATGAAATTTAAATATTTCTACATTAAAAAAAAACATGAACATCAGTAAGCAGTAATGCATGAAAGAAGTCTACGTATATTTGGTGTGAGACGACCCTTTGCTTTAAAAGAAATAAGTAAATAAATAAATAAATAGCAGTCTCAGGTACAGTTACATGTAGTGCAGTTTTATAGAGAACTGGGGTGGGTTTCCCAAAAGCCTCTTTACGCTAAGAGCATCTTAACTAGGAGAGAGAGAGCATTCATTGTGCTGCTTGCACTACCATTTAACGATAATCTTTGTGCTTCGATGCTTTTGGGAAACTCAGGCCTGAGCTGTAGGTTTTACTGAGCATTTTACAGAACCAGCCACAGTTCTTCTGGACACTTTGACTGTCACACTCGCGTCTTACTTTTGCAGCAAAACCCGGTCGCCTTCATTATGCTTTTGTCTGAAGAGTGTGGTCTCTTATGTAATATGCTGCTTTCTTTACTGACATACAAACTTTTTTTTTTCTGTAAAATTTAATTTTGCACTGGAAAACTAATATTTGGAAATCTAACGTGTTTTTGTACTGGTTCTATAATGCAGAACCGCGAGTTGGCCTAATGGTTAGCGTGTCCGCTTTTCGACCGGGAGATCGGGAGTTCTACTCACGGTCAGGTCATACCAAAGACCATCATAAAAATGGTACTTACTGCCGTCTGGCAAGGCACGTTGCAATACAGATGTGAGTGGGGAGTCAAACTCTCGCGGTTACCAGAGGACTAGCCCCCCACTGTAACCCTAGCTATGTAATAGGCGAGAGGCCGAGGGCTACGGAAACTGAGATCGGCGCCGCCCTATGTGCCACATGGCGTGGGAAGGGACTTTTTTTTTTTTTTTGATAGGACAGTGTAGAGAGACAGGAAATGAGCGGGAGAGAGAGACGGGGAGGGATCGGGAAATGACCTCGGGTCGGAATCGAACCCGGGTCCCCGGATTTATGGTATGGTGCCTTAGCCATCTGAGCCACGACACCCCGGGAAGGGACTTTGACTTGACTATAATGCAGAAGTCATAAAATAAGTGTCTCTCAAATTTTGTACTTATTTTTTTTAAGGTGCCTAAGATTTTTGCACAGTACTGTAAATATTAAATTTTTGCTTTGAATAAGGTGTGGTATGACAGAATTTCAAAAAGCATTAAAATTCACAGAGTCGGTTGTGCGTCCTTGATAAATATGCAGAATATTTGACATAAGGATGCACTTTTACCTGCTCCAGCTGAGCACAGCAGCTTATACCAGAGGTCCACTTCCATCATACCGCTGTTAAATCTCACTCCTGTGAAAGTCACTGCGGATAAAGTGGTTCACTCAGCAAATATTGGATATCCTGTGAAAAGGTTACCCGATATATTGGAGCTGCCAATGTATGGATGGAAATAAAATTTAAAGCTGAGCCTTGTTTTGAACTTTTTTTTTTCTGCAGCTGATTGATTTAGTTTCCTTGCCGTTATGATTTGAACGTGATTTTATTTTTTAGAGCCTTCTCAAACTTAATTTGGGTGCAGCATGATATTGATCTGTGTCTGTGTATATGCTTTAGCTGCACTCCAGGGGTGATATTTACAAACCGAGGAAATTATAAATAAATCCCATGGTGATGCATGCTTGTTTCCTTGGAAAGTTTTTTTTTTTTTTTTTTAAACCAGTGGTCACCTTGAGTATTGAAATTTAGCTCTTAAAGTAAATTCTCTCATGGTACGGGCTCTTGCTGTTTTGGAGCATATCATAGCAGAGATGATTAATATGTTTGAGAAATCCGCTGAGCCTACAGAACGTGAAGGATGTCCATTAGGGACGCCTACTCGGGTGAATCCAGGTGAAGGCTGTGTTCCGTAATTGCCATCGTCTCTTATATCCACTTTGGTAAGTGAAGATGAAGGATGACGTCCGGGCGAAAGAAGTTTTAAGGATTGAAACATTGAAATGTGTATGACCTAGAACAGTCATGAGAGAGATTTAAGTGCCTTTGAGCAGGGTATGATGGGTGTCATGCATGCTGCCTTGTGTTCTGAGCATTAAAAAGCAAAACCCTTGGTTGCTATTGTAGACACGGTGTGTTGGCCGGATCTCACGCTACACCGCACACGATGATGAGCTTATGGCAGGTCAAAGGTCAGGACTGACATGAATTTTCCAGATCCATAAGCAGCCTACAAGAGTCAATTGGGGTAGAGGGCAGAATAATACAAAAGCGTCTCTAATGATTTTGTGCACTACACTACAGGCCAGGCATGCACACGGCATTTGAAAGAGGAGTCCTGTAGCATGAGTCTGAGAGCTGTGTTTGAAGATGGAATTGAGCGAGCGAAGGCGTGAGATCTCTTAAGCCTCGGTAAAGACTCATCTGATATTTACTAGAGACCCTCAAACCACTTTATAGTTCAGTGTAGGATTTCCACTGGCAGTGGGAACAAAGTGCGAGTTAGATGAGATGACCAGAGATGAAGGACCATGTTATGATGCTTTTCTATGAAGCGCAAAATATGACAACGGAGGCCCCGGACTCTTCAGAAGTTGTATATCAAGCAAGAAAAATAAATTTCACATTCAAAAGTTCGACAATTAGTGTCGTCGGTCCTAAATGCTTCCTGAGTGCAGGGCTTGAAATTAACTTTTTTTCTTTGTGTCCCCCAGTGGTCCCGAATTCTGTGTTGTATTGTCCCGAATGGAAGCAATAGTGTCCCCATTTTTTTCCTCTCTGAAATAACCAGTGGTTAATATTATCATATGAAGTTACTATTATTTGTAACTATGCAATTTTGAACCCTTTATATCATTTTTACAATAAGTCACAAGACACAAGCGACACATGTCCTATACATCATCTACTTCAAAATTACAGTTATTGCATTTTCAGTTTATTAAACTTTGGCGATCTCACTGTATGAATAGATACCTGTTTATTTAAAGGGGCCAACTAGCTCATTCAGAAAATGTTTCAACTCCCTACATCTGCAGTACACTTTAGTTGAAAATAAGACCCCTTTTATGTTCATTTCATCTACTTATACCTTGAATATCTGTTGGCACTTATAAGGCCAACTTATCATTTTCACCATTACCGTTATCCATTTTTATGAACTTTCCGTTATCCATTACCGTTATCCATTTTATGAACTTTCGCTGCCGGGTGCAAACGTTAGCAACATCAGCATAGTGCCAGGGTCCGTGTATCATCCGATCATTCAAGTATTCCATTCAATCTGGAAAACGATGATACACGGACCTGCCAGGTCCGAGCCTAGTTGTGCTGCTGACTGACTAAACTTTCTGAACTAGAAAGACACCAAGAAAACTCACTTATTCTGTTGAACGGTATCTTCCGTCAATATCATCCACATCATTCCTGTTGTATTTTATAACGTGTCTAACAGTGTTCATTAAGTTCATTCAGTTGCTCGCGTTGCCTGCAGACCAGGCGATGACACTTTGGATCCTGAAGGTCCCGGAGACGTTATGTCTGGGCTTTCAGTTTCTTCCCCGCGGTCGGTCCGCTTCAACCACTTCAGCATTTTTGTTCTGGCAAGAGTCGGCGCAGCGTGTGCGGTAGCAATTCCATTCCAAGTCCATATAATGCGGACTCCGGCCGAAGATTCTAGAACAGAAAGCGCTGCTCTGTAGCCTACGGATGCAGGTGCATCGAAAGTGTAGCTACTATGTATTTTTCGCTGTTAACGTTTTAAAATTAAAATTGACAAATTAGGTGAATGTCTACGTATGTGTTACGGCTTTGTAAATAATATTAATGTAGAACTTTTTTTCTAGATCTATTTTTTTTCCATTGTCCCGGGATTGTCCCAGATATGATAATTTTGTGTCCCGATGACATTTTTTATGGTCCCCGGGACATCGGGACACCGTTAGTTTCGAGCGCTGCCTGAGTGTGATTTAAAAGACAAGCCTTTTATTTGTCACACGTACTCTCAAGAACAGTGAAATGGCTCCTCTGCATTTAACCCATCTGAAGTAGTGAAAACACACATACCCAGAGCTGTGGGCAGCTATGCTACAGCACCCGGGGAGCAGTTGGGGGTTAGGTGCCTTGCCCAAGGGCACTTCAGCCCCTTACCACATGGGAAACCCACACAGACACAGGGAGAACATGCAAACTCCACACAGAAAGACCCCCCCCGTCAGCCACTGGGCTCGAACCCAGAACCTTCTTGCTGTGAGGCGACAGCGCTAACCACTACACCACCATGCTGCCCAGCGATGTAACACAGGGTCCTATTACTATAACATTATGTCCCAACTCTTTTGGACTGCATTGCAGGCATCAAATTCAGAAAGTATGTATTTACCAAAAAAAAAGAGAGAAAATTTATCACTTCTAGCATTAAATAGCTTGTCTTTCTGTCGTGTTCAATTCTAGATAGGTCAAAAAGGATTTGCAAATCATTGCATTCTATTTTTATCCCCTGCTGGCCAAAAGGCCCGAAGGGGGATTATGTCGTGGCGATGTCCGTCCGTCCGTCTGTCCCAGGAAGGGCACTCACCTTCTGAAATCAACTCCTCTCACAATTTTTGCAGGAATTTCATGAAACTTGGCAGGATTCTTTGTTATACGTTGGTAATACGCATATCCTAATTTCGTTAAATTGGGTCACGTTTTGCCAGAGTTCCAGCCCTTGATTAACAAAATTATACTTTGACAATTTCATGAGTGCGTTTTCCTTCTGAAATCAGCTCCTCTCACAATTTGTGGAGGAATTTCACCAAACTTGGTAAAAGGCTTTGTTATATGTCGGTAGTACACATATTGTTGTTTTGTTCAATTTGGTCGCATTTTACCAGAGTTGCAGCCCTTGATTAACAGCCTTGTACTTTGACAATTTCATGAAGGTGCGCTCGCCTTCTGACATCAACTCCTCTCACAATTTTTGGACGAATTTCTCAAAGTTTGGTAAAAGCCCTTGTTATATGACGGTAATGCGCATATTGCGATTTAATTTCGTTTGTGAAAATTTTCCCAGAGTTTTGACCCTCGATTAAATAACTTTGACAATTTCATGAGGGCGTACGTTCTTCTGAAATCAACTCCTCTCACAATTTGTGGAGGAATTTCACCAAACTTGGCAAAAGGCTTTGTTATATGACAGTTATACGCAGATTGAAACTTCGTTTAATTTGGGCAAATTTTCCCAGAGTTATGCCCTTGATCATTAACAAACTTGTACTTTGGCAGTTTCATCAAGGTGTGCTTGCTTTCTGAAATCAACTTCCCTCACAATGTTTGGAGGAATTTCATGTAATTTGGCAAAAAGTTTTTTTTTTTTTTTTTTTTTTTTTAATCCCCCGCTGGCCGAAAGGCCCGAAGGGGGATTATGTTGTGGTGATGTCCGTCTGTCCCGGGAAGGGTGTTCACCTTCTGAAATCAACTCCCCTCACAATTTTTGGAAGAATTTCACAAAACTTGGCAGGATTCTTTGTTATATGTCGGTAATACGCATATTGCAATTTTGTTCAATTCAGTTGCATTTTACCAGAGTTATGGCCCAGTTTCCGGCGGGGGATGTTGTGCTGTCAGAGCTCTTGTTATTATTTACGTTTTACACAGCATCCCAACCGTAAATGAATGAATGATTGTCACTTGACTTTGCATAAAGGATAAAAGAGCTAGTTTTTGTGATCACAAAAGTATAATAATTAAAAACATACGCCTCCTTCAGTTTCCTGTGTGCAGAACGAGTATGATAATATATTTCCCTGAACATGATGCGAGGGGGTGCTGAAGCTGCTGAGCAACATGTACATGTTGGTAATCGGTGTAATGACGGCACCTTCTGTCATTCTCTGTTGAGTGTTGCTTGTAGTCAATAGCGCTGCCTGACAGCTTAAATTACTGCTTTGCTCTCTCCCTGATGGTTGTGCTTCCTGTTTGTCAAATAAGAAGGAAATATTTGGTTTTAATCTTTTTTTTTCTTCAAGTTAGGAATTGTGTGGCATGTAATTTTTTTTTTTTTTTTCAAAAGATGGTGCTAATTAACAGCATCAAAAACAGTCAAGCAGATCCATAATCCATATGGGTTTTGTATTATTCATGAATACAAAGACCAGTTAAAAGACCAGTCATCCCCCCTCCCTTCCCCTCCCCTCTCCACCTGATTAAAAATGGCAGATAAACCAATCGATATGTGAATCTGGAATGATTGATTGTCGCATATTTGATATTAACTGATGCGCCCGGGAAGCCCCACCCAGTTTCCCCAACTTACATTGGTGATCATTTGCTGTATCAGTCTTCCTGCTTGAAAGATGGCGTTGTCACTTTCTGTCAAAGAAAAGGAAGACCATTTCAAGTTCATGAACGTGAAATAAAATGTCAATTTATGTTTGGAGGGCGGCACGGTGGTGTAGTGGTTAGCGCTGTCGCCTCACAGCAAGAAGGTCCTGGGTTCGAGCCCTGGGGCCGGCGAGGGCCTTTCTGTGCGGAGTTTGCATGTTCTCCCCGTGTCTGCGTGGGTTTCCTCCGGGTGCTCCGGTTTCCCCCACAGTCCAAAGACATGCAGGTTAGGTTAACTGGTGACTCTAAATTGACCGTAGGTGTGAATGTGAGTGTGAATGGTTGTCTGTGTCTATGTGTCAGCCCTGTGATGACCTGGCGACTTGTCCAGGGTGTACCCCGCCTTTCGCCCGTAGTCAGCTGGGATAGGCTCCAGCTTGCCTGCGACCCTGTAGAAGGATAAAGCGGCTAGAGATGATGAGAATGAGATGAGATTTATGTTTGGCTAACATCAGGCAGGTATGTAGTTAAAGCTAGACGGTTTTTCGATTTCATTAAGTTGGTGAAACTTGGTTCTCTCTGAAATTTGGTCGTTGTGAGATGTTTATTTCTATAATATGTCAAAAAAAAAAAGTCTGTTCTATGGCTGGGAAGTTATTTAATTTGAGGGGAATCCCGAGCAAATAATGTGCACAAAATCGCTCGCTTCGCACAGTCAAGCAGACAGAGGAAATCCATGTGTGCACATGCGCAGGTTTACCACCTCCTTCTTCTTCTTTTGTGTTTTATAGCAGTTGGCATCCACAGTGTTGCATTACTGCCATCTACAGGTTTACCTTTGACCGTGCACTGACGGTTGCATCATTCTGTCGCTAAACGAACAGCTGATCACACCGAGGTGCTCGCTGACCGCTGATATTTATTAGTTTGGTCCTGCGTTTCCTTTCCTTCGCAACATAATGTCTTTTCTTCTCGCTTTCCATTTAATGTAGTCGGTATTTCACGGTTCATTTGCACACTCACGTCCTCCATTTTTCTCTCCTGTTTCAAATTTGTATCCCACAATGCCTTGCGCGAATGGGGTAAGCCCACCACGTGATGCATTATGTAGTATCTTGAACTGGGTCATGGTGAAGCAAGAATAAATAGCGGAGAATTTAGGGCCACGTGGCCCGAAATTCATTAATTGTTCTATTAAAAAAAAGTAATAAAATTGGAAGTCTGCGATTCGAATTCGGTAGCTTTCAGTCCACTAAACAAAAATAATTGGGTGTCAGGGAAAATTCTTTTTATGATCTAAACTTGAAAAATCTGAAAGGCAGTCGACCTTTAAAGGTCTCATTGCATTGTTTTTTCATTAATAGTGCGGTGGTCTCTAGTATGAATGAATGCCCCGTGAGCCAGTTTTGGTGAAGAAAAAAAATGCTGTGGTTCTCCTGTTTCAGGCTGTTCTAGTTTGGTGGAGGAGTGGGTGGCGGGAGAACGACAGGATTTCAGCTCTTACTCATTAATATTCATGACATGTAAACGTGTTACCTCCGATTGGCTAACAGCACTGTGACGCTACCTCCAGTGGATCAGAACAAGCGGATGTGGGTGTCTTACTACGGCGAGAGAGAAGGAACAAACCGCGAAGGGAAAAATACCACACGCTGACGTCATTGGTGTGCGACGCGAGAAAATAAGACAATAAATTCAACAAATGTTTGGGTTTTTACTGAACAAACAAATGAATAAAATGAACGAGTGACTTAAAAAAAAGTATGTGAGTGTCTTTGTAAAAACTGTTTTGATTGGCTATTATGGTCTCGACATCGATGTTTTGACCAATAACAATGTAGATAACTCGAATTTTACATCACATTCAACGAGATTTAAACGAGACTAAAGATGCCGACTTGCATGTAATGCGTAAACATCGTTGGAGTTAATAAAGTTTGAACAGCATGAAGGAACATACCCCAACCCCTCGAAATTACTAAAAAAAATTCTCAACAGATTTGGCATAATATAAAAAGGTCGTTTTTTTTTTTTACTTAGAAAAAGCGGAAATCCACCGAAAAGCGGAAAACTCTCATCCCTGCCTAGCTTGTCACCATGTCATGCATGCTAACGTGGAGAATATGAACATGCTATTTTGTAACAAAAACCTTCGAACAAAAAGTTCATGTTTTACTTACAGCTTGTGAGCTGGTGGTCGATCGTCTTGACGGTACAGATCCAGGGATTAAAAACAACCTCGAAGCAAAACCACTACTGAAGGCACCGAAGTTTGAAAAGTCACTGTGGTTGAAATGATCAGAACACGGTACTAACGCTGCATTATCATAGCTGCCAACTACTACGAATAAATCGTATTTATTAAGATTTGTCATTTTGATTACGAAAATACAAATTTACTACAATAAAATATGATTTTGCCAATTTTCATGGGTCGTTTTCAAAGTCTATCACCGGTGGGATTCGTATTTGATAAAACACCGCTTCGTTCCAAGCGGCAGATACTACGCCAAATTTCATTGGCTATTGCTTGTTCTCTCAGCCAATCAATGATGCTATTAGATCATCCATGGCACACTATCGTCTGGCCTTTGTTCACGAAGTTTCTGAACAAAGCATGCCATTTCAAGCTTTTGTTATGAAGATGTAGCATAGTACTAATCTCTAAAGAAAGCATGGCTAAGGGGAAGGGCCAGCGCTTCAAGGACTCATACCGAGAGGAGTTTCCCTTCATTTCTAATGGGGCTTTTCCACTACCAACGCGGCTGAGTTGGGCTGAGTCTAGCTGAGTGGGGCTGTTGGGGTTGCATTTCGACTACAACCGTGCTGAACCGTGCTGGCTGGAAGTGGGTGGACACATTGGGTGGAGTTAGCGAAAGTGGGTGGACGTCACGTGATGTCGTTAGGCGGCACAAACAGTGACCTTTTAAGCGGTAGTCTCATGACCTGGATAGTAAACAATAAACATGGAGGACATGGAGTCATTAGTGTTGCTGGTCTTGGTGCTGTGGCTTGTTGTCACCGACAACGCCAACAGATACTGGCAAGAGCGTATAGATGAGGCGAGGTGCATAAGGCTTCGTAATTCTTCTTCTTCCGGGTTTACGGTGTTTACAGATCCCAGCGTGCTCATGGGGCGTGTGGGCATGTGAGGACACTCCTCCTCGCCAATCAGTGCACAGGGGAGTGTCTCCTCACGCCCCTAGCCCCACTCGGCTCGGTTGGGCTCACTTCAGCCCCACTGCAAAACCGTGCGAGTTTTGGGTGCTGAGTAAGGCTGAAGTGAGCTCAGTCGTGCTGCTCTGAGGTAGTCGAAACGCTAGCCGTGTTGGGCTGAAGTGAGCTGAAAAAGGGTAGTGGAAAAGGCCCACAAGTCAAGTAAGGGCGATCACTACGCGTTTTGTGCTCCATGTCGGCGAGACATTTCTATCAGTCATGGCGGGCGTTCTGATATCGTAACACATGTGAAAACCTCCCTTCACAAGGAAAGCACGGACAATATTTCAAAGACTGCAAAACTAACGAAATGGGTGGCCACTTCGAATGAACTGTCAACAATCTGGGCCGAATGTTTGTTCACGTCTTTTTTCATTGAACACAACATTCCCCTAGCCGTTGCTAGTCATGTTGGGCCCTTGCTCAGAAAAGCGTTTCCGAATGGTGTTAGATATTGCCAAGTTTATGTGGTGCAATAACATCAACTGTTGACTGAGTAAGCTCTAGTCTATTTCTCTAATGTGTACTTTGTCAAAAGTTGTATGTGCCAGTTGCATTGTTTGAAGTTTTTGCCTGATTCACTGACTATTTTCATACATTGTTGAAAAGAACTTTGCAAATTAATGTAAGATGATAGTTTAGTTTGTAGAATAAATTTTGTCAAAGTATTTTGTTTTAGTGTGATTTTTCAGGGTAGTTTTGCTAGAAAGCTTTGGCGGTGGAGGGGGGCTTCACCCCCCCACCAAGACTCAGTACCCAACCTTGTATTACTATTTACAATTTCGGAATGTTGGCAGCTATGCATTATACTTTGCTGGTGGTGTTCCAAAGATAAATTCCAACCATTTCTTCTTCACCTCTTCTATCTTGGGCAAGAAATGCAACGTTGATGTGTTACTGCCACAAATAACACAGGCACGAACTTGTTCAGCCATAATTTCAACTTGCTGTTAGGTCCTCTTCGTTAGCTACTGACGAGATGAGCTCTGCTATCTCTCCTCGCGCTGAAATCCGAACTTTCTTCCCGTGGGCGGTCGCAAGCCAAGGTGGGCGAGGCCATGAATACTAATTTTCGAAGTGACGCAAGCTCGTAGGGCTTTTTCAGATCCGCTCGTTTTTCCGACTATTTTCTTTCATAAGCTAATACAGGGAATGGGAGTAGAATTACATTTTCACATGCAGCATGCATATGCAACTCGGAGTGAACTATAGTATTTCAAAAAGAGCCAGTATTAAATGTTTTTGGTGGAAGGGCACCTTTAATATTGGTTAACTAAATTTTAGTTTTCTTACAACAAATTGCCAAAACTAACACTTTACAAATAATGCAGGGTTCGACATTAACTTGTTAATCCACTTGTCGAGTCAGAAAAGCAGCAAGATTTTTCACTTGTCCTGACCATAACCTTTTTATTATTACTATATATTTACTAGTTCAATGAAAGGAAAGTGGTTCACAAAGTTTATCAAAAAGCAGGTATAGTTATGATAATCATTCTGCTTTAATGATTTATAATTTTTCAATAAAACTCAAACTTTAACTGTAATAATAAACAAAAATGATCCAATCCCCCATTATGGTGGATGTGGTGTTAGAACCCATTACCTGATCTGCAGTTTTAAGAGTCAGACTCACCCAAATTCAAAGCTTCTGGAGGAAATCAAGTTGAATCTTGATTAATCCAGTCAAACTTGAGGTATAAATTAATTTAAAGAAATGAAACTGAATGAGGGCGGCATGGTGGTGTAGTGGTTAGCGCTGTCGCCTCACAGCAAGAAGGTCCTGGGTTCGAGCCCCGGGGCCGGCGAGGGCCTTTCTGTGTGGAGTTTGCATGTTCTCCCCGTGTCCGCGTGGGTTTCCTCCGGGTGCTCCGGTTTCCCCCACAGTCCAAAGACATGCAGGTTAGGTTAACTGGTGACTCTGAATTGACCGTAGGTGTGAATGTGAGTGTGAATGGTTGTCTGTGTCTATGTGTCGGCCCTGTGATGACCTGGCGACTTGTCCAGGGTGTACCCCGCCTTTCGCCCGTAGTCAGCTGGGATAGGCTCCAGCTTGCCTGCGACCCTGTAGAAGGATAAAGCGGCTACAGATAATGAGATGAAACTGAATGAAAACAAGTTGGACACGAGGGTGACAATCACGTTGTGAATGAAAACAAACCGTAAGTGAGTTCGGCACTGTTTTAAAATTCCCGCGAAATATTTTATGACATTTGTGGTGGCTAATGTGTCCCATACAAAAGAAAAATACAATGAAATGAAGATTCACGATATTTATTTTCTTGAGGTATTTGATCGCCATTTCTCCAATGTTGATGAATTCAAAGTCTAATAATCTATAATTAGATATTACAACGTGGTTATTTTTACACACACCTGCTGTACTCAGCTTCACCGGAATTTTGTAAACAGTAACACGGCCGGATCACTGAGGTGATTGAACTGGTTTTGTTGGGACTTTATTGATGCAACTCTTGAATAATTACTATAAAAATTCTGATTTTCAACTTGTCCCATCGAACAGGCAGATGCAGATTTGACTTGTCCAGAACAAACTTTTGGTTGTCCCAGACATTCGGACCACCATTAATGTCAAGCCCTGTAATGTTGAGAATGATGCTAATTAGCATGTGACTCTGAATCTTCAGGGTTGTCAGGTGTGACTCTGGATCTTCTATAACGAGGTAATTTGGAGGTACGTGAGGTCCCTTTTGCAGCCTCATTTTTATCCCACGCTGGCTGAAAGGCCCAAAGGGGAATTATGTCGTGACGATTTTTATATGACAGTTATACGCATATTGAAATTTCGTTTAATTTGGGCAAATTTTCCCAGAGTTATGCCCTTGATTATTAACAAACTTGTACTTTGGCAATTTCATCAAGGTGTGCTTGCTTTCTGAAATCAACTTCCCTCACAATTTTTATCCCCCGCTGGCTGAAAGGTCCAAAGGGGGATTATGTCGTGGTGATGTCCGTCCATCCGTCCGTCCCGGGAAGGGTACTTCTGAAATCAACTCCTCTCACAATTTTTGGAGGAATTTCACGAAACTTGACAGGATTCTTTGTTGTATGTTGATAATACGCATATTGTAATTTTGTTCAATTCAGTCGCATTTTACCAGAATTATGGCGTAGTTGCTAGCAGGGGATCTTGTGCTCTCAGAGCACGCTTTTTCTTTTTGCACTCGGTGAAGGCCGTCTCTTGGACTCTAGCATTTGTCTTTTTGGTTTTTTCCTCCCCAACACACTTTTAAGCAATCCTGGATTTGACTCAGTCTGCGCTATTGGAGCAGCATCAAATTCATACCAGCACAGAACTCTTTCTGTCTAATATTTACTCCCCTGTCAGAATTTAATAGCGGATTTGTTTGGTTTGGAAATTGAGTTAATTAAGAAGAGAAATTGTCGGGAAACTTGGTTAAACAGGAGTTCAGTTTATTTTTTTACTGAAAAGCAGTCACTCTGTCAACCAGCCCCTTCTCAACCATAGTTATCACTTTAATTCTCTACTTCTCTCTCATGCTGTCTTATAAAAACCCTGAGCTAATAAAGCTCTTGAACATTGTAGAGCTGTAAGTATTGAAGGTAGGTGTGTTAAAAGCTTGAGTGGTTTTCTGAACATTGTCACAACACTAAAAGATAAAGCCTTTTCGTGTTTGAACATCATTCCACAAGCTGTTTGAGTATGTCATTATCGTGTCATTCTGTAGTTTTTTTTCTTTTTCTTTTTTAGTGGATACACGTCTCCACTAGTAACAATTACTGACTGCTGTTCATTTTGAAAGGATGCATGCCCAGCACTAGCGAACCGACATACAGCTCCATCGAGGGTACAGTCTTTATTCATTTATTGAGTTTGTTCATGTAGATCATAGCATAACTGAACTTTTCAGTATGTTGGAGGATATCGTACATCAATACCACATTAATATTCCCTGGCATAGATGAGATTGTTGTAGAAGCTATATGCGCAGGTATCATGCTTGGCCTATACAAAATGCTTTCTCTATGGTTTAAGGAGCCTTGGAGATGTGAACCACATTGTGCATGATAAGATGCACAACACAAAAGCTTAAAAAAAAAATTAGTCAGTTCTCAAAGCTCAGGCTGATCTTAAATTCATCCAGCCACCTGGGGGGCATTGTTTGGTCAGAAGACCAGAAAAACGCCACTACCAACATGGAGGTGGTTTCAACATCTAGCTGCAGCTGTTTAGAATTGTTTTTGGGTTTTAACCCTCTGGGATCTGAGGGTATTTTCTGGCACTCTAATGATTTTTGGTATGCTCTGATTTTGTTGTCAGTTTCAACAAATCTAAGCAGTATTTTCGAAGTCATATGACTTTTTTTTTTTTTTTTTTTGGTATTCAGCACAAGTTCAGCTACAATAATATCTGTCATGAGTGTACTTAAAAAAAAAAAAAACCCTAACAGATAAATGAAGATCTTGAAAAAGCAGTTTTTGAACTGTTGGAATGTGTGAAAAAAACGTGACCTTGCCCATTGTGTTGAACCGCTTTGGTCACTTGAGGTGATTCTGCTCAGTCTTAGGAATGTATCAAGCACAAACTTAAATCTGCTCCATTAATTTGGACAGTTAACTGGCCATCAAAAATTTGTCCTATTGCTTTGGGATAAAGGATTGGCAGTGGGAGGGGTATTCAATGAGAAGAGTAAAAAATTCCATTCCATTCAGTGAGAAGAGTGAAAACCCCTCCCACTGCCATCTCTTAATCCCATCAGGTCAAGTCACAGTGGGTAAGGTCATGTTTTTTCACCCATTCCAACACAGTTCTAAAACTGCTTTTTAAAATGGCTTCATTTATCTGGTATTTGACTATTCAGTGTGTCTTGAAATTAACTCTTGTATTATTTGACTCAGTTCAGAGCCACAACCAACTCTGTTACTCCGTTACACAATTACTCTGTAGTTTTGCTCCTACTTCATATTTTACTCTCTAAACGCAAAATTGAGTAAAATTAACTATTTTTGAGGAAATTACTTTTAACTCTGGACAAATTGCTCAGTCATTTTTTTCCTGTGTATGCACTACAGCAAACGCATATCAACCGATCTGCTCATAATAAGTAGAAGAAACATTTACACTTAAGTTGATCTTTGGCTGGATAGAGTCGAAGTTTCAAAAAACAAACAAAAAAATCCCCAGCACCACTCATCATCAGTGTCGCAGTTCTCAAGATTGAATTGAATCGCTGTCCTGAATCATGAATTGACATGGGTGCAAGTTTTCCGGCATGTGCCGGAAGCTCCGTTTTTTTCGGTTCTGAAAAAGTCATTTTTCCAAATCGTGTAAATCTGTTAAGATTTTTTTTGGGGGGGGTGGCCCTCTCACTGTCTCACTCTCATAGGGCCAATAATTTTCCGCAATCGCGGAAAATGGACGGAAATTACGGAATTTTTATAGTGAAACATTGCTCGCGTGTCAAAGTGTAACTGCTGCAGAAGACTTCTGCGTAACTGCCGCTAACGCCCAAGCAGACATGCCTTTCCGGTCAAGGCAGCTTTGTCGGTGATTGTGATTGGCTTGTGGCACACCTAGCCAGCCAATGAGCTGCTTGTTTACAGATTCGCTCCCCGCGTCGCAACCAGAATGGCGACCGCGAAAAAGAAACGAATGCTCTGGTGGCCAAGGACGCCATATGGTTGCTAGTGGCGAGTGTGGACATTGAGCGCTCCTTTTCCATGTATAAACCTCTTCTAAATGACAGAAGATTTAGTCTCGCGGAGACCGACACTAAACAACTTATGATGCTCTACCATAATGGCGATATCGAGCAGCGTTTCTAGGTACTTAGAGTCCTCAATGATTGATCTGCAAGGAATATTCAGGACTGTCATTACAAAGTTAAACTATTCTAGTCTGTTTGAGAGTGCGTTCTGTGTTCTGTTAGGAAACATTGTTTCATGAGTTTGTGGTGTACTAAAGATGGATATAGAGTAATATTTTTAAACAGTCAGTTATGAGTATTGTCATTACAGGCTCAGTAAGTATTACTGAATATTAATTTATCCCTATTAATTTATCAGTACACTCAATATTATATTGAGATTATATATGCTATTATATTGCATATATTATATGAGATGGGTTTTTAGTTAACGGTGATCCTAGTTTCTTGATTTATCTGTTATCAGTATGTGAAGTAAAATATTTCGAGTTGTCTCAATCTGTGATCCCACTTTAATTTTTTTTATTAATGCAATTTATCAGCTTACTGTCAGTATAATTGTTTTATTATATATTTTTTTCATGAATGACTTCATCATGCAAAGGACCATTTGTGTCTAGAGATGCAATACTTTGAAACCCAAGTAAAATTATGCCAGCCAGAATTACTAAATTGGAGCCAAACAGAACAATTTTGAACTGAAATTGTGAAATGGAACTGAAATGGAATTTTTCATTTTCCGAAACGGAAAAAGCCAAATTTTGAAACGAAAAATCATTGGCTCTGCTCTCAGCGTGTTACCGGGTTACCGCGGTACAGTCACTGCATGAGACAAATCTTTTCATCTCGCCTTCGCCACAAACCTCATTCAATTTATACGCCGCTCACCGACGAGCAGTCCTGACTAGCCCGTTGTTTCACGGTGTTATACATGTATGATATCATGTTTCACGCACGTAGCATGTTGTTCGACCAAATCAACACAGCTATTCCAGTATATATATTGTAAAAAAGGTATCACAGCAAAAGCATATTAAAAATGGTTGTTTCAACATTTAAATTAGTAGTTGCTAGATGTTTTGAAATATCAAGCCTTGTACTTGAAATATTATTTCAGATGAATTGATGAAATGTATTAAACATTTGATGTGAATATGTAAATCATATAACTATTAATATTATGTTTGCATGAGAGACAACCATTTTAACTTGTAATTTACATTTTTTTTCAAGCCCTAAGGGGGGCTCACCCCCCTTTGTAACCCCCCTGCATGACTGCGCCATGCACGTCTGACCTTGTCAGACTTTTCAGGTTTTTGAAAATTTTATACTTGCACCCATGAATTGATTCACTGTCCTGTAACTGAATCATGAATTGAATTGCTTTCCTGAATCATCCGAAGCGCATAAAGTCCGTATGCCATCTCAAAACAAGTTTTACCTCCAAATAGCCTAAACTATGGCTGACAGATTTTATCCTGTTTACAGTGGGTGTTCCTACTGCGAAAGAGAAACCAATCGAAACTGAAAGAGTGAAAGTGATTATCATGCTGTTACCATGGGAATAGTCTTTTATGAATGTGGAAGTGGGCGCTCGGCGCTCCGACTCCGGTGTGACTGAGTAAGGTGACAAGTTTTATGTTTCATCTAATTTAGGTAATTTAAAAACTATAATATTATTTGGCAGTGGGCACATAGGAAAGTGTAAAGTATAAAGTTTCTGTCAATATGTTTATCATGTTTGTATGATAAAAACTCAAAGATATTTATCTAAATGCATGACCTACTCGTTCTAAACCTGCCGAGCTTCACCAGCAAAGCTCTCAACCCCAGAGGGTTAATACAAATGATTGGCACAGTGGTTAGCACTGTCGCCTCACAGCAAGAAGGTTCTGGGTTCGAGCCCAGCAGCTGGTGAGGGCCTTTCTGTGTGGAGTTTACATGTTCTCCCCGTGTCTGCATGGGTTTCCTCTGGGTGCTCCAGTTTCCCCCACAGTCCAAAGACATGCAGATTAGGTAAAATACCCAGCCACTGGGGTTATACAAGTCAGTGCAGACTTAGTATCAGTACCAAGCCCGGACAGATTCGGGAGAGTTGCGTCAGGACCAGATATCCGGTGTAAAACCTATGCCAAATCAAATATGCAGAACAGATCCGCTGTGGTAACTCTTAACAGGAGCAGCCAAATGATGATGATTAAGGAGAATGAGGAAAAAGTGGAAGAGGCCCTTAAAAAAAACAAAACTTGCACACGCACAAATCTCTAATAAACACAGTTCCCTCATGTCTCACTTGCATGGATGACCAACTTGAGTGACTCAAGCTGCATCAGCAAGTATGGTTATTAAAAACGAGCATAAATTGTGCTGCTACACATTCATATCACACGTAAGATTGCTTCAGTTCACCATCTACACTTTGCTTGTGACAAGTTAATTAATGAGCCATGGCCAAAAGACAAAGTAATTTGTGATCTTTTTGTTTTAGTAGTATTGATCATTTATGCTTAAAATAAAAAGTAAAACAGGATGGTGTATTTTCTTGCAAAAAAACCAAAACCTCTTTCCCCATCCCCATTCAGTTGAACCAATTTCCTTCATTATTTCCCACATGCTTAACCGAATAAAATGATTGTTACCGGTACTGCATTTATAAGCTGGCTTTTGTTCTGTGTGTAAGTCATAGATTTTAGTTTACCTTCCGACCTTCTACGGGCCTGAACTCAATCCAAGATGACAACATGCTTTATTTTTGTACGGTGTAATTGCTTTAACTGCCGCACATTTACATCAAATGACATTTTGCCTTCAGCAATGTTGCAGATATTGAGCACAATCACATCTTTGGTGCAGTAAAAGGTTGCAGTTATTTATTTGTTTGATAAATAGACCTGTCTTTGTTAGTTATTAATAGGCTGTGCGCTTGCTCAACAAATCCTGAAGGACTTCCTCCAGGCTTGTAGGCTTTTCAAAATGTGTTTATACACTCGCCAGCCACATTAATAGGAACATCTGTATCCTTCGATGGCACAGTAGTGTAGTGGTTAGCACTGTTGCCTCACAGCAAGAAGGTCCTGGGTTTGAGCCCAGCGGCTGACGGGGACCTGTCTGTGTGGGTTTCCTCTGGGTACTCCGGTTTCCCTCACAGTCCAAAGACATGCAGGTTAGGCTAATTGGTGGCTCTAAATTGACCGTAGGTGTGAATGAGAGTGTGAATAGTTGTTTGTCTCTATGTGCCAGCCCTGCGATGACCTGGTGACTTGTCCAGGGTGTACCCCACCTCTCACCCATAGTCAGCTGGGATAGGCTCCAGCTTGCCTGCGATTCTGTACAGGATAAGCGGCTACAGATAATGGATGGATGGAATCTGTATCCCTGGTCAACTGGGTAGTTGAAGACCAGATGACCTTTAGCGGTCTTTCAGTTTGGGACAGGTTCCTGTTCTTTGTTGACAGGAGTGGAACTTGGTGTGTCTTCTGCTGTTGGAGCACTTCTTCCCTAAGTGTTGACATGTGTGTTCTGAGATGCTTTTCTGCTCACTGGAAAGAGTGATTATTGGAGGTGCTTTAGACTTCCTGTTAGTTTGAAGTAATCTGGTAAATCTCCTCTGACCTTTCTAATCAACAGAATGTTTCCACAATCCGAACTGCTCCCAAGCGGCAGCCTCCGCTCCTGAAAAGTGAAGCCAATGTGGAAGTGCTAAAATCTGCAGTTCCTCGAATGGCCACTTGAGGCTGGCTCCAAAAGCGAGTCAATGCCCATAGACCCCCATGTTAAAATGTCCAACCTGACAGTGAAAACAAGGCAATCGGAGACAGCAGACCTCGCCCCCACAGCATAACGATTTCCTCTTGGCTAGAAGGGAGGGTCATTCAGATTATATTTATGCACTATTTTCTTATTTGTTTCTTTCATTATCCAATTGAATATAATTTTTGCCGTCCGTCCGTCCGTCTGTCCGTCCCAGACTTCCCTTTCCCTGGCCAGCTACCAAGCCGTTCCCAGGCCAGCTGAAAGATGTAATCTCTCCAGTGTGTCCGGGGTCTCCTCCTGGTGGAGCATGCCCAGAAAAACCTCCCTTGGGAGGTGTCCAGGGGGCATCCTAACAAGGTGCCCAAACCACCTCAACTGACTCCTTTCGACATGGAGGAGCAGTGGTTCTACTCCGAGTCTCTCCCGAATGACCAAGCTTCTCACTCTGTCTCTAAGGGAGAGCCCAGCCACCCTGTGGAGAAAACTCATTTCTACCGCTTGTATCCGCAGTCTCATTCTTTCGGTCACTACCCGTAGCTCATGACCATAGGTGAGAGTGGGAATGTAGATGGAATAGTAAATTAAGAGCTTTGCCTTTTGGCTCAGCTCTCTCTTTACCACAACAGACCGGTTTAGCGTCCGCATCACTGCTGACGCTGCCCCGATCCTCCTGTCCAACTCCCGCTCCCCCTTACCCTCACTCGTGAACAAAAACGCAAGATAGTTAAACTCCTCCACTTTAGGTAGCAAACCACCCCCCAACCTGGAGTAGGCACTCCACCTGTTTCCGGCTGAGCGCCATGGCCACAGACTTGGAGGTGCTGATCCTCATCCCAGTCGCTTCGCACTCGGCTGCAAACCGTCCCAGCACATGCTGTAAGTCACAGGTTGATGAAGCCAACAGGACCACATCATCCACAAAAAGCAGAGACGTGATCCTGATGCCACCAAACCAGACACCCCTTGGCTCTGCTTAGAAATTCTGCCCATAAAAGTTATGAACAGAACTGGTGAAAAAGGACAGCTCTGGTGGAGTCCAACATGCACTGGGAACGAGTCCAACTTGCTGCCGGCAATGCGAACCAAACTCCTGCTCCGGTCATGCAGGGACCGAATGGCCTGCAGTAGTGGACCCTGAACCCCATACTCCCGAAGCACCCCCCCCACACACACAGGGCACCACGAGGGACACGGTCGTAAGCCTTCTCCAGGTCCGCAAAACTCATGTAGACCGATTGGGCAAACTCCCATGCACCCTCCAGTACCCTTGCAAGGGTAAAGAGCTGGTCCACTAGGATGAAAACCGCATTGTTCCTCCTGAATCTGAGGTTCGACTATCGACTGGACTCTCCTCTCCAGCACCCCAGCATAGGCTTTCCCAGGGAGGCTGAGAAGTGTGATCCCCCTATAGTTGGAACACACTCTCCGGTCCCCCTTTTTAAAAAGGGGGACCAACACCCCAGTCTGCCAATCCAGAGGCACTGTCCCCGACCTCCACGCAATGTTGAAGAGGCATGTCAGCCAAGACAGCTCAACAACATCCAGTGCCTTCAGGAACTCAGGATGAATCTCATCCACCCTTGGAGCCTGGCCACCGAGGAGCTTTTTAACCACTTCAGCAACCTCAGTCCCTGTGATGGGTGAGTCCTCCCAAGCACCCTCAGACTCTGCGTCCTCCTCGGACAACATGAAGGTGGGATTGAGGATATCCTCAAAGTATTCCTTCCACTGCTGGATGACGTCCCCAGTTGAGGTCAACAGCACTCCATCCTCACTGTAAACAGTAGGGACAGAGCACTGTTATCCTTTCCTGAGCCACTGGACAGTTTGCCAGAATCTCTTCGAGGCCGACCGAAAGTCACTTTCCATGGCCTCTCGGAACTCCTCCCACACCCGAGTTTTTGCTTCAGTGACTGCCAGAGCTGCATTCCGCTTGGCCCATCGGTATCTGTCAGCTGCCTCTGGAGACCCACAGGCTAACCAAGCCCGATAGGACTCCTCCTTCAGCTTGATGGCTCCCCTCACCACAGGTGTCCACCAGAGTGTTCGGGGATTACCACTACGACAGGCACCAACAACCTTGTAGCCACAGCTCTGTACGGCTGCCTCAGCAATGGAGGTGCGGAACATGGTCCACTCGGACTCAATGTACCCATCCTCCCCCGGTATGCCATTGAAGCTCTGCCGGATGTGACAGTTAAAGATCCGACGGACGGGAGCCTCCGCCAGACGTTCCCAGCATACCCTCACTACTCGTTTGGGCCTGCCTGGTCTGTCCAGCCTCCTCCCCCCGTCATCTGATCCAGCTTGCCACCAGGTAGTGATCAGTTGACAGCTCTGCTCCTCTCTTCACCCGAGTATCCAAGACATATGGTCGTAGATCAGATGAAACAACAACAAAGTCAATCATCGATCTGCGGCCTAGGGTGTCCTCGTGCCACGTGCACTTATGGACACCCTTATGCTCGAACATGATGTTCGTTATGGCCAAACCGTGCATGGCACAAAAGTCCAACAACTGTGAACACCACTCGGGTTCACATCAGGCAGGCCGTTCCTCCCAATCACACCTCTCCAGGTCTCACTGTCATTGCCCACGTGAGCATTGAAGTCCCCCAATAAAACAATGGAGTCCCCTCGTGGTGCACTGTCTAGCACCCCACTCAAGGACTCCAAGAAGGCCGGGTACTCCAAACTACCATTTGGCGCATAAGTGCAAATTATAGTCAGCGACCATTCCCTGACCCGAAGGCGCAGAGAAACAACCCTCTCATTCACTGGGGAGAACTGCGATGTTGGCGCGCCAAACTGGGGGGCTACCAATAGCCCCACCCCTGTCCAGCACCGCTCACCCTTGGCAACTCCAGCATAGAAGAGAGTCCAACCCCTCTCCAGGAAATTGGTTCCAGAGTCCAAGCTATGCGTTGAGGTGAGCCCAACTATTATCTAGTCGGTACTGCTCAACCTCATGCACAAGCTTAGGCTCCTTTCCCACCAGAAAGGTGACATTCCATGTCCCAAAAGCCAGTTTGGTCAGCCGGGGATCAGTACGCCAGGGCCTCCGCCTTTGGCTGCCACCCGATCCACAATGCACTGGACCCTTATGGCACCTCCTGCAGGTGGTGGGTCCACAGGAGAGTGATTCCGTGTTGCTCATTCTGGCCGGGCCCCACAAATATAGGCCCAACCACCAGGCATTCGCCGACGAGCCCCTCCCCCAGGCCTGGCTCCAGGGTGGGGCCCTGGTATCCCTGGTCCGGGCGAGGGTACTCGGATACCTGTTTTTTCTTTCATAAGGGTCAGCTTTTCATCTGACCTCTCATCTAGGACCTGTTTGTCTTGGGAGACCCTACCAGGGGCAATTGCCCCGACAACATGGCTCCTAGAATCCCTGAGGCACTCAAACCCCTCCATCACGTTAAGGTGGTGATTCAAGGAGGGGGTTACGATACATTGCTTTATTATTATTTATCAATTTTCAAGGGCATCATTAAAGACAGGCAGTGTGGTGCTAGTATTATTAAACAGATCTGTACAAATCCCCCAGGGCAAGTGGGTTTAAAAGTTAATGTCGAGCCCTGAGAAGTTTGATGTGAACATTTAACTGAAACTCTTGGCCTGTCTCTGCATGAAACTAAATCAGAGACTTTAAGTTTGGCATTGATTGATTAAAAAAAAAAACAATCAGGATTGATTAAAAAATATGCCAAACTGAAAAATAGGACATTGTCATTGAGCCACTTGTGTTGAAATGAATTTTGAGCACTTAGAGTTCCACTGAACTAAAACGGTCATTAAAATAATCCAAGCTTTCAATAAAGAACAAATTTAACACACTTGATGTTGATGAGTGGTCAGACCTGGATGGCACACTAGAATCATCCTCCTGTTTTTAAAAAACATTGCGTGATGAGGACTTGTCTTTTCTGTAATTATGATGCATTTTTGATGGACATTTTTTTAATTTAAATTTTTTGTCCTCCAGCCAGAACAGTAATCACAGGAAGGGCCAGCATTTCTGCTGTCATATACTCGGGCAATTTAAAAAAAAAAGCTTGCATCTAATTTGTTGATTGGTTGTCCTGGCTGAGAAATAATATTAATGATTAAATTGACACACTATAATTTAGACTATTTACAGTTTGCCTGTTTCTGAAAACACTGCTGCAGAATTTTGTGCACTTTGTTAGTAATAGAAAACTGTCAAGCCTGTAACACTGTGCAGATGATTAAAAAAAAAAAAGCAGTGACAAAGACTCAAAAGAAATTTTCCTTGCTTAATTGAAAGGCTTTTTTTGGTTTGAAGAAAATGAAAAGCGATTTTGTTGAAGCCAAAATAATTTGTGACTGCCAAAGATATTTAAATCTGTTATGTTTGAATGATAAGTATGTAATTAACTGTTTGGTAAAGTACACAAGTGTTAAATAGGTTTTCTTCAAATGGAGGGCAAGATACTGAATTGTGAAAGTTTTTGCAGTGTGGATCAGCTTAGAGCTCCGACTGTGCCGAGCTGCCAAGCTTTAATGGCAACACAGCATTTCTGCTACTTGGCTTCGAACTCCAGTGCATTTGCATCAAACGACATTTTGCAATATTGCTAACAAGACAGTCAGTGTTTTCATTTACTCAGCTTATAAACGGCTTGATGTGAGCGGAGAGATTCTTTGAGACGGAAAAAAGAAGGCTCATTAGAGCCCATGTGTAAGCACAATGCCAGCCACGCAGGAGCCAGCTTTTCCAGCCCGGTTTAGTTTCTGATGCATGAGTCTACTTTTATTCAGCGTACGTTTCCCAAGTCACAGGTGCTGAGGGGAAGGAAGAAAAGCAGGGCAGGAAAAACAAATTCGACAAAATGGTAGTGCTGAAAGAATGATGAGATGATATCGACTGTAATGTGAAATTTTGATAGTGGGATGTGACTACCAAAGAATTCCTCATTCTCACCGTGTTAATAATAATTGGGTTGTCGAAGTTAATGCGATAACGCGTTAACACATTCCTTAACGCCACATTTTTTGACATGCGATTAACACATGCACATGTTCTGTGCCCCCTCCCTCATAGTTTGGGAAATCAGGAAGTGATGTCATGAGTAGCTGGTCGTCGTAAGTCATGATAAAGTGCAGTTATGTACAGAATCAACTTGTATTGTTGCATTCTGACTGTTAACATAAAATGTTTTTTTTTTTTTTTTTTTTAAATCCCCCGCCCAAACGAAGAAACGGCTGTCCATCCGGTCACGTTTTCATTTCCAGGCCATATCTTTAAAACTACTGAAGATATCTTCATGAAACTTTTGTATGCATATCAAGCAACGTATGAACTGGTGCCTTTTGCTATTTTGGATTATTATTTTTTTTATCTTTTTTTTTTTTTTTTTTTCAAATTTTTACGAAAAAATTAGATTTTTACTTAGTTTCTAAGAGCAGTGTTCGTTTCCGAAGCATATATCCAAAACTATTCATGATACGGATTTGAAACTTGGTATAAAATGTTAACAAGGTGATGTAAATGTGCCTTTTCATACTAAGAAATTTGAGAAATTTAAATTTTTCATGTTTCCATGGAAACAATTTCGGACTTGGTGTCTCAGGTTAGTCTTGGGGGTAGGTTTTGTTTCCAGAGCAGAACTTGAAAACTGTGAGTGGTACAGTATGGTCTTGAAAGTTGGTATATGTGTTGATTAAGTAATGTATATGTGCCTTTTGATACTAAGAAATGTGAGAAATTTTAATTTTTAGCTCACCTGGGCCAAAGGTCCGGTGGGTTTATGCCATGGGCTGCTGAGGTCAGTGTAAAGAGGTAGGGTTGGTTTCTTGCGCTTGAAAAATGTGACGAATAATATCTTGAAACTTGGTATATGGGGCGGGGGATATAGATGACTGTCTTCTCGTTTGATTTCTTTCAGTGTGACCGCAATGCATGATGGTATATATTGCTTGGTTAGTGACCATCGGTTGTGCGCTACTTTTCACGATACTTTGAGTGCACTGTATAGGGTGTAATAATTCTCACTGTACATTCGGACAGCACTACAAAATGGCGAATTCGCTATATAGTCAACTATATAGGGAGCAGGGAGTGATTTCGGACACAGGGCAGGTGACTACCTCATGAAGCTGGTGAAGATGATGTCAGTAGTGTGCAAAGTGTCATCAAGGTAAACGCTGGATACTTAGAAGTATCTAAAATAATGAAACATTTTTAACGCTCTTTTGTTTACCACACACATTGAATTATGTTCCGGATGTTATTTCATAGTTTTGATTTATTCAGTCAATAACAAATAATAAAAATACAGTAAACAGCCCTATTCAGCAACTGTAGTAATCCATATTATGTCAAGAACTGCTCAATTAAGTAAAGAGAAACGACATCCATCATTACTTTAAGACATGAAGTGACTTTTAATTCATACAAATAAAGAAAAACCCTTGAATTAGACGGTGTGTCCAAACTTTTGACTGATGCTGTACATAAGGCCGTAATCACGTTTTAGAGTGCATAATGTAGTTGTTTTGAGTTACACTGGACATTTTATAGAAGGTAAAATACAACACTATGTTTTCAGTCTGTAAAATGAATCCAATTCAGACAGCTGTATATTCAACTCATCTCTGTGTGAGTAGTTTATGCCGTTGTGCATTTAAAGTAAACACTTAACACTACAAATTCAAGGTATTACGGTAAGGGATTTGATCATAACGAATATTAGAATGGCTTGGCTTCTACTTTAACTTCAGCTTGTTTGTAGACATTTAACTTTTGAGAGCGTAATATACTGTACCCTTTGGAAAGAACTTAAAACAACCTCTTGCTGATGTGCCATGGGTCTGTCATCTCCAGTCTGATTCATGTTCCTGCTTCTGGATGCGTTTCCATATATCTGCGTTGGCCAGATACCCCTTCATCGTCTGAGACTGTGAATCTTGTCAGATCAGTTTCTGTATTACTGATTGCTTATCAGGACAGTGCTGGGTCTGTCAACAAAGGGAAGATAACTTTGCTGCTTGTTTTCACCCTGTGATAATCCAATGCTCGATACAGCCTATCGCCATAGCGGATTAGCAAAGCAGCGGCAGACATTCTTCTTAACAGCAGCTGCTTATCCATCTCTGGACACATGGAATGTGCCTTCAATAAGTTGCCAATAAATCTTGAGTGTTTGAGCGTCTGAGCAGGAGTTTTAGGTTTAACATACAAGAATACCAAACAGTCAGTGCGTTTACATGCACATCCAAATCGAGCTACTGTTGGTAATCGAGCCAAGGGTCCCAGCAGGGGTGCCAGAGAAATCCAATCCTACATGCACACAAGGAAATCGAGCTATTGTGTGAGGTGCATTGTGCACCCGAGCCACAGGTGGCGCTACACGCCCCATCGTGTTGGTACACTTCCGGTTGTCGTCATGAAGAAGAGCTATTCAAGAGTATAAACAAAAGTTATCAGTTCCGTGTTCACAAGAAGAACGACGACGTTCGTTCTCCTTGTTCCTCCTGACCTCTTCTGCTGCTCGCTACTACTACTGTTGTCATGCCGACCGAGGCTGTTGTGTTTCCCGCTTGTGGTCTCGTCACTCGTCACTTCCGGAAGGGGCAGTGCTGAAGTAAGTAGCTCGACTACGTAGCTCGATAGGGTTTACATGCACTAAGTAGCTCGGCTACAATCGCATAATCTAGGTCGCGTAGCTCGATTACGAGAAATCCAGTTCGGTTCGATTTCAGCCGAGCTAAGGTGTTTCCATGGCATTTAGAACTTCGATTTCAGTCGAGCTACGGCAGAAATTCGATTTTCTCTATGTGCATGTAAACGCACTGACTGTTCCGTTGCCCTGATCACAAACCATCAGTCAGTTTCTATTGGTTTAATTTTACATTCATGAGGAAAAAAACCCCTCAATCAGAAATTAATCGACCAAAAAGCCAAAAATAGAGATTTCGAGTTTTGAGTATCAGGGTAAGAATTACAGATCAAGGCTGCTTCTTGTAGATCACAATTATGCACTGAGAAGGCTTAAAGGAACAGTCCACCGTATTTCCATAATGAAATATGCTCTTACCTGAATTGAGACGAGCTGCTCCGTACCTATCCGAGCTTTGCGCGACCTCCCAGTCAGTCAGACGCAGTCAGACGCGCTGTCACTCCTGTTAGCAATGTAGCTAGGCTCAGTATGGCCAATGGTATTTTTTGGGGCTGTAGTTAGATGTGACCAAACTCTTCCGCGTTTTTCCTGTTTACATAGGTTTATATGAGCAGTGATATGAAACAAGTTCAGTTACACAAATTGAAACGTAGCGATTTTCTATGCTATGGAAAGTCCGCACTATAATGACAGGCGTACTAACACCTTCTGCGCGCTTCGGCAGCGCATTGATATCTGAGCTCCGTATCAATGCGCTGCCGAAGCGCGCAGAAGGTGTTAGTACGCCTGTCATTATAGTGCGGACTTTCCATAGCATAGAAAATCGCTACGTTTCAATTTGTGTAACTGAACTTGTTTCATATCACTGCTCATATAAACCTATGTAAACAGGAAAAACGCGGAAGAGTTTGGTCGCATCTAACTACAGCCCCAAAAAATACCGTTGGCCATACAGAGCCTAGCTACATTGCTAACAGGAGTGACAGCGCGTCTGACTAACTGGGAGGTCGCACAAAGCTCGGATAGGTACGGAGCAGCTCGTCTCAATTCAGGTAAGAGCATATTTCATTATGGAAATACGGTGGACTGTTCCTTTCAGGCTACGTTTACATTACGTCGAATCAGCGGATCATCAGATTAACGTTCTTAAAACGATTCGCGTTTACACTAAAACCGTTAGCCGTGCACACAGCAACACCAATACACGGATACGCTCGGCTCCACAGGCATCCTGCGCTCCAAATCACTCCACCCTGAACAGCGAGTGCCCTCTGGAGGGTGCGCACTCCGGCCCTGCGCAGCTCACACAGCGCGCGAGTGAAGTGCACAAGCCACGATTCGGGACTGAGCCGCTGTGTGTGAGATCCCAGCGCATATCACTTATTACTTGCAAGTGGAAGGATGGCAAGCCTAAAGACAATCATGACTACACAATGGGCAGTATTTGCATCAGTATTTGCAGTATTTTCATACTTTTATACTCTTTAATGAAAGGTGATACAAGGCGGAAGTCCGCGCCGTTTTTCAGCAGTCACGTCACATGACCAACGCCAGCGAATCAGGAAGGTGGATGTCACAGTGACGTTGTCCAATGAGGACGCCAGCTAGAGCTCAGCACAGCGTATTCGCGTATCTCAATGTTTACACAGCACCGGACCAGATACGCTCTAGATTGAATACGTGGACCCTGGCGGATTCCCGTTTCCCGGCTTTTCCAGGTGGTTTAATGTAAACGGACAGTGCATCCGCGAAGAAAACGAGACAGATACGGTCTAATGTAAACGTAGCCTAAAAGTAGCACATCAACGAAATTGACATGTCCTTTGTGTTTAAACAAAAGCCAGAATTGAGCGGGTATGTTCACTTTAAACTGTGGATACCGAGCGTGACTAATGACGGTGCTGCTCGAGTGTGCTGTGTGCAGGGATGAGAGTTTTCCGCTTTTCGGCGGATTTCCGCTTTTTGAGTAAAAATCGATCTTTTTATATTAATCTGTTGAGATTTTTTTCTTCATTTATTGAGGGGGGTTGGGGTATGTTCCTTCGTGATACTCAAGCGTAATTCATTCCTACGACGATGTTACATGTTTACATTTTCGCCATCTTTAGTCTTGCTAAGTCTCGCGGTAGAATACGTGTTATCTACAATGTAATTGGCCAAAACATCGATGGCGAGAGCATGATAGCCAATCATAACAGTTCTTACAAAAGCGAGGACTGACAAGCTTTTGTCTTTGGCCAAAAAGCTGAAGAAGTCGTCGAAATGATCAAATGAAAATGAGAAGTGACTGTGAACTATAAATAATTGTATAAAGTGTACATAGACATTATCCCATAAACTTAGCATTCGTTTGATTTAATACATTGAACGTGTATATTATAGATAGTCAGTAAATCTGAATTAATGCTGACAGTTTTGAAAACTTAAATATTTCAAAAGACTTTGAAATCATATGCAACTAATGAGGACACAGGGTGACTGACCTTTTCTCCCTAAGACATTTTATTTAATATATGAACATTTTGATAATTAATAAAACTTGCGTTTAATGTGAATTTAGTTTGTCATTCTTGTTGATCATGAATTATAACCATGCCCTTGAATGTAGAATGTGATTTTATTTTGAATTCAAACAATACTCCTATTGATTTGAAACATATTTTCATGTAAATGTATAAAAAAGACAACAAATATTTTTTTATCTACTACAGCTCAGATTGCAGGAAAAGTGGTTTATAAGGCCTTATTTTTCAAAAATTGTCTGGGGGGGTATCGTTGGCTTCGGGAGCCTTTGCATACCTTTATCTTGTTTTCTGCTTTTTTGATGACCACCCACCGTCATCCCTGTGTGCGTAAGAGGGTCAAACTTTTGTTAATTCTCTTCAAAACAGTATTACAGATATTTATACACCCCATTTTTTTCTCCTTGAAAAAAATATTTGGAAACTCATTGATTTTTAGGAAGGATACAACATTTTCCTCAGTGATCTGATCTTTCGCAGGCACTAGACAGCAAAGTGTTCAGCCCATTTTATTGGAAAAATCAAGTCAGTATGGGGGATTCGACCACTAGGTGGGAATCATGAGTTCCAAGCTGATTGAACCAACAGTGAGTAAGCTGGAAGCAACAACAAAACACATGCACCGGTGATGATCACGGAAAAACCCAAGATGGCGGCGGCGCCCGTGAATTTGGTGTGTTGCATTACACAACGTTAAACACTTAAAGTAAAAGCTCATCACAACGCCGCACAAAATTAACAATATATTCCGTAAATGTTATTTATTCTTGAATTGACACTAGTTTTATGTAGATTAAACACTTTAAATGTATTTAAAGGCCAAACGAAAACGTACAAACGTATGGGAGGTTCATCAGCGCAGCGGTGTGCTGTCAGGCCTACCTTTTAGGTTTTAGAGTACAGCTTTAAACGTACACAGCTTGTTTCTTCCCAGGTTAAAGATAAATACTAATGGGATCGAATATGTCCTGTTGAGGCTACCACTCCAACAACTAGAAAAATGTGCAAATCCCCATCCATCCATCCATCCATCCATCCATCCATCCATCCATCCATCCATCCATCCATCCATCCATCCATCCATCCATCCATCCATCCATCCATCCATCCATCCATCCATCCATCCATCCATCCATCCATCCATCCATCCATCCATCCATCCATCCATCCATCCATCCATCCATCCATCCATCCATCCATCCATCCATCCATCCATCCATCCATCCATCCATCCATCCATCCATATGAACCCTCTCAATCTTATCACTAGTTTAGTGCCTTCACTTCTGAGCTGCTGCTGTCCAACATTTTCAAACTTTTTTACAGGAAAAAAAAAACTCTGCACAATGCTGACTTTTCTTGTACCACACGCACCATTTAATGACAACAGTAAATGGTCATGAACTGTTCAGACGTCTGGCTAATGGTAAAATTTCATCATCTGCTCTGCCCGTTAACGTCATTCACTCGTCTCCCTTTTCCCTGAGGACGGCCAGCTTCCTCGATACCTGCATTACTTCCCAGTTGGTGAACATGTTAACAAGCTAAATCTTGGGGGTATAGCGCTCCTTCGAAAAATGTGCTCACTTCCAGTGAACCACACTAATGCCAATTAGCTGGAGCAGCTTCTTCAAGTTGTGCACAGTCCCCTGGCAGGATGTCGATGACTAGCTTGAGAGTTCAGGTTCCTGACGAGTACCGCGCTCGAGAACGGCTTCTGTTGCCGCTGCACTTGAATCGCCATCTGGCTGGGAGTGCTCATTAGCTTTTTCAGGTTTTGGATATATTCTGCTGTTTGCTGTCACCAGCTCCTAAATGAGCGATGGCTGCTTTGGCAGGATTTTTATTTAATGAGCAGTGTTTCTAAATGCAGGATTGCTAACCAGTTTGCCCACATCTCAAAGCTGAGGTTCCCCCCAATAACAGACAGCCTTAAATGAAAAACAGGTCTTTTTAAAAATAAAAAATCCTAAAAGTTTGCACGAAAGGAAAAATGATTATCATGGTATACAGTATTTTCACGGTGTTTTTTTTCATGAAATGCCTATAGATTAGCAAAATTGTGCCGCGTGTTGTTCTCGCTGTATTTTAATAGAGGTGCTGTCTCTTCATCTCGTCATAGTCTAGCCTGGTTCTCAGACACATCTGTTGTTTTTTTTTCTGAAAAATAAGCTGGTTAACAGTTAGAAAACATCGCAAAATTAGACATCTCGCCTTAAGTGGTTGATTTATTCTTGCGGCTTGGTCGTGCTGTTTCTGAATGTCATATTTACAAGTTCCAAAATGGCAAATGTGCAAGTGAGGTGCTTTATTTTCGGTACTTGAGATTCAGACCGTGTTAACGTGTTCAGACACTTTTCCCATTTGCCGGTAATTGCCCATCTAAAGACAATAGAGATTGTTTAATTATGAGGAAAAGAAAGCCGAGGACAGAATGTGGTCGTCTTTTTTTTTTTTTTTTTTCCTCGTAGTATTGATCATTTTCTGCTCCAAAATGGAAGCTTTTGTGTTCTTTACTTTTCATGAGATCTGCGAGACAAAAGAGTTCATGATGCCGAAAAGCAGCCTGATGACAATCTGTTAATCAATACGCCGATGGCGCAGCTTAGTCTTCTTTTTCAAAACTCTTTTGTCTTCAAAGCTTTTGTTTGAGCTCAAAGAGAAACACTTCTACTAGTTTGAGGATATAAAACACTTTAGAAATAAAAAAAATAAAAAGTAATTGAGGATGTTATTAAAGTAATAAGTATGTAAATAAGGAATTAAAGATTTGATACAGCTTTGTCAAAGTTGTTGCACTGTTTGCTTCTGGGGAAGTTGGTTTGATTGGAGTGTGTTCGAGCATGTTGTAGTGCTGGTGGATGAAAAGCCGAAGGGAGAATATGATAAAAGCAGTCAGCGTCTCAGTGGTCTGTGCCGTGCCGGAATTTCACTTTCAACTGGAAGCAAATCAACATCAACTCATAAACCTTTACATGCACAACAAAAAGTGAAATTTGGCAGTAGCATTTCATTAACGCTGCCTTTCAAATAATATAAATCGGTGATGGACAAATCAGTAGCCCAGATGCCCAGGACACACTTTTTTTTTTTTCATAGCTGTAAAAGTACAGTACTTTATTTATATACGTTATATGTCTTACTAGTTATACACATTAAGAACACTTAAAGGTATGCTGCCTTTCAGATTTTTCAAGTTTAGGTCATAAAAAGAATTTTCCCCGACACCCAATTATTTTTGTTTAGTGGACTGAAAGCTACTGAATTCGAATCACAGACTTTCAATTTTATTAGTTTTTTTTAATAGAACAATTAATGAACTTAGTCACGTGGCCCTAAATTCTCTGCTATTTTTTCCTGCTTCACCATGACCCAATTCAACATACTACATAATGCATCACGTGGTGGGCTTTCCCCATTTGTGCCAGGCATTGTGGGATACAAATTTGAAACAGGAGAGAAAAATGGAGGACGTGAGCGTGCGAATGAAATGTGAAAGACTGATTACAGTAACAGAAAGCGAGAAGAAAAGATGTTATGTTGCGAAGGAAAGGAAACGCAGGATCAAACTAATAAATATTAGCGGTCAGCGAGCACCTCGGTGTGATCAGCTGTTCATTTAGCGACAGTGTGATGTAACGGTCAGGCCAAACAAAATGTGTTTCCGGTTACCCGACCGACCCTGTAAAAACACTGCGACCCTTCAACTGTTTATGACCACGATAAACAAACTATTTCTCGCACCCGACCCTACCTGCTTGGCAGCCACCTGGCGAGTCAAACGAGAACCGCTAGGGCGCGTCATATAAACCACTCGGTATTTGCCGAAAGACACGAGGCCCGTCAGGAGTAAATTGACAACCAACACGCACCTCCCTCTACCCCAGCCCTTTCAAACCAGCACGGGCACGGCCTGGTTGGACAGTGCCTCGGCCAGTCATTCGCCACCGTGCAAGCGCTGCTCAGTGACTTAAGTTTTGATTTGATCCATGGCTCCAGCCCACCTTTAAACGTTTATAACTCGGACACCGAAGGTCGCAGCAAAGGCAAATTTCATAGGCATTTCTAGACAGGGGTCACCGTTAGATGCAATCGAATACATAGCTGAACAGTGCTGCGTATTCTTGCTAGTGTTACAATGACTTGTCCCCCTGCATTCTGGGTGTTTTGTTTGTGGGTCGTCCAGCTGGAGATGGACAATGGGGGGGTGTGTGTGTTGAGATTTCAGATTTAGTAGATGTTCCTGCATTCTGATGGATTTTTGGAGTGGCCTGCTGTGCCATATTTACATTCTTACACACCCTGACTTGCCAGGCCTTCAGCTTGTGGCCAACAAAAGCACCAAGTTTTGGCTTAAAAGCCCCCACACTAGAAAACTACAGATGACTGCCAATGTTCCTGTAGCCCTATAGACCTGTGTTTCAGATTTAAAGGCAAGTTCATGTTTGAAAATATTTCATCAGCTAAGCCTAAACACCTTCTGAATTGAAACTAAATGTTAAGTTTTTAATAACTGTTGCAAAAAATAAGATTGTCCCTCACTGACTATTCATTATGCATTTAAGGGCTTTCCCCACCACTGGGTTCAGCAGAAGATTGGCATGGGGAAAAATATCAACAGCAAAAGAACAAATAAAATGCTTAAACAGTAAGCAAAATGTGCATGTGCTACAAGAAACATTAAAATGATTAAGTTTGAACAGTATTGAAACACAAAAAGCTGAACCTTGGCCATAGGTGGGAATGTGCACACAAAGATGGGCTTAAAAATTTTGGTCATACTTAAATAAGCTATATTAATATATTTCTTATTAATTTATTTCTTATGTGTTTATTAGTAATAGAGCACTCGTCAGGGCCTGTTATCTGACAAATATTCTCTACCTGTCTTGCCCTCTTTGAAACCCTGTCTCGTCAGTATATTGTTCTCTTTTTTTTTTTTTTAAATTATTCACAAGTTCAAGTTCTTTGATATTACAGGTGACCATGCTTTATTTACTTTAACTGAGCAATTACATACATCATAAATAATTAAAAATAAATACCCTGTAAATAAACAGTAGGTATGGTGGCTAATGGCTTTTCTTGCATTTGTAATATTATCTCTTGCTTGCTTTATTTTACAACATTTCCAGTATGGCTTCAAATAAAGTCATAAAGCATGATAACGTACAGTAAGCAAACTAAAAATGCGCCTTAATAAACGTGTGCTAAGGAGGTGCTCTCCCGTGCTGCTTGTTGGGGAAGATAGAGGCTGTGGCATGGCAGTAGGCCTATAATGATTTAGCATGCCTAGTACACAGCTCTCGATATGGCATTAAATATTCTCACAACACTTATAGGCTAAAACGATTCAGAAACTTTATATAAGTTCATAATTACGCCAGTAACACCACACATTGGCGTGCATATGTACAAACCTGTTTGAGACACCCGTCTTCAACTCGGATACCTTCTTCTCTCTCCTCTTCCTCTAAATTGACGGTAGGCAATTATCCAACTTCCGGCGAGTGCAGCATCATTAGATGCGCCACCTACCATAGGGGAGTGTGTACAGAAGGGAATACCTCTCTGTCTGTTTAGCCGTGCGTAAGGTGTAATTGATCAATCGCAAGTGGTTGGCGCGACGCAATGGGTAGCCTAGATTAGATAGATAAACTAGATTTTTTTTCTAGCGTGAGAAATCGGAGGTATGGCGTGTGAGCGTGTGAAGACAATCAGATGCGTGAGAGTTGGCAGCCCAGTCTTTGGTATGACCCGACTGTGAGTAGAACTCACGATCTCCTGATCGAGAGGCGGACACGCTAACCACTAGGCCGTGTGTGTGTATATACAAACAAACTAACTGCCACTTTCAGAGTATCATCATTCATAATGGCTGGTTTCTGCCAAATCTCTGATTTACGCAAGACTGTGTTGACTAAAGATTTCATGAGCTACCGTGTAAACCAGTGCACCTGGGTGTTGGGTGAAAAAAGAAAAGGGCTGACAGACTGTCTGAAGATGAACGTGAAGAGCAGTGGAATCAAAGAAAAACCTTGAGGCTTTGTGGAGAAAGCTGAAGATACAGCAAGCAGTCTGATGTCATAACTAATAACATTATCAAATTCCTTGACACGAGGAGGAAAGAAAGAAGTGCTGGTGAAGCCGGTTAAGAGCTGCAGCGTATCTGATGAGACATTTTATCAGAATTCTATTTATTTGCGTTAACCCAGTGAAAATCCTGCCAAGGGGATATAAATAGTATGTGTAATAATGAGGGCATCATTACTGTGTAGCGAGAATATTTGTTTTTAATTTGGACTTTTTATAAAAAGTGTTTTTATTTTAAAACCAGTTTTTCTTACCAGAATGAGGACTGGGTTTCGAACAGTCGTCGCTGCCTGTGTGAAAACCTGCTGTGTGCTCTTGATTCAACTCTTGCCTTTGTTTTTTCCTTTCTTTTCTTGTAAATCAGCCATGCATTCATTGCACATAAGTCATGGAAGTGCTGTTTACGTCGGATCAGTAGGGAATATGGAAGGCCATTTTGAATTCAGGGAATATTCCCTGTACATCATCCGTCTCTCTGGAGTCCTGCGCGCTCTGCTGCACTTTTCTCTGTCTGACTCCTATTTCTTGCCAATTATCTGGATCACCAACATGGCAGCAGTGAAGTAATGATTCTGCGTCCCTCCGGACTGTTAGTGAGCTGTTATGAATGGTGTGTGTGGCCTCTAATGGCTCCTCGCTGCTGTCTGTGGTGGCCCGACAGAAGACCTTGCATGAGAATGTACGCTGCTCCTATTTGGCTAAATGACTGTGATTCACAGTGTTTCTTTGAGCTTTGCGTGTTGGCTGGAGTTTTCTTTTTCAGAGTGCAACAAAACAAGACCTGGCCTACAAACTCTACTGAACTGAGTAGGTTTCAATTTATTACTCTCTTATTGCTTCTCGCAGCCTGCTGTGTCACATTAGATATGACGTTAGTTATATAACACGAAAAGAATAAAACACGACTGGCCATGCTGTTATAGAAATGATCTTCTTGTACCACAGCGATTTCAAAGAATCATCATCTTCTGGCTGCTCCCGATTAGGGGTCGCCACAGCGGATCTTTCGTCTCCATTGCTCCCTGTCTTCTGCATCCTTCTCTACCACACCTGCCACTTTCATGTCCTCTCTCACCACATCCATGTATCTCCTCTTTGGCCTTCCTCATTTTCGTGTGCCTGGCAGCTCCATCCTCAACATTCTCCTTCCAACATGCTCTGCATCTCTTCTCAGGATGTGCCCAGACCATCTCAGTCTCATCTCTCTTAGCTTCATTCCCAAGCTCTCCACATGTGCCGTCCCTCTGATGTGCTCGTTCCTTATCCTGTCCAACCTCCCATCGCAAACCTTAACATCCTCTACTCCGCCACCCCCAACTTTGCCTCCTGTCTCTTCGTTAAGGGTACGGTCTCCAATCCATACATCACAGCTGGTCTCACTACTGTCTTATACATCTTACCTTTCACTTTTGCTGGGACTTTCCTATCACAAATGACTCCCGAAATCCTTCTCCAACTGCTCCAACCTGCCTGCACTCTCTTTCTCACCTCACTATCGCAGCCCCCATTTTCCTGCACAGTTGACCCCAGGTACTTGAATTCACCAACTTTCTTTACGTCTACTCCTTGCATCTTCACTACACTCTCATCCCCATTCTCATTGATGCACATGTATTCTGTTTTGCTACTGCTCACCTTCATTCCTCTTCATTCCAATGCATTCCTCCATCTCTCCAAACCCAGCTCAACCTCCTTTCTACTTTCACCACATATCACAATATCATCCGCAAGCATCATGCTCCATGGTGACTCTTGCCTCACTTCGTCCGTCAAGCTATCCATCACTATGGCAAACAAGAAAGGACTCAAAGCAGATCCTTTTGTTTTTTAAAAATACATTTATTGTGGAACGTCCATGAACCAAGTTAGCACCTGCTATTACTTGCATTATAGTCACTATAAAGAGACTTTCTCTTCAAGTTAATAAAATGGATGGATGTTTATTACTTTACAAATGATACTATAATACATAACACATTTCTAATGTATTAGAAAAAAGTGTTAAGTAAGGCATAATATGTAGTGAGCCAGTCGTTATTTGTAAAATAAACCCTGACAGGGTGATCAGGACCCTGACGTGAAGCAGAGAGGTCTTGAATCACCCAGGAGGGGTTTATTTCGCAATAAGACTGGCTTGCTATACAATATCCAGCTTATTATACGGCTACTTACTAAAGGAATGAATATTTTGATGCAGAATACTGATTTTTAAAAACATTTTATGACTTTTAATAATTATTTTCTGGCTTCTGCTAATGTGGTCCATAGCAAAGGTCTGTGATACAGAAATAGCAGACTGTAGAATGTCGCAATTGACCAATCAGAATTGAGTATTCAATTGAGCTGTTTAATAAAACTGATTACAGAACAGTTTCTTGAAGCTCTGAATATTAAAATAGTTTGTATTTAAACACACATCAGAACATTGGCTTTTACGTTATTCTGCAGCAAACGGGAGGCACGGTGGTGTAGCGGTTAGCACTGTTGCCTCCCAGCAAGAAGGTTCTGGGTTCGAGCCCAGTGGCCGACAGGGGCCTTTCTGTATGGAGTTTGCATGTTCTCCCCGTGTCTGTGTGGGTTTCCTCCGGGTGCTCCGGTTTCCCCCACAGTCCAAAGACATGTGGTTAGGTTAATATGGGACAGTCTTGGGCTGAGGTGCTCTTGAGCGAGGCGCCTAACTCCCAACCGCTCCCCGGGCGCTGTTAGCATGGCTGCCCACTGCTCTGGGTATGTGTGTGCGCTCATTACTTACGTGTGTGTTCACTGCTTCAGATGGGTTAAATGCAGAGAGGAATTTCACAAGTGTGTGATGAATAAAGTTGTTCTTTTTCTTCTAACTATTGTTGTTGTTAGTAATAATAACAAATTATTATTACCTTGCCCGAGATGGAGTCCACCAGCGGGTGAGGTATTGTTTTCGCTTTTTTTTTTTAAAGCAACATTATGGGAAAATGGCTGGACCAATCTTCATGAAGCTTTCAGAATAGATGGGCATTGGTCTCAAATAGAACCTCCAACATTTTGAGGGTCATCCAGTCAAGGTCACCAAAAAGGTCAAAATCGTCTTTGGTGCAAATGGTGTCCCAATGTCCCGAATGTGTCTCATATCACTCCCTACTCACTACATAGTGGACTATATACTCAGGTTGCCATTTTGTAGTGCTGTCCGAATGTATAGTGAGCATTATTACACCCTATATAGTGCACTCAAAGTATCTCACAATACATCACGAAGAGTAGTGCCACGGCAAAGAAGAACGAAAAAGGCCGCGGCAAAGAAGTAGTTTTATCATCTAATCAATGAGCTCACTATATAGTCCTCTATATAGTAATTCCTTATATAGTGAGTAGGGCGTAGTGAACAAGTGAGTGATTTAGGACACAGTGTTTGTAACCAATCAGCACTTATCCTGATCAAGTTCGATTACCCGTTCTATTTCTTGATAAACTTCGGAACTAATCAGAACCAGAAACAAAATAAGAGAAATCTTGTTATAACTTTGTAGTATCGGAAGATAATCAACAGATAAAAAGAGAAATAAAATTCACCTCGTGGTTCACCAAGGCTACTGATTTGATATCGAGTAAGTGGTGTTTATTTTAAGAAAATGTACCTTTTGATTACCACAGCTTTTGTTTGGTCCTTCTGAAAAGTCAAATAAAGTTTTGGAAGGTGTTTTTTTTTTTTTTTTTTTTTTTAAGCTTTTTGGCAGATATTTAGAGTCTTTACACTCATGAAACAAAATGTTCTCATTAGTATTGGTGACCTTGAAAGAACAGAGACCACACTTGAGATTGAATCAGTTGTTATAACTCTAAAATAAGTGCTACCAGACGAGGTTTGTTTTGCCTGGCAACACATTATCTCATCTCATCTCATTATGTCTAGCCGCTTTATCCTTCTACAGGGTCGCAGGCAAGCTGGAGCCTATCCCAGCTGACTACGGGCGAAAGGCGGGGTACACCCTGGACAAGTCGCCAGGTCATCACAGGGCTGACACATAGACACAGACAACCATTCACACTCACATTCACACCTACGGTCAATTTAGAGTCACCAATTAACCTAACCTGCATGTCTTTGGACTGTGGGGGAAACCGGAGCACCCGGAGGAAACCCACGCGGACACGGGGAGAACATGCAAACTCCACACAGAAAGGCCCTCGCCGGCCACGGGGCTCAAACCCAGGACCTTCTTGCTGTGAGGCGACAGCGCTAACCACTACACCACCGTGCCGCCCCGGCAACACATTATTATTATTATTATTATTATTATTAATCAAAGTCCCTCTCGTGCCAGGACTTACTCTTCCCCGGCATTCTCCCGTCCCAGTACTAACCAGGCCCTTAAGGCACATTGGGCAGCGCTGATCTCTGCTTCTATAGCCCTCGGCCTCTCACCTGTTATACAGCTAAGGTTACAGTGGGGTTCTGGTCCTCTGGTAACCGCGAGAGTTTGACTCCCCACTTGCATCTGTATAGCAGCGTGCCTCGCCAGGTGGCAGTCGGTACCATTTTTATGATGGTCTTTGGTATGACCCGACCGTGACTAGAACTCACGATCTCCCGGTCGAGGGGTGAACACTCGGCCAACTCACGGTGTTAACAACAACTTTATTCTTATTGTTATTTGTACCTTAATTTATTCATTTAATTGTATTAATTAATTAAGTTTTACCTCTGCCATCAGTTCCACCTCTTTGGAGGACAATAAGGACTTTGACAGCAATATATGTATATTTTTTCTATCCACATTCACTGGATATGAGCAATCACGCACTCTGAGTGGTTACTCTACTACTAGGCCACCAACTTGTATACCGTGAGTAGAGAAAAACAAAATGGCGGAGTGTGTTGCTGAACCAACCGAGGATGAAATAAAAACTCAAAAACAAGCCCCCTCCCCCCTCATCCCAGTCAGTGGTGGTAATGCATCTTTCAGTTGGTTTACCAACTGCCAAAAAACCCTAAAGAAGAAGAAAACCCCCCAAAATACAAAAAAAAAAAATCAACAAAATATGGAGTAAAAGTATTTGATGGTAAGAATATATCTTTTTTTTTTTTTCAAGAATTGTTATTATAGCATTTTTCACAAATTGCTCCTGTCATTTCGCCAGTTTGTTTACATTCTAAGCGGAAATTATTTTGTCGGGGAAATTTTGTATAAAGGTTTTATTTATTGAATTTGCAAAAAATAAAAACACACTCAAAATCCAGTGACTGTGGATAGAATAAAACGGTTATTCCACTCAATCTCGTCATACATAGCTTATAGCCAACTCGGTGCGATGCACCTCGTTGACGATCGGCTCATGTACAACTCGATTTCATGGAATAACTTTAAAACCCCGATTCCAAAAAAGTTGGGACAAAAGTACAAATTGTAAATAAAAATGGAATGCAATGATGTGGAAGTTTCAGAATTCCATATTTTATTCAGAAAAGAACACAGATGACATATCAAATGTTTAAACTGAGAAAATGTATAATTTAAAGAGAAAAATTAGGTGATTTTAAATTTCATGACAACACCACATCTCAAAAAAGTTGGGACAAGGCCATGTTTACCACTGTGAGACATCCCCTTTTCTCTTTACAACAGTCTGTAAACGTCTGGGGACTGAGGAGACAAGTTGCTCAAGTTTAGGGATAGGAATGTTAACCCATTCTTGTCTAATGTAGGATTCTAGTTGCTCAACTGTCTTAGGCCTTTTTTGTCGTATCTTCTGTTTTATGATGTGCCAAATATTTTCTATGGGTGAAAGATCTGGACTGCAGGCTGGCCAGTTCAGTACCCGGACCCTTCTTCTATGCAGCCATGATGCTGTAATTGATGCAGTATGTGGTTTGGCATTGTCATGTTGGAAAATGCAAGGTCTTCCCTGAAAGAGACGTCGTCTGGATGGGAGCATAATGTTGCTCTAGAACCTGGATATGCCTTTCAGCATTGATGGTGTCTTTCCAGATGTGTAAGCTGCCCATGCCACAAGCACTAATGCAACCCCATACCATCAGAGATGCAGGCTTCTGAACTGAGCGCTGATAACAACTTGGGTCGTCCTTCTCCTCTTTAGTCCGAATGACACAGCGTCCCTGATTTCCATAAAGAACTTCAAATTTTGATTCGTCTGACCACAGAACAGTTTTCCACTTTGCCACAGTCCATTTTAAATGAGCCTTGGCCCAGAGAAGACGTCTGCGCTTCTGGATCATGTTTAGATACGGCTTCTTCTTTGAACTATAGAGTTTTAGCTGACAACGGCGGATGGCACGGTGAATTGCGTTCACAGATAATGTTCTCTGGAAATATTCCTGAGCCCATTTTGTGATTTCCAATACAGAAGCATGCCTGTATGTGATGCAGTGCCGTCTAAGGGCCCGAAGATCACGGGCACCCAGTATGGTTTTCCAGCCTTGACCCTTACGCACAGAGATTCTTCCAGATTCTCTGAATCTTTTGATGATATTATGCACTGTAGATGATGATATGTTCAAACTCTTTGCAATTTTACACTGTCGAACTCCTTTCTGATATTGCTCCACTATTTGTCGGCGCAGAATTAGGGGGATTGGTGATCGTCTTCCCATCTTTACTTCTGAGAGCCGCTGCCACTCCAAGATGCTCTTTTTATACCCAGTCATGTTAATGACCTATTGCCAATTGACCTAATGAGTTGCAATTTGGTCCTCCAGCTGTTCCTTTTTTGTACCTTTAACTTTTCCAGCCTCTTATTGCCCCTGTCCCAACTTTTTTGAGATGTGTTGCTGTCATGAAATTTCAAATGAGCCAATATTTGGCATTAAATTTCAAAATGTCTCACTTTCAACATTTGACATGTTGTCTATGTTCTATTGTGAATACAATATCAGTTTTTGAGATTTGTAAATTATTGCATTCTATTTTTATTTACAATTTGTACTTTGTCCCAACTTTTTTGGAATCGGGGTTGTAATTATATTTAAGCAAATAAATAAGTGCACACACACACACACACACACACACACACACACACACACACACACACACACACACACACACACACTATTAATGCCATTCCTAGGAGAGGAGTGAAAAAGAAAAGAAAGGAACAGAAAGAAGAAAAATAATGAGAAATAATAATAAAAAATTAAAGCCGCAAGCGGCCTCGACGGGCCCTCGCGCCAGCGGCCAAGGGGGGCGGGGGCATGCGTCCCCGCGAAATACCTTCCACAGCTTCTTCGGCAAGAGACATTACCACAAGGTAGTGGTGTGAAGGAAAAGCATTATGGAATTATTTACCAAAAACCCGTGTTGGAGCAATTGCGTCGGCCAAAAACAGCGCCCCCCATGGACGAAAATTCCCAAAATGTGGTATACATGACAAGGGAGGTAGTAAGAGGGTGGCCGTGAAGTTTGACCAAATTTGAGGAAAGATTGGAATTTTTGCCCAAAAATAGCGCCCCCAGTGGCGAAATATCACAGAAATTGGGTAACATGTCAGAACCCTAAAGAGTGATTAGCGTGTGAAGTATGAGCAGTTTTGAGCAATTAGAAGATTTATGAATTTTTAAGCATGTAAAATTTTGCAGCGAAAATTGATTGACGTATAACTTCTGAACGGTTTATGCAACGTGAAACGTATTTAGAAACTTTTGTCAGCCATGTCTGTAGATCATGTGTATCAATTTTGGTGACATTCGTATGAACGGTCTAGGAGGAGTTGCGCCGTGTTCGTGGCCATGCATTTCGCACAAAAGTGAAATTACCTCACTTCCTTTTGGGCGTGGCTAATGCATTGGCATTAGATTTTTGTCCGGCTTAGTGAGATACATATGCGTACCAAATGGCATGCCACTACTACAAACTCCATGGCAACCAGGCACCTTAATGCGGGAGGCCAAAATCACAACGAGTTAGGGGGCGCTATAGAGGCCCTGAGGCCCGCCTGGATCAGGGCTTCTGGTTCTCAGTAGCGGTGGCAGTCTAAGAAAAAGGAGCCAAATTTCGTGCGTTGTCGACCATGGCAAGCGCCCCAATAAGGGTCTTGTAAAGAGTTTGCTTGGCAAGTTTGACAGATCAGAAGCTGCAATATCATTTTTGCCATAACCAGCACCCCCAGGGGCGAAAGTGCACAAAATTTGGTGTAGATGTCAGGTGAGGTATGAAGAGTTTGCGTATGAAGTTTGATGACAATTGAGTAAATAGAAGATGAGATATAGATTTTTGAAGAATAAATTTTTTGGTTTTTCCCATGTCAGTAGGTGGCGCTATGCTGTACATGAGCGATTATGAGTTGGAAAAATAAGAGTCTACAACAGCAACGCACTATCACAAGGTAGTGGTGTGAAGGAAAAGCATTATGGAATTATTTACCAAAAACCCGTTTTGGAGCAATTGCGTCGGCCAAAAACAGCGCCCCCCCATGGACGAAAATTTCCAAAATGTGGTATACATGACATGGGAGGTAGTAAGAGGGTGGCCGTGAAGTTTGACCAAATTTGAGGAAAGATTGGAATTTTTGCCCAAAAATAGCGCCCCCAGTGGCGAAATATCACAGAAATTGGGTAACATCTCAGAAGCCCAATGAGTGATTTGCGTCTGAAGTATGAGCAGTTTTGAGCAATCAGAAGATTTGTTATGAATTTTTAAGCATGTAAAATTTTGCATCGAAAATTGATTGACGTATAACTTCTGAACGGTTTATCCTACGTGAAACGTATTTAGTAACTTTTGTCAGCCATGTCTGTAGATGATGTCTATCAATTATGGTGACATTCCTATGAACGGTCTAGGAGGAGTTGCGCCATCTTCGTGGCCATGCATTTCGCACAAAAGTGAAATTACCTCACTTCCTGTTGGGCGTGGCTAATGCATTGGCATTACATTTTTGTCCGGCTTAGTGAGATACATATGCATACCAAATGGCATGCCACTACTACAAACTACATGGCACCCAGGCACCTTAATGCGGGAGGCCAAAATCACAACGACTTAGGGGGCGCTATAGAGGCCCGGAGCCCCGGCCAAGTTTGGGCTTCTGGTTCTGAGTAGCGGTGGCAATTCTCGGAACTGGTGCCAAATTTCGTGCGTTTTCGCCCATGGCAAGCGCCCCGAAAATGGCCCAACAGCGGAGAAAAATAAAGAAGAAGAAGAAGACGGAGGAAGAAGAAGAAGAAGAAGACGGAAGAAGAATAATAATAGTGAACTCTTACAAGAACAATAGGGCCTTCGCCCATAGGGCTCGGGCCCTAATAATAGTGAACTCTTACAAGAACAATAGGGCCTTCGCCCATAGGGCTCGGGCCCTAATTAAAGCCGCAAGCGGCCTCGACGGGCCCTCGCACCAGCGGCCAAGGGGGGCGGGGGCATGCGTCCCCGCGAAAAACCTTCCACAGCTTCTTTGGCAAGAGACATTACACCCACAATGGCGACAAAGCACAGAATTGGACACATGGCAACAATAGGGTCTCGCACTGTACGGTGCTCGGGGCCTAATAATAATGGTTCTCAGAAGCGGTGGCAGTCCAAGAAAAAGGGGCAAAATTTCGTGCGTTGGCGACCATGGCAAGCGCCCCAATAAGGTTCTTGTAAAGAGTTTGCTTGCCAAGAGTGACAAATCAGAAGCTGCAATATCATTTTTGCCATAACCAGCACCCCCAGGGGCGAAAGTGCACAAAATTTGGCGTATATGTCAGGTGAGCTATGAAGAGTTTGCGTATGAAGTTTGATGACAATTGAGTAAATAGAAGATGAGATATAGATTTTTGAAGAATAAATTTTTTGGTTTTTCCCATGTCAGTAGGTGGCGCTATGCCGTACATGAGCCATTATAAATAGAAGATGAGATATAGACTTTTGAAGAATAAATTTTTTGGTTTATCCCATGTCAGTATGTGGCGCTATGCTGTACATGAGCGATTATGAGTTGGAAAAATACGAGTCTACAACAGCAACGTTCTATCACAAGGTAGTGGTGTGAAGGAAAAGCATTATGGAATTATTAACCAAAATGCCGTTTTGGAGCAACTGCGTCGGCCAAAAACAGCGCCCCCCATGAACGAAAATTCCCAAAATGTGGTATACATGACATGGGAGGTAGTAAGAGGGTGGCCGTGAAGTTTGACCAAATTTGAGGAAAGATTGGATTTTTTGCCCAAAAATAGCGCCCCCAGTGGCGAAATATCACAGAAATTGGGTAACATGTCAGAAGCCCAATGAGTGATTAGCGTGTGAAGTATGAGCAGTGTTGAGCAATTAGAAGATTTGTTATGAATTTTTAAGCATGTAAAATTTTGCAGTGAAAATTGATTGACGTATAACTTCTGAACGGTTTATGCTACGTGAAACGTATTTAGAAGGTTTTGTCAGCCATGTCTGTAGATCATGTGTATCAATTTTGGTGACATTCCTATGAACGGTCTAGGAGGAGTTGTGCCGTCTTCGTGGCCATGCATTTCGCACAAAAGTGAAATTACCTCACTTCCTGTTGGGCGTGGCTAATGCATTGGCATTACATTTTTGTCCGGCCTAGTGAGATACATATGCGTACCAAATGGCATGCCACTACTACAAACTACATGGCAACCAGGCACCTTAATGCGGGAGGCCAAAATCACAACGAGTTAGGGGGCGCTATAGAGGCCCTGAGGCCCGCCTGGATCTGGGCTTCTGGTTCTCAGTAGCGGTGGCAGTCTAAGAAAAAGGAGCCAAATTTCGTGCGTTGTCGACCATGGCAAGCGCCCCAATAAGGGTCTTGTAAAGAGTTTGCTTGCCAAGGTTGACAAATCAGAAGCTGCAATATCATTTTTGCCATAACCAGCACCCCCAGGGGCGAAAGTGCACAAAATTTGGTGTAGATGTCAGGTGAGCTATGAAGAGTTTGCGTATGAAGTTTGATGACAATTGAGTTAATAGAAGATGAGATATAGATTTTTGAAGAATAAATTTTTTGGTTTTTCCCATGTCAGTAGGTGGCGCTATGCTGTACATGAGCGATAATGAGTTGGAAAAATAAGTGTCTACAACAGCAACGCACTATCACAAGGTAGTGGTGTGAAGGAAAAGCATTATGGAATTATTTACCAAAAACCCGTTTTGGAGCAATTGCGTCGGCCAAAAACAGCGCCCCCCATGGACGAAAATTTCCAAAATGTGGTATACATGACATGGGAGGTAGTAAGAGGGTGGCCGTGAAGTTTGACCAAATTTGAGGAAAGATTGGAATTTTTGCCCAAAAATAGCGCCCCCAGTGGCGAAATATCACAGAAATTGGGTAACATGTCAGAAGCCCAATGAGTGATTTGCGTGTGAAGTATGAGCAGTGTTGAGCAATTAGAAGATTTGTTATGAATTTTTAAGCATGTAAAATTCTGCATTGAAAAATGATTGACGTATAACTTCTGAACGGTTTATCCTACGTGAAACGTATTTAGTAACTTTTGTCAGCCATGTCTGTAGATGATGTGTATCAATTTTGGTGACGTTCCTATGAACGGTCTAGGAGGAGTTGCGCCATCTTCGTGGCCATGCATATCGCACAAAAGTGAAATTACCTCACTTCCTGTTGGGCGTGGCTAATGCATTGGCATTACATTTTTGTCCGGCTTAGTGAGATACATATGCGTACCAAATGGCATGCCACTACTACAAACTACATGGCACCCAGGCACCTTAATGCGGGAGGCCAAAATCACAACGACTTAGGGGGCGCTATAGAGGCCCGGAGCCCCAGCCAAGTTTGGGCGTCTGGTTCTGAGTAGCGGTGGCAATTCTCGGAACTGGTGCCAAATTTCGTGCGTTTTCGCCCATGGCAAGCGCCCCGAAAATGGCCCAACAGCGGAGAAAAATAAAGAAGAAGAAGAAGACGGAAGAAGAAGAAGAAGAAGAAGACGGAAGAATAATAATAATAGTGAACTCTTACAAGAACAATAGGGCCTTCGCCCATAGGGCTCGGGCCCTAATAAGCACAAATGAAAGTACTGAATTATGCATTTGAACCCAATAAACCACAAAAGGTGCCAACTGTTTTGGTGCAGGAATATTTTTAATTGCACATTCCCGTGATCTTTTTACAACATTTTAGTTTGCTGCTATAATCTGTAAATTTATTATTAACACATGTTTATTTAGTATATCTTTGCAGTAGATTCTGTTCGGGGGGAAAAAACAAAACAAAAAACCCAGCACTAGTCATGCAAAGGTGTCTCTCTCTTTAAAAAAAAAAATAAAAAAAATCAAAACCCCCACACCCTTAGCTGTTATGTATGTCCAGAACGTGTTTTTTTTTTCTTTCCTGTGTGCCTTGTGTAACCTGTGTATGGAAATAGAAGCTAATTTATTTGGACAAGCTGGTTTTTATGATCTTGAGAACTCATATTTGTTGGAGTGGAAATGTTGCTGCCTACGCTACAATCTGCTGCTTCCTTAGTAGTTTGATCATGTTCATCCAACGCGTCTCTTCATCACTTACTTTGTCTTGCTTCGGTTAACAGATGCACTGCGTCTTCTGCAGAGCAGGGTTTCTGAATGTTCTCATGTTTATGAGCTGAGGATGTAGTGAACTGTGAGGTTCATGTGTGACGGTTCATGGAGTTCTTTTAATATGACGTGTAAGGAATAAAACATGATGGGACTTGCCGTTATAGGAAAATAATAAACAGCAGGATGGATCTTGATCATTTTCCCGTAACGGTTTGTCACAAAGGGTTTCATTCTTCCTATTACACACAATTTAAGAATTGCATGTTGTGGGGGCGTCGTGGCTCAGGTGGTTAGGGCGCCGTGCCATGAGTGCGGGCGACCCGGGTTCGATTCCGGCCCGAGGTCATTTCCCGATCCCTTCCCGTCTCTCTCTCTCCCGCTCATTTCCTGTCTCTACACTGTCCTATCCAATAAAGGTGCAAAAAGCCCAAAAAAATATCTTAAAAAAAAAAAAAAAGAATTGCATGTTGTACTTTTATCAATTTCTAGTTGCATTTAATGCTGTGGAACTTTGGTGAAAAATTAGTTCCGGTCGTCACTTATGCTGCAGCAGCTATAAACAGCTGTTCTCTCACCAGCCTCAGTTTTTTTCCTCTCATAGTTAAAAAAAAAAAAAAAAAAAAAAAAAGGCTAAAAACTGCAGCTCGTCACGTGATGGAGAAATGGACGAGTGCAGACTCCTGTTTTGAAGACTTACTGACTGACTGTTAGAAAGTGCTGACACTGCGGACTCCTTCCATAAATGTTCAACATCTCATCGAAATCTTCACCTTACCAACAGCTCTGCGTTTTTCCTTTGTTAGTCAAGAAAGTGTTCCGGATTTTCCCGGAATGCTGGATTTTTAGATTTTCATGAAAATTCCTCTGGATTTTTTCCGCTAATGACGAAATACCCGGAAATGCGGATATTTGACAAAACTCTTGAAAATCTCCAGTTTTCCAAATGGAGAAATTTATTTTTTGGATTTTTCGCGTTCCTAGACGCGGCGTAATACTTCGCATCGTCCTTGCATGGGCACAGTCCTTAAATAGTCCAAACATAGTTCACTGATTAAAGACAGGTGTTCTTTGTTAACGGCACGTGTGCCCAAGGCGCGCCTTTAGGTGCACGTGCTAAGGCGCGCAGGACTGACATCGTTCTGCGCAACACAATCGCACTAGAAAGCATGTTCAAGCTGCCAGTGTAGCTGCAGTCTTTTTAGTTGCGAATTACGAGTATTTCCTCATGTTAATAATTCGCCGTGTCAAAACAAGCAAAACTTTCCTCCTTCTTTCGACGTGAAGAGAGGTAAGCAATTTTTATATATATATATATATATATATATATATATATATATATATATATAGTGCTGTCAAGCGATTAAAATATTTAATCGCGATTAATGTCGCGACAGTCATAGTTAACGCGATTAATCGCAATTTAATCGCACATTTTTGTCACATAAAAAAACATTGTAATTCTCTTATCAGCATAAAAAAGTGCATGGGCTTGCTTTGTACCAATGTTTTTTTTTTTTATTGCAAAGCATAACACGTCTTGACACAGCCACTGCAAAGTGAAACCTAAGCTGAGCACCGGCGTGGGGCTAGCAAGAGAACCATGAGTGAAATGATCTGAATTATCCATCTTTTTTTTTTTTAATCTCCGTTGTTCGTTGATAAATATTGCATTGAATCTGATCTTTACTGTTTCAGCTCACTTAACACATTTTGTACTTTTACACTTTCTGCCTGTTGATGCGTCGCGCTGTCCAATCAGAGGCGGCCAAATTTGCATATTACAGGAAGGATTTCTGGGATAGCATTGAGTTTACAGTTCAGAGGGATCTGGCTTCTTTAGACGCTGTCTTCTTAAAACTGAATAAATATTTAAAAAGAGCCAAATGAGCCAGTCTTTTGAACGGCTCTTTTCAAAGAACGGATCACAAAGATGCGGATCCCATCAAAGAGCCATAAATCCCATCTCTACTAGCGCGCCCTGCCCGCGCTGGTTCTTTGGGGGAGGAGGGCAGAGGACTCTGGCTGTGTGGGGCGTGGCATTACAGTCTAGCTGCTATCAGTTTTCTAAGCAAAGTCGCTGTTCCAAGTTCCTGGCAGTTTCAAAAGCTTATGAAAAACCTACATCATGCCAGAGCGTTAATCTCGCGATAAAAAAATTATCGCCGTTAAAATTGAGTCAAGTTAATGCGTTAATAACGCGACATTTTTGACAGCACTAATATATATATATATATATATATATATATATATATATATATAAAATATAATTTATTTTTTTTTTTCCATCAAAGTTGCATTTTGTGGCTAAGCTAAGTTTTAGTGCCATTTCTGGAACACATCAAGAAAACGTGGAAGAAACAGCAATAATGGAAGCGCCGGTTTCTAAGCTGCCTAAAACTAACAGTGGTAATTATTTTTTGTTACATAATGCACTCAGGCTGCCAGTCAGTGTGAGACACACACACCCTGAAAAATCCCAGCTACGCCCCTGATTTACATGAGGAATTTGGTATTCATTGGTGTTTAAATTTACAGACAATACGAACTAATGTAAACAATTGGCTTCAACTCGCATAAATATGAATTGGAAATGTTTAGTTCACTTTAGCTTCTGCAAACGCACAACTCTACTAAAAGATTGATAAACGAGGCTCAATGTCCCCAACATTGGAACCTGAAAGCTTTAGAAACTCTAACAGACCTTTACTTTTTAACAGGACTGGTTTGGGATTTTGCTGAGTTTCCCTTCAACTGTCTGATTTTTTTTTTTTTTCAAAGTAATGAACTGTGTAGCAGGAAAATCACCGCGTTTTCTAAATGCACTCCTGAAAATTACTCATTAACTCGGGGAATTAAATTTGATATTTTTGACGTTAATCATTAATGTACATGAAAGAAAAAGGCTTAAAAGTTATAACTTGTTTTAGTGAAAATAAGTACTAAAATGCTCTAGAACGCAGGGTTTTGCGTGTTTGTGTTATTAAAATGTTTTCGGGGGACGTCCGTCTCTCCTCCCATCTTAGCTTGACTTTCAAAAGTTCAGAATTTTTTCTTTGCTCCACTTTCATCTCTACTTTGTTAAGCTACACTACGGTCACACTCCAGCTCGCGATGGGTTATCGATGTAAATGAGGCGTTTTGGTGACGATGCATGGCGATATACAGGCGAGCTAAAAGTTATGGTCACACAGCAGGTGAACACTTGACTGTTACACCTTCCAGCACTCGAGCAGCCACGCTCGCTCACAGGACCCAGTCATTATGGGAAACACCTGATGCTGATTTGAGCGCAATCAGGACACTGATGCTTTGCGAAGTATTATCATTATCACGGTCACGTTTGTTTGTAGCCATGTTTATGGCTCTGCTTTTGCTTCGTTTTTGTAAATATCACGCCTGCTAATAAACCTTCTTCCTGCACTTAGATCCGTCTACCGCCGCATACCTGACAGAATACTTGCAAAGTCTCTGTGAAAACAGTGTCCTTATATGTGCGTGCTGATTGCCCTCAAATCAGCATCAGGTGTTCCCCTTAATGACTGGGTCCCAAGCATGTGCACAACACACTCCAAAGGATCTTCGAATGTAAATGCATTTTTTATCCCCTGCTGGCTGAAAGGCCCAGAGGGGGATTATGTCGTGGTGATTTTCCATCTGTCCGTCCAGGGAAGGGGGCTCACCTTCTGAAATCAACTCCTCTCACAATTTTTGGAGGAATTTCACGAAACTTGGCAGGATTCTTTGTTATATGTCGGTAATACGCATATTGTTATTTTGTTCAATTTGGTTGCATTTTACCAGAGTTGCAGCCCTTGATCAACAACCTTGTCCTTTGACAATTTCATGAAGGTGTGCTCGCCTTCTGACATCAACTCCTCTCACAATTTGTGGATGAATTTCTCGAAGCTTGGTAAAAGGCCTTGTTATATGACGGTAATACGCATATTGCGATTTAATTTCTGTTGTGAAAATTTTACCAGAGTTTTGACCCTTAATTAAATAACTTGTACTTTGACAATTTCATGAGGGTGTACGTTCTTCTGAAATCAACTCCTCTCACAAATTTGTGGAGGAATTTCACCAAACTTGGCAGGAGGCTTTGTTATATGACAGTTATACGCATATTGAAATTTCGTTTAATTTGGGCAGATTTTCCCAGAGTTATGCCCTTGATTATTAATAAACTTGTACTTTGGCAGTTTCATCAAGGTGTGCTTGCTTTCTGAAATCAACTTCCCTCACAATTTTTATCCCCCGCTGGCCGAAAGGCCCGAACGGGGATTATGTCGTGGCGATGTCTGTCCTTCCCGGGAAGGGTGCTCACCTTCTGAAATCAACTCTTCTCACAATTTTTGGAGGAATTTCACAAATCTTGGCAGGATTCTTTGTTATATGTCGGTAATGCACGTATTGCAATTTCGTTCAGTTCAGTCGCATTTTACCAGAGTTATGGCGTACTTTCCAGCGGGGGATATTGTACTCTCGGAGCACTCTTGTTCAAAAATAGTCGCACGTGTCCATAGATCTGACAAGAAAACATCACTGCAAGCCAAATAGACTTGACTTATGGTTCAGTAAATGGTAACCTGCAGTTGTAACACAGCACCAGTTCACCTGACGTGCTTCAGTGTAGTCTGGTGGATCTTTAATATCAGAGAAACGTGACGAAAATCAAACTCGATAAAACTGAACAGTCTGATTGAAATGGTGCCCAAAACACTCAGTCGTTCAGCGAATACACCCACAGCTTCTGATTATGGCCTTTATTGCACGATCAGCATGTCATCAAGCAGGCACATGCAGTTAATACAAGAAAACAAAAAACAATTACAACAAAGCAAATCTGATTCAGCACTTAGTGTCTGATCCAGTTATTATCTTTAAAGTGACCTTGACTTAAGTTTTGAATCTTCACTGCTGAATTCCCACCAGTAACCAGCGTGCACTGAAGTCTTTTATGTTACTTCAGCTGAGGAAGTGACGTTCATAGGCCGTAAAAGGTTTACTGGCAAGATGATTGTTTCATGAATTCACTGGTAAAACACGTGTCCACACATTAACGTAGACGTGTAGAAACTAAAATGAGCTCGCTGTGTTCTCTGATCGGTAGTCTGTGAAATGTGAAATTTTAGCGAATGTTAGCTGCTGAATCCTTCACATATTGGCGTGTATATAATATTTGACTCAGTAATACACACACACACACACACACACACACATATATATATATATATATATATATATATATATATATATATATATATATATAAAATATACTGTATATAATTTACCAGCTTAAGGTCGGTCCGTATCGTGAAATACCGTGACCGAAGTCTTGAAAATACTGACCGAGGCCCAGAGTTTGGTATTTTCAAGACCTCGGTCACGGTATTTCACGATACGGACCGACCTTAAGCTGGTAAATAATATCTCTCATCTCATCTCATTATCTGTAGCCGCTTTATCCTGTTCTGCAGGGTCGCAGGCAAGCTGGAGCCTATCCCAGCTGACTACGGGCGAAAGGCGGGGTACACCCTGGACAAGTCGCCAGGTCATCACAGGGCTGACACATAGACACAACCATTCACACTCACATTCACACCTACGGTCAATTTAGAGTCACCAGTTAACCTAACCTGCATGTCTTTGGACTGTGGGGGAAACCGGAGCACCCGGAGGAAACCCACGCGGACACGGGGAGAACATGCAAACTCCACACAGAAAGGCCCTCGCCAGCCACAGGGCTCGAACCCAGACCTTCTTGCTGTGAGGCGACAGCGCTAACCACTACACCACCGTGCCGCCCTGTAAATAATATATTTATTTTTTTCTTTACCAAATTCTAACAGAAAATTAGAGCGCCCGAAAGGGAAACCATATTTAGAACAAGCCTGCTACAAGCTCATCAAAAACACGCTTTGGATGGTTTCCCTTCGCGAAAACCTCGACCAACTGCCATTTACGGGCCACAAGGACTTTTCTTGACTTGTTGAACTCAGGATCGATGAAGATATTTAGTTTCGAGCCGGACTGATTCCGATAGCGCCGGATACTTCTCTGGAAAGACATGAGCAAGGACGGCTCGTACACGTCGCCATTTTTCTTTGTTGCGGACATGAAAAAGTTGCGCAGCAACATGTTTAGTTCTTCGCTAGGTATGTCTTCCACCTTTCGACCTTCGTTTAGGTTTCGACAGAACTTCCCAAAGATGTTGAGGTCATAGGTCGTCTTTTTTGTTGTATTTTCTGCCCTTTGCTCCTTAATAAACTGTTGGGTTTGCCCGGCGTTAGCAACAGTTACAGGTTTTCAGCTTTCTGCTGAAATGTTTTCTTTTATTTCGTCTTCATCAGGGTAGTAAAACTCGCTTTCGCTGTGAACATTGTCATCATCTCTGTCCATGCTTTTATACTGAGAAATGCGAAAATAAATGTTGACAAAGAATTGCTGCTATGTTTGTTGTCGTTGTGAACGAGCGAGTCGCCAAAGGTCCGTAACCGGGGTCCGTACCGTAGGATTCTGGATCGCTTGCGAGCCAATCAGAGCGCACGATTTGATAGAAACCAGACTGCGAAAAAAATAATAGCCATTAACACCAAACAGGGAAATAATGCAACACCACACTTTACTGATTTTTCATATTATTAATGTATTTTCCTATATTTTCTTTTGGCAGCACAAAAACATTTGATTATAAAGCTGGCCTTTGACATTCAACTCTTTCAAACTGTTTTGTGTGTCTGCAGCTGACGGCGCGCTCTTTACCAGCCGTGCAATCTGACGAGCGACTCCAGCCTCTGCTGAACCACCTCAGGTAACCAGGATCATCAGACATTTTTCAGCTGCTCTGATTTACAGCGCCGCTCGTTATCATGACTGCTGTTGCAATTCAGTGAGCTTGATGCCTTCTCCCCCCATCTCATTCTGAGCTGAATTATGTGACAGGAAGCTTTTAAAGTAAATTACATAAATGACATTACAAAATGTCATACTCGTTCTGTATGACTGTTTTGTTCAACTTTTCTCTGAGATGTGGGCCGTTGCCATGGTTCAGCGTGTTACTGTAGGAGTATAGGACATTTTGGTGAATCGATCTATTGATTTTCATCGCTAATCTTCAGTTATGACATTATATTGATGGATTAGCTATTTAGGAAACTTGCATGTTTTTATTACTGCTTCATTAAGAAATACCTACACATACTGATGTTGGAAGGCATTGCGGTTTCTGTATCAGAGCCTTTGAGTGCACTAAATAGACAAAGCATGCAAGAAATAATGTATACACTACTGTTCAAAAGTTTGGGGTCACCCAGACAATTTTGTGTTTTCCATGAAAAGTCACACTTTTATTTCCCACCATAAGTTGTAAAATGAATAGAAAATATAGTCAAGACATTTTTCTGGCCATTTTGAGCATTTAATCGACCCCACAAATGTGATGCTCCAGAAACCCAATCTGCTCAAAGGAAGGTCAGTTTTATAGCTTCTCTAAAGAGCTCAACTGTTTTCAGCTGTGCTAACATGATTGTACAAGGGTTTTCTAATCATCCATTAGCCTTCTGAGGCAATGAGCAAACACATTGTACCATTAGAACACTGGAGTGAGAGTTGCTGGAAATGGGCCTCTATACACCTATGGAGATATTGCACCAAAAACCACACATTTGCAGCTAGAATAGTCATTTACCACATTAGCAATGTATAGAGTGGATTTCTGATTAGTTTAAAGTGATCTTCATTGAAAAGAACAGTGCTTTTCTTTCAAAAATAAGGACATTTCAAAGTGACCCCAAACTTTTGAACGGTAGTGTAACTATAATATGGGGCACTGCTATCACTATATTTAATGGCTATTGCATGAAATCGAGTCGTACATGAGCTGATAGCCGATGAGCTGCGTAGCACCGAGTTAGCTATAAGCCATGTATGACCAGATTGAGTGGAATAACTGATTTATTCTATCCACATTCACTGGATTTTATTTTTTGCAAATTCGATGAATAAAACCTGTACACAAAACGTCTGACAAAATAATTTCCGCTTAGAATGTGAACAAACCGGTGAAATGACCGGAGCAATTTGTGAAAAATGCTATAATAATAATAATTCTTAAAAAAAAAAAAAAAAAAAAAGGTTCTTACCATCAAATACTTTCGTTCCATTTTTTTTTTTTGGGAGGGGGTGTTTGAGTAGAGTTTTTATTTTGTCCTTGGTTGGTTCAGTAACACAATCTATTTTGTTTTCCTCGACTCACAGTATATGAGCTGATATCCTAGTAGTAGAGTCGCCAATCAGAGCACGCGATTGCTCATATCCAGTGAATCTGGACAGAATAATTGAGCTTATAGCTGTTAGCTTTTACATGTTATTTGAGAATATGTGGAATGAATGGTGGGGTTGTGTGTTTTTATTTATTTATGTATTTATTTATTTAAGCTGAAAGGTTTTGGGTAGGGTTGGGTTTTTCTGATAGCGGTGCTTAAACGATATTTTTGAAATGCTGCTGGTGCCTAAACTGATACTTCATTAAAAAAAAAAAACACAATGAAGGTAAGAACAACATTTTTTTTTTTTATTTCAAAGGCAAATTTGAACTGCAAAGGGAACAATATATTAGTTTCGTCTCGTCTCGTCGTCTTCCGCTTATCCGAGGCCGGGTCGCGGAGGCAGCAGTCTAAGCATGGAAGCCCAAACTTCCCTTTCCCCAGACACCTCGGCCAGCTCCTCGGGAAGAACACCGAGGCGTTCCCAGGCCAGCCGAGAGACATAGTCCGTCCAGCGTGTCCTGGGTCTTCCCCGGGGCCTCTTCCCGGGGGGACATGCCTGGAACACCTCCCCAGGGAGGCGTCCAGGAGGCATCTGAAAAAGATGCCCGAGCCACCTCAGCTGGTTCCTCTCGATGTGGAGGAGCAGCGGCTCTACTCCGAGCTCCTCCCGAGTGACTGCGCTTCTCACCCTATCTCTAAGGGAGCGCCCAGCCACCCTGCGAAGGAAACTCATTTCAGCCACTTGTATCCGCGATCTTGTTCTTTCTGTCATTACCCAAAGCTCATGACCATATATTAGTTTAACACCTTAAATATATACATATGACACAATTAACAAATTCATAAATTAAACCTAAGCATTTGTTGCACACCTACGTTTTTGGTTTTAGTAACCTTATATCGTGACTTGTATTGGCAACTAATCGCAATTAAATATTATTCTTAATTTCCCTGAGGGAACCCACCCAAAGGGATCAATAAAGTTTAATCTAATCTATACTTATCGGCCTATTCGGTTTTTAGCC